>NC_057806.1:102902786-103558068 GCF_018294505.1 Triticum aestivum | reverse complement strand
CCCCCCGCCGACCTTTTTCTCTGGGGATCCCCACCCCACCGCCCAATGAACGCCCCCCCAACCACCGGTGACTGCCAACCAGAGGTCTCACGACTTCGAATACCCACTCACCACTAATTTATTACCATTTCTGTCCTTCATATACGCGCTGACGGGTGGGCCCTATGGTAATGTGTGCTGCTGAATGTGGACCGTTTGACTGGTCAATTGATCATTTTATCAACAAATTACGGAGCTGTATGGTGAGCAAGTGACCGTATGATCACCCTAAAATGTACTCCTATTTTATTAACACAGTACAGACTCAAACTACCATTTCTTTCTTTCATATACGGGCTGACAGGTGGGCCCCACGGTTATGCGCCCCGATGGTGGAACAGTAGTTGCGCCACGTGGAATGTTTGACCGGTCAATTGATTGTGTTATCAACAAAATACGGAGTTGTATTGGTGAGCCAGTGACCGTATAATCATGATATGTATTTGTTTAACACGGTACAAACAGAAGGGCTCATATATACGTGCAAGCACTCACCGCTATAAGCGCAAACACGCGAAGCCTACCCCTATGAGCACCTTCGAGAGAGTGGGCCAGCATATATGATCTTGAGATTTTATGAAGTCACCATAGGTGCCTTGTAGTCGAGTGGAACATCTCCTCCGATTGAACGTACATCGCTGGAAAATACTGAAATTAACACAAGATAAATGCGAGCACCAGGACTTTAACCTTGGTGGGATCGAGAAACCACTGTCCTCTAACCATCCAACCACATGTTGGTTAGCACGACAAAATGTATGTGTTGACCGTGATGAGCTTATTCTGAAGTCCAGTGACCATATCGTGCTTTCGCTTCAAATACAATGACAATAAGTGTCATCAACAAAATACAGAGCACGCATCAAATGCAAAGTCCGTCAGTGTCATCAACAAAATATGGAGACGTATCGTGAGCCAGATACCGTTGTACTATTGTATATGCTTATTTTCTTAGTGGCCGATTGCGTGTGTGGTGTGGTGGGCACATCATTTCTAGTTGTGGTGGGTCAACATGAAGACTCATGGGTCGGTTCCATCCTACGCCACATATAGGTTGGACCGAGACGTGTTATACGAAGACCCATGTGGAGGACTCGGCGTACAACAGGAAGCTACCAGAGTCGCGGAGGACTCTATCCCCACTGGTGATAAGCCGACTATATATGATTTGTAACCCTAGGCCCTTAGTATGTTATACAAGCTTGGGGCTTGTTCGTCGATAGTATACACACACGCACAATGCCTGGTATTCACGTGTACTTTGTACACACCCCTATCACTAATATACAGTTCCAGGAGTAGGCTCTTTCTTCAACTGCAAGGGTCCGATCCGAACTAGGGTAAAACTTTGCCTCGTATTACCATCCAGCCTAACAACGAGGGATATCCTACCGAATGATATGATGAAATCATATCTGCCAACTACTAAGAGAGAGGTGTGTCGGGTGGGGGGGCAATGTGTGCGAGAGAGGCCTAAAGATAATGTGCGTGCGGGAGACACGTAGGCACATATATGTGCGTATAGAGGGCTAGTAGAGATCGTGCATGTGTATATATGCATGTGAGAGAAATAGTGTTTTCCAACTGAGATTAGTGAAAAGAGTGGTACATAGTAGTCAGAAAGAGAGAGAGAGAAACAGAGAGAGCATGTGCGTGAGACACCCCGACACCCTGAGAGAGATTGTGAGCATGTGTGAAAGAGAAATGCTGATGCATATAAAGTGTGTGCACTTATGCGTTACATAGAGAGATATATAACTCATTTGTGAGAACGGGGTCAGCCATAGTGCATCTACGTGTAAAAGGCGGTTCTACACATTAAATTAAAATATAAATGACGTCATTATTTTTGGATGAGATCATGAATTTTGCAAATTGCGTATGGACGAAAATCGGTCTATCAGACACCCATACTCTATTGTATTCTAGCATGTGCATGTGTTTATTTCATATTATCGATCCATAGAGTGAGAGCGGTTTGAAATAAAGGCAATGGATGCTTTTGCAATTCATATATAAACATTAATTAGTGCACTACATGTTGTTAGTGTGAAGCACTTTATACATTTGTCACATGCATGGATACATTCCAAATTGCTAGCTACGAAATAGAATACATGTCGAATTCAACATAAAGGGGGTTTCGAAGATTCGAATTCATAGGAAGTGCATTCATCTATTTGAACCCGAGATAATGGCATTTGTAAATCAGATGTAAAAGGGGGCATCAATCTTTGTTGTGAGTTTGAACATGCTATATATATATTCATACGCATATCTAACTTTTTTTTGCAACCAAGGAGATTATATCTGGAACCATGCATGAACTGAAGTAAGTTGCATATTTTTTAATATATACTCATGTACAATGTATATTCCAATGTACCCCCTCCATTCCAAAATAATCATAGCTTTAGGATTTTCAAGAGTAAATATTTGTGAAGTTTGACAAATCCTGAAAGTTCAATTCAAGAGAACCGAAAACGTTAATGCTTTTGCTCCCAAATATTGAACGACGCGCCAAATAGGCCTCTGGTCACCCGAAACCGCGCGAGACTAATGTTTTGGTGGTAGGAAATTACTGTCCTAACTCTAGCCCGTGTATCCTATTGGCCCGATGTCCAAAGTTCTAAACAGGGGTAGGTTTGTAACTTCACCAAGACGCCAGTCTCAACCGCCTACGAGAAGCATTCATACGCCATGGGCGCCTACCCATGCGCTCGGCCGAAATCTATCCCGCCCACATTTGGGACACCTAACATGACTGTCCTACCCCCAACCTGCAATATGTCTGAAATTTTAGATGGGGGCAAAGTTTGTAACTTTCGCCAAATTTCAAACAAGCGCGTCTCAAACCGAAACATTGTTCCCCCTTAGTTCCCCACCTCCCTCCGTTTCCCCATTCATACTCCATGGGCGCGAAAACGCCCTCTCCACCAGCCGCGAAACCCCAGCCTCCTCCGTCCTCCACCCCATAGCGGCCAATCCACCGCCGCCCTCCTCCATCACGCCAGAGCCAGCACCCCGACGTCGTCATCCAACGCAACCGCAACCGCAATGCCCTCAAAGACTTACCAGCTGAAGCCGAGGCAGAGCTGCCTCCACGACACCGACACCAACGTGCGCCGTACCACGCCGTCCTGCGCCTCACTGCTGCGGCTCCACTGTCGCAACCGTCGACCGCACCGGAGCTGTTCCCGCTACGCCGTCGTTCGCCGCCTTAGATCTGCTTCCCCACCGCCGATAGACGGCCACCGCACCACACTCAACAACTTGGCGAACAACAAGAAGATTGTCAGAAAAACAGAAGGAGGACATAGCACTGCCAGCAGAAAGAGGTACTCCTTTTCCCTTATTCGTGCAAATCTTACGTCTCTGCTCACACCATATTCATCCCACGAAAGAAACTAGTTGAGCGCTTCTTACTGCATCTTCTTCGTGATACTAAATGCACAAGGTTTCCTCCCTTTTACTATTTCACCTTTGCTAGAGGTCAGTATGCCGCCTGGATTTCAATTCAGGGCCAGTCAAACCGCAATTAAAAGAAGCAGCACCCGCTTAGGCGCGCGGAGCACCTAGTCCGCTTGTTCCCCAGGGAAGCGGCGCATCGGTGTCCATCATAGGGGTGTGGGGCGCAGGAGCTGCTTGCGCCCGATCTGGAGGCTGGCGGGGCTTGAATGGATGGCCGGGGGGCGGTGCCAAGCACAGCGTTGCGGTGAGGTCGAGGGGAGGGTGCAGGCAAGGGAGGAATACTGGGCCGGTGGTCGCTGGCATTTCGAGGAAGATCGTCAACACTTAATGGCTGGAGGTAGATGAAGGCAATCTGCCCGTTCTTTGTACATCGGATGGTGCAGAAAAAACGGACTGACCTATTTGCTTTCAGTCGACTGTTATTTGCATAGAATCCTGTAGTAATTTAGTGTGCCATGTATGTTGTAGAGCTATCATATGTCTCCCGTCATTTATTTCTCACCGACCTGCTATCTGCTACCTTTACACTATACTAATTGTGCACACACTTCACCCATACTCACACTATTGTTTTTTATGCATGGGTATTTCAGACTCTGACGCAGTGTTGATGAATGCAAAAAAGAAAAGATAGAAGTCGCTCCAGTGTAATTCGAAGATAAGCACTAAGCGTTTCAGCGCTCTAATGGGTGCAGTGTCAGCAGTTGGAGACAGTAAACGTAGCTCTGCAGTTGATGATATCAATTGCCACACACAACCATCCCAGGTGCTTGCTTTAACTTCACGCTGTCAAATGTGGTTGCATGTTGCATATGGTGTCTAGCTTGTATTGCTTCCAATTTCGATAAATTGCATCTGCTTACTTTACACATTATACCTTTGATAATGACATGCCTTCCTGATTTTGATACATACTACATATGTCTATTAACCATGTTCGTACATCAAACCAATGCTCTTTTGTATCCCTCGTCAATCACTTATGATGCGACGGTCACCCGACTGGGTTACTGTGAGATGCCCTACTCGTTTAAAGAGTGCAGTGTCATCCTCCCCACATGATTCTCAAGAAAGAGCAAGGATAAATGAAGATAGTCAATGTAGCTCTCTAGTTGATCACCGCAATTCCCCCGCACCACCATCGCAGGTGCTTGCTCTTACTTGGCACTGTGATATGTGGTTGCATGTTGCATATGGTGTCAACCTTGTAATGCTTCTAATTAGGGTAAATTGCATCTGCCTAGTTAACACATTATAAATGTGAATATGACATGCCTTCCTGTTTTTGGTACATACTACGTCTTTCTATTAACCATGTTCTTACATGAAACTACTTTTCTTGTGTATCCCTCATCAATGCTCCTAATTTGTTAAATTGCATCTCCTTAGCTTACACATTATACATATGAATATGACACGCCTTCCTATTTTTGGTACATACTACATCTGCCTATCACACCATGTTCTTACATCAAACTGCTGTTCTTGTGTATCCTGCGTCTATCGCTTATGATGAGAGTCACGCGCGTGGGTTAATATGAGACGCAATACTCTTATAAAGAATGCAATTTCATCCTCTCCACATGATTCTCGAGAAACAGCAAGCCTAAATGAAGATATTGAACGTAGCTCTGTACCTGAAGACCGCACTTCCCCTACACCACCATCACAGGTGCTTGCTCTAACTTCGCACTGTGATATGTGGTTGCATGTTGCATACGGTGTCTAGCTTGTAATGCTTCTAATTAGGGTAAATTGCATCTTCTTAGTTTACACACTATACATGTGAATATGACATGCCTTCCTATTTTTGGTACACACTACATCTATGTGTTAACCTTGTTCTTACATGAAACTACCTCTCTTCTGTATCCTGCATCAATCACTTATGATGAGTCACCTTTATTCGTTGCACATTGCATATTATTTCTAGCATGTTGCCATGTATTGCTTATAATTTGGTCAAATACATTTGTTAGGGCACCCTTTTAATTTGGCAGAGTGATATTGGTTTCATCTTTCATATGGTTTCTAGCTTGCATCGATTCTAATAAGTTCAAGCACCTTGTGCTTAGTTTACACTTTATACATCATACATGTCAATATGTCACGCCGTCCTGTTTTTCATACATATTCCATCCTCCTATCATGCGGCTGCCTTACATGAAAGTAGTGTTCATCAGTATCATGCATCAATGAGTTCTGAAGAGCAAATTTTATTCCTTTTTCTTGTGGGTTTGACTTGACAAGGCAAAATCAAGAAAGAGGAAGGAAAAGAGTAAGGAAGGCGATGATGGTGGTCCTCTGTAGCAACGTAAATGGAGCATCTGTACTGATTCTCCTTGTACTGATAGTGCATTACAAGGTCCAAGTCTCCGCTCCCCTACTCCACCATCCAAGGTGCTTGCTCTAACTTGGCAATGTGATATCTTATTGCATGTTGCATATGGTGTCTAGCTCGTATTGCTCCTAATTAGTGTAAACTGCATCTTCTTAGCTTACACATGATACATGTGAATATGACATGCTTTCCTATTTTTGGTACATACTATATCTGTCTATCACACCATGTTCTTACATGAAACTACTTTTCTTGTGTATCTTGCATCAGACACTTATTATGGGACACCTTTAAGTTGGCAGTGTGATATTGTTTTGCGTCTTGAATATGATTTCTAGCATGTATTGCTTCTAGTTTGATGAACACCACCTATAACGAGACAGTTTTAACTTGGCAGAGTGATATTGATTGCACCTTCCATATGGTGTCTTGCAGTGTTTCTAATTTGTTGAAGTGCCTTCTGCTTAGTTACCACATCATAGGTGTGAATATGTCAAGCCGTCCATTTTTTCGTACATATTCCATCCTCGTATCATGACTTTGCCTTTCATCAGAGTAGTGTTCGTCAGTATCATGCATGAATGAGTTCTGAAGAGCGAATGATATTCCTTTTTCTTATCGGTATGACCTCACAATGCAAAATCAATAAAGCTGAAGGAAATTGGCAAGGCATTGGATGATGGTGGTCCTTCCGAGCAACTGAAATGGAGTTTCTCTACAGATTCTACTCCGTCATCCTCCCAACAAGATTCACAAGACAACGCAAGACTGGACTGTCAACGTAGCTGTGTAGATGATGAGCAAATCTCCCCTACTACACCATCACAGGTGCTTGCTCTAACTTGGCACTATTATATGTGGTTGCATGTTGTGTATGATGTCTAGCTTGTATTGCTTCTAACTTTGTTGAATTCCATCTCCTTACTTTACACATAATGCTTGTGAATATGACATGTGTTCTTGTTTCTACATCAGACTACTATTCTTGCATATCCCGCGTCAGTCACTTATGATAAGGCACCTTTAAGTCGCCACTGTGATATTGATTGTGTCTTGCATATGATTTCTAGCATGTACTGCTTCTAATTTGTTGAAACGCCATACAGTTTGAACTTGGCAGAGTGATATTGGTTGCATCTTTCATATGGTGTCTAGCTTGTAGTGCTTCTAATTTGTTGAAATGCCTTCTGCTTAGTTACCACATCATAGGTGTGAATATGTCACACCATCCTGTTTTTCATACATATTCCATACTCGCATCATGTGTTTGCCTTTCATCCGAGTAGTGTTCGTTAGTATCATGCATGAATGAGTTCTGAAGAGTGAATTTTATTCCTTTTTATTATCGGTTTGACTTCACAATGCAAAATCATTACAGCTGAAGGAAATTAGTCTGGCAGTGGATGATGGTGGTCCTTCAGAGCAACTCAAACAGGGGGTCTCTACAGATTCTACTCCGCCATCCTCCCGACAAGATTCGCAAGACAACACAAGGCTAGACAGTCAATGTAGCTGTGTAGATGATGAGCACATCTCCCCTACTCCACCATCACAGGTGCTTGCTCTAACTTGACACTATAATATGTGGTTGCATGTTGCGTATGATGTATATCTTGTACTGCTTCTAACTTGAATTGCATCTGCTTACTTTACACATAATGCCTGTGAATACACTACTAGGGAAAACCTTATACACAGAATATTACTAGCAGCGCTCTTCAAAATACGACGCTACTGCTATTTAGCAGCAGCGCGTTCCGTGAAAACACGCTGCTGAATAGAAAATAGCAGTAGCGCGTCATCTCTAAACCGCGCTGCTGCTCCCATTGCCATGACCTCGCCGTCCAGCTAGTTATAGCAGTAGCGCCTTATTCCTTACCCCACTACTGCTATTCTCCTTAGCTGTAGCGCTTTCTCATGCCCGCGCTACTACTCTCCCTACCTTATCCCCACACGTACGGTCGACCCTGTCTCTCTCACTCACTCTCCCTCTCTCAGTCACTCCCGCTCGTGCCGATAACCATTGTCGTTCGTCGTCGCCGCCGCCGTCGTCCGTCCGCCACCGAGGTACTCCCTCCTTCTGTCCCTCCTCCTCCCACCATGCCCTCCTCCCTCCTCCTCCCTCTGCCTGCGGCCGCCCCCTCCTCCCTCCTTCGCCGGCAGCCCTCCTCCCACCGCTCCTCCCTCCTCCTCCTTCGATCGCCCCTCCCTCCTACTCCTCCGGCCGGCCCCTCCTCCTCCTCCTTCGGCCGCCCCTACCCCTCCTCTCTCCTCCCTCCCTCCCTTATCTCTGTTTTTGCAAATCGTAGGTAACTAGTTTATTTAGTAAGTGATTATTATAACTAGTTTATTTATATTAAGTGCTTAATAGAACTAGTTTATTTAGTAAGTGCTTAATAGAACTAGTTTATTTAGTAAGTAGTTAATAAAACTATTTTATTTAGTAAGTAGTTAATAAAACTAGTTTATTTACTGTTAGGATTATATATAAGATATTTTCAAATGTTTTTTTTTCATATTTTGAACCATTGAAATGCAATGACCATCGATAAGTAGCCTATGTTTTGCCGGAGTGTTGATTAATTTCTGTTCCAGCAAATTTCAGGCGCTCGATATGTCCTTTTTTAGCAAAGGTCATGCCGGATTTTTTATGTTTTTGCGTCGAGTTATAATCTTTGAATTTTGAACACGGGAGATGTCTGATGACGATCGGATCCCAGAGTGTGTGTACTGCTACGATGACCGAGGTGTGCGTGACAGGTTTCCTCACCTGCAAGACGATAGGTTTTTCACCGTGAAGCTGGAAGAGTACTTCGATGTTTGTACGGTACACAACGACAAGCATTTCTTCGTATTTAATATCATCACTTGTGCTTCTTTTGTTCAACGTGTAATTTATGGATTTTTTTCAATTCAATTAGTACATCTCGTGCCATGCTAGACCATATGTATTGGAGAAGCTTGGTTTTGGTTTAGATGACTTTGAGAATGTGGAGATGAGGAGGGCTCACTTAAGAACTAAACATGGTTATGAGTTTCTGGTTAAGTTCTACAATGCGGTCGATCGCTCCCATTTTAGTTACTCTAATTGGGAAGCTCTCTGCAAGTCATATGGATTTGAGGAGGGAATGCGAATAAGATTTGATATTCGTCCCGAAGATTATGATGATGATGATAATATCGACATCTGGGTGGATGTGGATATGCCTCCAGTTTTGCCTAGATGTGAGTTTGCCAAACTAATTTGTCAAGTTCAATAATTTATGTTGTTAATTTAAAACTATTTGGTGTTCGTCTGTACTAAACTTATTTATTTATAATTTTTAGCTTATTTCTTATCTTCAAGAAATACTCGGAAGGTAGTAGACAACACATACTACAGCTATGACTCCAAGCTTAATTGTGAGGAGAAAGGTTATCTTGTCTCATTCATAGAAGATGTTGAGGCCTTCAAAAACAGTCACTCTATCAGCCCAAATTATACTAGATACGTGCCACTAGTCCAGACATTGCTTGATGATAACTTCATTGCCAAAAACTTGGTAAGATTTTGTTAATGATGGTAACTTCATTGCATACATTATTCTTAAGTAAACCATTGCTAACTATATATGTCACTATTCCATTTTTGAATAGAGGCTCCTGAAGCCGGTTGTGCCTGATATGCTATTTACCGAAGGTGATATGCATATGGTTAGCTTACGACCAACTCCTTCGGAGGCTTACCATACTGCATACTTGATTTCTTCAAATGATGGAAGGCTCAAAATCAAAGAATGGAGCAAAGTGATGAATGCGCACACGCAAATAATTGGAGACAAAATGAATGTGCGCAAGCCACAAGTTGGAGATAGGTTTATGTCCATTCTCCATTATGGTGAAGGACCGGTTTATCTGTTTTATGGTATTTTAGCTAGGAAAAGGAGTAGGTCCTAAGTATTAAGAACAATTAGTTAGTGTTGATTATATATGACTACAATGTCTTAGACTTGATGGTGATGCTGAGTAGGAGTAGTGATTATGATTACTATGATGATGATGAGGAGGAGTTGTTATTATAACTAGTGATGAAGTTGTTATATGACATTGGACGAAAATGATGATTATGAGGAGTTATGTGACAATGATGTATTATTATGATATGTTGTTAATGATATTATGATGATGATGAGGATGATAAGTTATTATGTCATTGGGTGAAAGAACCACCGATTACTTTCAAATGGATGGATCCAAAATGACCATTGGTTACTTTGGATCCATGCACTTTAAACTAATCCAAGGTTCTTTCACCTAGTGATTTAATAACTCATTATGATGTAAAAAAATCTCTAAATTGCTACTGTATGAATAATTGTATACAAGTATATGAATACGACCTAAAATTAAAGAGAAATGGAATAGGGAATAATAGTAGTAGCGATTGTTTTCGAAAGCGCTACTAGTAATTAGCAGTAGCGCTTGACTAGGCAAGCGCTACTCCTAAGTAGATATAGCAGTAGCGAGTGCCTGTAGGCGCTACTGCTAAGCATTACTTGTAGCACCTTATCAGTAGCGCGCCTACCCGCGCTACTGATAGGCCAAAAACCGGTGCTACTACTAGGCTTTTCCCTAGTAGTGATATGACACGTGTTCCTGTTTCTAGAACATACATGTGCATGATGAGCACATCTCCCCTACTCCACCATCACAGGTGCTTGCTCTTACTTGGAACTGTTATACATGGTTGTGTTTTCCGTATGATGTCTAGTTTGTATTGCTTTTGATTATGTTGAATTGCATCTACGTAGCTTACAACTTATACCTGCAACGATCACTTACCCATAAGACACATCTAACATGGGACTGTGATGTAGGTTGCATCTTGCATTGTCTTCTAGCTTGTACTGCTTCTAATTTCTTGAAATGGCACTTACGACGAGACACTTTTTACCTGATAAAGTGATATTGGTTGCATGTTCATATGGTGCCTAGCTTTCATTTCTTCTAATTTTGTTGAAATGCCTTCCGCTTACTGTTTTTTCATACATATTCCACCCTCCTATCGTATGTGTGAATATGAAACGCTGTCTTTTTTGTATATATTCCATCCTCCTATCCTGCGCTTGCCTTACATCAAAGTAGTGTTCGTCTGGATCGTGCATCAACCAGTTATGTAGAGCTAATTTTATTCATCTTCTTGTGGTTTTGACTTCATAAGGCAATATCACAAAATAGGAAGGAAAAGAGTAAGTTAGGGGATGTTGGTGGTCCTCTGCACTGACGCAACCAGAGACTCTCTAGATTTGCCACTACTACTACTAATGAAGTTAATGTCCCAAGTCTACATGATGAGTTCATCTCCCGTACTCCACCATCACAGGTGCTTGCTCTAAGTTGACAGTGTGATAATTGGTTTCATGTTGCATATGTTGTCTAGCCTATATTTCTTCTATTTTGATTAAGTTGCACCTGCTGAGTTTATACGTTATACATGTGCATATGACATGGCTTTCTATGTCTAGAATACACTGCATCTATCTATCATACCATGTTCTTGCATCAAAGTACTGTTGTTGTGTATCCCGCATCAGTCACTCATGATTGGACGCTTTTAACATGGCAGTTTGATAGTGGTTGCATCTTGCATTGATTTCTACATTGTACTGCTTCTAATTTTTCGAATTGCCACTTATGACAAGACACTTTTAACTTGGCAGAGTAATATTGGTTGCATCTTTCATATGGTGTCTAGCTTGCATTACTTCTATTTTCTTGAAAATCCTTCTACTTAGTTTGCACACCGTAGCTGTGAATATGTCATGCCGTCCTGTTTTTCTTACATATTCCATCCTCATATGGTTGTCTTACATCAAAGTATTGCTTGTCAGTATCATGCATCAATGAGTTATGAAGAGTGATTTTATTATTTTGTGTTGTGGATACATCTTGACATGGCAAAGTTAAAATAAGAGCAAGGAAAATAATATAGTAGGGAGTGCTGTTACTCGTCCAGTGAAACGGAAAAGGTTCTGCCGTCGAGATTCTGCTGTTACTTATAGTGCAGTAGAAGGTCCAAGTCCACCGGCTAAATCTACAAACACAGTATCACCTGCTCCACCAGCTGCAGCATCCGCTTCAACTGTACTAGCATCTCAACCAATTACTCGTTCGTTTGCTCCGGAACTGGCCAGTTCCCAAGCTGCCTTCACACCTAACACTACTTCCGAAGCACTGCTGACACAACAGGACTTGGCAAGATCAGATGAACCTCATGAGCATCAACACCAAGACGGTACTCGACCAAGTCAAGTTGCAGTTCCATGCTCCTTTATATGTACTCTCACAGTTTGATGTACACTAACACTTTCCATATTCGTTGTTGAACTTGCACCACGGCGCAAGCGGAAACAGACATCAGGGATAATGCTTGACAGATTAACAGAATCTAAAGGAGGAAGAATGGAGATCCATTTTGAGGGAGGTTTAAAAAGGCCACGTGATGCTACAGAGTCAGCCAAGTTAGTATCAGAGGCAGCCGTTGCCGTTAGGTGTCATGCACGTATCCTCCCAACGTGGATCCAATACAGGAATGAGAAAGACAATACCCAGTTTAACACCTTCCTTGACAATTTATCCGTAAGTAATGTTATTCAACACAATTAGTAATATTGTCTTGCATGTCCCATACTTTCTAGCTTCCTCCTAATAAGACTACCATTCTATTTTCAACAGATGAGGTTCAAGCTGGATCCGAAAGAAGATGCAACTAAACAAGAATGCACTCATGTTTTTCAGTCTGCTCTGCAACAGTATCGGTACCACCTTAGAAAATATCACATTGAAGGCAAGGCTAACAATGAAATTGCCCAAACATCTCTAGTGGAATATATTACATATGAAGACTGGACATCCCTCATTAAATGTTGGTCCGATCCAAAGTATCAGGTAGGCTATATGTATTTGATCAGACCACATATTGAACTTGTATTTATGTATGTGCCTTACAAGTGTATCTTCTTCTAGGATAACAAAACCAACCGTTCTAAAATGAAATTCTAGCAGACAACAGGATATCGTAGCTATATTGCACACTGCGAGGCTCTTGTAAATAGCTGCTACTTCCTTCTTTTTTGTGCTATATTATCGTATCTATATTGACTTGTTCCAAATGCAGAAGAAAGCCCATGCCGACCAAAAAGAACCTGAACCGAATGCAGTGCAAATCTTCAAGGATTGCCACACCAGCAAGATGAAGGGCATGAGCACACCAGTTCAAGCCGCTGTTGTAAGTCCTTACTCCTCCTGCCTTGAACTGATTGGTACTGTGATGTGTTAATTCAACTACTTGGTTTGTAGCCAATGTGAGTTACTCTGTTCACTTTTATTCACAGTTGTCTTAACGTATCATTTCACCTTACATGGTTTAAAAGAGATGAAGGATATTCTTTTGGTCTTGATTTGTAATCTAGTTGTTATGTTCAAGTGCGCACAAAATGATAAAATAGCCTGTTTGTTTTATATCTGTTTGCCCATGATATGAATGATGTCATACTATGTTCATCCTACTTTAAACCATGTCTCTTTATCCTTAGATGTCAACGAATGTGAGGAAATAGACAATACAGTAGGCATGCTACATGGACACATGTTCTGAAAGTGATTTCATTATGTAGTTGGCACTACAATACATGCTAATGTATTACAGTATATCACCAGAATAAGTTATGTATAAAATTTTAACCTACTTTGTTTGTTTTTTTCTCATTAGTAACTTATCTGGTACACTAATCTACAAGTTCAAACTTTCAGGAAGCTATGGAACAAATGATTCAATAGCCACAACCACCTGAAGGTGACGAGGCTACTACAGGCACAATGTCACCTCTTGTTGCAGTGCGCCAGTATCTCTCCACTAACATTGCATAAAGCACCTTCCTGTGTAATTCTGGGTTGGTTGTGAAGGTAACCTCGTCCAAATCGCCTACTGAACAAAATCTTCCTGCTAGACAGAGTGATATATTTGTGCTCCAGACACAAGTCCAATCCCTAATGGACGTTGTTTAGGAAACAAGAATAGTGGTTGAGAAATGTCATCAAGATATGAATGGTTTTGAAACCATACTATTAGACATTCGCTTTGTTGTTCAAGAGCAATGGCGTAAAAAAGAGGAGATCGTGCTGCTCCATCAGATTCTACAGCCTGAAACATTAGCACTCAGGTTAAATGATCTGTGCTTCTATACATCTGATGGTGCTTTTATCTGGAAGGACTATAAACTTTATGCCAACAGGCCTTTTGTTGTATGGTTGGAATTTATTTTGTTGTGATACCACATTTATGATGCTGCCTGAGGCTGCAGTAATTACGACGCTATTTTTGTATAGTGTAGGTTTATCTTAGTAATGTATTCGGCCAAAAGCTTCGTAGGAGCCCAACATGCCAACATTCATCGGGCCCATTCCAATTGGGCTAAAAAGATTACGGGCCGAAATTGGCATGTTGCCCACTAAAATATCTGGGGCTAAATCAGCATAAGCTTTCATATTTTTTGGTAGGCCTATGCCCATAGTGGGCCTTTAAGAGGCCTAAACATAATTTGGGCCCTTAGTAAAAATAGGTTGTTTACAGGTGTAAATATATCGAGCCCATAAACACATGGGCCTTTAATAGACTGAAAGTGAGATTGGGCCCTGATTGTGCCAAATAACTCACTGGACTTAGCAGGCCGAAATGGCGGCCCATTTATGATGCGGATCTTTGACAGGCCGAAATTCGGACGGGCCGTAAATGCGCCGACCTAATACACGGGCCTTTAACAGGCCAGAACTTCGGTTGGGCTAGATTATCGTCATTTTTATATGGGCCGTTAATGGGCCCGATATGACGTTGGGCCACATATGGCCCATGGTTTACGTCCGGCGTTAACAGGACAAAAATGACAACAGGCGAAAGTGGCCCAAAGCTATAGTGGGCCTCTAACAGGCCGAATGTTAGACATGGCCGAATATGACCCAAATCCTTCACGGTCGTTTATGGGCCGAAACTTTTGATGGCCTGTAAATGGGCCCAAATGAAGCCGGACCTTTAACTGGCCGGAAATACACCGGGCTGTAATTTGGCCCAATTACTTAGTGGACTGTTAACGGGCCAGAAGTGACCATGGGCCGCGTTGATGACAAGTTTAGGACAGGCCGTTGATGGGCCGATTTGACAGAGAATGTTGGGCCTTTAGCTAGGCCGACCCATTATGGTCTGCAGAATCTTGTGGGCCTTTAGCTGGGCCGGCCCATTGTGGTCCGCAAAATCTTGTGGGACTTTAGCTAGGCCGGCCCATTATGGTCTATAAAATCGTGTGGGCCTTTAGCTGGGCCGGCCCATTATGGTCCGCTAAAATTTGTGGGCCTTTAGCTGGGCCGGCCCATTATGGTCCGCTAAATCTTATGGGCCTTCGGTTGGGCCGGCCCATTTAAACTTTGTTGGCCACTTTTGGGCCGGTCCACGTGTCAACATATCATAGGCCCATCTCGACTGTTGGATGAGTGACACCTGTGCCCACGCAGAGCTGACGCGTGGATCCGTCAGCCAATGAGAATTTTACGTGGAAATCGGCATTGGTCGTGGCAGTTAACGGGTTATCAGATCCAAAATCCGACCCGATAGCTTAACGGCATTCCGTTATGGTGGATGCCACGTGTCAGTCACCCTTGATGAAAGCACTTCCGTGACGCGCGATTTATCGTCATGGAAGTGGACACTTCCGTGATGATAATTTTGGTAATGTCATGGAACACTTCTACGATAGCACAGGTATGACTATCTTGATTCTGTCATAAAATTGTCATGGATATACACGCATGACAGAAAACGTGACCTACTGTGACAAACACGTATCATCACGGAAGTGTATTTTTTTGTAGTCCTCGAGGTCCTGTTGGTCTTGGTCTCGTTTAACCGATATGGAAACCTTTGCTTGACGCCTCGGTACTCGGCGCCTGCGCTTGCCTCCTTAGCACCAAAGAGTAAATAAGGACACTGTGCGCGCTGGAGCCCGCCTTGTCTTGGTCGTCATGGCTTACGTCACCGGAACCTCGCGAGGATTGCCTTGCCTTGAACTCTCCGCCCCTCGCGAGCCAGCCTGGTGAGGCCCCTCCTGAGGAGGTCTTGTGTCGTCTGCCTCGCGAGGATTGGCCCCTCGCGTTGGTCTTGAAAGCTTGTTAGCGAAGATGGGCCGTATGGGCCCGCTCGCAGAGCCACGCCTTGGGCTGCAGGCAGGCAAGTCTAGGGACCCTCGTTCCCAGAAAGCAGACAGTAGCCCCCGGGCCCAAGGCACGCTCGGGCTTGGCTTCGAGGCAAAGCCAAAGGGCAAGTGCGGAGCGCCGCTGGCCCCAATAGCTTGCGGCCTTGGTCAACGCGTGGCAGTTGATTGGACGTGGGCGACTCCGCTTCTGCACGCTACCTTGGAATCCGCCTGGCTATGCGGCCACCACAACCTACACAGTTATTCCTCCATCGCCTGCGCCATACTCCTCCAATTCCTCTGCTTCCCCCAGACTCCGCTCCTCTTTCCAATTTGACCTAAGCGTTGCTCACTCCATTGCCATGGCGCCGACACAAGCGGATAAGGGGAAGAAACTTCTGACTTTGGCTAGTGCGCCTCCGGCCACATAGCCCGCAGTTGGCCAATCGCTGGTACTCCACGATGAGGCCATGGGCAAGGTGCATCCCATGCTCTCCTCCAGCTTCGATGAGTGGGGAAAGTCGGCGGCTTGGCCTGCTTCTCGTGCTCGCATTGACCGGGCTGCCACCAAGGTCCCATTCTTCATCGACGCCCTTTGGGCTAGCTTGGTTCCTCCTTTCTCCGCCTTCTTCAACACTATGCTGGCGCATTATCAGATCCACATGATGCACCTTGATCCCCAATTCGTGACCCTTCTCGCTGTCTTCATCTTTGTTTGCGAGGCCATGGTTGGCATTGCCCCTTCAGTGGCTCTTCTCCGCCACTTCTTCTCGCTGCACCTGATTGATCCCGACAGAGCTCAGGATGCTTGAGCTTTCAGGCTGTCGCAGCGACGGCCGGTGCAGGGATCAACTTCAAGCTCCCACCATCCATGAGCGGGTTCCGGACATGGTGGGTATTTGTTGATGTCGAAGTGCTCAGCCCCCTGCTCTCTTCTCCATGAGCGCCAGCTATTCCCTGCTCTGGTTGGTGCCACGAAAGGCTCACCGATTCGCGCCTTGTCCCTGTGTGGCTCAGGCTGAAGTGGCTCAAGGACCTTGATGTGACTGCGCCTATGGTGGTGAAGGAGTTCATCCGGCGCCGAATCGCCCCACTTTAGCGCCACTCTCATCCGATGTGGGCCTTGCTCAACAGCAAGGACCACACGAGATTTCAGGAGTCCCGGCTCCCCCTCGAGGCGCGGCGAACGGTGCTCGAGGTCCTGACGGGTGTCCCCCTATCAGATGACATGCTGAGGAAGAGTTTCCTTCTGTACCGCTGTTTGAACAAGGCGACATTCGCTGAGCAGATGCCTTCCTTTGATGAGTTGGGGATGCATCCGGTCAGCCTCGTGGGGCCCCATGAGAACCCATGATTGTGGTTCCTCTCCCTACTGCTGGCTTCGAGCTTGCCCAAGTGTGGATGCAGGGGGGCGAGCACTGCTGGGGGCCGATGGTGAAGGTGCCGAGATGCTGATGCCGCCGAGGGCTCCTGAGGCGTCGTCCTCAGGAACTCGCGACTCTTGCCCCGGGGCGGCGGTTGAGGAGGCGATGCAGCCCGCGTCTCCCAAGGCCGGGGCTCCTAAGACCTCGACAGGTCTCTGTGAGGCCGGGCCTGATGGCTCCCCTTAGCTTGGCGCTCCTGAGGCTGCCCCTTCGAGTGCTCCTCCAGTCGCGCCTCGTGTGGGCTGCCATGTCCAGCGCTTCGGTCAGCTCTGCATGGACTTCGAAGAGCTCTGCAAGAGGAAGGGGTCCTCAAGAAGTGGCACCTTCGGGCCATTAAAATGGAGGAAGTACAGCACCGTTGATGAGTAAGTACCTTATCTTGCTGATGCTCCGCGAGCTGCTTCCCTTCCTGACGATATCTCATCAGGATTCCTTCCGCCAAGGCCGCAAGATCTCCTGAGGAGCAGCCTCCTCTCGCCTCACTTCTCCCTCTAGACTCGAGTGCTTCAAGCCTGTGCTCTGCTCACGGTGTGGAGTCTACCGGGGAAGCTGGCCCGTCGACAAGGTGTCTCGAGTTCACGATTCGCGGCCTTGTTCGGAGCACAGCAAGTCTGCCAAGGGTTCCTCCCCTGGTCGTGGATGGCGATTGGTTGGCTTCGATCATTGGGTCATCTTCAAGTAGCGGGCCTTCACTCGTTCAGGCCCCTCGCGAGGCCCGTCCCGCAAATGGGCGGGCGCCAGCCCCCATCCCCCTACTGAAAGGGGGCAAGTCTCTTCGAGCCCCGTCCGCGGTCCCCACAGAGGAGGACGGAGTCAGCAGTATGCTTGAGTCATCGTGGGAAGGGAGCGTCGTCCGCCGCAAGCTCTTTTAGGAGGCGATGGGCGCGATGAACCAGCTTGGTGAAGAGCTCGTGGATGTGGATGCACGCCTCGTGGCCGAGGGCCTCCAACTGGTGGAGGCTTGGCATAAGCTGAAGGTGGCTATCAACCTTGGGCGGCACCAGCGCAAGCTTGATAATGCGAAGGCCGAGGCATCCCTCGCGACCTCACCCGAAGCCTGCTCCCGAGCCTTGGAAGAAGCTCGGGAATGTGACCGCCGCCGCGAGATCGCAGAGGAACGCTCGCGGGAACTCCAAGCCTGGAACGCCTCCTTGGAACAGCAAGTGGAGGCTCGTAGAGCCGTCCTGGCGTCGACGGGAGGGACACCTGTTGAGGAGGAAGAGGTCCGGAGGCGCGAGGAAGCGTTGGCATTGGAAGCCGTGGAGCGCAACCTTGAACTTGAGCGGCTAGAGACGAGGGAGCGTCAAGTCACCCAAGCGGAGGAGGCCGTTGGCGCACTTGCGAGGCCAGGGCCCAGGAGGAGGTCGATCGCCGGGAGGCTGAGGCTCGCGCAGGACTTGAGGATATGTTCGACCTGAAGTTGAAGCTCGTAGAGGCTGAGGCTACAGGTAGGACTGCTGCTCTCAAGTCCAGGTTGGTCGAGGTGGAGCGGCGCGAGGAGGCTGTCACAACCACCCTGGCCTCGGCACATGCTGAGCTGGCCTCCGCTCGCGCCGAGCTACTCCCTCTTCATCAGCGGGTCGCCGACGCCGAGTCCGTCGCACGGAAGAACAGGGAAGAAGTGCTTCAATGGCGGACGTTGGAGCGTGTGCACGCCCCCATGCTCCAGTACCTCAGGAACAGGGCCAACACCACCTTGGGCCACATCTGCGATGAGAATGCTCCTCATCCACATGCTAACGACTACCAGCCACCTCCACTTCTTCGCCGATGTGGTGACATGCGTGGAGAACCGTTCCGAGAGGGCTCGCCAACTTGTCGAAGAGAGGAGCCGCGGCCTGCTCGGGCGTGCGTTCTCCCGCGTCTTCAGCCATCTCCAGAGCGCCGACCCCAACCTCAATTTTGACGCCGCCATTGCTCCTGTACCCGAGGCAATCCGAGGTGACCTATCGCGGTGGGTGGAAGACAATGTGGACGCGCTGGTCAGGGCCTTCACTTCCGATGACGATGGGGTGGTGGTCGCGGCGGACACGGGCGACGTGGTCGATGATGATGATGATGATGCCAGCGATGGTGGCAGTGATGCGAGCGACGCGCCTGAGGGCGATCCGGGGGAGCGAGCGACATGTCTGACTGATCCCATGTTTCCCAGCTGTTTGCCCTGCACGTAGAAGCTCGGGCGCGGCCCCAGAGGTTGTAAGAGCATTTTGGGAGGGGAAGCCCCTCATGTGAATATACTACTGCCTCTATCCTTTTAGTTTGAGTTGAATATGCGTCTTCACGAACTTACGTATGCTGGGGCAAGTTTGCCGTTGTAACTTACCTTAACCTGGTCAGGTTCTGAACTGATTCACGAGGTTGCGAGTTCCTAAGGAGCCTGGCCCCGTACGTGGCGCACATGCATCGTGCCTGGCCCCGCTCGCGAGGGGGAGGAAACAAGCGTGAGCTCTGAAACAAGACAAGAACCAGATTGCAAGAAAAAACTCGAACAAGAAAAGGCTCCCCCCGCGCGCATCAAATGAAAACTCAACTCCAACTTAAATACAAAGCCAGAAAGCAGGGCTACAGAAAAGAGGTTAAAAGAAAATGGCCGCGTCCGACGCCTAGTCTAGTCTTCTTGTCTTCAGGTCTTCTCACCAGCGCGGAGCTAAGTGCTGCCACTAGGACGTGGGAGGGAGCCCCCGCGGCCCGAGGGCGGCACTCCTGAGACTCCGGGGCGGGTACAGCCCCACTCGTTATTACGTGAGAGTGTCACGGGCGGCAATCTTCACAGGCGTGAGCCTTACTTCATATCGCCAGATGAGGGCCCCGTCTTGCGCCACCCCCTACCACCGTTGGGACGCCCGGAGACCAGGACGACACCAACGAGGGCAGAGGGGACGCCAGCGGTGCCCTCGGCGACCATGGGTCCTCTGCCGGGGGTAGGCTCTGGAGCACCTCCAGGGCAGAGGGCCTACCTCCGGGGGACGCCTTGTTCCGCGCGGCACTGGGCAGGGCCTTTGTCCCGGCTTCCTTCCCGCAGCCCCCAGCGTGCCCCCCTGGCGGGAGGGAGGCCGACGAGCTGGGACCGCCATCTGCTGCTGCGACCTGATCCCCCTGTGCACCATGGTTAGCGTAAGCCTGCTCCTGAAGAATTAGTGGTACCCTGTAGATGTTCTCGCCGGCGCGTTTGGCGAGGCTTCCAGAGGGGTCCTGAAAGGTGCCAGCTTCTAGCGCCTCCTCCTCCCAGCCTGACTCGAGGAACGAGCTAGGGTCGTCCCACACTCCACGTCGCCCGACCTAGCATGCCACCTCGAGGATGGTAGGGATGCATCCCGCCTGGGCCGTAGGTGGCAGTGCTCGTGCCCGCGCCCAGCGGAGGTGGCACGAGCGCGAGCAGGCGTGCAGCTCCGTTGGTTGAGCCAGTGTCGATGAAGCCTGGTGGTGCGCCTGTAGGCACTCTGGTGCGGCGTGGCCTGCCATGTGCCCCGGCCGCAGCTTGTGGCGTGATCAGAGAACAGAAGGGCGGCGCTCCTGAAGCCGCAGCGTCCAATAGCTCGGCGACGCATTCCAGCAGTGCATCCCGTCCGCTCTCCATGAGCCGGCACCGTAGCAGCTCCCCTGCCACCGTAAGTGCAGCCCGCATGTTTTCCTGCTCCCTATGGGTGTGCGGCGTCGTCGCCCCGGCGTGGCTTGCAGCCCTTGCGGCAGCTCACGCCTGTCATGGGGTGAGGGTGGACGGCGCATGGCCGCGCCGCCCGTGCACTGCAGCGTCAGGTGGCACGCTCGCCACCTGGAGCGTGAGGCTGAGGTCTTCCTGGGCAGGTGGCGCTGCCTGGGCCGGCCAGGATGCCCAGCGATCGGTGTTGGTCCTTGAGTCACCGGACATCGGAACTATGGAGCGTCGGTGACTCGACTGGCGGGAGAGAGGCTCCGGCACACCCCTACCTGGCGTGCCAAATGTTGGATCACGAGTTCCGGCAAAACCCTCAGGGTTCGAACACTAGGGTGAGCGTGAAGATCTCCCCCTACCGATCCATGCCCTACCTTCACTAAGAGCTCACGTGCTAACTCGATGAACTCGCGACACAAGGGACACAAGATTTATACTAGTTCGGGCCACCGTTGTGGGGTAATTCCCTACTCCAGTGTGGTGGTGGTGGATTGCCTCTTGGGCTGAGGATGAACAGTACAAGGGGAAGAACAGCCTCCTGAGGCGAGGTGTTCTTGTGCTTGGTGGGTGAGAGGATGAGCTAAGTGAGTTCCAGCCTATCCAGGCCTCCTACTATGCTGGCTAATCCTATTTATAGAGGCCCTGGTCCACTCCCAAAATATTGAGCGGGAAGGGAGCCAACAACGGCCAATTCAAAAGGGGACAACTAGTACAACTTATCCTAACAAAAGCAGTCTTCGCCTGCCAAAAGCTCTGGTGGTGACGCCGCCTTGGGATCCATTGTGACCTCCGTCTTGCCGTCCTGCTGGTCTTGGTCTTGTTGCACCGATATGGAAACCATTGCTTTACGCCTCGGAACTTCTCGCTAGCGCTTGCCTCCTTAGCACCAAAGAGCAAATAAGGACACTGTGCATGCTGGCGCCCGCCTGGCCTTGGGTCATCATGGCTTACGTCATCGGAACCTCGCAAGGTTTGCCTTGCCTTGAACTCTCTGCCCCTCGCGAGCAAGCCTGGTGAGGTCGCTCCTGAGGAGGTCTTGTGTCGTCCGCCTCACAAGGCTTGGCCCCTCGCGAGGATCTTGAAAGCTTGTTGGCAAAGATGGGCCGTACGGGCCCGCTCACAGAGCCACGCTATGGGCCGCAGGCAGGCAAGTCTAGGGACCCCTGTTCCTAGAACGCCGACACACACTTGTCTAAAATGCGAGGAAATTTACAAACTTAGTCCATGCTTAAAATTTCCTACATCAGAGCAATATTAGTCGGTTGGGGATAGGACGTTAATCTCTCATACACCGAATATTTGCCGACGGAGATTTCGTCCGACGAGAGTTTGTTTTGGCATCCACCATGTATGAATCGGGGAGGGAGTTGATTTCGGCCGAGGAGACACTATGTTTTGGCGCCCACTGTGTATGAATCCGGGTGAGAGGCGGTTATGTCACATTTGAGTGAAATTGCAAACCTACCCCTAACGAAACATATAGAAATCAGACCGATAGGCTTTGCGTTCAGGGTAGGAAGTAATTTCCATCTCGTGGATTTTGGTTTCGGGCGGTTACTGCGACTTAGCCCGCTTCGTTCAAATTTTTGCAAAGCAAGAGTGAACGTTTACTGTGCCAACTCAATTCGAATCCAGTTTGTATTCTATTTTTGTTCGGGCAGGATCCATTTTCGATTGGAATAAAATTCTATATACGTCAGTTTTTTTATATACTTAAAAGAACAACAAAGAATTCTTGTCCTTTATATATATAATATGATTTACAAATACAATGATCGAAAAATCATAAGGTTGAATTCAAAAATTTTAAACCAAATTATGTTCTACTAAAATGTATGAATCAGTAATATCTACATATTAAATAACATAGATGTGCATGAATTCATATGAGTATGCATGTTTGATAGATCAATTTTGGTTCGAGTATGAATTACATGTATCATCATCTCGAATTCAAATATTTGAATCCCTTTTATGTTGACATTTTCTACACACGCAACTAAATATCTGAATCTCCTTTCACGCACATCTCTCTCGCATGCTCCTTCATGTAGCTATCACTCTCTTTTCTCCAGCTCACCCGCACGCTCACTTCATGTTTCTCCTATTTTCGCAAACATGGTCTCTCGACGTCTCCCTTGAGAAGTGTCACACTCTCCCTATCATTATTCATTACACGGTTTCATTATCTCTCACGTCTCTACCATTCTCTAGTATCACTAGGTACCTAAGCTTTATTTTTTACCACCACACATACACACTCACTCGTCTTTCACTTTGTCTTTCTATCTATATGGTTCTCTCCATACCCTATATCTCTCTAGATATGACTCATACCTCTAAAATTACTCTCTCCCGTAGACACAACATTTGTTGCGGTCTCCTTTCCGTCTCCATCCCAGTTACAAAACTGACATTATTCATTTGTTTATCGATCAGACAAACTCCCCCCCCCTCTCTCACAAACACACAACTCCTACTTCCACTCCCCTTCCCGACTATCGTCTCTCTCTCTCTCACACACACACAAACCTCTCGCTTTCGCACCCCGACTCGTATTTCTCTCACAAACATTGATTTACTAGCGTCCAGATAGGTTTATACACCCACACACTTATGCTTCCACTATCACGTACATGTCTCTCACGCGCTCCTTGTATCTATGTAGATTTTTTGTCCCTTCTTGAGACACGCCCTCTCAATCGTACACACAGACACTATCGCCTAATTTTAAGCTGATACCTCCCGCACACACACTCTTTGTGTCTTGTCACACACGCACTCCGTCCACCTCCTCTCTCCCTCTCTCTAACACAATCAGAAACACACACACATGGGATTTTTGCAACAACTAGCAAGATGCCCATGCGCTGCATGAAACATCAAGATGCATTTCTATGAGTAGTGTATCTTGTGGGAGAAAAGGATGAACGAGGGAAGGCCTTATTCGCAAGTGTGGAGAGGGGTGTGGGTATCTTTTTGCAAGATTACCATAGTTCCTTCCTATCCGTCAGATATAAATCGGATGGCCTATATTGCAAGATGCCAGGCACACCATCATCACCAACTCTGTTTTTCATAAGAGTAGAAATTAGAGATATACCACTTCTCGAATCTTGAATCCAACCACATTCCTCCGTTTTCTCATCAAAACCTCCAAAGGAATATATTTTGAATGAAACATAACATATTTTTAGTGATATATGTATTTCAAGACTAGACTCTTTTTTCTATCAAATCAGTGAATATGTATTAATCTACTTTGATCGTGTGGTAACGCATTGGCACATTGCTAGTTATTACTACTTTATAATTTTTTGGACACCAGACAAATGGTGGAGTACATATACGAAGAGAAGAGGCGCACACACGCAGTCGGTCTCTCGCTGTCTCGCACACATGAGAGTTATGTAAAGGCACCGTAAAAAAAACCTAAACCCCTAGGTGCACGATTGCTGCATGTGTAGGTACCGGGTATGTGGTGGAGCGCACCTTTGTAGGAATAGTCAGCTCGTGTGATAATTTGATCCGTAGGAGTTGATGGTCGGGACCACAGGAGAACAACCTGGAGGGGGGTGGCTCGCTAGTCGCCACTGATCGAGTAGCCACGTTTAAAATATCATTTTTAGCGGGGTAAGTGTTCCAATTTTCAATGGCACGTTATAAGTACTTAGTAGGAGCGAAAATGGAATTCATAACTATTACCTTTGTCCTGGTTTACTAGTCCCCATCGTATTGTGGGTCAAAGTTTGTCCATGAATTTTACTTGTAAAATGTGAATGGAAAACGAGATCCTGTTATAGCCAAACAAAAAAGGAATGGAGGGAGTGATTGCTCGGACATGGACGCGACGTCTCGTAGTGCACGCATTGAACCAGCGCGCCGGCCAAGAGGGCCCCACTCACTACAGGCGAGGCTGAACACACCTCCTCGCCACATGCAACCGGCTTCAGACTGCCCCGCCTGCCTCCATTGAATACACGCGCGTGCCGGCAACACGTCCTTTCGCGAGCCGGCTGGCATTTTAGAACACAACGTCAGCTGGCGCCTCTTGTCTGCTTGCTATTTAAACGAGGCTAGATGCCTGGCAAGAACTGCACCACACTGCTGCTCCCCATATCCTCCTTGCACCATTTTCTCCACACTCTCCATAGCATCCGGTGAGTAGGAAGACGAGTTCTCCAGCACAAAAGTCGGCTGGGTGCCCTGACAAGCTAGGCAACTCACTTCCCCACCTCCCTCCCCACCCAAGGCCGTCAGTACCATGGGCGAGGCTGCAGGCGGGCAAGCGGAGGAGCAAGCCGCTGCTCCAAGCTAGCCCCTGGTGCATCAACTCGACGCTCCAAGCCTTCTCATAGAGGAGTGGCCAGTTGCTGCACGCCGACACAAAGGGGACCACGGCGTCCGGTACACCATGGTTGGCCGCGCCATCCGAAGCAAACGATGGCGGAACCACAGCATGCTGGCGGAGGTGGCCAACACGTCTGCGGCCACCGCCAACACTGTCGGGGTTCTTGAACGACACCAATGGGATCCGTCAATGAAATCCCTTCTACGGTCGTGGGGCATGGGGCTGCACAAAGAGCGGGCCTAGAAGATCAACTTGGTGGGATTTTTACCTAGGTTCGGGCCGCAAGGGATCCGTAAAACCCTAGACTTGCTTTGTGTGTACTTAGTGTTCTTGAGTTCTTGAACTAGCTGCAGTGCATGCCCAATCCAAAAAGTCCGAATCCTCCCTCAATATGCCTCGGGCCTCCTTTTATATGTCAAAAGGGGTTGCCATAGTGGCACAAAGGAGGTGGAAACTATGTATAGTGTACAAGTGTATCTCCTGACATCCTAGGACAAACGCATTTAATGCGTCCCCTATGTGTCCTCTCGCTTTATAGGAAACGCATTTAATCCATCGCCGCCTCGCCTCGCTTGGACGTGCATCCAAGGTGACGAGGCATGCAGCGCCACACTGGCTGGCTGCTAAGCTGGTGTGGTGATAGGGTCATCAGAAAGATCTGCATGCCACCACGCAGGTTCCTGGCTGGTTGGCCTAGAGGCCGCATGCTGCCACACAAGTGCGTGCCTAGTTGGTAGGCTGGTTGCCACGTCGGAACGGGTGCGGAGCAGCGAAGCTTTGTTAAGTGTGGGCCTGGCCTCGGCCATGCAGCTGATATTATCTGCAACGCTGTTTACTGGGAAGCGCTACTGGTAAGGTGGCGCTACTTCTAAATTTTTCCCCCTCGCTACTACTAGTTTTATTTGTTTTTCCCTACATATTTGTTTTGTATTTGAATAGGCTTTATACAATAATCTTTAGCATATCATACACATACAAATGTAATCATAGCATATACATACAATTAGTCTCATCAAATCATGTCATCATCATAATCATCATCCAACACAAAGTGGTCTCTCGTCATCATCTCGAAAATAGTGATACAAGTCTCAATTACTTACAAATACATCGTCATCCATCTAAACAATGATATACGCGATAAGAGCTATCACTTTGAGTACATGAGTTTGTATCCCTGTCGCTCGGAAACCAGAAACCGGTACACCTGGGACACACACTCCGGCCACTTGTCGTATATATACTCCTGACGTAGCACTTCTTCGCCATCTATGATCTATGCACCTGCAGTGTCACATGAGTCGATGATATGCAACATATATATATGAGCAACGAAAAGAGACGGACTTGGCAAAAATAGAAATAACATATCACAAGCATAAATAACAAAGTTCATCGTACCCCAAAATGCCCTAACTAGAGTCATTTTCGCTAGTCAAGGAGGAGGATGGTTTAATTACATCACAAATAAAGTTTCACCGTGCATAACTCAAAGTTTTTTCATATAGAAAGTATGGACTAAATGGACACATTGTCATATATCGACAATCACTCCAACATGTCGTTCCATCCATCCAAGTCAGGGAGATAGTCCTTGAGCTTAGGGAAAGACTTCATGTCGAGACGCTGAGAGGCTATCCAAGTTCGGACGTCTTCCCGTGACATTTGTCCTTCTCCGTAGAACATCCCTGTTTTTCCGACGACCTCCTTCATGATGATTTGAGCAAGTTCGCGCTGGATGTTATAGAACTCAGCTCGAAGTCGATGATCCTCGATATCTCCTATGTCCTTTGCCCATTGCAGAATATGGGCATCGCCGGATCTAGGTGACATGCGAAGGTTCTGGTGATCCTGTCTGTACTCCAGCATGTGGTGTAGGACATAGAATCCATCATTAAGAGAATCGTTCGGTTGTTGGATGCAGCAGAAGTCGGTCTTATGGCCGAAGGCGGCCCTGCCGCCCCTTGTCCTCTTGTCCCTGACCTCTCCACCCCTTGCTTGGTAGTAAAACATAGCACTGTCGAGAACATCCTTGATGTGGGTGTAATCCTTTTTGTGAATGTTCCTCGACGAGTCCAAGTAAAGAGCATGGGGGAATCGGGGGTAGAGGATGATGACGACGGCGTGCCCGCCGCTGCGCAAAATAAGTACACCTCAAATTAATTAGCCTCCACCGTGCAAATGAATGATTGAAATCGAAGGAAGGATACTAGCGCGGATGACTTACACGGGATGATAAGGCATGAGAATCGCCTCCTTGTCCTTATTGGCGAGCATGAAATTGACGATGTAATCCCTCGCGTATTCACGGTGCTTTGCACAGACTCCCAAGAAGCCCTCGTGCATGTAGTATCGGTCGGCGACACAGATATGAGATATCTGCTCAACCCCGATGATGTAGTTCATGTGCAAGGCATAAAGGCGGACAAACATAAAATCCAGCTTCTTCACATGAAACATGTCGAATATGTAATCGAATCGGAGGAAGAACTTATCCGCGGGGAAGCTGTCGACGTACGACATTTGCGGCGGAACGTTAACCACGTAGACTGGGTATCATGGATCTTTCGAGGCGATGAGGCCTGTCTCTACCCGCGGCACATTGTCATGAAGTCTCCTTAGATCGCCCAATCTGGCCCGTAGCGCTGTTGCAGGTAGGATTGGTTGACCGGGGATATGCCATTTATCCGCATCGGGGATATCTATACGGTCTTGGAGCCGAGGCTACTGAGGCGGCTGGATCATAGAATCAGCTTTTTTGCCTTTCCTCGCTCTCTTCCTAGACTTCTTTACTACCGGAAGGTTGTCCATAATACGTTGACACGGCAATTCAGGCACCGACTCATGACGCTCAAACCCTGAGGAGGCGCCAGTATAGACATACTGTTCAGGGCCATCGTCGTTCTCATCCTCATCCATGGCAACGTCATCAGCGACTAATGGAGAATCCTCCTTACCCCATCCTCTACCACCCAACCCGACACCCGACACTAATTGGGTAGGTGGGGTGTTGATGTTCATACCTTGCTGAGGCTGCGTGCTCGTGGGTGTGCTCCCGGCCGCCTCCAGACGAAGCTAACTCTTTGGCTACAACAGGACCCACCCATTGCAACAATCACCAAGCCGCCATGGTGTCTCGTCGTCATCCCCCGCTAGTATTGGAGGAGGCAAATTCTCGTGGCCCGGTTTGACACTGGCCACGGAAACCTTGAAAACGTTCGGGGGGATCGGTCGGTTGTGGAACAATGGTTCCTTTGGCTTCATTATCGTCACCTTCCCCATGTCCACCTTTTGGTCGCCGATGGTGTACAATATGGTGCACGGGGTTTCGCCGGTGAGGGAGTCCTGGATTAGGGGGTCTCCGGACAGCCGTACTATATCCTTGGGCCGGACTGTTGGACTATGAAGATACAAGATTGAAGACTTCGTCTCGTGTCCGGATGGGACTCTACATGGCATGGAAGGTAAGCTAGGCATTACGGATATGGATATCTCCTCCTTTGTAACCGACCTTGTGTAACCCTAACCCTCTACAGTGTCTATATAAATCGAAGGGTTTTAGTCCGTAGGACAACAATCACAACATGCAATCATACCATAGGCTAGCTTCTAGGGTTTAGCCTCTCTGATCTCGTGGTAGATCTACTCTTGTACTACCCATATCATCAATATCAATCAAGCAGGAAGTAGTGTTTTACCTCCATCAAGAGGGCCTGCACCTGGGAAAACATTGCGTCCCCTGCCTCCTGTTACCATCCGGCCTAGACGCACAGTTCGGGACCCCCTACCCGAGATCCGCCGGTTTTGACACCGACATTGGTGCTTTCATTGAGAGTTCTTCTGTGTCGTCGCCGTTAGGCTTGATGGCTCCTACTATCATTGATAGCGATGCGGTCTAGGGTGAGACTTTTCTCCCTGGACAGATCTTCGTATTCGTCGGATTTGCACTATTGGCTAATTCGCTTGGCCATCTGGAGCAGATTGAAAGCTACGCCCCTGGCCATCAGGTCAGATTTGGATGTTTGAACTACACGGCCGACATCCGCGGAGACTTGATCTTCGACGGATTCGAGCCACAGCCGGGCGCGCCGCACTGTCACGATGGGTATGACCTAGCTCTGCCGCCGAACAGTACCCCAGAGGTCGCGCCCGCATCAGCTCCGACCCTTAGCTCGGAGCCAACTGCACCAATCGAGGACGGGTAGTTAGACACTGCCTCAGGGCCTGCGGTCTCAATGGCGATTGAGCCGAGCACCAGCCTAACCCTCTGCACAGCCCGTGACTCCAAGGTGCCGGACTCTTTTCCGGACTCCGAACCATCCGCGCCCCTGCCAATTGAATCCGATTGGGCGCCGATCATGGAATTCACCGCCACGGATATATTTCAGCACTCGCCCTTCGGCGACATTCTGAATTCACTAAGGTCTCTCTCTTTGTCAGGAGAGCCCTGGCCGGACTATGGCCAACGGGATTGGGATGCGGACGACGAAGAAATTCGACGCCCACCCACCACCCACTTCGTAGCCACTGTCGATGATTTAACCGACATGCTCGACTTCGACTCCGAAGACATCAACGGTATGGACGACGATGTAGGAGACGAACATGAACCAGCACCTATAGGGCACTGTAAAGCCACCTTGTCATATGACATATACATGGTGGATACACCCAATGAAGGCAATGGCGACGAGATAGCGGAGGATGACCCCTCCAAGAAGCAACCCAAGCACCGACATCAGCGGCGCCGCTCTAAGTCCCGCCAAAGCAAAAGTGGTGATATCGGCATAGGAGAGAATAACACTCTGGATAGTGCCGAAGACAAGAACAACCCCCTCCAGCAAGATTTAGAGCAGGAGGATGAAGGAACCAACTCTCCTGAGAGCGCGGCAGACGGAGAGGAGGAGGATGACAATTACATGCCCCCTCCAAAGATGAGGCAAGCCTCGTCGACGGTGAATTCGCCATACCAGAGGATCCCGTCGAACAAGAGCGCTTCAAGCACTGGTTTATGTCCACGGCAAATAGCTTGAAGAAAAAGCAGCAGCAGCTTCAAGCTGATCAAGATCTGCTAGCTGACAAATGGACTGAAGTCCTCACGGCCGAGGAATATCAACTCAAGCGCCCCGCCAAGAATTACCCAAAGTGCAGGTTAGTACCCCGACTGGAGGAAGAAGCGTATGATACGGCTGATCGGCCACCTCGTGGCCACGATAGAGAGGCATTCCAGCCAAAAGCTCAGCCGCCACCCCGACGCCATTCAAATAAAAAGGCATGGGGAGATACGCCAGACCTGCGAGACATATTGGAGGACAAAGCAAAGCATGCAAGATCGATCTATGGATCACGACGGCGCTCCACTCTGCGAGACGATAACCGTCACGCCGGATACAGTAAAAGCAAATCCGGCCGGGTCGAACACAGCGGGCAAGACCCATTCGAGCTGCGTCACGATATAGCCCAATACAAAGGCACCGCACACCCCTTATGCTTCACAGACGAAGTAATTGAACATCAATTCCCATAAGGTTTCAAACCTATAAATATTGAATCATACGATGGCACAACAGATCCCGCAGTATGGATTGAGGATTTCCTCCTCCACATCCACATGGCCCGCGCTGATGACTTACACGCCATCAAATACCTCCCACTAAATCTCAAAGGACCAGCGCGGCATTGGCTGAATAGCTTGCCAGCGGACTCCATTAGCTGTTGGGAAGATCTGGAAGCCGCATTCCTCGAGAACTTTCAAGGCACTTATGTGCGACCACCAGACGCCGATGACTTGAGCCACATAATTCAGCAGCCAGAAGAGTCGGCCAGGCAATTCTAGACTCGGTTCCTTACAAAGAAAAATCAAATCATCGACTGTCCGGATGCGGAGGCCTTAGCGGCTTTCAAACACAACATCCGAGACGAGTGGCTAGTCCGGCACCTTGGTCAGGAAAAGCCGAAATCTATGGCAGCTCTCATGACGCTCATGACCCGCTTTTGTGCGGGAGAAGACAGCTGGCTGGCTCGCAGTAATAACATATCAAAGAACCATGGTACCTTAGATACCAAGGACGGCAATAGAAGGTCACGTCGCAACAAACATAAGCGCCGCATTAACAGCGAAAATACTGAGGATATGGCAGTCAATGGCGGATTCAAAGGCTCTAAACCCGGTCAGCAGAAAAAGCCATTCAAACAAAGTACACCGGGTCTGTCCAGCTTGGACCGTATACTCGATCGCTCGTGTCAAATACATGGCACCACAGACAAGCCAGCCAATCAGACCAACAGGGATTCTTGGGTGTTCAAGCAGGCCGGCAAGTTAATTGCCGAAAACAAGGACAAGGGGCCGGAGGGCAGAAGAGGTTTCCCCCACAAGTGCGGACAGTGAACATGATATACGCGACCCACATCCCCAAGAGGGAGCGGAAGCGTGCGCTCAGGGACGTATATGCGTTGGAGCCAGTCGCCCCAAAGTTCAACCCTTGGTCCTCCTGTCCGATCACCTTCGATCACAGGGACCACCCCACTAGTATCCGTCATGGCGGATTTGCTGCACTAGTCCTAGACCCAATCATTGACGGATTCCACCTCACTTGAGTCCTTATGGATGGCGTCTGCAGCCTGAACCTGCTTTATCAGGACACAGTGCGCAAAATCGATATAGACCCCTCAAAGATCAAACCCAGAAAAAAGACCTTTAAAGGCGTCATTCCAGGTGTGGAGGCCCATTGCACAGGATCAATTACACTGGAAGTGGTCTTTGGATCCCTGGATAACTTCCTAAGCGCATAGTTAATCTATGATATAGGCATGTTCCGCAGTGGTTATCACCTTACCTAGATTCAATGCGGTACCGCATTATGCATACCTCAAGCTCAAGATGCCAGGACCTCGCGGAGTTATTATAGTAAATGGTAACATAGAGCGCTCCCTCCAAATAGAGGAGCACACTGCGACCCTCGCAGCAGAAGCACAAAGCAGCCTCTCAAGGCAATCAACCAGTTCGGCGCTTCAAAGCCCGGACACCTTCAAGCGCGCTCGGAGCAATCAGCAAATAGACCACCAGGCGTAATCTGAGCTCGCGTAGCAATACGACAGCCACCCCAATCCCAGCCCAATAGCGAAACTCATGCCGCGCATACATAATTACGCATTAAAAATACCATGGGCACTGGTGGGGAGGGGGGCACAACTGCGGCATGCCCCAAGATGCGGCTTAAACCGCACTAGGGGCTTCCCGTTTGGTTATTTTTTCTTTTTTTTCAGGACCTTAATCTCTGGAAACACTGTTCGGCTGCACTACTGTCGAACACATGATGCAGCAACCAAGGAGGCAGACAACTACGTCATACCACGGAATTCCCAGGTTGATTACAGTAACGAGCGAAATATTCGATTTCATATCATTCCTCAGCTTGTCCTTGGAGGGGACATAGTCCTACTCTTTGCTTATCGCACTATATGTATCACTCTGGTTTAACACAATTCTTTTAATAAACAATGCATGACATTACGACTATTATTGCATTCTTGTTATATATATATATATATATATATATATATATATATCTGTGTGTGTGTGTGTTCATTAATGACGCCTTGCAACCATACACCCATACACCTTGGTACGGCTAATACACCAGGGGCTTACGTACCTCACAATACGGTGTGAAAAGTCCGAACACTTTCACAAGTGCGGCACTCCAGCATTATATGCATGAGCTCCGAATCATGTCTTTGGTCAAATGTTGGGTTTGCCCGTCTCCTATGTTTTGGTACCTTACGTTCCGCTCTATCGGCTAAGGTAGCACTAGGAGAACTACTGCGATTGTGCCCCGGTTCTGCTAGGTTCAGCACCTCAGTAGAGAAAGCTAAAACTGACTGTCATGATAAGGCGAGAGACCGGTCGCTGTTCGGCGAGGTTTTTGAGTCCCTAAAGACTTATGCCGCTTAGAGCGAGGGGCCGGCCCTGTCCGGCTTAAAGGCGTGTATCGCGCCCCAAATTCGGCCTTCCGAATACCAGGGGCTTTGCTGAAATTTAAAATTATAGAATTCTATGGCTAAGTGAGAGTGATAAAGCATTATTAGTCTGGTTGCCTTGTTCGCTGTGCTGAGCACCTCCCTCGAAGGACCAAAACATGGGAACAAGAGTGCTCAGGTTTATCCCGAACACCCCAGCACTCGTGGCATGGGGGCAGAAGCCGAGGACTAGCCATCTCTCAGATTGGATAAACAGCCAAACAGAAGGTAATATGTTAAATTCAAACAAGTGTTGCATAGCGCATATGAAACAAGTTTTCATAAGTACAGGTTAAAACGAGCAAGTCTCATTCAAATATTACATCTTTTGAACACTCATTCGCGATGAGACGGGCACCCGGCAGAATGCCCTCGTAGTGCATCTCGGGGTGGCGGTGCTCCTTGCCCTCCGGCGGCCCCTCCTTGATCAGCTTCACGGCGTCTAGCTTTACCCACTGCAATTTCACACGGGCGAAAGCCCGGCGTGCACCTTCAATGCAGAAAGATCACTTGACGACCTCCAGCCACGGGCAGGCATCCACAAGCTGCCTCACCAGGGCGAAGAAGCTGTTCGGAAGGGCGTCGCTAGGCCACAGCCGGACTATAAAGCTTTTCATGGCCCGATCGGCTGCCTTATGTAGCTCTACCATCTGCTTCAGCTGGTCGCTCATTGGCACCGGGTGTTCGGCCTCAGCATACTAAGACCAGAACAGATTCTCCGTTGAGCTTCCATCCTCGGCCTGGTAAAATTGTGCGGCATCGGACACACTGCGGGGCAAATCTGCGAATGCTCCTGGAGAGCTCCAGATTCGGGTAAGTAATCGGTAATTTACTTTTACATGCTTGCTTTGCATATAGAAAGCCTTACCCGCCGCTATCTTCTTCATTGTGTCGATCTCCTGGAGGGCCTTTTGGGCTTCGGCCTTGGCACTTCTTGCGCTCTCGAGGGTCGCGGCAAGCTCAGACTCCCGCGTCTTTGAGTCAAGCTCCAACGCCTCGTGCTTCACCACGAGAGCCTGGAGCTCTTCCTGCACCTCGCCCACCCGAGCCTCGTGCTTCTCTCGCTCGGTGCGCTCCTTGGCCGCTATATCTTCGGCCTTGGTTAGCGCTTGCTTCAGCGTCGCCACCTCGGTCATGGCCCCTGGCAAATATATGATGATCCTGTCATTTTGCAATCGCATCTTCTTTTATATATACATATCTATAGACAGGGTATTACTTACCCTTGTTCTCCTCGAGCTGCCTCTTGGAAAGGCCGAGCTCTTTCCTGGACCCCTCGAGGTCCTGCTTCAGTACGGTGACCTCCGCAGTCAGTGCGGCGGACACCAACAGCGAGGCCTGGATATGCATATTGACATACTTATATTAGACTCCTGCGATATTATTTGATCCTCTGTTCGGCTTTTCTTTGTGAAGACCGAACAAAGAATCAGGGGCTACTATCTATGCGGTAATATTTCTACTACATTTTAAAACACTTACCTCAAAGCCGGTTAGAAGGCTGGCACGGGCTTCAGTCAACCCGCTCTTGGCGGCCTGAACCTTCTGGATCACTGCACTCATGATAGTGCGGTGCTCCTCGTTGATGGAAGCGCTGCGAAGCGCTTCCAGCAGATTGTCCGGCGCCTCTGGATGGACAGAGGTCACCGGCATAGGCATCTTGCCCCTCTTAGAAGAAGGTCGCCTGCCCGAGCCCGGAACCGCTGGATGGTCCAGCGCGGTGTTCGGCTAAGGGCCGAACTCGGAGCTCTCAGGGGCCCTGTCCCCTCGGCTCACAGAGTCCGGAATGTCGCCTTGAGGCGCCTCTAGGACTGTCTCCCCTCGACCCGGTGCCTCTTGAGACAGCACCTCGGCGTCGTCTGCAGGATGAGGGGAGTTGGCGGTCGGGACTGGATCGCTATCCATGTCCGACGAGCCCAGGGAGCCGTCCAATGATACATCGATGCAGGTTCGCGGCTGCCTGCATAATCATGTTCGGCGTTAGGGAAAGCTGTGCGACAAAGGAATGCTGTGAGTTACTCTGGTATCCGAATACTTATGATCTCCCCAGGGGCTTGGCCCTAGGCAACCACTCGTCTACGTCAGCGGCGGTGGAGCTGTCCGGAAGGAGAGTCCTTCCCTTCTTGGACCCTTCAGCCCCCCAGTTAGGGCGGCCTTCCTTTTCTTATCTCCCCCTGCAGGTGGGGGAGCATGCTCTTCTTCTTCCTCGTCTTCGGGGGAGGAGTGCGCCGCAGAGTCAACGGACGGTGAGTCCGACGACGCCTGGCATCGGGAACTCTTTCGGGTTCCCTTGGCCTTCTTGGTCTTCTCCGGCACCGTATAAGTAGCCGGAGTCAGCATCTTCGCCAGAAGAGCGTCTGCTGGGCCTTCGGGCAAAGGAGCCGGACAATCGATCTGTCCGGCTGTCTCCTGCCAGTCCTGTCAAAGGTACGGGAGTTTAGATCCCGCATGGAGTCAACCTATAACAAATAAGTATCCTGCGAGAGGTAGAGCAGCTTACCGATTTGGCTTGGCGCTTCGTGCTGAATCCATGATCCTCAGTAATGGGAGGGGGGACCTCGGCGGCTTTGAACAGCACCCTCCAGGCATCTTCGTGAGTTGTGTCGAAAAGCCTGTTCAGAGTTCGGTGCCGCGCTGGGTCGAACTCCCACAAGTTGAACTCCCGTTGTTGGCACGGGAGAATCCGGCGGTGGAGCATGACCTGGACCATGTTGACAAGTTTGAGCTTCTTGTTCACCATGTTTTGAATACATGTTTGGAGTCCGGTCAGCTCTTCCAAACTACCCCAGGACAGCCCCTTCTCTTTCCAGGAGGTGAGCCGTGTGGGGATGCCCGATCGGAACTCGGGGGTCGCTACCCATACAGGGTCGTGCGGCTCGGTGATGTAGAACCTCCCTGATTGCCACCCCTTTGTGGTTTCCACAAAGGAGCCCTCGAGCCATGTTACGTTGGGCATCTTGCCCACCATGGCACCTCCGCACTCCGCCTGGCGGCCACACACGATGATAAACACCGAGATGTTGAGGATGAAGTTTGGGGCCAGATCATGAAAATCCAGGCCATAATAGAACATGAGCCCCTGGACGAATGGATGGAGAGGGAATCCTAGTCCGTGGAGGAAATGGGTGAGGAATACTACCCTCTCATGGGGCCTGGGGTGGGGATGAGCTGCCCCTCATCTGGGAGCCGGTGCGCGATGTCGTCGGGCAGGTATCCGGCTCTCCTCAGTTTCTTGATGTCTCCCTCCGTGACGGAGGAGACCATCCACCTGCCTCCCGCTCCAGACATGGTTGGAGAAGGTTGAGGTGGGAAGTGTGGACTTGGGCGCTAGAGCTCGAGTGTGCGAAAACGGATGAGCAAAGGAGGAAGAAGGCATGGATAGGAAGGTGAATCCTTATCCCTTTATATGGGCGGACAAAACTGAGCATTCCCACTTGCCTGGTAAAACTTGCTTATCCCCCAAGCGCCGTAATTGGTAGCGCGGTTGGGTTACCCACCCCGTATTGACGAGAATCCCATAATAAGGGGACACGATCTCTGCTTTGACAAGACGTGTCGAAAAACTACCTCGCGTTATGTGCGGGGCTGGTTAAAGGGAACGGTTTGAATAATCACCGGGCCATGACATATCGTCATGCTGCCAAAACAAGCCAGCAAATTAGATATGCGAAAATATTATTCTCTCTACGGTGGAATGTGGAACTTATTTTGCAGGGTCGGACACTATCCTCGTATTCAAATTCTTCTGTGATGTATTCGGAGAAGGAACCTTCCTTGTAATGCCGAAGACAATATTGCGCGCCGGACTCATCGTCATTGAAGCCTGGTTCAGGGGCTACTGAGGGAGTCCGGGATTAGGGGTTCTCTGGACAGCCGTACTATATCCTTGGGCCGGACTGTTGGACTATGAAGATACAAGATTGAAGACTTTGTCTCGTGCCCGGATGGGACTCTACTTGGCGTGGAAGGCAAGCTAGGCAATACGGATATGGATATCTCCTCCTTTGTAACCGACCTTGTGTAACCCTAACCCTCTCCGGTGTCTATATAAACCAAAGGGTTTTAGTCCGTAGGACAACAATCACAACATACAATCATACCATAGGCTAGCTTCTAGGGTTTAGCCTCTCTGATCTCTTGGTAGATCTACTCTTGTACTACCCATATCATCAATATCAATCAAGCAGGACGTACGGTTTTACCTCCATCAAGAGGGCCCGAACTTGAGTAAAACATTGCGTCCCCTGCCTCCTGTTACCATCCGGCCTAGACGCATAGTTCGGGACCCCCTACCCGAGATCCGCCGGTTTTGACACCGACAGTCGGCCTGCAAAGAAATGTCTGCGACGTGAGACATCCGAAAGGCAACGAAAACGGGAGATTATACATTTATATTGAAGGGGGCCGGTGTGACAGATACCGTGAGGGCGTCGAGCTCAGCCAAAGACGAAGCACCACCGAGCACGTCCGGTGTGGGAGCCGGTGCGGGAGCAGGTGCTGGTGCAACGCTAGTCGAGCTACTCCCCAAGAAGTCACCAAGGGGAAAGTCCTCTGCATTTTTTTCTGGATGTTGCCTTGTCCAAGTGAAAACGCCCGTCACCAAGGAAGTAGAGAAATCCGCAACCACCTGTTTTGCGGCAGCTACCGCTGTTGCCACTGTCTGAGATGATTTCTTCTCAACCGCAATCTCAACCTTCTTGTCGATGTTTTCTTCAGTTAACCTCCGTCTTTCCTTTCTCTCCTCCGTGGTCTCACGGTAGTACTTCATCCACGTGGCGCCGTCTCCGACACCGTGCACACGTCCATACGACGGTCGAGTATCCATCGGTTGTCATTTCAATATGTTCATCTCCATAATGACCGGTTTTGTCTCGTAAACCTTCTTCACTGGGTCCCAACGGTGTCGGGCCCTGAGGACGTCATGCTCCTGCGGGACAGTGAAATCCGCCAAGGGGTCTGGGATGCCCAGACTCGCGGCTTCCGCGTCCTCCTTGGCCTATTTGGACCTCTTTCCGCCGTAACCATGGCTTCCGAGGTGGTGGCTACCAATGTTCCTCTCTTGAAGCCCCTTCATGTACTTAGACTTTTTTTGGTAGCTTCGACCTCGCAAGCCTCCTTGAATATTTGAAATTGCTCTTCCGTGATTGTCGGATTATCCTTTACAATCTCGGTGTAGGGTTCCTTCTAGTCGATGATCTTTGCTTTCACTCGATTTTTCTAGGCGGCCAACGCATCGCTAAACTTGGTCATGGCGTGTTTGTTTATCTTCTTCATTGTCGGGTCCTCATCTGGATCTTCATAATCCTTCTCATTCCGGCCCGGGAACAAGAATATCTGGTGAAACTTCTTTAGGAGGGAGCTCCTCATATTTTCTATCTTCTGTAGTTTCTCATCGTTGATGGTGGCGGTTGTCCGTATGATGTAGCCTATCGGATTGCCGTAGCATCGACGCGCTTTCTCAGGTGCCTTTGGCTCAAAATTGCCATCGTCCACCTCCGTGACCACCAGTCTAGTAGTCCTGAGTATGTTAGGACCGTTGCCTCTTTGCTTTTGGTTCTACACCGGCTCCGCTCCCCGAGGCAGCGCCGGTCTCGATGTCGGTCTAAGTATCAGCGCCGGTCCCAGTCTCAGTCTCGACGCCGGTCTGAGTCTCAGCGCCGGTCTCGATGTCGGCAAGGCTAAAAAATTCTTCTGCTGCCCGGTAGACATCGTCGCATTCACCAGAACCCTGTCCTTCATCGTTGCTAGCCATGTTTCCTACGATTAAATCTAGTCAATTAATTCTAGACCTAATAAAATGAATAATGACATAAAAAGGCCTATTGTTTTGCAGGAATGTTGACTCCTTCCCGGTGCGGCAAATCCCGGGCACTCGATATGTCCTAGTTTGTAGCACAAGTCATGCTGAAATTCACGGAAAATTTTGGCATGACCTTTGCAAAAAAGTGGACAAATGAAGAACCTGAATTTTGCCGGAACGGAAATGAATCAACATTCTGGCAAACACATAGGCCACTGGGTTTCATTCCATGGAAACAACAAATGGCCACTTGGGCACAATCGAACCACTTCAATGTCGATTATGATGAATGAGCAAACACAATTGAGGATTTTTCATATATCATGACACTTCAAATTTGCATCTCCTGGTGTATGAACCCTAGAACTCAAATTATGAACCTAGAACTCAAATTATGTCCTACGTTTTTGTCCTAATAAAAATTCACTAAAAATTAAGAACTTACTAGACTTGCAACACTAATAGAAATTTATATTTTTATATTGATTTTTTCTCTAAACTAAATCCTGCCACCCTAGTTAACATCTAGTTAAACCTTACTTTCCTAACATTTTTCTTTAAACACTACAACCCTAACCCTACTGCCTTAGTTAAGCATATACAATTTTTTCCTACGGCGAGGGAGGCAGGGGCATCTCTGTCAAATTAACCTAACTAATTAACCTAACTAAATTCTTTTCCTAACTAAATTAACCTAACTAATTTGTAGATAGAGAGAGAGGATGGGTGGGGGCTTACAGAGGATGGCTTCGGTGGTGGCGTGGGAGGCAGTGGTGGCGAGGGAGGCGGGGGTTCTCCGCTGACGGCGAGGGAGGCAGTTGCGTCGAGGGAAGCTCCGGTTGCGTCGACTGTGGCTCCGGTGGCATTGATGAGGCCGCGCGGCTCCGGTGGCATTGGGGGGCGGCTCCGATGGTGTCGATGGCGCGCGGCTCTGGTGGCTCCGGGGGAGTCGACGTCGGCAGGAGACGGCGGCAAAGTGGGGCGACGGTGAATCGGGTAGACGGCGGCGGGGTGGGTCGAGGGATTTGGGGGAGAAGTGGTGGCCGGGGGGAAACGGTTTTTTGGTTAAGTCAAACTTAGCGGTAGCGCTTTTTGTGAAACGCGCTATAGCTAAGTTAGCTATAGCGATTTTCACAAAACGCGCTACTGCTATAGCTATGTAATTTCCTTCATCTTTCTTATTTCCTTTTCTGTTTCTATAGCGGGGGTCTAGGAAACGCGTTGCAGCTACGTTAGCTATAGTGCCTCTTACAAAGAAACGCTACTGCTACGTCTTTCTCCTTTTTTCCGCTTTCTCATTTATTTTGCTCTACATTTTATTTTTACCTTTCTCCTTTTTCTATTTCTTTCTTTTTCATTTACTTTTCCATTAGTTTTTTATTTTATTTTATTTCCATTAGCAGTAGCGCTCTCCGCGCGAAACGCGCTGCTACTTATGTGCTAGCGGTAGCGCGCTTTCCTCAAGACCGCTACTGCTATGCGTAGCCTATCGGGGGTACCAAGGGGATACTAGTGGTAGTGTGTTTTCATGCGCACGCGCTACTGCTACTATTGTATCTGTAGCGCGGTTTACGGACACGCGCTACTGCTATTTAGCACTTGCGCCCTTTTTTGACACGCGCTACTGCTAAATTTCTGTGTATAAGGTTTTCCCTAGTAGTGATGCTCTATAGGTGTCTCCGAAGGTGTTTGTTGGGTTGGCATAGATCAGATTAGGATTTCTCACTCTGAGTATTGGAGAGGTATCTCTGAGCCCTCTCGGTAATGCACATGATAATACGCCTTGCAAGCAATGTGACTAGTGAGTTAGTTGCGGGATGATGTATTACAAAACGAGTAAAGAGACTTGCCGGTAATGAGATTGAACTAGGTATGGAGATACCGACGATTGAATCTGGGGCATGTAACATATCGATGACAAAGGGAATAACGTATGTTGTCATAACGGACTTGCCGGTAAAGATCTTCGTAGAATATGTGGGAACCAATATGAGCATCCAGGTTCTACTATTGGTTATTGACCGAAGAGGTGTCTCGGTCATGTCTACATAGTTCTCAAACCCGTAGGGTCCGCGGGTTTAACGTTCGATAACGATTTGTATTTATGAGTTTGTGTTTTGGTGACCGAAGTTTGTTGGGAGTCCTGGATGAGATCACAGACATGACGAGGAGTCTCGAAATGGTCGAGAATTAAAGATTCATATATTGGAAGGTAGTATTCGCACACCAGAAAGGTTTCGGAGTGTATCAGGTATAAGGATGGCAATTTATCCATGGGTACGGGTACTCGCGGGTACTGTACCCGCATGGGTTGGGTATGGGCACACTTTTATACCCACGGGTAGTACCCATATCCTACCCATTAAGTTATTGGTAGGGTACGGGTATAGTCTTGTACCCACGGGTATACCATACCTTGCCTGTTGGTGAAGTAATGTTGACTTGTCCTCAATTAGTCATTAATTTGTCATGTGACTCGTCTACTCCTATTGACTTGAGAGTATGTTGTGGTTTCTCAATTTTGATATTGGTCAATTACTCATCTACCTGTTATTGATATGACATAATTGGTTTTTTGTCAATTGTGTTATTAATAAGCGTAAAATTGTGAACAACTTGTGTACTATTTGTTATGCCCGCTGGGTAGCCAATGGGTACGGGTACCCGTCGGATATGGGTATGGGTAAAGTTTCATGCCCATGGGTATGGGTATGGGTGGAATTTTGTGCCCACTGACTATACAGGTATGGGTATGGTATTGCTCTTCCCTGCCCATACCCTACCCATTGACATCCTTAATCAGGTACATACCGGAGTACTGGAGGGGTTACCGGAACCCCCCGGGGAAAGATATGGGCTATATGGGCCATAGGAGTGTAACACCCACAATGCGACTATATCTACCACGTGTCGGGGCACGACTTACAGGCATAGCCACATGGTAGGTTTGTCGCAAGAGGGGTAATCTTCACACAATCCCATGTACTGAATAAGAAAGGGATAAAGAGTTGGCTTACAATCGCCACTTTACACATATAACAAGTTAAACATACGTCATCCAGAATACAATCAAGGTCCAACTACGGAATCAAAATTAAAGAAGAAACCCCAAATGCTAGATCCCCGATCATCCCAACTGGGCTCCACTACTGATCGACTGGAAAAGAAACAAAACAACGAACAAGATCTTCATCGAGCTCCCACTTGAGCTCAGTTGCGCCACCTGCAACTTTTTGGAAGTATCTTTGAGTCACGACGACTAAGCAATCTCACACCCACGTGATCAAGACTATTTAAGCTTATGGGTAGGAAAGGGGTAACGGGATGGAGCTGTAGCAAGCACTAAGCATATATGGTGGCTAACATACGCAAATGAGAGCGAGAAGTAAGGATGGAAATGGGTAGGGTATGGGCAGGGTAGAGCAATACCATACCCGTACATGTATAGTCAGTGGGCACAAAATTCCACCCATACCCGTACCCATGGGCATGAAACTTTACCCATACCCATACCCGATGGGTACCCGTACCCATTGGGTACCCAGCGGGCATAACAAATAGTACAGAAGTTGTTGACAATTTTACGGTTATTAATAGCACAATTGACAAAAAACCAATTATGTCATCTCAATAACAGGTAGATGAGTAATTGACCAATATCAAAATTTAGAAACACAACATACTCTTAAGTCAATAGGAGTAGACGAGTCACATGACGAATTAATGACTAATTGAGGAGAACTTAACATTAGTTCACCAACGGGCAAAGTATGGGTATACCCGTGGGTACAAGACTATACCCGTACTCTACCCATGACTTAATGGGTAGGATATGGGTACTACCCGTGGGTATAAAAGTGTGCCCATACCCAACCCATGCGGGTAAGGTACCCGCGGGTACCCTTACCCATGGGTAAAATTGCCATCCTTAGCGAGAAGAGAAGCAATGCAATGGTCGAGAAACTAGAAGTGATCCTGAAGCTACTTACGTTCAAGCATAATGCAAGGTCGTGTTCACTTCCCAGACTCTACCGAAAAGAGACCATCATGGCTACACACGCGGTTGATGCATTTTAATTAAGTTAAGTATCAAGTTCTCTACAACCGGAAATTAACAAATTCCCATCTGCCACATAACCGCGGGAACGACTCTCGAAAGTTTATACCCTGCAGGAGTGTCCCAACTTAGCCCATCAACAAGCTCTCACGATCAACGAAGGATATTCCTTCTCCCGGGAAGAACCGATCAGTCTCACAATCCCGGTTACAAGACATTTCAGCAATGCTAAAACAAGACCAGCAAGACCACCCGATGTGCCGACTATCCCGATAGGAGTCGCACGTATCTCGTTCTCAGGGCAACACCGGATGAGACTAGCTACGAGTAAAACCAACCCTCATGTTTCCCTGAGGTGGCCCTGTAGCTAGCTCGGTGCGGACCAACACTTAGAGAAGCACTGGCCTAGGTGGGTTAATATAAAGATGATCCTCGGGAGCGTGACTCCCAAGGGAAAAGTATAGGTGGTGGTCAGGCAAATGGTAAAACCAAGGTTGGGCCTTGCTGGAGGAGTTTTATACAAAGCGAACTTTCAAGGGGTTCCCATAACACCCAACCGCGTAAGGAACGCAAAATCAAGGAACATAACACCGGTATGACGGAAACTAGGGCGGCAAGAATGGAACAAAACACCAAGCATAAGGTCGAGCCTTCCACCCTTAACCAAGTATAAAGATGCATTAATTAAAATAATAGATATTGTGATATCCCAACATATCCATGTTCCAACATGGAACTAACTTCAGCTTCACCTGCAACTAGCAATGCTATAAGAGGGGCTAAGCAAAAGCACTAACATAGCCAAACAACGGTTTGCTAGGAAGGTGGGTTAGAGGCTTGACAAGGCAAGGTGAAGAGTGACAAAGAGTGACATAACACCACGAAGATCCATCTAAAATATGTCATTCCGGACAAAGAGTGACATAACACCACCTCAAAACATAATGACAGAAAGAATTGCACTTCGGAATGCAAGGTGAAGAGTACTTGAACTCCTCATAACAAAACATGTGTTGAGCACCTTGTTTATTTGAGAGTATAGCTTGGCGGATCATATCTTTGAGTGAAATCTTGAGGACAATTGAAGAATGAAAGGAATCCTTGACCAACCATGATGTAGAGCCTCCATGAAGAACTCCGGTAACAAAATGATGATAAAAAGAAAGAGAAGTTGAAAACTCAAGGTGAAGCCTTGTAATGATTTAGATGGATCTTCGTGATGATATAATTGAGAGATCCTGGAACTGCACGAAAAGTATGAAGCACTTGAACCGAGAATTTACTCATCGTGAACAAACTCCGGAAGAATTAATCAATCACTTTGATGAAGCAATAATAATAATTATGTTATGCGTATCCTTCACCATTTTAAATTGACGACAAGCAACGGATTTGGCATACTACTTATTCTCGTAGAAAGGATTAAAAGAATGATATAGCGCAATCTTAAGAAAAGACTTCAATGATCCTCCGGTAAGAATGGAAAGAACAAATGAATTGATACAATAACAACGGAAGAGAATTCTTGAACGAACCACCGTAAGGATTGAAAATTAACGAAGAGACTTGAGTGAATCAAGATGCAAGAGAACGAAGAGATCACAAACTTATTAGAGAATACTTGAATGATGCACCGGTAAGATTTGGAGAATGAGAGATGAAAGTTGAGAATGAATAAACCCGCAATGATGGTCTTTGGAGAATCAAACTGAAAAGACTCTTGATTGCTCCGGATGGGTGAAAAGAATTTTCACAATCAAAAATAAATATGAGAGGGTGGCAACAAGCTAGAACCATGAATATTCGAGAGAACAGATAAGATTTGGAGGAAAAACTCTTCTTCGATCTTCAAATGTTGAGAATGACGATGAGAAACACCACCTTGAATTGTTGAGGCACTCCGGGATGAAGAATAGAAAGGTTGAACCAACAATGAAAAGAATTTGAAAGATTTTGGAGAAAGACATGTGACTGATGACAATTCATTCTTACGTCAAACTTTGAAATGAATTAGAAAATAACTCCAGAAAAAGATAAGAAGAGTCAAGTAAGATCTTGGGAAAAGACCTGTGGGTTAGGACCCACTCAAGAGAAACACCGTTGGAATGATTTATAGAGAGATTGCACCGGTTGAATTAAATGGCTTGAATGAGATAACAACCTCGAAATAGGTTGAACGGATTAGGAACGAAAACACGAATCTCCTGAGATGTCTTCGATACTTCAGAACAAATGAATGTCAAGAAGTGGATGATTAAAAGGTGCATCGGCATGAGAAAACATTTGAAAAGAGGAAAAAGGGACATGCTCAACACCGAAAACTTGAATTGAATCCACCGTAGAAGAAAACGAGTAAAGAGTGACAAACTTAAAGCTCCCTTAGCATCTTCATAAGAAACACCGGGTAAACATTGAAAGATAAGACTGAAGAGACTTCTCACAAATAAAAGGATAGATGATTAAGATATCTGAATCCTTGAAGAAAAAGGGTGGGAGGGCGGGAAAAACAAAGACAACTTGGGACAGATGAAACAAACACCGATGAGAAAACTGAGATTGGATCTTACAAATGGGAAAAATGATAGGATCATCTTGAAGAGAATCACACCGGTTGGAAATAGAATTGAGTTGAAAAACTCAATTGTCATGAAGGATTAATACTCTCATAGAAATATGAGAGCATCTCTTAGGAAAGGTATGGAATCATCACTTGACATTGAAGCAACTCAAATAGCACAACTCAAAACAAAAGAAAGGATTGGCTTGCAAAATAAGCCGGAGACAAACATATGACAGATCCCATATCGTATCATGTGTCTGTTGGAAAGATATCCTACGAGATACTTGAATTCCCACTTATAAACTCCTTAAACTTTCAGGTTATGCAATCAGGTGTTGGGAACACAGGGGAAGCATAATATCTCACCCAATCTAACAATACCTACATCCAGTTGTATCCATCCTTCAACACATAACCAAGAAACCTTCGGAAATCGTGTACCTCAACCTTCAAAAAGGATCCGTTATACGAGTTATGGCAATGCTCCCGAACTCCCGCCCCACTACTGGGTGGCGTCGAGGTTATCTCACCAAAAACTTCATAAAAGAGATTTTCGATGTCGGCGAACTCAAGTATTCCGGAACTGCAATGATTAAATTGTGACGGCAACACCTCAGAGCTCAACTCCCCGGGACACTGCCACAATCCCTAAATGTCAGGAGGCACCAAGAACAATGTTCTCATCACAAGACTATTAGAACGATTCCAAGATACCCGCGTGATCCTAAAAAAATTCATGAAATTTGAGGAGAGAAAAGTCAAAACTACTATGTCAGGAGGCCTCACCAGAGCGACGAAGATACTGAGGAGTAAAAAGAATCCTACACTCCGATATATAAAATCCTAAGACTCGAAACATTTTATTATAGACTCAACAACATCAGCGATTCGATCAAGCGGGGGGCTCCTAAGTGTGGGATGGCTCTGATTACCAACTTGTCACACCCACAATGCGGCTATATCTCCCACGTGTCGGGGCACGACTTAGAGGCATAGTCGGATGGTAGGTTTGTCGCAAGAGGGGTAATCTTCACACAATCCCATGTATTGAATAAGAAAGGGATAAAGTGTTGGCTTACAATCGCCACTTCACACATATAACAAGTTAAACATGCATCATCCAGAATACAATCAAGATCCGACTACGCAACCAAAATAAAAGAAGACAACCCCAAATGCTAGATCCCCGATCGTCCTAACTGGGCTCCATTACTGATCGACTGGAAAAGAAACAAAACAACGAACAAGATCTTCATCGAGCTCCCACTTGAGCTCAGTTGCGCCACCTGCACTGGTATCGTCGACACCTGCAACTTTTTGTGAGTATCTGTGACTCACGAGGACTCGGCAATCTCACACCCGCGAGATCAAGACTATTTAAGCTTATGGGTAGGAAAGGGGTAATGGGGTGGAGATGCAGCAAGCACTAAGCATATATGGTGGCTAACATACGCAAATGAGAGCGAGAAGAGAAGAAACGCAACGGTCGAGAAACTAGAAGTGATCCTAAAGATACTTACATTCAAGCATAACACAAGGTCGTGTTCACTTCCCGGACTCCGCCGAAAAGAGACCATCATGGCTACACATGCGGTTGATGCATTTTAATTAAGTTAAGTGTCAAGTTCTCTACAACGGGACATTAAAAAATTCCCATCTGCCACACAACCGCGGGCACGGCTCTCAAAAGTTTATACCCTGCAGGGGTGTCCCAACTTAGCCCATCACAAGCTCTCACGGTCAATGAAGGATATTCCTTCTCCCGGGAAGACCCGATCAGTCTCGGAATCCCAGTTACAAGACATTTCAGCAATGGTAAAACAAGACCAGCAAGACCACCCGATGTGCCGACAATCCCAATAGGAGTCGCACGTATCTCGTTCTCAGGGCAACACCGGATGAGACTAGCTACGAGTAAAACCAACCCTCAAGTTTCCCCAAGGTGGCCCCGCAGGAAGCTCGGTTCGGACCAACACTTAGAAAAGCACTGGCCCGGGGGGTTAAAATAAAGATGACGCTCGGGAGCGCGACTCCCAAGGGAAAAGTATATGTGGTGGTGAGGCAAATGGTAAAAACCAAGGTTGGGCCTTACTGGAGGAGTTTTATACAAAGCAAACTGTCGAGAGATTCCCATAACACCCAACGTCGTAAGGAACGCAAAATCAAGGAACATAACACCGGTATGACGGAAACTAGGGTGGCAAGAGTGGAACAAAACACCAGGCGCACATAAGGCCGAGCCTTCCACCCTTAACCAAGTATATAGATGCATTAATTAAAAGAATAGATATTGTGATATCCCAACATATCCATGTTCCAACTTGGAACAAACTTCAGCTTCACCTGCAACTAGGAATGCTATAAGAGGGGCTGAGCAAAAGCGGTAACATAGCCAAACAACGGTTTGCTAGGAAGGTGGGTTAGAGGCTTGACATGGCAATATGGGAGGCATGATATAGCAAGTGGTAGGTAGCACAACATAGCAATAGAGCGAGCAACTAGCAAGAAAAGATAGAAGTGATTTCGAGGGTATGGTCATCTTGCCTGAAACCCCGCAAGGAGAAGAACGAGCACATGAAGAAGACAAACGGACATAGTCAAACGGATCCTCACAACTCCAGAACGAAACCGAAGCTAACGAAAAGAAGCAAGCAACATAGTAAACAACCATCACATAAACATGGCATGATGCACAACCAAGTATGATGCATGTACGGTTTAATGAAACGTGGCATGGCAAGGTGCAACGGACAATACTACAAATTAAGTGGAGCTCAATATGCAACGTGTTTCATATTGACGAAACAACACATGACTTATTTAGTTCTCCCTCAGTTATGTACCCAACAATATTAAATTTTTTTAAACATGGTAAGAGGTGCAGCATATGAAAACTACCTATCTAGGAAAGTTTAAATGAGGCCGGAACAACAAACAACAAATCCAGAAAAACCTCATATGCAAAATTTTAGAGTTGGTACTGTTCTACCCTAAACCATATTTTTGAGTTGTTAAACATGCAAAGTACTGCCACCATGTTAATCTATGCATTTTTTTAACCCATATACATATAAAGTTCATTAAAATTGGAGTTATTGTTATAGTAATGAAATAAAGCATTTTAACATGGCATATGAGCAAATTTAATCAAACAACATGCTAAACATTTTGAACATGGATGATAGTGACATATTACGAAACTAGATAAAATTCTAAGCATTTTACATATATGAAGTATTTTAATTCGATGCACCATTATGGAGTTATTATAAGCATGAACAAGGAGGGTTTTTCTATAAAACTGTAAAACCTGGGATATTAAACAAATTCGCAGCGCAGTAAAAAATACTACGGGCTACATCTCGAGCAGGCTTGGTTTCTCACCAGATGTTGGGCTAGGTGTAGCAGCGCAGCTAGGCCGAAATGGTGGACTCGCTCGAGTCAACGCGGGCGCGCTGGATGAGTGGAAGAAGAGGAGCGGTCAATGCGGTTGTTGTGCATGCGCTTGCACGCACCCAAGAAGCAGGGCTGCGAAGGCGTCGATGCAGGGGCATCCCCTTGATGCCGCCGGCTGGATGCAGAGCAGGCAGGGTCCAGTAGTCGCGCGGGCGACGAGGAGGTCCAGCGGGAGCTGCAGCGAGGAAGCATCTTGGAGCTCCTGCAAAACGGCGGCGGCGCGGCTGATTAGGTGACGGGTGAGGAAGCAGAGATAAAAGGAGAAATCACGAGGAAGGAGGGAGGCGCGGTGGAGGAGCTCACCATTGGGTGGCTCCGGTGAGGGTACTGGTGGCCGAGGACGGGGCGGACGGATACGGGCATTCCAGGGGTCAGGAAAGTGGTTCTCGGCGACGAGGAACTTGGCAACGTCGGGGTCGAGGAAAACGGGTGGCGCGGCCATGGCTTTGGGCTCCATGGTTCCTGCAGGTCCAGAGAGAGGGGCGCGTGAGGGAAGAAGGAAGAGGAGCAGGGGAAGAAGAGGGAATACAGGGCCGGCTGGCCTGGCGCCACTACTTGCCGGCGGCTCGCGGTGGCGGAAGTCGCATGGGAGGAGCGGCAGTGGCCTCGATCTGAACGAGATCGGGAGGTGCGGGAGGTCACGAGCAGCTTGGGAGGCTTCCTGGTCGTTGGATCGTCAAATCTGATGGCCGTGAATGGATCCCGGGGGCGCTGGTGGATGGCTGGATTTTTGGGTCGGGGATTTGGCCGCTGGTAGGTGGGGATTGATCCCGAGGGGAACTGGCTGGCGGCGGCTCGATGGGACAAACTCCCTAGAACTTAGGGTTTGTCCTGATTAGGTGAGGCTGGACTATAAATAGAGAAATATGTTTGAGGTTGGATCCTCCGATCGTAATCGGGAGGTCGAGAAAAATATAGGTTAGGAAGTCCAATTAAGGAAACGGAGATGTTTTAGGGATGTTTGGGGATGATCCAAATCCAACGGTGACGACTGCCCGGGTCGGGTCCGGGACAACTTTCGGACGTGCGCTCGAGGAGGGCCGCGGGCTGAAGAGAGAGGTTAGGTAGTGGACTGTGTAGAGAGTCTAGGGAGGAAAGAGAGGGAAAGCCCAACAATAGTTTTCAGAGACCGAAAACGCCTGACGATTGGCTGGCTATAATGGTGTTATATGTTTAACGGTTGGGCTATCAAACGAGCTCCGAATGCGACAAGACTTGACAGGTGGTCTATCTACACTATAATAAGACCGCACGCCAACTTTCATCCCATTCAGAGAACATTTTACAGCCACTTATGAAATATTATTTCAGTCGTGCCGCGGGCGCGTGGAAGTGTGTAAGGGCTCAGAATGGACAACGGGAAGAACTGGGAGAACCCGGACGAATGCAAGTTTTCAAAACATGATGATGCAATGCAGATGATGACATGGCAAAATGCAATATGCAAGCGAATGACAAGGTAACAACAGCAAATAACTGGAAGACACCTGGCGCATCGGTCTCGGAGCGTCACAAGGAGGGAGGCTAACCAGCCCACAAGGGGCTGGTGTGCCCCCCACAAGGGAGAATGCCGATGAATTGGACTAGGGAAGGGGGCGCCACCCCCCTTTCCTACTCCTACTCCCTCCCCTTGCCTTTTTCCCCTCCGGTAGAAGGAAAAAAGGGGGGCGAATCCTACTAGGACAGGAGTCCTAGTAGGACTCCCCACTCGTTGGCGCGCCCCTTGTGGCCGGCCTCCTCCCCTCCTCCTTTATATAAGGGTGAAGGGGGCACCCCAAAGCACATCAGTTGTTCTCTTAGTCGTGTGAAGTGCCCCCCTCCACAGTTTACTCTTCCGATCATAGCGTCGTAGTGCTTAGGCGAAAGCCCTGCGCGGATCACATCACCATCGTGCTGATGGAACTCTCCCTCAACTCTCTACTGGATCAAGAGTTTGAGGGATGTCATCGAGCTGAACGTGTGCTGGACACAGAGGTGGCGTACGTTTGGTACATGTATCGGTTGGATCCAGAAGACGTTTGACTACATCAACTGCGTTAACCTAACGCTTCCGCTTTCGGTCTATGAGGGTACATGGACACACTCTCCCCATCTCATTGATATGCATCTCCTAGATAGATCTAGTGTGATCGTAGGAATTTTTTTGAAATTGCATGCTACATTCCGCAACAATTTGCACCTTGTGTCTAATCCAGCATCATTAGGGAATGGGCACCTTGTGTGTAATCCAGCCTCATTTTGGAAACATGATCTCGAGGTTGACCATACTTCCCTCCTCGCAGGAACTGCATCTTGACATGAAGTTACTTCTTTACTAGATCAATACTCAGAGCAACCCAGATCCATTTAGTAGAAGCCAGATAAACAGGACTCGGAGAAGTGAATTCAAAAGGAAAAATATAAAAAAAGACTCCAAGGTGAGAACACCCACTTCCTACATCAAGCTAAAAATGAAAGCATTAGGACAATTAAGACTCTTCTTATTACACATCGAAGAACACGAGGCTAAGAGAAACAGAAAATACAACATATACACATCGAAGAACACAAGGCAAAATGAAAGTAATAGAAAGGGTGTAACTTACCAAAGCTCGTTTTACAGGTTCGGTCCAGGTCCTCTTTAACTTGCCACGCTCCTTGAAGATGTTCCCAATATCTCGTGTTTGGTCTTCATTACTCCGCTGCATGTTCGCACTCGTGGTTTTAAAATCTCAACATGGCAAGAAAAATATAGTAATACTCACGCATCTTGTGGGCTACATTAAAGCACTCATCTGCCATGTTAGAGCATCTCCAAAAGAAGCACAATGCGCAATGTGTGAAAAAAGCATTTTCAGCGGAATAGCCAGTTTTTGCGGGCCCGCAGTGTCGGCTCTAGCTGCTGTTGCAAAAATTGCGCGCGCTGCTCCAGCAGACGCTTTATATTTTTGTCCTTTCTACTCTGACTCAATATACATTCGACTCAGAGTCGATACTGGCATTGATAGATACAAGCAAGATGCTCGTGCGTTGCACGTAACATCAAGTAGGCCTTATTTGCAAATGTGGAGAGGGGTGTGGGTATCTTTTTTGCAAAATTGCCATAGTTTTCTTCCTATCTGTAAGATATAAATCGGACGGCCTATATTGCAGGATGGCAGGCACACCATCATCACCAACTCTATTTTTTATAAGAGTAGAGAGTAGAGATAGAGAGTAGAGAGTAGAGACATAGATAGTTGTCAACATAGATGTAGCATAGATAGATATAGATAGTTCAACTACTCCTCGTCGTTCGACTCCTCCTTGGTGATGTCCTCCTTTGACGTCTCAATGTAGGCATCAAGATACCGATCGTCGTCGGTGTCCCAGGGAGACGGTACTCCTAGCTTCATGTTGAATTGAGCGGCGGCTTTCTGCGTACGCTTGTCCTCGCGATAGGCAGCTCGCTCTGCCCTCCTCTTCTCCCTCTCCGCTGTCCTTTGCGTGTAGAACTCGCGCTCGTTGATGATGTCATGCGGGAAGCATTGGCGCCACAGTGCCATGGCTTCCTCGTCCATATCGGCGATGCCGAGACGGTCCTCCCTCCATTGGTTGTCGTGACGATCCTCATCGGTGATAAGCCACGCAGAGGCGCGAGCTCTTGCGCCCGCTCCCGTGTTGGCACGTTGGGGAAGTTCAATGTTCTTTGAGGCCACCGGAGGCGCCACGCCACCATGTTGTATGCGCGGGCGGCCTCGTGAGCGGTGTCAAAAGTGTCGAGGCCGAGGCGCATCCTGCGGAATCGCATCTCGGTGGAGAATCCGCCGAAGGGGCGCGCATAGACGCCGCGGTATCCCCAAGTTTCCCGGCGACGCGGCGACATGGTGGCACGGCGGCGGTAAGGCAGGAAAGAGCGGGGAGAGAGCTGTGGTGGGCCACAGCGCAGGGAGAGAGCGGTGGGAGGGCGTTGGATTTTTATAAAGCACGTCGGACGCCACGCGCCAAAACTATTGTGCGCCCGGCCGCTTTTTCCCCCGCGCGCGCGATCCTTTCTCGACGTCCCTGCTATCTCTACTCTCTTCTCTACTCTTATATTTATTTTATATTTATATTTATCTCTACTCTCTTCTCTACTCTTATATTTATTTTATATTTATATTTATCTCTACTCTTATAAAAACAGAGTTGGTGATGATGGTGTACCTGCCATCCTGCAATATAGGCTGTCCAATTTATATCTGATGGATAGGAAGGAAGCTATGGCAATTTTGCAAAAAGATACCCTCACCCCTCTCCACATTTGCAACCTTTTCTCCCACAAGATAAACTAATCATACAGATTCATCTTGATGTTCCGTGCAACGCATAAGCATCTTGCTAGTTCTAAAAAATTCCATCATTTGCCACAATACTGGTTGCAGATGAAGAACCTACCCAAGCACGGCGCGATACAGGAACGATGCACAATTACATGGTGATATTTTGTTGGACAATGGACGCTATAACCAATTACTTTTATGGGAACAATGGCAACCAGAAAATTTGGAGGGTAGTTATGAACAAAATTGGAACCACACATGTACGGCTAAGAGATTCAATACACACATTACCAATCGAGGAAGAGTACGATGGTCTCGGTGGCCTTTGTGCATCATGGTCGGCAATGGGAGTCAGTTCATTGTCCATGACGGTGGTCCTTCTACGCTTGGCGTCGTCTTCCGAGAAGCAGATCCGAGACCGTGGAGGACGGTACCGGGGAAGAGGCTCCGTGTACGATGACAGTGGACTGGCTCTAGTGCGGCATACGACGTCGTCGGTGAGGCAGATGCGCTGCGGTGGACGAGTGCGCCGATATAGAAGGGGAGGAGCACGAAGGCTGCGATGCCATGGAGAAGTCTATTTTGTGGTGGGGATAGAAAATGGGGAGTATTCAGGTGTACTACTCTCAGTGCCGGGTGGGATTGGCTTGGTAGGGTGAACCTGAAGTTACCAAATCAGCCCCCTACCAAGCGTCACCCGTAGGCCTATTCCGAAGGGTATGATGGTAACTTCACACTACTCGGATCAGGGTCACGGGAGATTTTCCTGCCGACCTCAAAATTTTTGTGACACTGAACTCCCCGTGTGGCGTGTTGGGTGATTGGGCTAAGCAACTAGCAAGTAGTACTAGTAGTTAGTAGTACTAGTAACTACTAGTACTCCCTCCGTTTTTATTAACTCTGCATATTAGGTTTGACCGAAGTCAAACTTCCTAAAGTTTGACCAAGTTTATAGAAAAATATAAACATTTACCATAACAAATATGTGTGATGTGAAAGTACATTCAATAATGAATCTAATGGTATTTATTTGTTATTGTATATGTTAATATTTTTTGTTATAAACTTTGTGAGAGTTTACAAAACTTGACTTTGACCAATGCTAATACGTGTACGTAAATAAAAATGGAGGGAGTACACATTTGTTTTCTTAGTTTGTATTGAATTAATCATTTGTTGCAATCGTGAAATAAATATATTAGGCTATTGACTTCGAATGCAAAGGTTTATACAATTCAATAGTTAGAATCATTGTTGAATTCCAAAATGTATACGAGGTCTATAGTACTTCAGAATATGCTCAAACTCACATAATCCCGGTCAAATGAAAATCTAAATGCATTTCATAGTTATTTTTTTGACTATATACTACAAGGGAACAACCTCACAGCCCTTTCTTCAAATAATAAAAGCAAAAGGTTCTTTGTACAACAAATGGTAAAAGAAAAGAATATACAATACTTACAAAAGCAACCATAACTCTACATGATCCATTATAAAAGCAACATTTTGAACACATCCCAATGTGTGAATGAAACGTGTAGAGAGAGCTTGCGAGGATGGAGCAGATAGGGCGGGAAAGATTGTACGTATGTATGTGGGTGGGAGAGTTGGAGACAAATCTAACGAGAGATAGAGAGAGAAAGAGAGAGGAAGAAGTTAGGTATCTTACAAATATGGAGACACGTAATATACGTGAGATGCGTGTGCATCCGGATTTTGTACACGCGGAAGGAGAAGAGACAACAGGTTTGATGAGAGAGCTGGAAAAACATGGATGAGAGGGGAAGGATCTTGTGGGTTGAGGGATTGATAATTTTGTGCGGGAGAGAGAGGGATTGGTAATTTTTTGCGGGAGAGAGAGGGGGAGGAGTCGGTTAGCTGTCGTGACATCATCCTGCTTCCAAATGGCCCCGTATTCTCTAGTGCAGTGTGGTCGCCGTCTTCGATCTCCTCGATGCCCTCTTTGAAGATTGAGGTGGTGTGCATGCTGGGGTGAAGAGAAGCACGAGCGAGAGTGGTCGCCATATAACCTTGGATGGGGATGAATTGTGTGCTCAGGGGAGGGGGAGTGTGTGTGCGGTGTGTCTATGTGTGTGTGTGTCAGGTATTGAGAGAAATCAAACCTATGGAGAGAATGTGTGTGTATGTGATGGAAAGCATATGCTAAATAGGGTTTTGTCGGTGTTCTGGGAACAGGGGTCTCCAGACTTGCCTACCTGCGGCCCACGGTGTGGCTCCACCAGCGGCCCTGTGCGGCCCATCTTCACCAGCAAGCACTCAAGACCCTCATGAGGGGCCAAGCCTCGCGCGAGGTGGACGACGCAAGACCTCCTCGGGGGCAGCCTCACCAGGCTGGCTCATGAGGGGCGGAGAGATCAGGGCAAGGGAGACCTCGTGGGGTCCCCGTGACGTAAGCCATGACGACCAAGGCCAGGCGAGCACCAGGTGGGCGCCAGCGCGCAGTGTCCTCGTTTCCTCTTTGGTGCTAAAGAGGCAAGCTCATGTGCAGAGTCCTGAGTCATCAAGCAAAGGTTTCCATATCGGTGCCACAAGACCAAGACCAGCAAGACGGCAGGGCGGAGGTCACCGTGGAGCCCAACACGGCGTCACCACCAGAGCCTTTGGCAGGAGAAGACTACATTTGTCAGGATATCTTGTACTAGTTGTCCCCCTTCAAACTTGGCCATTGTGGGATCCCTTCCCGCTCAATATTTGGGAAGAGGACCAGGGCCTCTATAAATAGGACTGGCCACCTCCTTAGCAAAGGAGAGAGAGGATCATTCAGACCACCAGACACCACACAAGCTCGCCAAGCACAAGAACACCTCTCCTCAGGAGGCCGTTCTTCCCCTTGTAACTGTTCATCCTCAGCCCACGAGACAATCCACCACACCACACTGAAGTAGGGTACTACACCGCAACGGTGGCCCGAACCAGTATAAATCTTGTGTCCCTTTGTTCTGCGAGTTCGATGTGCTAAGACTTGAGATTGTGGCGAGGGCGAGAGCTAGAGGGGGAGAGATCTTCGTGCGGACCCCAGTGTTCGAACCTCAAGAGTTTTGCCGGAAGCTGAAACCTGACATTTGGCGTGCCAGATAGGGGCGCACTGAAGCTTTCCTTCCGCTAATCCGCGTCCCTTCGCTCCGCCACACCCATGTCAGACGCGCGCCAATAGCGCACTGAGCAACGGGCCCCCTCGCCGCCTGTGTCGCTCAGACGGCCCCTGGTGGCGGGCCTCCCTGTCATTCTCCGTCCCCTTTTGCCAACGCCGCCACCGGCCTGGCGGCAAACGAGCAGCAGGCCTGCTCACTGCAACCCTCCGTGCGGTGGGATGGCCACACCGCCACCCCGTCGCTGACTCCGGCCGGCTCGTCGTCTCATGCTTGCCGCCCACCCACAGACGCACAGGCCGTGCTGCTCATGACACGCGAGCTTCTGTGTTACCACTCGGTTGACGACCTCTACGAGGACTGGTTGGACCGCATCGCCGAGCTCATCAGCGCCGCTGGAGGCTCTCCTGCACCATCCCTCTCGCTGCCTCGCCCACCTCCAGTTGTATGCGATGTAGCTCACAGAGTGCCTCCGCCTCCTCCGCACCAGGACGGCGTCCTCACGCCAAGACGCGTGGCTCATGAAGCGCCTCCGCCTCCTCCACGTCAAGACGGCGTCCTCGCCCCCCAAGACATGCGGTCCCATGGAGTGACCCACTGCGCCGTGTGCCCACGCACGAAGAAGGAGGCTGCCGAGAGGTTCCTCGGCCGCAAGAAAATGCTCCAGCGCTCCTGGCGCCACGACAAGACACTACAAAAAAGACACATCCGTGACATTTTTGGTCGAACGAAAAAAAATTCTGTCATACATATGACACTTTTATGTCGATAATTATGACAAAACCAGGTATCATCATAGATGTGGTGGGCACCTACTTCTATGACAAAAAATCATGACAAAAAATGGGCTTTTCGTCCTGGACGGGCCGGAGACGCAGCTGCATGACATTCTTTGGGCCGTCCATGACGGAAAAAACTGTGGTAGAAGCGAGGGGGAGGAAAATTTCGGGGAGTTCCCGGTTACGGTGGGAGGTCGGGGGCCGAGCGATGCGCGTTTCTCTCGTACACGTACGCGCGTGTGTGCGAAGAGTTGGCTCTAACTGAACCCGAGCGAGGTGTTGGGCTCTAACTGAGCCCGAGCGATTACACTGCAGGCTACGCGTTACTGAACCCGAGTGATCAATCAATGGCTGTTAACTGAACCCCATCGAGCGATTCCTTGGCTACTGCTGCTAACTGAAGCCAATTGATGGGATGAACAGTGAGCATTGCGGGGGGTGGGGGGCGGCGTTTGGATGAACTATGAGCGGTGGCGTTTCCTCTGGATGAACAGGACCCCGTGGTGTGGTGGAGGGCTGGATGAACAGTAGACGGTGGAGGGGTGCCCGTGGAGGGGTGGATGAACAGGACCCCGTGGTGTGGAGGGCAGGATGAACAGTAGACGGTGGAGGGGTGCCCGTGGAGGGGTTGTTGAACAAGACCCCGTAGTGTGGAGGGCTGGATGAATAGTAGATGGTGGATGGTTGGTTGAACAGTAGCCGGTGGAGTAGCGCGCGGTGGAGGCTGGATGAACAGGAGCCCGTGGAGGCTGGAGGAGGTCGACGGTGGATGAATAGTAGCTCGTGGAGGCTGGAGGGGGTCGACGGTGGAGATGAACAGTATCCCGTGGAGTCCTATTTTGCGGTACGCCTCACCCCTCTCGATGAACAGGACCCCCGTCTCGACCGTAGCACTCCAACACAAGTCCGTTTCCTCCATTTTGCGGTACGCCACACCCCTCCCGATCAACAGGACCCCCCGTTTCGACCGTAGAAGGTCCGTTTCCTCCATTTTGCGGTACGCCACACCCCTCCCGATCAACAGGACCCCCGTTTAGACCATAGGAGGTCCGATTCCTTCGTTTTGCGGTATGCCACACCCCTCCCGATCAACAGGACCCCCGTTTCGACCGTAGGAGGTCCGTTTCCTCTATTGTGCGGTACGCCAGGCCTCGTTACCATCGCCTCTTCCGTCCAAGCCCTCCAGATGAACACGACCACGCATTCCGTTCCGACCCATGAACACGACGACGATGCTGTTTCTCCGTTCCGAGCCAGCCATGTACACGAGCCCTCGCCATACGTATGCGTGTATAGGCGTTCGAGACCCCGCCCGTATGTACACACACGTGGCCATATTTTCTTTCTTGCACCCTGGATGCCTCTACTACGACACGTGCGCGCCTCTACATCCACCATTATATATGTACGTACACGTTCGCGACCAGAATGACAACGCTACGTACGCTTCGACCAGGTGGGTCCCGACTGTCAGGCACTTCCTTGCCAGCGAAGATGTAGCTGGTGGGTCCCAGCAGTCAGGGGGGCGAAATACAGTGGCCCGTCCGGTGGTTCCCCGCTGTCAGGTGGAGGAATAATTATTTTGCACGTAATAAGGAGGCACTTCCTTGCTGCGGCCGTGGACCCAGTTGTCAGCCTCTCCACGTACAGTCCACGTCCGATGGAAGTCGTTCCTTGACCACGTTGACCACGCCGCCCCGAGAGCACCAGGGCGGTGGAAGGGGATGACGTGAAGCCGGGGAAGACGCGGCAGTGGATGCCCACACGTAGAGGAGTACGAGGGTTCACTGGTTCGCTGCTGTGTGAGGCTGCCGTCGCCGCAGAATAACAGGGGGTGTGGGTGAGTAGAGGGATGGCCTAGCCAGCGGTGGGAGTAGTAGGGGGCGGTGAGGCCTCCACCGCATCGCAGCCGGCCACGTGAGGCAGGAGCACGAGGCACGACCGGCGCTGGTTGGGCGGCTGGAGCAAGAAGACCAGAGGTTGAAGAAGCACTACGGCCGTTGGATGGACATAGTATGGTCACTGGAGCTAGAATCGTGCATATTGACAAAGTTGACAAAGCCCTCCGTCCCCGTCAACTTAGTAGGCCCACAAGTCAGCCTCCCAGCAAGGTGGGTCCCAGCTAGCCGGGGGAGTATTCATTTTTTTGTGCGTAATAAAGAGGCACTTCCGGTGGGTCCGAGCTGACAGTGGGGGGGGGCGTTTTTTTTGCGAAATACGATGGCCCGTCCGGTGGGTCCTAGCAGTCAGGGGGAAACGATTTTTTTTGCAAAATACTGGTGGCCCGTCCTGTGGGTCCCTGCTGTCAGGTGGAGGAATAATTATTTTCCGCGTAATAAGGAGGCACTTCCTTGCAGCTGCCGTGGACCGAGCTGTCAGCCTCTCCACGTATAGTATTCTTCTGATGGAATTCAGTCGTTGACCACATTGACCACGGCGCGTCGACAGCACCACGGCGGTGGATGACGGCGAGGCCTAGGAAGGGGACGACGCGGAGCCGGGGAAGACGCGGCAGTGGATGCCCACGCGGAGAGGAGTATGAAGGTTCACTGGTTCGGCTGCGCTGCCGTCGCCGCAGAATAACAGGAGGTGTGGGTGAGTGGAGTGGAGGGATGGCCTGGCCAGCGGTGGCAGTAGTATGGGAGTGGTGAGGCCTCCGCGGCAGCACAGCTGACCACGGGAGGCAGGAGCAGGTGGTACGACCGGCGCTGGTTTGGGCGGCTGGAGCAAGAAGACCAGAGGTTGAAGAAGCATTACGGCCGTTGGATGGACATCGTACGATCAGTCGAGCTAGAATCGTGCATATTGACTAAGTTGACAAAGCCCTTCGTCCCCGTCAACTTAGTAGGCCCACTATACTGGGTCCCAGCAAGCAGGGGGAGTATTCATTTTTTTGTGCGTAATAAGGAGGCACTTCCTTGCGTGCGAAGATATAGCTGGTGGGTCCGAGTTGTCAGCGGCGGTAATGTTTTTTTCGCGAAATACAGAGGCCGTTTCGGTGGGTCCCAAATGTCAGGTGGAGGAAATCATTACTTTGTGCGTAATAAGGAGGCATTTCCTTGCGTGCGGCCGTGAATCCAGCTGTCAGCCTCTCCACGTACAGTCCATTTCAGATGCATGTTGGTCGTTGACCATGCTGACCACGCCACGCCGAGAGTACCAGGGCGGTGGACGACGGCGAGGCCTAGGAAGGAAACGACATAGAGGCAGGGAAGACATCCAACAGTATACAGGCTATCTGTGGAAAGCCTCAAATCTGTGGAAAACAGCATACAACCCATCTGCCATTATTTCAAATAATTTACAGCCCATTTGCTAATTCTTACGGGTTTTTGAGCCCATATTCTTTATGTTAGCATTACAGCCCAAATTGTGGCCACGGTTAAAAAATTATACGAAATTTTGCATATGTCGGTGTGGTCTGAACTGTTTTTAATCCCGAAATTTCGAGTCACATTCAGACTGCTTTTAAAAATAAATGTATATCAATATAAAATCCAATAAATTGTCCACGCATAAAAATCAATGCAATTTAAAATCTCAAAATGTAAAAAAGATATTTAAAAATAATTGCCGGTTTGATGTGTTTTAAAAATGTACAGCCCATTTCTCATTACTGATAGGCCACTCTCCTTGTCTTGAACGATTTGCAGCTCAACAGGCCTGATAAAGCGACTTACTTGACAAATCACAAAAAAACTGGGCTAGCCATTTTCAGAAAGAAAAAAAAACTACTAGGCTGGTCTGTGGTCAACATAAAAGAAAAGGATGTCTAGACAGGCCAGAGTGTCCCGCACAGCCCAGTTGACACCCTGCTAGTCGTCAACCTGTGCAACTGCACGGGCTAGCATTATTATTATGCACACACTTCTGTAAGCACATGTAGGAACATTTAATAGAGTAATCTATGTTTGGGAACACATTTCTAACATTCTTTTGTTACATAGTAGAAACTCGATATAGTTTTTCTTGGTTATTGGTCAAGGAAAAAATAATTTGTCATTAGGCAAGGAAAAAGAACATGCACTATGCACGAAATCTCCTTGTGCACAAAGATTGAAACAAAGTTTCCAGTTCTCCATTGGAGAGAAGTACATTCAAATGACAATACAACATGTTCGTTCAAATAGGACAATTACTCAAAGGAGTATACCCATAGAAAAAGAAAACTTAATAAAAGGAACACTCTTTATCTGAAACACTGGTAATTATACCTCGCTAAGAACTTAAATAACTCTTGATAAAAGGAAGGCATAGGAGAAAGATATCCTTGGTAGCTCATAACCCGCAATGCCATATTGAGGTGTAAGGTAAATATGTAATTTAGCATATTTAAGCTGAACTAAGTTGGATATGTGGTTTCAGATGATATACTTTTCGCCAACTTACTCATGAGCAAAACTCTCCTTAGTGAAGAACAAAGAAAAAACCATGGTGAGCAAAGAAAAAATCCCTGTTGATGGACAATGATATGAGAGAATTCCTACAAAATAGATAAGAATATGTAATACTTTTAGTTTTAAGGAATATCTTGCATTTCTGAACACCCTGCAATAGTATTAACTACACTTGCATTGCTGACACTAGAATGGTTACCATTCATATAACCGACATGATGTATCCCTATTAGTGTCAAATACCCTAATTCCAGAATAATGGTGACTTAAGTAATCTGAAATCATATGTAAAATGTGCACCCTATAAAAATGAAAATCATGTAATAAGATGGACCACCTATAAGATGATTATTTGGAGGGGTAAACTTTGGAAACTTAAACGCTCCTACAATAACATAGAAGAACAAAATCATTAACAAGTATGAGGGGAGCATGATGCCGATCAGTCGTAATGATGACTAAACATGAGAGAACACATGACTAACTCTCAAGAAACCAAGAGATAAGGTGAGGTCCAACTGAAAATTAAACAAAATAAACAACCCCCTAGGTTGCTCCAGAAATCGCACTGCCCCAGACTTTTATGCCTTATGCATGCAAGCCTACATGCAAAATTAAAAAACGTGCAATTTGGAGAGAATATTTCTAAAAACTAATTTGAACATTGTCTGAGATAGGAAAAAAGACCTCAAACTCACTACACAAATTCCTATTTATACTACAGTATGTGTGTTTTCAGATCATTTAACTTTCTGTAACTTGTCGTTAGCAAAATTGTCCGGTAAAGAACATATCTAAGGGCCTAGGAGTAAGTCTAAGAAGATAGAGAAAGAATAAATAGTACTTGTAAGAATATCTTGCACATTTATAAAGTTCTAGTAATACAAATTGCATTTTTTGTTGATGACCCTTGAAGGATTACCATCTTTTCACCAGTAGGACTGAGAGCAAGCCCACAAAAATAGACAAGGCATAACTAATACTTATTAAGAATATCTCACACGGTTAAACACTTGTACATTAGTATGCATCGGACTGCTGTTGATGACCCTTGAAAGCTTATCTTTTTTCTCATCCATATAATGTAACCCCATATGTGCCGAATAATCCCACTCCAACACATGGATGAGTTTGGCAGCCCGCAGAATACAAATATTGGAAAAGGGGGGAAATAGGAATCATGCAGTCGCAAACAATATAAATATAAAGGCTCCCTGAAATAGCAAATAAAGAAGAAATATTAGCGAGTTGACGACTGATTGGTGTTGATCAGCCGTGATAAACACCACATTTGAGAACACATAACCATGTTTTTTGTCTTGATCCCGTTTTTCTCTCGGTAGAGGTCGGAAGACTCGGTTTCCGAAAAATCTCGGAAATTTCAGGATTTTCTGTCCGAAATTGTTCAACCGAATTTTGATTTGAAATTTTCTTGTCCCAAAATATACAACAATTTATCTAGAATGCACACGAACTTGTGCTTGTTCCAGTGGTTTGGTCACGACGCCCGTCCTGCTGAGGTCATGGAATTCATTCTCTCAGTCACCCTTTTTCCATGTTTGCACCGGCAGAGAGCGAGAGTAAGACACCAAAAAATAGAAGTACCTGAAGGAGATCTCAATCCTGCAACCATCAGGAAAGGATATCGTAGTTGTTTCCGTTGTGATGAGCTTTGCCTTGTGTTCTAGTTAACATAGGGCACCTATATGATAGTTTGCGTAATTCGAATTCAAATATATTAAAAAAATTGGCTGAGAACGACATCTTGGTGGGTAACAGAAGCGCTGGTTACCGACTGGTTTCTAGAAATTTCAGCCGGAAAAAACCCTGCACATAATTAACTGAACTACCAAGACATCAAGAGAGTATGAAGTCAGACTGAATATTTGAATAAATCGTTTTAGTTGCTCCAAAAATTGGTAGCACCAACCTGCAATCGTTTGAGCTTCTCAAGTTATATGGTATGCAGGAACGCATGGTTATTTCAAAACATGCAATTTATATAGTAAAGATGGCAGCATATGCACTATGGTGGAAAGATGAGTTTAAATACTTACATTGTACTTGTTAAACATCAGGAGGAGGCCAAATAACTTGCTGGAATTAACCACGATTATTGGTCACATCCGGACCACACATGGACAATCACCGTCGGCGCTATGCGCTTCGTTGTTCCGGCTGATCGATCCCATAGCTAGCTTAGGCTATAGACATGCTCCTTGCGTGTATTCTCCAGGATTCAATCAACGTCCTTAAGTTTGACGAATCCAGCAGCTTGCTTAGGCTATGGCCATCCTTCTTACGTGCATTCTCCAATAATCAATCAATGTGCTTCAGTACGGGTTCTTTGTATCGCCGGAAAGCCATTCGTTGAAGCCTGCGGGTCCGTACATCTTCATGGAGGAAACAATTCTCGTCTATGATCTGCGCCAACACAAATTCTACCTCAACAGTTATTGTGTTTGTGCGAAAAACAAAATTCCTTTTGATCCAGTCAGAGAATCAGCCCAGAGACAAATATATAAAGTCCCAATAAAAACTATCAGCCTAATATCTATCGGCCAGCTAGGTTTGCCCCTTCTCTTGCAATCACTTTACATCACGATCCTTTTTATGCCTCTGCACCCACACTAATACTCCAACTGCGTGAGCAGTCCTTCTCTTGTAGACTTAACCACGCTGCAGATCCTACAAAGGTTAGCAATAAGAACATGCATCAAGCATCATCAGGGTTAGGGACCATGGCAGCACCGACCAGCCGGTCAGTGATGATTACCAGATTGATCAGTCTCCTGGATGCCAGTATCAGCGAGGGGTGACTCAGGAGACATGGACACCACACGGAGGGGCACGCTGCAGGTCGGAGGAGCCATGAAGACGATCCCAATGACCGCCGGATCTCCGCACCAGAGGATGGAGCTGCAGCTAGGCTTCACCGAGGAGGCATTTGCGGAGGCAGAAGGTCGAGGCAACAGCCGGACCTGCAGCTCGGGTTCACCGAGGAGGCGTTTGCCGAGGCAGAAGGTCGAGGCGGTGTGACACCCCAAAATTTTGACCTTGTTTTACTAACTAAAATTTTGCCAGGAAATTAAATTTTTACTTTCTGGATTCTTTCTTTTGATTTCAGAACCATTCTTTCTTGGTTATTATGGAGTTTTACCCCAAGTGAAAATTTTCTAAATATATTGTTGGACTTGTTTACCCTCTCAAGAAAACTTTTATTTTATCTATGGGATTATTTATATAATTATTTTTCCTGTTCTTCATTTTTTTTTAAATGGTTTTCCATGGTTTTAGGGTCCCATTTGTACTACAACCCTTTTTATAAATTCATCTAAAATTCCAACCAGAATTAGGAGATGTCAGGTGATGTTTTTAAATCACTTTTATGCAAATATATATTTCATTCATTGGATATTTAGAGCTCTACACCAGGTTTTTAAATCTGGTCCAGTGGGCAATTTTGCACTGCAACCTATTTATATAATTTTTTAAAACCTCCACCAAAATTGTGGGATGTTAATAGGAGTATTTTATTCAACTTTATGCAAAAACCAATTGATGTTCTTTGAAAAATTTGAGTGAATCAACCTTGCTTTCTGGTCCAGTTTGGCTTTTTCTACTGCAACCCTAATTTATTTTGCTCTAGTGCCCTTGAGCTTTCTCCTGCTTATGGCCCATCTTACAAAACCCTTAAGTCCAGAAGAGTGGACCCATTGGAAGATTTTAAGTGCATGCAACAGTGCCTTTTACTTTCTGTCCAGAATCAGTCTTCTCACAAACTTGCTCTAACAAGTTTTTGCTTTTGATAAACTAACCTCACCACCCTCTTATTTATCCTAAGAGACACTGATCTGGAGATTGTGGCCACCCCAAGAGTTACCTAGATACCCTTGGCATTCTGTCAAGTACCTTGCGTGCATGACTAGTTTTGGCTTAGTTTTTGATTTGTGTTACGAACTTGATCCCCTGACCAGACCAGCATGTCCCATGGATTGGCCCTAGCCTATAGCCCCACCCTCCTAACCCTCTTGTGGATTGGAGCCCTCTAGCATGCCTTGGCATATTGCCGAGCACGTAGCGTGCGTGCTCTGGGCGTGCCCAGAGCGCGCTTTTTGCACGTGCGTGCGCACGAGTCGCCGCGTCGCGCCCCGGCCCTTGCTCGCCTGCAGAGCCGCACTCCGACCTCATCCACTCACCAGAACACTCCAGCTCGCCCCCGACGCCCTACAGCGGCTCCGCCAGGGCCCTCTTGGCGGCACGCCGATGGCCACAGTACGCCCTGCCATGGACGGCGCCGCCCAAGCCACAGCTCCTTGCCAACTGCCCTCGTGAGCAGGCCGCCCTTATCCCCAGGCCCGTCCGCTAGCACCGACCCTGCTCCGGCCATCGCCACGTCGCTCTGCCACAACAGAAGCGGTCGGCCGGCGATCTTATCCCCAGCAGCGGCGGAACCGACCTTCCCCCGGCTATAAATGGCCCCCGACCTCGCTCGAGCATCCCTAGGCAAGCCGTAGAGTGCAACCCCCGCTCAAATCCCTCTGAAACCATCGTCTTCCCCGCCTCCGGCCGGTTCGGTCGCCGCCACAAATCCAGTACCGTGCATCGCAAACAGAGCCTTCCCCGCCCATCCAGCGCCACCGTCATCTTCCCTCGACCTTGCGGAGCTGCCCGACCCCTCAAACGCGATCAAATCACACCATGGCCCAAATCCCCAATCTTGCCCGAAGCTTCCTCCGCCACGGAGCTCACCGCCGGCGACTCCTTCCGTCCCCGCCGGCCAGTCGACCACCGAGAGGACCGCCTAGGAGTGGCGGATCCATCCTTGCCCTCGGATGCCCTCAAGGAGCCTCCGTTCGCCGGCGATGATCACCGGAATCCCGCCCCCGCTCGGGCAGAGGAAAAGGAGGGAGAGGCGACTGGTCAAACCTGACCAGTGGGCCCCCTAGACCCCACTGTCATTGACCACGAGCCAGTCCACGCTGGAATAAGTGAAGACGTAAACCCAGAGTACGCCTTCGACGTGTTTAGTTTTCGAAACGTTTTTCTTTTTTCTGTTTTATTTTAAAAACAGAGTTTGACTGAAACTTGACTGGATATCTTTTTAAATAAACTCCAAATGAATTGATTCTTTTTCCTACCTCTCTCAAATTTCACCTAATTTATTTTAAGATTTATTTCAAAAATAATCAGGACAACTTTTCGTACTGTTTTTGAAGTATGTGTTATTTGAATATTTTTGAAAATAGGAATTTGGAGGAGAGATATAAGTTTCAAAAGTTTTGGAGAGCACCTCACCTCTCCACACCTTGAAGGCAAGCATTCTGAACCCGCGCATAATATTGTCGTGTGTTGTTTAATCTGGTTACAACACCACCCTGTCTCGAAACTTCTGTTATTTTATTGGGGTGGTATGATCCTACTCGTAAGTGCATGTTAATGATATCGTGGGTTTGAACATTGGTATGTTGTGATAGTGGTCACTCTCATATAGCCTCCCTGCCTACCGGAAGGAAACCGAGAAAGCCTTTGTCTTGGGTAGACACGATGCTTGTCTCCAGTTCCTTGTCGAGGCAGTTGTGTCCGGTATGGCATGATGAGGTATGATGAGTGGTGATTCTGTCTGTTGATTTGAAATATATTTGTTATACTAATCGTGCAGGGAATGCCTAAACCTCCTGAGTCGACCATATATCGAGTCTTGTTCCGGTAACCCCCATACTTGTTTCGTACTACCACTTGTCCCCACCATAGGTAGGGTACGGTTCAGTAAGTTGTCAACCCCTTTCCTAGCACACACCGTACATAGAGGCCATGGTGGAAGATACCGGCTGCATCCAGTAGGCATGCCACCTGGTCCGGGGGCATGGGTGTTTCGGTTGTAGCCGAAGGGGTAGCTCCCCTAGTTTGCGCGCGGTATAAATTTTGTGATCCCATGCTAGACGAGGTTGTAGCCTCCCCACTTAGAGTTTCGCTTAACAGGTGTCAAGGGTGATTCCAGACACCGATGAGTTAGACTGGTGTGTGCGGTCAGGTGTGTCGTCAATCAAAAGACCGTGGACGGAATTAGTCCCGATGGACTAAAGGAAATATGTTGCTAGTGGGTAAAGAATACACCCTCTGCAGAGATTAAACCTATTCGAATAGTCGTGTCCATGGTTAAGGACTACAGTCTGGGATGGGTCAAGTGTCGCTCTTAGTGTCGGTCTTCGGAGGAGAAACTTCTAAACTAGAACATTGATTATGACTTGTGATATATGATGGTTATGATTAAGGACTGACCATTTGTATTATTTGAAATAATGAATATCCCTGGGACGGTTCTACCTCCTGGATATTCACGGTGATTATTTCATTTACTTATAAGCCCTTTATGTGGTGTCGCTCAGACGCCCGACTGTGGTATGCTCTTTATTTCATTTACTTATAAGCCCTTTATGTGGTGTCGCTTAGACGCCCGACTGTGGCGTGCTCTTTATTTCATTTACTTATAAGCCCTCTATATGGTGTCGCACAGACACCCGACTATGGCATGCTATTTATTTCATTTACTTATAAGCCCTTTATGTGGTATCGCACATACGCCCGATTGGTGCTTTTCACTCCTACTCCCTGATTGTTTACTCATATTTTATTTTGAATGATCGGCTTGCATCATGAACTTTATTACATAACTGACGAAATGATCATAGAGTATTTCAAAGCCTGATTACCAGTGGTTATATTATACCTGTGTTCTTAATGTTTGCGAGTACATTCAAAGTACTCACTGGCTTGTCCCTGGCTATTGTCTTGGCCAGATTTCTTGCGTGGAAAGGAACGTTGCGATGACAGCCCCGGAACCTACGCAATGCAGATAGCAGCCTCGCGAAGATAGGAGTTATCCTGGTCAGCTGTTCCTGTGGGAAATGGAGTCCCATAGACGCTGATGATCCACAAACCACTTCCGCCTTCAGCCACTAGAAAAACCATTTGTTGTACTCATAGGCCAGAATGGTCTTGTACTACATATCCTGTATTTTGCTTGGAGTTTCTGTAACAAGTTGGTGCCTCATCAGCTAACAGTAATCTTGGGGCTGGTGAGCACAAGGGCCGTTTTTGGGAAATTAATACCCCGAAAAACCGGTCCCAACAAACTTTGTATCAGAGCCAGGCTGACCATTGGTTAATCCTATCTTAGCCAGGTCAATAAACCTAGGTAAACCAACCCACAAAGCCTTAACCAAACCCCGGCCAAGCTTCTCGTGTAAGGTAGCCACACAGTGACCCGACACCGTCGGGCAGTCGGTGCCCAACCTATCAGCCTAGCCTATCGATCACGCGCCAGTGACCGGCCCCTAAATAGTCTTTTTCGCAAGCATGCGAAGGAAGACTTCGTCCCCCTTTTCTATAAAAAAGGGCACGCTAGCCTCAACCCAGCACAGCACAGCCTCTCCCCCAAACAGAGCTATAATGCCTGGCCCCATTGTTCACAATGAGACCATAGCAACCAACCTTGGAGATTTTGCGACCGTGCTAGCAAACCTCACCCGTCGTGCCTTTGCATTAGAAGAGACCCCAGAATATGTTGTGTACCAAGGGTCCATGAGCGGCGAGAGTCGTCAATTCTGGGCCACTGTGCATGTCTATGGTAGAGGTCTATCACCAGGACGCCCCTACAGGTTCACCGGAAGGACAACTTCCTTTGAGCCACAAGCCACCCAATTAGCTGCTCGAGAAGCCATAGTCCAACTCCGGCACTTGTCGCCCAAAGTTAACTGTCGCTCCTTCTACTACTACCCCAGCCGTGACGGGTATGGTAGACCACCCCAAGTTGCCAACGGAGATCACGAGACGGATCCTGCATTATTGCATCTGGTGCGCTATGTAAGTGCACTAGAGGGACTGTTCGATCAAATCACCCTTGATCTGATATCAGCTCGTGGAGAACTGGTTCGCCGAACCCCGACAAGAAGAGAAGATGAGCCCGACGCCGACAACCCACTCGTGCTGTTCGGACAACCGATCGAGACCTTGAGGTCAGCCCCAGCCATTGACCAAGGTGCTTTGATGACCCAAGAAGTGCTTCGTCGCCTTTTAGGAACACACTCTAATGGGATTGTGGCCAACAATCCCCGCGATGGTCATCATCACTACCCCGACCCTGCAGTTCCTCAACCACCTGCAGCTAACTCCGACGGTGAAGCCCGTGGAGAAACCTCGACAGCCACAAGGCACGCCCGCTTGGATATAAACGAGGTAGACTAAGTCACTCGAGTAGTACCGAGTCTCAGTATGTCCACAACCTGTAGTTGTGTGATCTTGTATTACCGCAATGTTATCTGCATGTGCGCCCCTAATTTAAATAGTAGTTGTATTGATGTATGGTTACATTTTTAATTCCGGGCGTAGCTACCAAAACCAACCCCGACGGCACCCACGGTAACACGTCACTTCTGTGAGATGTGTGTATCTGTGGCTCTGACCCCGACCCCCATGAGAGTAGAACCAGCAAGCTAGTGCCCCTCACCGCAGTGAATAATCCAGCCCAGTCACTATATAAAAGGCCACCTCGTGACCTTGCCGAGTACCCCGCATCTTGTGCGCAACCCTCACAAACATTTATTGCCATGCCGAGCCCTAGCATTTATAAGAGAACCTCAGATGCAACCCCGGGTAGCTTTGTTAAAATATTGTGGGACTTTACCTGCAGTACCATGGGTTCTACCCAGCCACCCCAGTACGAGCTGCTCAAGTCGAGGATCACCTCATCCACCTCGAAATATTGGGCAGTAGTGCACATCCCTCCCGTAAACCCAAACCAAGACCCAACGGAAGTCTCCTTCCTGGGGAAATCTATGCCGACTCCGTAGATGGCCATAGAAGCGGCTGCACACGAAGCGCTTGTTCGCCTTCGATTCGCGGTACCCTATGCCAGCGAACGAGGGTATTATTACTTTCAGAGCCATGCAATACCTGGGGAAGTGACATCTTTTACCGTGGACAAATTGAGAGAGACCCAGTACTAGCCAACCTTGTCCAGTATGTCATCGCTCAAGAGCATTTGACACAGCGAGTGATGGGTTATCTCCAGAGCGTCGCTGATTTAAATCCTCAGATCACCATCGGCAGACCACTGAGACCCGACCAGGAGTGACGCGTTCATCGACTGATCAACCCGCTTCGCTCAATAGAAGAAGAGTGCGCCCCTGTACTAGAGACGTTTTCTCGGGACCCCGTCCAGTTGCCGTTTTCATTCTGGATGCCTCCGCTATGTTCTTTTATTCCCGCCTTTAGCTATCTATTGTAATTCGTGCGTGTTATTCTAAATCTTGTGCAATGAGATAAATATTTGGATTCAATTGTTGTGAGAGGTTTTTTGCTGCTGTAAATTTTGATTAACTAATTTTTTTCTCGCAAAAAATCCTGGAGTGAGATTTCTTTTTCTTGAGTTGCTACAACATATATCCCCTCATGACATGGATTTTTATTCATGCAGCACCACGGCAGCAGGCTCACAACCACAACCACTCGAACACATACACTACTTGCAACATCGCGTAACCGTGTTGCATCTGGCTAATCATCTCCCTAATACACCACAGTCTTTGAAGGAGAGATTAGTGGGTAATCATCCGGGTAAAAGTTACCCAGCATACCGACAACAGTTAGCACCCGACACCACACCTAATCCTCGTGATCACCACCACCGTGAAGAGCCAACACTCGAGCAGCAGCATCACGACGATCATCGAGGATCATCGCACACAGGAGCACGGAGAGCCCCAACAGTGTCGCCAGCCCTCCGCACACTAGGATCACGTACCAGTCCGGCACTGCCCCCGCCATTGGAGCCTCGTCTCGAGCTTCTGTAAATGGAAATGGAGGAGGAAGGAGGAGAAGGAGAAGCAAGGCCAGGTGTGAGGAAGAAGAGAGAAGCACCTCGGCCGTTTTATAGCTCGAGATCGGTGTACGGTGGGCGAAGTCCACCAGCGCCACTCATCGCCCGATCGCCGGTGTTTGGAGGCGAATCCATGAGTAGTGCCGACAGCACGCTGGCCCGCGAGGTGAGTGCACGCTGCACCGGCAGCTAGCACGCTGTGCACTACCGCATGTACGGCCTATATGCCCTACATGCTAGACGTCGCCGGTGGAGAAAGCGCGGGAAAGCGCGAGGGAGAGAGGAAGAAGAGAGAGCCAGAGGAAGAAGAAGAGGCTGACCATGGGCCCCGGGTCCACCTGTCAGCCAGAGAGAGCACTATGCCCTTGGGTACGACCAGCGTATTTTAAAATTTAGAATTTATTCTAAATTACTGTATCCAACGTGGAAATCCCTCGTTTTCACCTAACCATGGATTTTTCCACACAGCGCCAGTGTTCCACACTGTAGTTTTACACCACTTATTGCCCTCTCTCGGTAACCACACGTTTATTGCATTAGCAAAGTGGTTATTTTTTTCGAAATGGTAAGAGTAATAATTTCAAAACAACTTTTAACAAATCTCGAGGACGAGATTTTTCTTAAGGGGGGTAGTGTTGTGACACCCCAAAATTTTGACCTTGTTTTACTAACTAAAATTTTGCTAGGACATTAAATTTTTACTTTCTGGATTCTTTCTTTTGATTTCAGAACCATTCTTTCTTGGTTATTATGGAGTTTTACCCAAGTGAAAATTTTCCAAATATATTGTTGGACTTGTTTACCCTCTCAAGAAAACTTTTCTTTTATCTATGGGATTATTTATATAATTATTTTTCCTGGTCTTCATTTCTTTAAAAATGGTTCCCCATGGTTTTAGGGTCCCATTTATACTACAACCCTTTTATAAATTCATCTAAAATTCCAACCAGAATTAGGAGATGTCAGGTGATGTTTTTAAATCACTTTTATGCAAATATATATTTCATTCATTGGATAATTAGAGCTCTACACCAGGTTTTTAAATCTGGTCCAGTGGGCAATTTTGCACTGCAACCTATTTAAATAATTTTTTTAAACCTCCACCAAAATTGTGGGATGTTAATAGGAGTATTTTATTCAACTTTATGCAAAAACCCATTGATGTTCTTTCAAAAATTTGAGTGAATCAACCTCTTTTGCTTTCTGGTCCAGTTTGGCTTTTTCCACTGCAACCCTAATTTTTTTTGCTCTAGTGCCCTTGAGGTTTCTCCTGCTTATGGCCCGTCTTACAAAACCCTTAAGTCCAGAAGAGTGGACCCATTGGAAGATTTTAAGTGCATGCAACAGTGCCTTTTACTTTCTATCCAGAATCAGTTTTCTCACAAACTTGCTCTAACAAGTTTTTGCTTTTGATAAACTAACCTCACCACCCTCTTATTTATCCAAAGAGACACTGATCTGGAGATTGTGGCCACCCCAAGAGTTACCTAGATGCCCTTGGCATTCTGTTAAGTACCTTGCGTGCATGACCAGTTTTGGCTTAGTTTTTGATTTGTGTTATGTACTTGATACCCTGACTAGACCAGCATGTCCCATGGATTAGCCCTAGCCTATAGCCCCACCCTTCTAACCCTCTTGTGGATTGGATCCCTCTAGCATGCCTTGGCATATTGCCGAGCACGTAGCGTGCGTGCTCTCGGCGCGCCCAGATCGCGTGTTTTGCACGCGCGTGCGCACGGGTCGCCGCGTCGCGCCCCGGCCCTTGTTCTCCTGCAGAGCCACACCCCGACCTCATCCACACACCAGAACACGCCAGCTCGCCCCTGACGCCCTATAGCGCCGCCGCCAGGGCCCTCTTGGCGGCACGCAGATGGCCACAGTACGCCCTGCCATGGACGGCGCCGCCCCAGCCATAGCTCCTCGCCAACTGCCCTCGTGAGCAGGCCGCCCTTATCCCCAGGCCCGTCCGCTAGCACCGACCCTGCTCCGGCCATCGCCACATCGCTCTGCCACAACAGAAGCGGTCGGCCGGTGATCTTATCTCCAGCAGCGGCGCAACCGACCTCCCCCCCGCTATAAATGGCCCCCGACCTCGCTCGAGCATCCTCAGGCAAGCCGTAGAGTGCAACCCCCGCTCAAATCCCTCTGAAACCATTGTCTTCCCCGCCTCCGACCGGTTCAGTCACCGCCACGAATCCAGTGCCGTGCGTAGCAAACAGAGCCTTCCCTGCCCATCCAGCGCCACCGTCACCTTCCACTCGACCTTGCAGAGCTGCCAGACCCCTCAAACGCGATCAAATCACACCATAGCCCAAATCCCCAATCTTGCCTGAAGCTTCCTCCGCCGCGGAGCTCGCCGCTGGCGACTCCTTCCGTCCCCGCGGGCCAGTCGACCACCGAGAGGACCGCCTAGGAGTGGCAGATCCATCCCTTCCCTCGAATGCCCTCGAGGAGCCTCCGTTCGCCGGCGACGATCACCTGAATCCCGCCCCCACTCGGGCAGAGGAAAAGGAGGGAGAGGCGACTGGTCAAACCTGACCAGTGGGCCTCCTGGACCCCACTGTCAGTGACCACGAGCCAGTCCATGCTGGAATAAGTGAAGACGTAAACCCAGAGTACACCTTCGACATGTTTAGTTTTCGAAACGTTTTTCTTTTTCTGTTTTATTTTAAAAACAGAGTTTGACTGGCTATATCTTTTTAAATAAAACTCCAAATGAATTGATTCTTTTTCCTACCTCTCTCAAATTTCACCTAGTTTATTTTAAGATTTATTGCAAAAATAATCAGGACAACTTTTCGTACTGTTTTTGAAGTATGTTTTATTTGAATATTTTTGAAAATAGGAATTTGGAGGGGAGATATAACTTTCAAAAGTTTTGGAGAGCACCTCACCTCTCCACACCTTGAAGGCAAGCATTCTGAACTCGGGCATAATATTTTCGTGTGTTGTTATATTTGGTTACAACACCACCCTGTCTCGAAACTTCTGTTATTTTATTGGGGTGGTATGATCCTACTCGTAAGTGCATGTTAATGATACCATGCTTTTGAACATTGATATGTTGTGATAGTGGTCACCCTCATATAACCTCCCTGCCTACCGGAAGGAAACCGGGAAAGCCTCTGTCTTGGGTAGACACGATGCTTGTCTCCAGTTCCTCGTCGAGGCAGTTGTGTCCGGTATGGCATGATGAGGTATGATGAGTGGTGATTCTGTCTGTTGATTTGAAATATATTTGTTATACTAATCGTGCAGGGGATGCCTAAACCTCCTGAGTCAACCATAGATCGAGTCTTGTTTCGGTAACCCCCATACTTGTTTCGTACTACCACTTGTCCCCACCATAGGTAGGGTACGGTTCAGTAAGTTGTCAACCCCTTTCCTAGCACACACCGTACAGAGAGGCCATGGTGGAAGATACCGGCTGCATCCGATAGGCATGCCACCTGGTCCGGGGGCATTGGTGTTTCGGTTGTAGCCGAAGGGGTAGCTCCCCTAGTTTGCACGCGGTATAAATTTTGTGATCCCATGCTAGACGAGGTTGTAGCCTCCCCACTTAGAGTTTCGCTTAACATGTGTCAAGGGTGATTCCAGACACCGGTGAGTTAGACTGGTGTGTGCGGTCAGGTGTGTTGTCAATCAAAAGACCGTGGACGGAATTTTTCCCGATGGACTAAAGGAAATCCGTTGCTAGTGGGTAAAGAGTACACCCTCTGCAGAGATTAAACCTATTCGAACAGCCGTGTCCATGGTTAAGGACTACAGTCTGGGATGGGTCAAGTGTCGGTCTTAGTGTCGGTCTTCAAAGGAGAAACTTCTAAACTAGAACATTGATTATGACTTGTGATATATGATGGTTATGATTAAGGACTGACCATTTGTATTATTTGAAATAATGAATATCCCTGGGACGGTTCTACCTCCTGGATATTCACGGTGATTATTTCATTTACTTATAAGCCCTTTATGTGGTGTCGCTCAGACGCCCGACTGTGGCATGCTCTTTATTTCATTTACTTATAAGCCCTCTATGTGGTGTCGCACAGACGCCCGACTGTGGCATGCTCTTTATTTCATTTACTTATAAGCCCTTTATGTGGTGTCGCACAGATGCCGATTGGTGCTTGTCACTCCTACTCCCTGATTGTTTACTCATATTTTATTTTGAATGATCGGCTTGCATCATGAACTTTATTACATAACTGATGAAATGATCATAGAGTATTTCAAAGCATGATTACCAGTGGTTATATTATACCTGTGTTCTTAATGTTTGCGAGTACATTCAAAGTACTCACTTGCTTGTCCATGGCTATTGTCTTGGCCAGATTTCTTGCGTGGAAAGGAACATTGCGATGACAGCCTCGGAACCTACGCAATGGAGATAGCAGCCTCGCGAAGATAGGAGTTATCCTGGTCAGCTGTTCCTGTGGGAAATGGAGTCCCATAGACACTGATGATGCTCAAACCACTTCCGCCTTCAGCCACTAGAAAAACCATTTGTTGTACTCATAGGCCAGAATGGTCTTGTACTACATATCGTGTATTTTGCTTGGAGTTTCTGTAACAAGTTGGTGCCTCATCAGCTAAAAGTAATCTTGGGGCTGGTGAGCACAAGGGCCATTTTTGGGATATTAATACCCCGAAAAACCGGTCCCGACAAGCGGCGGACGGAATCAGGTGATGCGGCGATGGCGGCTACAAGACAAAGAGGCTATGGGAAAATATGCATAACCTAGTTTTGACCTAGAAGGAGAGAGTCATGAGATTTGGAGAGAGGTATAGAGAGACGTCGTGAGATTGGGAGAGAGCTATAGAGAGACGGCTCACATGTTTTTAATGTAATTTCTTATTAAGGGAGTTAGCGAAAGATCTACACCGTAATAATTCGGTCCCACCTAAGATAAACGGCTCCTAATTTCTAATTAACGTGCTAATTTCTTGGGAGTCTGTAATTATTATAGGTATAGATGCCACTCCAATTATGGCGATTCATAAAAATGCCACTGCTATTTCCAAACTTTGAAAAATGCCACTGCAATTTTTGCAAACTTTGAAAAAGGCTACTGTAGTTTGCAAACTTTGAAAAATGCCACTCCAGACTTCGAAAAATCCCACTAGAAATGGCATGAAATGGCATTTTTCAAAGTTTGGAAATTGCAGTGGCATTTCTCGGATACACCAGATTTGGAGTGGCATTTGTCAAATTAAACCAAAACAAAAATAACTGGGCGAGCTGCTGGGTCCCTGGTGTCAGCCGCTCGTTGTGCAATTCTCTCGTTTATTGACTACGTTGACAATGGCATGGGACCCAGATGTCAGAAATCCACTAGGAGGAGCCATTTTTTATTGGCTTGAAATAAGGAGGCACTTGCTTGCGTACTGCCATGACCTTGGCGGGTCCCTGCTGTCATCCTCTCCACGTACAATCATCTCCTGATTGTGTACGCATCAACTTGCTAGGCCCACAAGTCAGCCTCTAAACCGTGGAGGACAAATACAACCCATTTAAAAAAATAACAGCCCATTCCATACATTCAAACAGAAAGTTCAACATTCAGACCAAAGTAACAGGTCTGATCCACATATAGAGTACTCAACTTCCACGTTGACAACCACAATAGCCAAGTTAACTATCTACTCCCACTAACACTCTAGTAGCGTACAAGTACTAACTTACTCTTAGCTAACTAGACGATGTCGGCCGCCATCTGCTGTCCATGCTAAACGCCGGCACCGGCGTCCTCCGCCTCGCCTCGGACTTGCCAGAGGTGCGATAGGAGGCACTTGCTTGCATACGAGCTTCTCAGTTTCTTCACAGGTAGGCATTTTTATTCAAAAAACTGCCACTTCGCATCTTGCATCGCAAATAAAACTGCCAGGAGCGCATTTGTAGGCTAGCTAGTGATCGATCAGTAACTTGTAAACACTAAGAAAACAGAAATAAGTAAATTTTAATGCATCTCAATGATTCACAGATCATATACAAATATGTAGCTCCAAAAGCAAAGATCAGCCACTTCGGATCTTGCGTCGCAACTAAAACTAACTAGTACGATTCCCATACATAAGATCAACATGTTAATGCATCTCAATGACTCACAGATCATATACAAATATGTAGCTCCAAAAGCAAAGATCTAGAAAAAACATATGTTCTTCCTACTAACATGGATTCTTCTCTTGGCCAACATTCAGTACAGACTGAAATACAAATTTTTTTGTGAAGTCTACAATTCCTCTTGCAAACGTAAGTGGTTTCACCAATAGCTGGAACCATGAGAATGAACCAGACATGATGGAGGAACATCCACTGCAATATGATTTGGTCTTCTCTTGATCACACGGCGAGACTATTTTCGGAATACAAACTTTCACTTAGGCAAAATGATGCCCATTGTATAATCAGACCAAAGCAATGAAGCACCTAGTGTTGGCCAATAAATAGTACAATACTACTTTTCTGCAGTCCATGAAGTGACTATCCAATCTTTCTGTGTCTATTTTCAAATGGCACTGCATGCAGTGACTATACTATTCTCTTGTGCAGTTCAAACAAAATTGTGGGCACTTTGGTGGTTTGCCAAATAGCAACGGGCAGACATCTCTGTCTGCACAAATATCAAGCAGCTAGTAAACATATACCACACCTTGTATTTTCGGTTTAAACATGTCTCTTGCGCTTAGCATCTGTCATGTTCTGCACAGGACAATCTGATACAGTTATGTTTTGCCCTGGAAAATTTCATACTTAATTGATTTATTGGTTCAGAGCAGAAATATAGCGCCTATTCTTCATCAGAACAAGGATATCCATGTCCGCAGTGATGGAAGAGGTGAAATCGATACAACCGAAATTGAGCATCCAATCATTGAATCCTGTCCTGCACCTCCAATGTAGGTCCACCCAGCCAATAAATTCACATGCAGACCACTAGTATTACTATCTAATGACAGTACAAAAAGAGTAGCAAGATAGTAGCAAACCATGTTTCTTCGTAATGAACAGCTCATAGTGCCACCAATTGGATATAAAGGTTGGGAAAAAACATGCTCCTAATGTTGAACCAGTTGGACTTTTTGTGCAGTTCCACTAAAATTGAGCATCCCTGTTTGCATAGATATTGAAAGTGTGATTACTCTAAAAGTTGCACTAGTTGAAGCATAGACTCACAAATATAAGCATTCCAATTTCTTAATGGGAAAAGGTAGCAAGACTGTTTCTAACCACCTGTTTGAAGGAATAAGTAAAGCAACAGTGGCTGATGTGAGGAAGGCATACATAGTTTTTTCTAGAAAAGTGAGCCATTCCTGACCTTTCCTCTTCTTTTAAGCAAATTTTGTGCAGTTCTACTAAAATAAAATGCCATCACCGCCTTGACAATTCAGTGACACTGTACAAAAGGAAATGACTTAACATTACATCATGATGTCAGGTATGTAGTCGACAGGCATTAGAGACAAACATACATACCTCGTCAAGAGAACAGCCGGAGGAGGAGGTGCCCACTCTTGACCTTTCCTCTTGTCTTCATAATTGTCTGTGCAGTTTAACCAAAATAAAATGACATCAGCGCCTTGGCATTTTGGTGACACTGTACAAAAAAATTAACTTATCTCATGAAAGTGAGGTATGTAATCTATAAGCATTAACAGTGCAAAAATCTGACGGGAGTAACAAGTTTCATCATTGGTATACTGGCTGTGCAACAGCATTAGAATGCCTTATAGCTGAAAAATCTTTAATACATCCACAATCAACAGCTAACCCTGAAATAATCCAGTGACATTAAATGGCATTGCTTAAATTTATGGGTGGCATTAGACTGAGAGCGGCATTAGTTAAATGTGGCATCACTTTAGTAGTAGCATTGCTTGACTTGACTGCTGGCGTTATACTAACAGCAAAAAAGTGGCAATAAGAGCATGGGAGGCACCAGTACGATGTACCTCCACGGACGCAGAGTGGTGAGGGAGGTATGGTTGCCCAGAGCAACAAATATCCAGGCAGCATATGTGGATTACGGTCCCATTTTTGTTCTCTTTAGCCACCTTTTTCCTATGCGAGGACAACAAACCGATCAACTTGGTCATTCTCTATTGCGTTGTCATGCCTTTCTACCCTTCTTCAACCAAGAGACACGAGACTCGTTCCTTAGCTACTGATTTTCCCCTTTTCAACCTAGATGCGGGTTCGATGCCTACTCTTTTGGACAGTACAGTCTCCCTTCCTTTCCTTATTCAACCCAGACATGGATTAGTCTACATGAAGTAGGGTTTCCTTTAATAGTGCAAATTACGATTTTCGTCTGCGTGGCCAGCAGAGTAGAGGATAGCAAATTGGGAAGATGGTGGAGTGGAAAAAGATCCACATGCAACGACGTAGCAGATGGGGCAATAGAACAAGGTTATGGCTCGAAAAGAGGTAGCATAACTGAGGGTCGGCGGGAAGTGGCTTCACTCGTGGTCGTCGTCCTCCGCACAAACTATAGCAGCGAGCTTGGGGATGGATACCATCCCGCGCGGGCGCTAGGTCTGAGAGGACGGCCTTGTCGTCAGTGCGTGACCTCACTCGCCGACGACGAGTGTGTCAACGCTGCACGTCCTTTTCTTCCCCGGCGGATCTGTGACCACCGGTGACGAGGGAGAGAGGGCCCATCTTTTTTAGATCTGGAGAGAGAGTGGTAGTGTGAGAAGCAAGTGGCCAGCCCTTAGCAATAAAGCGCTGAAGCTCCAACCTATATATATCTTTTTTATACTACTAGTACTGGAGGTGGGGTAGTGGTAGAGTAGTTTATATTTTCTCTGCGTACAGTACCAGTTAGTCATGCATCAAAACTGATCGGCACGCCATTAAAAAAATAAAGGTCGATAACTAATGCGGCACCTCAGGCCAACGCGGCCAGATCGCATTTTGCACGAGAAATTACACACCATGTTTCGTTGACATGTGGTCCTATTCCAACATATCAGTGAGACGACGGCGAGTAGTAGGAGTATTTCCGAACGGACGTGTAGGCCGGGGCGCCTCTTCGTGAATCGTGGCAAACTCGCAACCCACCGACTCTTCGCTTTTTCCTCTCGATTTGGAACTGCTGTCGCACGCTGTTCCTCTCCCTCCTCCATTTTCCTTCATCCCTTCACCCTTTCTTCTGCCATTGTTCGATCGTCTTCTCCATGGAGGGAACAGGCCAGAAATGACCTCGTTATTCTTGCCCCGATCCGAAAGATGACATGGTGGAGGAACTCATTGATCGGTGCAATGTCATCACCTCGGCTAGCATGGCAGGTTCGTTCTAGCCCATTCTCGACTCAACTAATAACATCATTGCAAGGAACCCAAGGGTCAAGGAGTGGTTTGATCTCCCCTATCTTCTTCGCCGTGACCCTGATGACTGGCGCCGGCACGACGGAGGCCTCGCCCTGTGCAAGTTGATGCCGCTTGATAATGATACGTGTGATGTTAAGATGCCATCGCTTGAGGGCAAGGCTTGGGAGGGCGCAAATGGAGATTGGGTTGTTTACATTGGGTCCAACTACGAGTGGGAACTTGTGAATGTGTACACTCGTCACCGGGTTCCACTTCCAAAAATCTCAGCACACTGCCCAGAGGTTGAGCACACCGGTAATGTATGCACATTCAAATATGATCATGGTGACTGTCGTCTATGGAAGATAGCAATTTTTCGAGTTCCCAACCGCTCTTGGAATTACAAAAACTATGATGTTGTTGCTATCTTCAACAAGCTTGTTGTCGTCCTTGATGGTTTCACTCGATGGATATTGCTCAAAAATCAGTTTATGTACACAGATGAGTACTGTGATGCAATTGAATACGAGGGCCTTGTGTTTGCTACCACCACTCGTGGCACTGTTTTTACATGGCATCCTCGTTGTTTCGGTACGTTTGTCTTCCACCGTAATTATAATTGTTTCATCCACATGCATGCTGGTCAGCAAGTTTCCCTTTACTAATTAACCTTCTTCTTGTGTTTCCAAGGTCCTGTGAACATCCCACCACCTATACTTGAAGATTTTTATAACCAAGGGGGAGATGACAATGGTGATGATCACGAACATGAGGACGAGCAACGCTGATATACTCTGTGGCGCCTGGCAACTAATTCCGATGGATCACCTCTTCTTGTGTGTATACAGCCCACTAATGATGTTACTGCTAAGGAAGCAGGTGTATTCTCCCATGGTCGCACTCTCCGGACCTATTCCAACACCCGCTGCATGGTATTCGGGATGGATACTAGGGTGCTAGCGCCAACTCCTTCTCCCTGGCACATAATTGATAGTCTGGGAGAAAACTCGCTCTTCCTTGGACAAAACTATCCGATGATGGTGAAAGGTGATCCAACTGCTGTTGACACATTTATGAGAAGCAACTATGTCTATACCTCGGACATTTGAGTGGTTCCCTACCCTGGTACTGATGTAGTAGGCCGCTTCAGCCTGGATGATCAGTCCTGCGTTGGTCTCCAGATCGACAACGGATGGCCCATCCCAGAGAATCACTTGTGGTTCAAAGCAAGCGTTTCCAACGCCGTGGAATGGTTGAGTTGAAGTTCATTTTATGGCTTGTTATTTGTTGTGTGGTGAAAACTTTAGTATTTATAATGTATCCTAGTTGTCGATGGGGTTGATGACGTGTTGTACTATGTAATAAAATGATATGCCTGTGGTAAACTTACTAAATTTATGAATGTCTTTCGAGTCGCTTCTCTGAGTGAGTGGTGCGACGAGGCAAAAAAATATTTTTCGAATACATAATTGTACGTGCATTGCAACAGGTTATCGGATGAGGCCAATCAACAATAGTAGTACACTATTTGTACTAGCTTCACATGCTTCGCGCGTCGGGCGGGTGTTTTTATTGTAGCCATATGTTAATGTGTTCGTTGTACGTAACGAGCACCTCGAATCCTCGATATACTAGTAGTATAGTATATAGTAGGAGTAAGTAGTAGGAGTAGTAGGGTGGCATGGGCCAGAACAAGCATTCACATCCAGGAGTATGGCACACGCCACCACCACAACATCCATCTGACACCATAATATTTCTTGGAGTCCGTGCGAGAGCAATCTCTTCAACCTCGTCGTTTCTCTAACTTCAGCCATCGCGCGGCGGGCGAGGTGGGGGTTTGCCGATAGTCGGTTTCCTTAACTGTGGTCCCACTTGTAAGGCCAACTCCAACGCATGACCCCAAACGGACCTCCATTTTGCACGAACTCCAACGATAATTTTGACTACTCCTGTAGGAAGTTGGATTAGTGCCTTCTCGATGCATTCATTATTGATCTGCGGAGGCTCGATCTTGCGTGCTTCTTTCTTCTTCGAGTGTAAAGAAGTAGATGTTGCTTCCTCACATCTAGTCTCATGTCTAGCCTCTATTCTATACTAGCTAAAAGTGATAGAACATCTACTAAATTGCTCTCTATCAATATATGGATGTACTCTTCTTCCCAATACAAAAACTTGCATCCATTCTACTCCCTCCATTGCACAATACTACATGCCTTCTATTTATCAAAATATATATGTATCTAGAAATGTCTTAGTATATAGGTACATCCATTTTTTGGACAAATGGAAGTCAAGTATTTTGGAACGGAGCGAGTACACAATAAAAATTTTAAGTTAGCACAACTAGTCTAATCTGACAGCAGAACCGAAGATTCGGTCGGGTTCTTCCTCCTTTTGCCGACACGTGGGACATCCAGCATCCAGGTCGTGTCATGAAAGAAAATAGAGTGGTAGTTGAAGCCACGAGATGTGCATCTTGGGTTAAACTGTAAATAGAATCTTACTACTCTTGTGTAACTCCAAAAGCGGCCACCAAAGATCTTTATTGGATTTGTTTTTCATCACCAACACGTCGAGGTGAAATATGTGCAGGTTCAGTGGGTCCTCTTGCGTTTTCACTGACATGTGGGGCCGCATGTGAGAAAACATACGATGGGCTCCGCGCGTCCGCTGGCTGGCTGAGAAGAGAGATAGAGGAGGGCTGAGCACAGACTGCAGGAAATTTGTTCTACGTACCTCGATATAGGCTCGATATAGTGGGGTGGCATGGGCCATAACTAGCATTCACGTCTAGCAGTATGGAACACGCCACCCACATGAGTCCCATCCGACACCAATTTTCTTCGAGTTCATGCTACAACCATCTCTTCTCCCTCCTGTCCTCTTTTCTCAGCCATCACGTGGTGGGTAGGGTGGGGGTTTGCCGATAGTCGGTTTGCTCAACTGCGGTCCCACTTGTAAGTGAAAATGCAACACCGCACGCATTCCCGCTTGAGCGGCGTGCCGGACCAACCGTGTGGGGGTGCGACGCAAACACGGCAGGCTTTTCCTTTTGAACTCATAACTTGTAAAATTTGGTTCTGCTCCATGGCGCGACCGATAGATAGAAAATAATGATTTTGCCTAGAGTAATGAGAAGTTTGCTTCTGGCGCCTTTCATGCATGGAGTACGTACGAAAATTACGAAGTTGATGCGAAAGGTAAGATAATTACTATAGTATCATATACTACTACATGGATTTGACGGAAGGATAAAAATACATACGGATCCATCAACATTCAACGACATCCTCATGCCCTAGTGCGCCGGGTCACCAACCGACGTGTGAGGAGCAGCGGCGTTGGCGGCGAGCTCAACGTGCTTCTGAACAGTGCTGTCCAAGGTTTCCCTGCGCTCCAAGAAGGCCAGCGTCCTATCATCCTCCTCTTTCATGTACTAGTCCTTGTGGACGATTTGCGCATAGACATGGGTGATTATGTCGATGGTGTCTTGCTGCGCCAGGTGCTGCGCGGCGAGCGCGACCTCGAGGTGGACATTCTCCGACGCGATGGTGGGCAGTCGCAGGGCCACCAGTGCGTCGAAGAGGTTGTTGCCATAGTGGCCGTTGAGGGTGGCAGGCATCGCAGAGCCTGGGCGCGTCAGCTGGAGGCTTATGTCAAAGTCGTCCGCAAGCTTCTTGACGATGGTGAACTTGTCGAGGAAACCGACGAGGACCTCGTCGAACAAGGATGCGAAGCTGTCGTCCTAGCGGCCCCTCGACCAGGCGGCATCAAGAAATACTACCTGTTGGGCCGTAGGCCGGTGTTGTGGACCATCTAGCACAGCCGGCTGATGCTCGCGCTCATCACCTCCATGGGTCTAGCGTAGCTTCTAGTCAACTGATCTTGCGATTCGAGTGATCACTCAGCCCTTGGTTAGCGTGCGTAGGTGCATAGGATTTCGTACTACTCCTCGGCCCTCCACTGCACCTGCCTTTGGCTGTATGATAGGTGGCTAGCCACCCCCTGGGGCCACGTGTCATTCACCTCCTGACCCGTCTCTCACACGCACCCTGCTAGTGTATATACTCCCTCCTTTCCGGTTTATAGGGCTTATCTCAAAATTTTAGTTTTTCCATTTCATAAGGCTCACTTTGGTTGTTTTCCATCACATGTTCAGATTCCAGGGTGCATTAAATCATTGCATGCAAGTACTAAGAGAAAATTGACCAATGCATGTAATTTATGCATGCATGCATTGCAATTAATGCATTGGTAACATACTTTTTTTAGGAAAACAAGAGCATTAATTGGGTGCTTTTACAAACTACAAAAGGTATTCCACAACTCACCATCTATCTTGGTTGGTGAGAATTTTGAATTGATCCTTATAAACCGGAAAGGAGGGAGTATAGTGGTTTTCTATTTCTCTCCATATCAACCATTTTATATTGCGTACGTGTCATTCAAGAGTGAAATGATGGTTGCTTCTTCCGACTAACTTATTGTGTGATTTGACTGCTCCTTAGTGGCCCCTACACGTACTCCCCCTACGTGTATGCAACAGTCACACGTACACATGGACGCAAAAATGCGCGCGACGCCTTAATGCATGCATGTCCGAGCACACGACGGAACACACACGGTGACGCTCAAGTGCTCAACCTACACATGCATGCACACACATACTCAGTCAGGGTGAGCTAGTGACCGTATGAACACCGGAAAATATATATATTGAGCGCAATGAGCGTATTATGAAGTCCACTGACCGTTTTTTTAACAAATATATAGTGACAAACAGTGTATTTATCTCGTTTGAAATTAAGCCATGTTAACCGGAGAGGAGGCAACATGGACTAATATTACTTTGTCGTGTCCCGTCAACTTGCCGAACGAGGAGAAGGTTGCAGGACGGGAGAAGCTTGCGCGCGGTAGCACGTAGGACAAGGAGAAACTTTTGACTAATGCAAGCTCTCCCTCGCTCAGGCCGTGGACGTGCAACAGTTAATTCGGTGTCAGATTGCCAGAAGCATACTACACTATACTACTAGGAACCGGACGGAGGAGCATCTGCACTCTTATTATAATTTTAAAATGTGATAAAGCAATCTTCAACACATTTGGTTCTCTTAGAGGGTTCTCGCATGTGATAATGGAAGTTGATTGCATGGAACACTCGCCACAATCCTCGCTTAATTATGGCTCATATCCTGTTACAAATAGTAGCGCTCAGTAATATTTCCTCTTTTTTTGTTATTCAGCATGTAAACAGGTCAGCAAACCTTGCGGCGCATCTTCGTGCGAACCGTGCTTGCTGCACTTTGAATGTGGCCGAGAGCTGGCTTGATGAAACACCTCGCTTCCTACTTCTTTTTTGGCTTCCTAGTGACCAGTGTCTTGGCTGATCGTCCTAAGAATGCTTATATATGAATAAAGCTCTCTCATTTACCCGCAAAAAAGATTAAGCCATATTAACCGGAAAGGAGGGAGTATGGACTAGCACTACTTTTTGGTGTGTCCCGTCAACTCGCAGAACGAGGAGAAGCTTGCAGGACAAGGTGAAGCTCGCTTACGCCTTTTGACTAATGCAACCTACCCTCGGTGGACATGCATCAGTCCATTCGGTGTCAGATTGTCAGAGGCATACACTGTAGTACCCAACATGCGGAGTACCATCATTGTTCGACTTCACGAAGGGGCGAAGAGCCAAGCGCAGTACTAGTACGCGTACTTGGTTTTGCACCTTCATACTACTCCACCCTCCGTCACAGTTTACAGGGCGCGCTTCATTATGATGCATTTCTCTCAATGCATTTCCACCACCAGAGAGACTTTAGACGCGTTTGGTTTAATGCTCAATTAATTAGGGCGTGGTAACCGCAATCAAGTCCACAATTTTCTCTCCATGTACTGTACTACTACGGAGTGCATGCATGTGTGTACCCGGGGTGGAAGCACTGCATGCATGTGTGTACGCATTATTCCCTCTAGTAATAGACGCCGTGCTATAACTACCAATGCTATTTTTCAGGCCGATCGCTAGTCGCCTTGGTCCCACAGATTTTTTTTCTTTTTTCTGAAGCGCGCTGTATAAACAGTGATGGATGGAGTAGTATGAGCGGATTCAAAGAAGAGCGTATTGATGGTTGCTTCTTCAGAGCAACTTACAGTGGGAAAGGTGGGGCTTATGATTTGACTGCTCATTACTCACTATTAATGCGGCGCAACGACCGGGCTGAGTCTCCCATGCGGTTGTGCACTACCCCCTTGGTTCTTAAATATACTCCGGAGTATTTGTCTTTCTAAAATATGTTGAAATCTCTATTAAGATGAATAGAATATTTAGGAATGGAGGGAGTACACATACGAAGCAAAATGAGTGAATCTACACACTAAAATATGCCCGTTTGAAATTTGTAAAAAGACAAATATTTAGGAACAAAGGACTATAATTTCGTGCATGGCACATGGACCCGGATGATGAAGAGGCTTCTGGCAATGCTATCAAGCTTCCATCATTTGTTTACATAATTGACGTACTATACAAATAATTTTCCAACGACAAGAAATTGTACAATGGTGTGAGCTTTCAGCTTTTGTTTTGCGTGTCTTGCCATCGATGCTCTTTCGGAAACAATAAAAAACTAACTTCCTTGGTAATGCATGTCAATTATTAGCAGATCAGAGCTAATAATTACATCAAAACTGAAGACAAAGTTGTGAGAAGGTGTTAAATTAAAATTGATCCATGCTTTCATTGGCAGCAACGTCCCCCCAGCTCTATGTAAATCAACAAGGCATGTTGGGAAAAAAAGTAGCTGTCTGGAGCATGCAACATTCCGATCATTTCAGTGTGTCCCTGTTCCAAAGATATCAAGTGTGATTACGATAATAGAGGACTGTTGGTGAAACAATAAACACACAAATATAAGCCGGTCACCTTTGCGGTCTCTCTTAAGACTAACTAGTTGGAGAAGATTAGGCTCGGAGTTGGATGAGGAGGATAGAGCAAAACCAATCTCCCTTTGTGCAGTCGCACTGAAATGTAGAGACGTTGCACGTGTGACATTTTAGTACAACTGCACAAAACACTCTTAAGAAAAAAGTGATTTGTGCAGTTCACCAAAAGGTCGCAATAGCAACGAGGTGAAATGGATAGCCCTGTTTGCAAAAAAGAGGTAGAAAGGAAACAATTACTAGCCAATAATAGTTGATGACACATGCGACGACAAAAAAGAAGCATATTCCTTGTCCTAAGGGAAGATAACAACACGATTGTGTTTGTCTAAAACGGTGTGAGGACGAGAATGCAATATGGAAAGTACGCCGGACGAGCTACGTTTTGGGCAAAGAACTATGGAAGATCCACATGCAGCAACGTGGGAAAACGGGCAGTGGAGCAAGGCCGGAGGGGATACCTGGAGGTCGTCGGGATGTAACTAGGTGAGCGGCGGTGGGCGGAATCTGCGAGCAGGTGGCGTAGGCCCTGCCGCGCCGGAGCTTGGTCAGAGAGAACAGCGTGTACCGCAGATCGGAACGTGCTGCCTTGGCGCCATCGAACGGAGAAACGATGCACTTCCTTCCTTTCCCCCGGCGGACGGGATGCGGCCGAATCAGTGACCAACGGTGAGAGAGAGAGACCACCGCACTCCCTTTCCCCCGGCGGAGGGTATGCGGCCGAATCAGTGACCAACAGTGAGAGAGATTGGCTACCGCACTCCCTTTCCCCCGACGGACGGGATGCGGCCGGATCAATGACCAACGGTGAGAGAGAGAGAGAGAGAGAGAGAGAGGCCACCGGAGCCTTGTGTGAGATACTCTGAAGAGCGGACTACCTTTTCCTCCATAAAAATCGTTTTATATTCTATGTACGTGCCATTGAGCGCTATAACTTTATTTAAAAATAACGCGGCAACGCGTCAAGTCGAACTTTGTTTCGTGCACGCGTGGTACACGACCTCCCTAGGTAAACAACCGCTACAGGCGTTCAAATTAGCACGTGGGCTGCCATTTCGTAAAGAAATGAGCTCCACCGTGTACCCGCGCGGGTGTGGCTGGGCACGAAGCGTGAGTACGTGCACGGTGCACCTATTCTCTTCTTGTATACGTACACCACCTACGTGGGGTTGTGTGAGAGAGATACAAACCTAGAGAGATATAGTGTGTGGGTTCTTGAGAGTTTTTTGGGGGGGGGGGGTCAATCAAAAAATTTAACATATGCAATGTGTGTGAAATAGAGTCCTGGATATAACATATATATAGAGGGGGCGATCCACGAGAAGAGAGTGGAGGTATCATCGGCTTGAGGTGTCTATAGAATCGAAGAGAGGGATGATGTGTGTGTGTGTGTGCGCGCGCGCGATCGATAAAGAGTGCCATCGAATTTGTGTGTGCCCACGTCAAAGATATAGAGTGGCTGGCCTACTGGAATGTGAGATGGGACATGTGCAGTTTGTCTCTGTGGCATGGATACCTACCTGCAGCGCTCGACTATCGGTGTGTGGTGGGGGAAGAGGGAGGCCCAATTAACTATAGAGGTACAATGGCTGGTATATGTGTGGAGGAGGAGAGAGGCCTACCTCATGTATTAAGGAGATCGATCTGCCTCATGTATTAAGGGAGATCGATCGGCATCCATGCATATGTGCAGGAGATGAATAAGGTTGGGAGAGAGACAGAGCTAGAGTGTTGGAGGGGGTGGTAGTGGAGTTGCTTCTAACAAATGGTGGGATAGGCTTGCTAGACAAACGGAGGGCACGCCCGCAATATCAATAAGAGAGGAGATGGCTGCTTGTTGTCTGTGCACGTGCGTGTGAGAGACGGGTCAGGAGGCATGCACGAATGATGAGGGGGACGATGTGGCTGTGGTAAGCAGACGTAACTACATAGGAAGATCAATCGCCCTTTGTAAGAGAAAGGAGAGACATAACTTGTGAGGTACGTCGATCGATGGGGGGGTAGTTAAAGTCGATCTAGGTATATGTTGGGAGATCGATCGGTATACATGCATGTGTGTGTTAGAAGCAAATGAGGCACGAGGAGAAGGATAGAGAGAGAGGGATGCATGTAGGAGGTGGTACGAGAGGCATACTATATCGAGGGGGAGGAGTGTGCGAGTACGAGAACGATGAAAAGAGTGGTGGGAGTGAGGCATGGACGGTGACAAGAGAAGAGGGGAAGCTTGTGTTTGTGCTAGGCACACCTGGCTAGAGAGGCATATCGATCGATGTGTGCCGTAAAGAAGGAGCTGGGGGCCTACACACACCGTGGGTGAACGACCTAAAGTGAAAACACGAATTTGCGCGATGGAGCTAGAGAATGCTGAGGGAGGGTGAGAGGGATGCGGGCGTGTGCATGCACAAGAGAAAGTTAGCGCTAGCTACAAAGATAAGAGGGTTGTGTGGGTGTAAAAGACGAATAGAGATCATATATACTTCATTATAAAAAGCGAATTCGGATATTTGAAGAATTTATCATAGTGTTTAAAACCGACGGATGTGTGAATATATATAACGGTGATAAACATGGTGTGGTTATGAACATGGTATACTACATTTAATATATTTTATCTCTACTCTTATAAAAAACGGAGTTGTTGATGATGGTGTGCCTGCCATCCTGCATTATAGGCCGTCTGATTTATATCTGGCGGATAGCAAGGAAACTTTGATGGTTGAAGTTGGCAACAATCATGATTGTAGATTCTTATTGAAATAGAGAAACGAATTCAAATTTAGTTCGAATTGCAGCGGTAGTATAGACATTTGGAATGCACTAAAATGTTGGTATGAGTAGGTTACATGCATTATACAGCAAGCGAAAAAATTTAATCGGACATAACATGGATTCATACTCCCTCCTTCCATCTACATAGGGCGTAATGAGATTTTTAAGACCGCCTTTGACTATTGACAAGATTAATAGTACATGACATGCACAATGTGAAAATTATATCATTGAAAGAACCTTTCACAGACGAATTTAACGGTGTGCTTTGTGTAAGTTGCATGTCATATATCATTGCTCTAATATTTGGTCAAAGTTAGCATCGAAAAACGCATTAGGCCCTATATAGATGGAAGGAGGGAGTAGCTTTGAATAGCATTTGTATAGTAAAACGGGGCAAGACTCTCTCTTTGTGTGGTGTGAATAGTTTTATTTTTTTCGTTTTCTTTTTGGTTGAGGGAAGTGCGAATTGATTTGGTACGTACAAGTACAATATTACGACACGTTAGGCTTGTCCCTGAAATTCAACCCGCGTCTTGTTATATCCCGAAAATTCAGATATCGTGCTCCCAAAACTGGCGCCTTCACAACCCGCGCCTTGCTATCCCGAAATTACAACGCGCGCGAAAACTCCCTCCAGCTGCCAAATCCCGACACGCGAAATCCCCCTTCTAACCCTGAGCCGAAAGCGCCGCTAGTTCAAATCGGTGGGGGGTACTTTTGTAACACACCCTACATTTTGGACAAGCGCGTTCCTAAGTCATGCTTCACCCCCTCCCATCACCCCCTTTTCGCCATTCGAAATCCCAGGCCGCCATAACCTCTCCGCTCCAGCCGCGAAACCCCACCCTCCTCCGTCCGCCACGTCACCGCTGCCCAGCCGGAGCCTCTTCCCCGACGACGTCGTCCACCGCAACAGCTCGACGTCCCTCGTCCACCTCCCCGGATGAGGATCCGTCGTCCATCTCGCCGTCCCGCCGGTTCAGCCGCCCCGTCCTCCACCTCCAAGGAGCTGCTCCGACGATCGCCTCGTCTATCGCGGCTGCTCCATCCCCACAGCGCCGCCTTAACCTGCTCCACCGGAACCGCAGCATCCTCACCGACTCCTCGGACGAAGCCGAGGCCTACTCGGCGCCACCAAAGAGGTTGTACACTCATCGCATCGCACCTTCTCCTTAACTCGACCTCCCGGCGCCGACGGTGCTCCATCCCGCACCCCCATGGAGCGGCTACCTTGAAGCCGGCGCCGCGGGCGACATCTCCACGGCGGCTCTCCCCCAGTGCGAGGCCCCTTCGGCGGCGGCGTCCATACCAGCCGGATCTGCTGCTGCTGCTCCGGCTCTCGCTCGATCGCTCGCTCGCCCAGCTGCTGCTGCTGCTCTCCCCCTCGCTCGTGCTGCTGCTCTGCTCCGATTAAGCCACACTTCAGTCGACTGAATCGACTTTTGGGTCAGTCGATTTTCAGGGGTTGGGGGGCTCGCCGGAGTTAAGGAAGAACCACCCGCAGCGGGGACGGGGGCTCGCCGGAGAGGTACCCCACTATCTATCTTAGGGTTCAGGGTGGGGGCGGGGGGCCTAGAGGGCTGGCCGGGGCGGCGGTGGCGAGTTGTTTCGGGGCGGCGAGGCGGCGCTGGGGCCGGCGGTTCGGCCGGTGGTGGCTGGCGGCTCAGGGGGGTGCAGGTTGAAGATGAACTGCAGGCCCTCCCTAAACTACATGTCAAGTGCCTCTCTGCTACCATTGCGTTCAGTTTCGACAGTAGCATTCAGATTCCACAGTAAATTTCAGTTTCGACAGTTAAGTTCAGAGTCAACAGTTTTTACCTCATCTGTTGTAGTCAGGTGGTTTTTGGTGATGTTAATTTTACATCCATTTTACATCATCTATTGGAAATGCTATTAGAATCCCACTTGAGATTGACGATGTCTGTCTTGTGCTGCTTCAGCCTTGACGTCTTACGGCTCACCGGAGCTGCTCCAACGACAGAACGATCCATCACAACAGAGCAGTGCCCTGGACGCCGTCTACAGATTCCTCAGATCTTCCTCCACACCTCCGACAGCCACCTCTGCCTCAACTGCTTCAGCGACCAACCCAATGATGCTGAGGTCGACACGGCTACGGCAAAGAGGTTGTACACTTGTTGCATCACTTATTACTATACATTCACGTCGATCCATTAGGGCTATTTTGGTTCAACGGAAAAACATCGATCCACTGGTTGTTACCATCACTCTAAATTTCTGCATGCTCTCCTTACATAATCTCACCATATTTTTTTCGTATGCATGTCAGATATTGTACACAGTCATGCTGAACATGTAGAGAAAAAGAGAAGAGTTTTGCGCGGCAATACAATGTCATGCAGACATCGCTCCATGGTGGGTTCAATGGCAAACCCTCCCCACCCCTCTCCAGATTGTAATCCAGAGGAAGATATCTGTTCTGAGGCGGATTCGGACGCCGCTGACCACTCCTATTTACCCCCCAAGGTGTTTGCTCTACCTTGGCATGATGATGTTAGTCATATCATGCATATGTTGCCTTGCAGTGCCTACTTTTGACATCATATATGTCATCTGCTTAGTTTAGACATGTTCTGTAATGCCACCTGTTTAGTTTCTATATCATATATGGGAATTATGCAGTCTCATGTCTTTTAGCCAGCCATAATATATGTGAAATGTGCAATGCCATCCTGTTTAACCAGGCATCATATATTTGAATGATATCTTGCCCATCCTTTTCTTCATTACATTTCCATTTGTCGACAATGTTTGTACATTAAACTACTCTTCCTGTGAATCAGCCATTTGGGTGGGAGATGGAAAAATCTGGAGTGAAAACAAGGCCTTCAGAGCAGACAGTGCTACCTGTCGAAGCAGATCTCTTGTTGGGTCCCGATAGCTCCTCAGAGATGGATTCAGAGACAGATGACCAGTCCTATTCCCCCACTGAGGTGTATGCTCTAACTTGGCACGGTTATACTGCTCATATCATGCATACGGTGTCTTGCATTGCATAGTTTAGACATCATATACACAATATTCAACACCATGTTCTTAGTTCAGACATCATATCGAATGCCCTCTGTTTAGCATATAAATCATATATGTGAATTAAATGATGCGATCCTGATTACTTAGATAACATGTAGGTGAATTATGTCAGGCGATCCTGTTTAGTTATTCATCATATCTTTGAATTATGTTATGCTATGCTATCCAGTTTAGATAGACATCATATATGTGAAATTATGTCATGCTATCCGTTTTAGTTAAACAATATACATGTCAACTATTTCATGCCCTCTTTTTTCCACACTATCTATTGCATCTGTCTCTCATACAATGTCTGTACATTCAACTATGTTTCCTGTTTATCAGCCATTTGAATTGGAGCGGGTGATGCCAGTATCTAGCGGACTAAAAACACGGTCTTCAAATAAAACAGTGCTACCTCTTGGTGGAGATAGCACCCCGGTTGTACATGCACAAGAACCAGCCCTACCACACATAACCCAAACTCTCGCAGATTGTACCCCTACTACGATGGACAGAGAACCAGCTTCACCCAATCTAACCCCAACCCCAGCCGATAGTAACCCAGTTCCTGTTGACACAGCACCATCTCCACCACAGAGCTCCCAAACAAGAGCAGTTAGTAAGGCAGCTCCAGTGCCCAAAGGGCCAGTACTATCACGGCGAACCCCAACTCCACCAGTTAGTACGCCTATTCCTGTGGAGGAAGCACAACCAGCTAGTCGTAGTTTAGCATCTATCGCATTTGATGTTGTTAAATCGTATGTGCGTATCTTCCCATCTTGGAAATATTATACTGAAGATGAAGGAAAATGCCAGTTGCAGGTGTTTGTCCAGGAGTTATGTGTAAGTAATGTTATTCATGGCAATTACTTTGCTTTGTCCCATACATCCTACCTCCATGATGGTTATAATACAACAAATTTTCCCATTTTTCTCTATAGAGAAGGACCGATTTGGAAACTCAGGATGAGGTAACCTGTGCTAATACCTCTGCTATCTTCAAGAATGCTTGGTGGCAGTATCGGAATTACCTGAAGAAAACGTACTTCACCGGCAAAGAAACTCATCAAATTCCCTTACGTTCTCCTGAGACACATTTACTGGACGATGACTGGGAACGCCTTGTTCTGTACTGGTCCCGAACCAAGAATGTGGTAAGGTCTATGAGCTCATTTTCTATTTTTAAGTATTATATTCTTGCGTCTTACTGTACTCTGTTCATGTAGAACAAGTGCCTAAACCTGAAGAACAACTGTTCTAATTTAAGATTCCATTGCTACCATAGGACATAGATATATGTTTGTTTGATGCTTTTATTATGTACTAGTACTTGGCAATAGAAGACTTGGTAGTTTAATCCTGTCCACCTTACTAATGAACTGGTTCACCGAAATGAGTTTCATATACTAGTACATGCTAAACTTGTTATGTGTCTGCTTGTTTCTTCTTTTAGAATGCTGACAGAATATTGGGGAAGAGTGCCTTATTAAGCAACGGTAAAGGAAGTAATGCAGATAAGGTTCAGGATAGTGACACATCCTGTCTTGGTTTAGTGTTGGAGTTACTGGCCACTACCGCTTGCACAAGCTATTCAAACTCACTGTCTGAATCAGTTCGGTTTGTTGAGTCTCAACTACAAGCTGAAAGACATCGATCAGCTGTGCTGCGACAAGAAGCGGAAGGACTGCGGAAGTCCCTGGAGCATTCAGATGCATACTTTCTGGTGCAACAGCAAGCGTTGGAGGATTTTAGCGCCAAACAGGACAAAGCTAATCAGCTTGCTAAGCTTATTGCCAGCATGGTGGATACCCAGGATAACGTTTCTTGAGCTCTTCTGAAGTTGTTTCAGTTATGCTCTTGTTTTGCTGCCGCGTTTATTTGCACTGGTGGCCAATTTTGACGGCCAGTGTATATGATATGCTGCTTTGTTCCCTATATTTGCACTGGTGGCGAACTTTGATGCCCAGTGGATGTAATATGTGTAATAGCCGTGATAGCCTAGCGTTAGTTGCTTGCTTATTTATTTCCTTGTTGTCTTGTTTATTTGTTTGCTTGTAGTCATTGCAGTTCTTTTTCCGCGGTTAACTAGTGGCTGCAATAACCTATTTTTTAAAACTAGGCCACAATAACCATGGGCTAATATTTACTGTAGTGACACTGGGCCTCCTACGGGCCGTAGAAACAGTGGGCCTTTTACGGGCCGTAGAAACAGTAGGCCTTCTACGGGCCGTAGAAACAATGGGCCTTCTACGGGCCGTATCATCAATGGGCCTTATACGGGCCGTATGATCGATTGGCCAAACATGGGCCAATAACAGGCCGCATTATGGCCGTAAACGGTCTAGAGTTGGAATCGTCCGTTCATGGGCCGACCGTAACGGGCCATCGTTAATAGGCCGTATTTGATGACGCTATGAAAACGGCCCAACGTATTAACGGACCACAAACGGGCCGACTGTAACCACGGGCTGAATTTGGCCCACAAGCAGAAAATGACAGTAACGGGCCGTAAGTAAACGAATGCTGGAAATGAGCCCAAGAATAAATGGGCTCTGAGAAGGCCGAAAGATAACATGGGCTGGAAACGGCCCAACGGAATAACGGGCCGTTAATGGGTATAAAGTGATACACTGTTCATTACGGGCCAGTTTCACCACGGGCCGTTAATGGGTGTAAAGTGATACACTGTTCATTACGGGCCAGTTTCACCACGGGCCGTTAATAGGCCAAGAGTTACATAGGGCCTCATATGGGCCGAAAGACGTCATGGGCCATACATGGGCCAGAAGTGAAAATGGGCTGGAATCATATTGGATGGCCCAGATGACGCTACTGGGCCTAATTCGGATAGGGCGTAACGGGCCTTGGGTTAGCGGGCTGTAAATGGGCTATATGCGAACAGGCCGTTAACAGGCTTTCCATGGGCCGGCCCGCCAGCTTTTGACCAAGTCAAACGGGACGGCCTTTTCACAGGAATGGGCCTCTGTTGGGCCGTGCCACGTGTCGACGTATCATAGGCGCCTATCTGACCAACTGACGAACTGACACGTGTTTCGTCCGGCCAATAAGAATTTTTCACGTGGAAATTTCCCATTGGTCGGGGCTGTTAACGGGTTATCAGATCCAAAACCCGACCCGATGGCTTAACGGCATTCCGTTACGGTGGATGCCACGTGTCGGTCACCCTTGATGAAAGCACTTCTGTGACGCGCGATTTATCGTCATGGAAGTGGACACTTCCGTGATGATAATTTTGGTAATGTCATGGAACACTTCTACAATAGCACAGGTATGACTATCTTGGTTTTGTCATAAATTTGTCATGGATGTACATGCATGACAAAAAAGCGACCTACTGTGACAAACACGTATCATCATGGAAGTGTATTTTTTTGTAGTGAGACAGCGTGCCTCTTGTGGCGGCGGTTCGTGGGCATCAAGGGCAGGCAATGCCCCTGCAGAGGGCCTCGGTAGCCACCGCAGGCTGTCAGGCTCTTGTTCCCGAGCTGCGTAGCATCGTATGGCCAGGCAAGTTCAAGCTAGACCAGCCTCCACGCTATGACGGCGCCTCGACCCTGCAGAGTTCCTGCAGCTTTATCAGCTAAGCATCGAGGTGGCCAACAACGACGAAAAGGTCATGGCGAACTGGTTTCCCATGGCTCTGAAGGACAGCGCCCGCTCGTGGCTCCTGAACCTGCCTCCAGGCTCGATCTCCTCCTGGGGTGAGATGTGCGACCGCTTCATCGCCAACTTCCAGGGCACACGCGACCGACCTCCGGTTGCGGGTGACCTGCGCCACATCAAGCAATATTCGGGAGAGACCCTGCAGAAGTACATGCAGCGCTTCAACAACGTGCATCTCAATATCCCCAAGGTGACAGACGATGCCATCATCTTAGTCTTTTCCGATGGTGTTTGTGACATCAAGATAAAGAGGAGCTCGCCATCCATGAGTAGTTGTGCACGACTTTGGAGCTGTTCAACATAGCAACCAAGTGTGTAAGAGCTGAGGAGGGGCGTCTCTCCCTCCTCGAGCTCCCTGGTGTAGATCCAGAGGAGAAGAAGGCCAAGGTCAAGGACGTGAAGCGCAAAGGAGTGGCCGTACTCGCGGCAAAGCCAGACACAAAGCGCGGTCGGGACCTCCCCGAGACGTCCAAGGGCAGCTGTATGTTCTGCGCCTTCCACAATGTGCGCAACCACAAAACCAACGATTGTCAAGAGCTCAGGGCCATTCAAGATGGACGCTTCGGTCGATGCCCCGAGCGCAGTGACCAGGGCTACGGCCAAGGAAGTGGACAAGGTGGAGGACGTTGGGATGACGGTGGGCCCCGCTAGGAGTGGCACGACCAGCCTCACGAGGACTGCTGGCAGGACCAGCCTCGTGAGGGCGCCTGGATGGACCAGCCTCACAAGGACCGTCCTCAGGGCAATCCTGGCCTCCCTCCGCTGCCTCCACGGCCAAGGAGGAACGACGACCACCAAAAGGACGAAGTGGCTGACGGCTTCCAGGAGCCGCGCGTCGCTTGCATCTTGGGTGGTGCTCAGGCCCTGGCTTCCTAGCGCGTCTTCAAGCAGTTCTCTCACGAGGTGAATGCAGCCCTCCCCAAGCTCGAGGCCACACGCCCGCTCAGATGGTCCAAGTACGCCATCACCTTTAGCTAGGCGGGCCCACTCAAATGCGTGGCAACCGCCGGCATCCTCACAATGCTCTATTCACCCGGCATCAGCAATGTCCAAGTCACGAAGACCCTCATCGATGGCGGCGCAAGGCTCGGTGTCCTGTCCATGGAGACGTTCGACAGCCTTCAAGTGCCATACGATCAGCTTCAGCTCACCAAGCCCTTCTCAGGAGTGACAAGTTCATCTCCCGGTGACCCTCGGTCAGCGCGACAACTACCACCACCGAGCTCGTCGACTTCGACGTCGCCCACATCTGCGTGCCTTACAATGCCATCCTCGGGTACCCAGCGCTAGCCAAATTCGTGGCAGTCACCCACCATGGCTACAACATCCTCAATATGCCGGGAAGCAGCGGAATCATCACAGTCCCCTACGAAGAGAGAGACGCGGTGTGCTCCCTCGAGCACGCCTTCCAAGCCGCAGCGGTCGAAGACCCAGACAGGCGCGTGTGCAGTACCCTCCTGATGCCAACCCCAAGAAGAAGAAGCAGCTACACCACAATAGCCCTCAGGGGAGCGGTGCTACCTCATGATTGGCGCCCGCGCCTGGGGCACCTCCCTCCCTCGCATAGGAAGGCGTGCCCAGCGCCCTCCTCGGGCAGGGCTCGGGGGCTCTCTGCTGGAGGGCCTTAGACCTGGCTAAGATCACGAGGGAGGTGCTCGGTGTAACGCCTCCCGTGTCATGCTACAGTAATCCCATGTTAATGGTGCCACATCATCACATTACTGTTGCTAATCCTCACTTGATCCAAATCATTGTTCCTATTCAAATTCAAATATGTCAAACTTGAAAACTGAAATGTTCAAAGTGAGGCAAATAATCCCTGGATATTTGTCATGTTGGAAATAACCTCTTTTGGATTCCCAAAATGTCCCTGGAATTTAATTTAGTGGTCCAGAAGCAATTAAATTGGCCATTTCATTTCCTAAAAATGGTTAGGCAACTTCTTTTGACCCCAAACTTTTTGTGCCATCTCAGTATATTGTGTTTAAAATTATGTGCCAAGTTGTGTTCAAAATAAAAAAAATCATTTGGTGTCCCAGCTAAATGCAAAACAATGAAAGGAAATAGAAACAAATTTAAAAAAAGGAGAAAAGCCTTTCCCCCTCACCTTGGGCCACTTGGCCCACCAGTCCCACTTGGGCCAGCCCAGGCGCACTGCTTCCCTCTCCTCTCTGTTCAGAGAGGAGGCGTGGACAGCGCCGATGGCCGCCACGTCCTCGTCGATCACCGTGGCGCCCATCCACGCCCCTCCAACGCCTAAACATCCCCCCTGAATGTTCCCCTCTCCCCCGGTAGTCACCTACGCGCGGGAGGACATCCAGGAGGACTGCGACCGCCGGCTTCATCCGTCCCGGGCATCAGCTCAAGCCGGGGCGGCTCGTACGCTCGCCATCACCGACTTCTTCATTGCATACATCGCCGGCCGCTTTCGTCGATTGTCTTGTCTCCGGTCCACCTCCGGCCTCCTCGTTAATTCTGTTCGAATAGTTGTGAGCTCCTCTTCCAAAACCCCCCTCTCCCCTCTTGTTTTCGTCGCTGTAGCCGCTGTCCTCGAGCTCATTCGAGTTGCCGTGTATGCATACGTGCATGCATGCTGCGGCTGCTTCTGTGCACGCGTCGGCCTAGCCGTGGCCTACTGCTGGTCCCTGCTACTCCTGCCGCGCCTTGCCGTTGCGCCCTGCGTGCTATGCTGCTTTTGCTGCCGATGTTGCCCGCGCTGTTGCGGCTTGCTGCTGTCGCCGGCGGCTGCTCTCCTGGTCGCGCCCCCTACACGCTCGTCCGTGCCCCCGCGAGCCCTTGCTGCTGCTGCTACTGTTTTCAATGTACAATTAGTAGTATATTTTGTCTGTTGGTTGAATAAATGTGTTGTTAGAACGACCAACAAAATATTTTGGAAGTCGCTGCACGGTTCGATCTTTTAGTGCCCCTACCGTACGTAGCGCATACTATTTTTGGTACGGAACACATTTTTCACTTGTCGATAACATGAAGCCGAGTGATGAAGGCCCAATAGAGGAGCCCATAATTAACTTGAAGGGAGGCCCTCACATGAATCCGGCCCAGGTACATGCTCATGGTCCACTAAACATAAATAAGTAAATAAAGTTAAATGCTCTTGCACCAGTTTTTGAATTCACAATTTGAAAAGTTAAATTTTAACAGGAGGATATTATTTCCTATGATAGTGTCGTTACATTCAGTCGATGTTATTGTTAGGCAAAGATAGCGCCCAATCTTCTTTGCCCCACCATTTTCTTCCTGCAACTAGCGGACCAATGCAAATCGTAATCAACATCGTAAATAGTTCCGGTCCATTTTTATTTTTCGATAAGAATGTCCAACCCAACCCAACATCTTGGCGACTACACTTTATCATCCGCCTTGGTGTGCTCGCCGCGGCGCCACCATCCGGCCCTGTCAACATAGTGAATCGGGAGAGGACTATAGTTTTTTGCAGATGGGGAGAGGAGTGTAGTTGTGAGTATGATAGTACGGACCCACCAGGTCCACTCCCGAACACAAGCAAGCACCTCTTTTACTACTCAGATGCACTCCTCATTTTTTTACTCTAATCCACCCTGCTGATATCTCGGACCCACATCATTATCAACATACAGTCAATTAACGACAGAATTGCACAACCTATTTTTTGAGGATTTGTTCGGAGGAGCAGGCTATAAACTGGGTTGTGCGGTCTCTGTGGCCTGTCTAACAACATGACCAGCCTAGTAGTTTTTTCTCTGGAAAAATAGGTAGCCCACTATTTCTTTTTGAAGAATACCAAAGCTAGGCCTATTTGTCTTCTCCGACTTACTGGGCTGCAAATCTTTTCAAGACGAGGAGCGATGCATTCCTGCCTATCCAAAGAGTATGGTCAGTATATCTTAAAAGTAATATCAAAGGGGTTGCAAATTCCAAAAAAAATATAGCAAATGGGCAATTAGTTTCTTTTTTGTTTTTGTTCTTCACTGATATTTTATATTTCATTGGATTTTAACATGACATAGTACTAATTTATTTTTAAATTCGTTTTAGTATGGCTACTAATTTTTGGGTTAAGAATATTTTGTTCCCCAGCAAAAATACGTGAATTTATAAAATTTCGCACATTTTTTAGTTCAATTTTGTAACCCTGGCACTGAACAGAAAATGGCCAGCAATTCTAAAAATGGAAAATGGGGTTCAATAAATTCCATATGAATTAGCAAATGAGTAAAAATTATAAAAATAATAGCAATGGGTTGTACATGCCACAAATTTCGAGGCTGACTTGTTTACGCAAGGTTTTGTCAGTTAACACACGATTCTAGCAGCACTGACTGTTGGATGTCCATCCAACGACCGACGTGCTTCTTCAATCTCTGATCTTCCTGCTCCGGCCGCCTAAACCAGCGCCGGCGGGACTACCTGCTCCCTCCTCTTGTGGCCCACTATGATGCCACGCAGGCTTCACTAGCCACCGTACTCCCTCCGCTGGCATGGCTGCACGGAATCAACTGCCTCCTTATTACGTGAAAAATATGATTCCTCCCACTGACATCTGCGGTGCACCGGTTCGGATGCTGACCTGTGAGCCTACTAAGTTGACGCGTACGCAGGGCTTTGTCAACTTAGTAAATAAATGATTCTAGCAGAAGTGACCATTGGATTTGAATCAAACGGTCCTGCTGCTTCTTCAATCGCTTCTCTTCTTGCACCAGCCGCCCAAACCAACACCGGCGAGACCACCTACTCCTACCTCCAGTGGCCGGCTGTGCTGTCACGCAGGCCTCATTGCCCCACCCTACTCCCATCGCTGGTAATGCCATCCCTCTACTGTCTACTTTTTAGATAAAAGGTCGAAGCTCGGCTTTATAGATAAAGCCACCAGGCAGAGTTCAACAGACATAACGGACAACAAAGACATTACTTAGAGTACCACCCAACATGGACGAGCAAAAGAAGTAGTGTACATGGCTCCGAGGCTAGTACACGGCACGCAGGCCGGAGGGACTAAAGACGCCAAACATAAGACCAGCAACAGCTAGTTGTCGGCGCGGGGTGGAGATAGGGAGATAGCAGAAGACCGGATCTTGGAAATCATCAAATTAAGCACATCCCTATCAGCCTCCTTATACAATAATCTCCACTTCTGCAAGAACACGCAAGATTTAAATAAGAAATCAGTAGGCTTAGCAGGAAAAACATGCTCAATAGTGAATTTGTTTCTAGTCATCCATGGAGTCCAACACATCGCAGCAAAGCACACCCAGAAAATTCTCCTGTGTCCCCAACCAGATTCTTAGCCAAGAGACGAAGCTCAGAGAAAGAAGATGGACTCCAGGCAACATGCAGCCAGGATCTGATACAACACCAAAATAACTTAGCCAGAACACATGAGAAGACAACATGCATAGTGTCTTCTCTCAGCCCACAAAGGGCGCAACAATCAGACCCAGGCCCATTGCGCTTGCAGATCTGATCACCAGTCGGAAGCCGCACGCGAGAAGCTTGCCAGAGAAAGATCTTGATCTTGTGTGGAATACGAGCCCTCCAGATCCACTTAAATTTAGAAGTAGTAGAACCTGAGATAAGTTTGCCATAAAGCGATTTCATCGAAAAGAGACCAGAAGACGAGTGAGGCCACACCACCAAGTCCTCCTCCTCCGAGAGCACAGGGAAGAAGGCAACAAGCCACGGCCAATCAACCAACTCTTCAGGAGAAAGAGTATGACGAAGATGCAGATCCCAATTATTGGAAGAGAGCTCAAATATTGAGATCTCAGGGTCAGGACAGTAAGAAAAAAGTACAGGAAAGGCGACACCCAACATGGTCGAGCCACACCACCAATCGAGCCAAAATCTAGTGGATCTACCATTGTGAACGACAAACTTGACGAGGCTTTGAAAAGTAGGCCTCAACTTAACGAGATCTCTCTAGAACTGGGACGCTCCATAAGCACGAGCAAACATAGGGCTAGAGGTAGGGAAGTACTTAGCTTTGAGAATTTGGAACCAAAGAGGTCTGTCCGAGGTGGTGGTCATGATCTTCCACCACCATTTGATGACCAGGCATTTGTTCATGACCAGCGTGTTAATGATACCTAGCCCCCCATGGCTTTTGGGTCTACAGATCAGATCCCACTTGATCATGCGGTATTTGCGTTTGTTATCGGCCGCATTCTAGTAGAAAGCACCTCTGTGTTTGCTAAACCCAAAGTGAGTGCCAATTGAAAGAAGATAGAACCCCATAAGGAACGATGGAAGGGATGTAAGGCAGGCATTAATCAGGGCAACTTTACCAGCCCGAGTATTGTATCTACCCCTCCAGGGCATAACGCGATTGCCCACTTTGGACACGGTGGGAGCAAAGTGTTTAGCAAGAAGTTTGTCGGAGGAGGTAGGGAGGCCAAGGTATTTGATAGGAAAGGACCCAAGGGAGCAATTCAAAAGGCGAGCAACATGCAACGCCTCGTCATCCGAGACACGAGTAACAATGACCTCAGTTTTAGAGAAGTTGTTCTTAAGGCCAGAAAGGGCTTCGAAAGAGAGAAGAAGGAATTTGAGGTGGGTGAGGCAATGATCATTAAGCTACACCATAATAATCGTATCGTCAGCATATTGCAAATGAGTAATCCCCTGGGGAATGAGGTGGGAGCTAACATGAGTAATGTGGCCGGCCTCCGCTGCCCTAGACAAGATATTAGCAAGGGCATCCACCACAAAGTTAAAGTGGACAGGAGAGGCCGGGTCCCCTTGCCACAAGACTCTAGAGTTTTCAAAAAAAAATTGCTTACTTTCCCATTAACCAAAATAGCAGTGTGGCCGCCCATGACCAACTGCATGATATGATGAACCGAACCACCATCAATGCCTTTAGCCAGCAAGACTTGTCTTAAGAAACCCAAACAAACCGAATCGTAGGCTTTTTTGAAATCTAGCTTTAGGATGATAGCCTTACTGCAAGATTTGTGAATATCATGGACGATATCATGAAGCCATAAGACCCCATCCAGAATAAAACGCTCCTTAACAAAAGCAGATTGAGTAAGCGAGAGGGTACGATGAGCCACATGAGTGAGACGAGTGGCCAAGCATTTGGCAGGGAATTTGGCAAAATTATTGATCAGCACAATAGACCGCATAATTGAGCCTAGAAATATCTACCTTCCCCAAACAGAACCCTTGGATGACATCACATATTAGATGCTTATGTTTGGTCCAGAAAGATTTAAAGAAAGGATTCGAAAAGCCGTCCAGGCCAGAAGCAGAGTTAGGGTTAGCTTTACTGATGGAAGTCAAGATCTCCTCTTCAGATAAAGGGACCATAAGATCGAGGTTTTCCTCTAGGGATACCCTATCCCCTTGAGCCCAAAAGGCAGGGGCCAACCTGAAGCCCTAATCAGGTTTAGCAGAGAGGAGTGAGGAGAAAAATTGGACTATATGATTCATGATGAGAGCTTGGTCTGACACCCTGACCCCATCAATCAGTAAACTATAAATCAGGCACGTACAATGCCTACCATTAGCGATGGCAAAATAATAAGCAGTAGGGGAGTCTCCTTTAAGCATCCATTTGATCGTGCCCCTTTGACGCTAGTAAGCCTCTGCGAGATGGTGCAACTTCACCAAAGATTGCTCGAGGGAAAAACATAAGGACCACTATGAGTCAGACAGGCTAGAAGAATCAGCCCGAGCATCTAAAGCCTCAATCTGAGAAGTGGGAAGCGTTTTGTCTCCGAGTTCTTGCACCGCATGATTATTAGACCAACCCCGTAGAAATTTGCGCAAAGAGTACGAGCAGTGCTGCCAATCGTCCATGGGCCCGAAAGAGCGATGCCCTGTCGAGAGGAGGGCGATGATTCTAGAACCAAGGAGATCACGGAAGCCATCAATAAGGAGCCAGGAAGCATCAAACTGGAACCTAGGGAGATAAGACACACCGGGCAGCCCCACATCAAGAATGAGTGGGGCATGATCTTAGCCAACTATAGCCTTAGATTTGAGGAAAGCAAGGGAAAGGGGGAGTCCCATCTCGAGCAAATCAGAACGCGGTCCAGGACAGAACAAATAGGAGAAACCTGATGATTAGTCCAAGTAATCCTAGATCACACCCTAGGCATTTCACGAAGAGCGCAAGTGCTAATGAAGTCATTAAAAGCATCAACCACAGTCCAGGAGAAGTTATTAGTGTTCTTATCAGAGGGGTACCATAACAGATTGAAGTCACCACCAATTAACAGGGGAAGAGTGCAGGATTCGACCATATTACATATTTCATCCAGGAATAAGGGAGAAAGAGAATGATCCGCCAGACCGTAAACAACCATCACTTCCCAAAGTTTATTAAGTTGATGGTGAAATACAACCACCCTAGCCTAGTAAATGCCATGAGCAAAGGTAACCAAATCAAAGACGTCATGTTTGGACCCAATAAGAATACCACCTGAGTGGCCCGAAGAGGGGAGCCACTTCCAGTCAAAACGACCGACGCCCGTAACAGCAGAAAGCTCCTGAGGAGAGAAGGAAGGTTTAAAGGTTTCAACTAAACCGATCAGGTCAATATTCCCCCCCTAACAATGTCTTTGATCTGGTCTCGGCTCCCCCGAGCCCCGAAACCTCTAACATTCCAAAAGAGCACTTTCATTTGAAGGATAGGTTCTTAATACGCTAGCTCGACCTACATGGTGCCAAGCAAGTTTTAACACGTTTAGGTGCACCCTTCTTCTTAGTGACAGGGGGATTGGCAGAACTAGCCAGACCCCCCCTCCAAAACCCCCCAACCACCACCGGAGGAGTAGGAGGAGCCGCCACAAGCTCTTTAGCTTTGGCAAGCACAGCCTAAGCCACCTCATTGGCCCGAATTAAAGCAAGGAGGGAGGAAGGAGAACCAACGTTGTGATTAAGAGAAATACCCACATCCAAAAGGACTTTGGTCAAATGATCATCTGAATATGCAGGCAAAACGAGCCTAACAGGGGAAGAAAGAGGAGGGACTGGCGAGGGGTGGGGTAGAGGAGTACCTGAAGCCGGAAGATCGCGGGCCGCCGCATGACTAGTGGCCATGTCAGCCACCCGCATCCCAACGTTGCGAAGCCGACCACTTTTGCGCATCGTAGAAGAATGAGAGCGAAACAGTGAAGAGGGCGCCGCCAGCGGGGAGGCCTGGCCCGCCATGTCCCCCAAATCATCATCCAGCCACCGGCAAAGCCCAGCCACCGAAAGCTTGGTGCCCGAGGAAGCCCGACTACGAGCAGAGAACTTCTGGACCGAGGACTTGCGCTTGGGCATGGAGCCAGCCGACGCACGTGGATGGGAGGCTGGGAGATCTTCAATGCCCGACAGAGAAGGAGACCCCTGACGAACTGGCAAGTTGGAGTAGACACCAGAGACAGGGGTACCAATCATGGGAGCAGCCGGCGTAGCCGGAACAGAAGCATTCTCAGCCAAAGAGTCCTTTCCATCAGCCTTATCCTGAGGCGCAATTTCCTTGAACATCTTCCTAGATTAAGAGCCCAAGACCTCCCATTCCGAAGAGGTAAAGCGTGGATGAGAGTCCCCGCTCCGATTGCCAGCATCGTCCCCCCCCCCCCCCCCGCCATGGTTTTCCACTGGCGGGGTCGGGGAGGGGGAGGAATGTTGGAGTTGGCACCACCCTCAGTGTGGACCGTAGCTGAAACCAATCAAACGAGGGGAAAACATCAACTGAACCATGATGGCGGAGAGGATCCACCACCAAGATGTAGAGATGGACAGGGCCAAGGACCGACAGAGACACCATATCCACCATGACGGGCTTGCCAACCAGAACCCCAAAAGCCATGACGAAGTCAGCAGAGCGCAGAGAAGGAGGAATTTCATCGATGAGGACCCATGTTTCCGAGAGGGAGGGGATAGGATGAGCACCATTAGAAGCAGCCTTGACAGACACCATGAGTTGATTGAGGGGTAGAGTCAAGCTGGAACAAGAGGAGATCATCTTGAGGCTGCTCTTGGAGGGGAAGACCACTTCAAAGTCGAAATCAGAGAGCTGCCTAATCTGCCAATCCCAGCCTCCGTCATCCCAAAGCTTGAGTTCATCCAAGAGGATCTGGGAGGAAATTTTGTTGTCTTTGATGGATATGATAGCTGCGTTAGAAAGAGGAGGGGCCACCGCCACTTGAGGGATCTCGCCATCGAGCGCGAAAAAAGAACCGGGGAGACCTTGCCCGAAGAGCTTGAAGGAGGCATGCTTGCGGCGGTTCTGATAGTCAACCGTGAGATGGCCCTCATCTCTATAGATCAGACAGAAGGGGGGATTGAAGCAGCAGGATTGAAAGTGACCAGGCTGATGGCAAGCGAAGCATGTGAGGTTAGGGTTTGGTGGTTGGGAAAGAGGAGGGGGCAGACGGGTCGGCGCGGGAGGGGGAGGGGGAGGATCCTATCACCCAAGGTAGCAGAGGAGGAGCCAGGCCGAAAACTGGAGGACGACGGCCGAAAGCACCAGATCCAGCGCCCCCGTGACCCATCTGGCAACCGCCGGGCCCCGAGAAAACAGAACCAGATCGGCCACTTCGAGCTAGAGGAGGAGGACCGCGCGAGGGAGGCGGAGGAGGAGGACGAACAGCCGGGCCAGCGCCACCAGCCGCCGCTGCGGCATCCCAGGGATTGGACCCAGATCCGCCCGATCCGGGGGCCTCCAACCCAGATGCCACCGCTGACGCCACCGCCATCCGAGTGCCCTCGTCCCTCTGAAGCCACTCGGGCCCCGCCGCCCAAGCCCCACGCTCGTGAGCCACTTGTGACCGAGACGCCTGCTCGGCCTCAAGCTTAGAGCGGAGGGACACCTCGAGCTCTAGATCAACCTCGCCATTGCCGGAGCCCTCCCGCTGCCCCTTCTGGCCCAAGACGGCCTCGCTCGAAGACCCGCGCGAACGATCCATGGCCACCACTGCCGCAAAGGACAGGGAGAGAGGAGGATGCAAAGACGAGAGCACCGCATGTCTGAAAGAGAAGCAGGAAACCCTAGGAAAGGCGGGCGCACCTTTGTGCACCCATATATAACCAAAGTAGGCCAGGCCAGGAGGGACCGGGTGGGCTGGGCTCGACACGGAGGGAGGGAGCAATTGGGTCAAGGGAGGCCGAGGGCCCAAAATGGATAATGGGGGAATTCGCACATGGACGAAAGTGGAGGAGGCCCAGAAGCGCTGCCAGGCCCAGGAGGGGCAGAATGGACAGCATGGATGGCGCAGAGGGCCCACTACCCTCCTGGCCAGGATCAGGCACGCAAACTAGGGTTCTAGGGGAGGGAGGACCCGCCGCCGCCGACGGCGGCAACCGGCCCCTCCGTCCCACCGGCGACAAGGATGGAGAAGAGCGGGGCGAGCGGGGCGAGCCAGCAGCACAAGACACAGTAGGTCCAAGGGAGATGCAGGCCGACGAGGGGGCCATCCCCGAACGACCTCGCCACCGGCCACGCCGCACCTGGGACCAGCCAGATCCAGCCACTGACTTCGAGCACACCGAACGACCGCGCCCACCCGGAGCAAACTTCCTGGTCCATCCCTACGACACCACACACAACGCCGACGCCAAGGCATAAGAGGAAGACGGAGTAGGAGGGGGAAGATCAGCATCGGAATCAGAATCCTCATCCCCATCCGATGAAAGGGCCCAAAACTTGCTGCCAGAACCGAATCCACCAGAAGGTGGGCGAGGCAGGGAGCCAAGGGAAGAAGACGGGGGCAGTAGAGGGTGACGCGAGCGAGGCTGAAGGCGGAGGACAGGCACTGGGGGAGCAGATCCAAGGGCCAGCTGCGGCAGCCGGCCGGAGGGGCACGGAGGGGAGAGAAAGGGCAAGGAGCTCAGGGAAGGGGAAGGAGAAGAGAGGAGATCCATCTATTCAGTGGGGGAAAGCTACTTGGCTGCTGCTATCGAAGAGCAGCCCATATGATCCGTGTTATTCTGCGCGGCTGTAGCCTCACACCACAGCCAAACCAGTCAACCCTCATACTCCTCTACTCGTGGGCATCCACTGCTGCGTCTTCCCCGATTCCGCATCGTCCCCTTCTATGCCTCGCCGTCGTCCACCACCTTGGTGCTCTCGGCATGAGGTGGTCAATGTGGTCAAGGAACGACTTCCATCAGAAGAGGACTGAATGTGGAGAGGCTGATAGCTGGGTCCACGGCACCAGCAAGGAAGTGCAACCTTATTACGTGTAAGATAATTATTCCTCCACCTGACAGCTAGGACCCACCGGAAGGGACTCTGTATTTTGCGAAAAAACCGTTTCCCCCTGACAGCTGGGACCTACCAACTACATCTTCGCACATGTCGGATCGTGGGTTCCGGCAAACCCTTGAGGTTCAAACACTGGGGTGCGCATGAAGATCTCTCTCTCTCTCTCTCTCTCTCTCTCTCTCACTCTCGCGATGATCTCCAGGCCTAGCTCGCCAAACCCAAGTAAAAAGTGGCACGAGAGTTTATACTAGTTCGGTCCACCGTTGTGGTGTAATACCCTATTCTAGTGTGGAGTGGTGGATTGCCTTGGAGGCTGAGGATGAACTAGTACAAGGGAAGAACAACCTCCTGAGGAGAGGCGTTCTTGAGCTCGGTGAGCTTGTGTGTGTGAGGATTGTCTCAATGATCTGTCCTTTGCTAAGGTGGTGGCTAGTCCTATTTATAGAGGCCCTGGTCCTCTTCCCAAATGTTTAGGCGGGAAGGGATCCCACAATGGAAAATTTTGAAGGGGGGCAACTAGTACAAGCTATCCTGACAAAAGGTGGTCTTCGCCTGCCAAAGGCTCTGGTGGTGACGCAGTCGTGGCCTCCGCGGTGACCTTCATCCTGCCGTCCTGCTGGTCTTGGTCTTGTTGCACCGATATGGAAACCTTTGCCTGATGCCTCGGGACTCCTTGCCTGCGCTTGCCCCTTTAGAACCAAAGAGGAAATGAGTACTCTGCGCCCGCTGGCGCCCACCTGTGCTTGGTCCTCATGGCTCACGTCACGTGAACCTCGTGAGGTGCCCCTTGCATAGATATCTCCGCTCCTCGGGAGCCAGCCTCCAGGTGGCCTTGGCGTCGTCCGCCTCATGAGGCTTGGCCCCTCACAAGGGTCTTGACTGGTTGCTGATGAAGATGGGACGTACCAGGCTGCTGGATGAGCCACGCCCTGGGTCGGAGGCAGGCAAGTCTGGGTACCCCCATTCCCAGGACGTCGACAGTAGCCCCCGAGCCCAAGGCGCGCTCGGACTTGGCTTCGAGGTGAAGCCAAGGGTCAAGTGCGGAGCGCCGCAGGCCCCTATAGCCTGTGGCCTCGATTGACGCATGGCTATTGATAGGTCGTGGGCGTCTCTGCTACCCCATGCTGCCTCGACAACTGCCCGACTTCACGTGGCCCTACTGCATGCAGAAGAAAATCATCATTACCTTAAATCATGGAGGCCGGCGGTTGGCCTCCCTCTGGCTATAAATGAGGAAGGGGTGGAGCCCTTGTTGCTCATCTCTTCCTCCGTCCCGCTTGCTTCCCCTTCTTCCTCTTTGCTTTTGCGTCTTGCAGTGACACCCATGGCACCGATGAAGAGATTCATGACTACGGAGAAAGGGAAGGCGCGCTAGGAGGGGCCCGACTCCCCGCCGCCCAAGCGGGGTCGTGGCCACCCCCGCAAGCACGCCGCGACTCCTGTCATGGCCACTATGAGGCGCGGGCGGATTTCTTTGGGGTCTGGTGCCGTTCCTGGCGACCGAGGTGGCACCCCCTCTCTCGGCGGGTGCCACCCAAGATGCGGTAGTCCTGTGCACGAAGGGAGGCACGCCATGGTCACCCGGCCTCCCCGGCCATGCTTCCACTCAGCGAAGGTGCTGCCGGAGTTCGTCGTGTGGTCGGAGAACCCGGCCGGTGCCTGGTTTCAGCTTCCGCGCTCCTTTGCCGTCGAGCTGCCGGCCTCGGGTCCCGACGGCCTTTGGCTGCAGGCCGACGGCTGCAGCAGCAAGGCTTTGTGGGCCGCGGTAGAGGTCTCCGTCGTGGGAAACGTAGCCCTAGCCCATGGCTGGCAGATGTTTGCCTGCGCGCGTGGCCCTGGCAGGCGGTGCACCCTCCACTTCAAATACGACGGGGCCGTGACCCTCTTCGTGAGGGTGTTAGGGAAGATGGTCACTATGTCAGATGCTGCCCTGAAGACAGCGAGGGCGACGGAGTACTCGGCCTTGGGGATGGCCGTGACGAGGACGAGGGCGGCCTTGCCCCCAGCGACGGCCATGGCTCGTTTGGCGATGGCAGCTCGTCCTCCGACAAGAGCTCCAGAAGTGGTGGCTAGGACCAGCAGCCACGTCGTCGGGCTTGCTTCGAGGACGGTGGTGGGTCGTCCCGTCGCTGTGCCCTGATGAAGCGCGTGGAGGGCTCCGGCTAAGTCCGGCGGGGCGATCCTCATGAGCATCTGCACCATAGAAGCCACTTTTGCCCGTCCTTTCCTTTCCTCCTGTATTGGAAGAACAACTATGGGTCCCCATGGGGGCGTGTAATGAACTGCAGTGCTTGTGCTGCTTTGTGCCATGTTTATCGCTCTTGTGTTGTTTTATAACGCTCATGCTCCATGTAGACTTAAAAGGGTAACTTAGCTGGATGCGCCCAGGGTGGTCTCCTATCTCGTGAGGGTACGCCCTCTAGCACCTGGTGAGCCCTCCTTGTTGCTGGCTCGGGGTTCATTGTCCTAGGGAGGCATCACAGAGCTGCAGAAATCGCTAAGACGTCCATCAGGTGCCTTACCCTTCCCTGCGCGAGGCCTCATGACCGTGGCCCAGCGCACCACGTCGCGGTACCCGTGGGGCACGGACTTAAGGGAGGGTGCACCATCTGCGAGCTGAATCGAGGGTGCCTCGCGAAGCTCAGGGGAGCCGGTGCTTTGGAGCGACAGGGTTTTGGCGAGGTGTGTTCGTGGCCCGGCGATGGCCAGCGCACACACCTGCACAGCCCCCGCGCGAGGCACGCGAGGGAGAGCGTCGGGCAACTTCTGCCCTCCCTGGCATAAAACAAAGAACCAAGCGAGGAAGTAGGGAAAACCAAGGGTTCAACCGAGCAATTGAGAAACACCCAAACTCGAAATTCCATAAAAGGGGGGCAAACCAACTACAAAAAGCAAATGAACAGCCGTGTCCGGCACCTAGTCTAGTCTTGTCACCAGCGCAGAGCTATGTGCTGCCACTAGGACGTGGGACGGAGCCCCCGAGGGCCGAGGCGGCACTCCGTAGACTCCGAGGCGTGTACAACCCCACTGATTATTACGTGAGAGTGTCACCGAGCGAAGACCTTCACAGGAACTGGGCCTTACTTCATGGGTAGAACTTCCGCAGGTGCTGGATGTTCCAGGCGTCCTGGATGTGGATCTCGTCTTGTGTCTCCAGGCGCGCGACACCTAGCCTAGAGACACGGGCAATCCTAAACGGGCCCTCCCACATGGGTGAGAGCTTCTGCAGCCCTTCCCTGGAGAGCACCTGCCTCAGGACGAGATCGCCCACCTCGAGCGTCCTGGAGTGGACGATGCGACAGTGGTACCGTCACAATGCCTAGTGGTACCTTACCGCCTGGAGCAAGGCTTCACGGAGGCGTTCCTCCCCCAGCACAAGGTCCATCCCCCACCTGGCATCCTGCGTCTCATTAAACGCCAGGACCCACGCGGAGTGATTCCTGACCTCGTGTGGGAGAACCGCTTTTGCTCCATAGACAAGGAAGAACGGGGTCTCGCCTGTTGGCTTGGTGGCGGTGGTGCGGATGGACCCCAACATGGACTGGAGCTCGTCGTGCCAGCCCCTGCCGCATGCCTCGAGCTTATTCTTGAAGGTCCTAGTCTTAAGGCCTCTCAAGACCTCCGTGTTGGCACGCTCGGCTTGGCCGTTGCTCCTGGGGTGCGCTACCAAAGCGTAGCAAATCTACGTTCCAAGGTTAGCAGAATATGTCTTGAAGAGATTGCTAGTGAACTACGAGCCATTATTGGTGATGCTGTGGTTAGGAACACCAAACAGGCTCACTAGGCCCTTGATGAACTTAACTGCGGACCCAGCTAGGATGGTGCAGCCGGCTTCCACCTCCGCCCATTTGGTGAACTTGTCGATGGTGACGTAGAGGTAGCGGTATCCCCCTGGCGCTCGATGATGACCCACAAGTATAGGGGATCTATCGTAGTCCTTTCGATAAGTAAGAGTGTCGAACCCAACGAGGAGCCGAAGGAAATGATAAGCGGTTTCCAGCAAGGTATTCTCTACAAGTACTGAAATAAGTGGTAACAGATAGTTTTGTGATAAGATAATTTGTAACGAGTGAGGGAGTCCTGGATTAGGGGGTCTCCGGACATCCGGACTATATCCTTCGGCCGGACTGTTAGACTATGAAGATACAAGATTGAAGACTTCGTCTCATGTCCGGATGGGACTCTAGTTGGCGTGGAAGGCAAACTAGGAAATACGGATATGGATATCTACTCCTTTGTAACCGACCTTGTGTAACCCTAACCCTCACCGGTGTCTATATAAACTGAAGGGTTTTAGTCCGTAGAACAACAACCACAACATACAATCATACCATAGGCTAGCTTCTAGGGTTTAGCCTCTCTGATCTCGTGGTAGATCTACTCTTGTACTACCCATATCATCAATATCAATCAAGCAGGACATAGGGTTTTACCTCCATCAAGAGGGTCCGAACCTGGGTAAAACATTGTGTCCCCTGCCTCCTGTTACCATCCGGCCTAGACGCACAGTTCGGGACCCCCTACCCGAGATCTGTCGGTTTTGACACCGACATTGGTGCTTTCAATGAGAGTTCCGCTGTGTCGTCGCCATCAGGAAGGATGCCTCATCCCGTCTTTAAAGACGGCACTGTTGCTGAGGGAGCTTTGGCTATCGGCCAAACTCTCCGGCTGGGTGGTTTTCTTATGACCGCCTGTTCGGCCGCTGCGCCGATGATGATTTCTCGGGTCATTAAAAGCAATCTTCACGTCAACCCGGAACTCGCAGAGCAGTTAGATCCAATGGATCTCTCTTCCCTGAACGAGCTCTTGGATCGCATCGCCGCCCTGGGAGTCGCTACAGACTATGATCAGATTGGGCCTAAGCCCGATCTGAGAGAGATCAACTCTCCCCAGGTCACCCATCACGTTGCAGTGGTGGAGGAACAATGCGGCAACCCTTTATCTATTGTAAGGACTAGCTATGTCCGGATTGCCGATCCCTCCAAGCCGGATACCCGCGGAGGGGAGGACATCACGCAAGACCTGAACCTAGAGTCAGGCAGCGGGCTAGATTTCTTGGAAAACCTCCAAGAATCCAAACCTTAGAGTTCGGAAACTCCTTTGCCCCTGAGTCTCAGATTGGGGAGGATTCGGGTTCAATTCCACCCACCCACCCAAACATAAGCGATCTATCCCAAATTAGGCAAGAGCCCGAAGAAACAGTACACCATTACTGGGCCAGATTCCTCCTGGTCATGAACAGGATAAAGGACTGCTGCGAGGAAGACGCAATTTCATTCTTCTGCAATAATTGCATGAACAAGGGAATCCTCAACGCCATAAGTCACTGTGAATTTACACGCTTTGCCGACTTGGTGTCCATAGTACAAAAGTACTGTGCGATGGAAAGCGCCTGGAAAACCGAAATAAAATTTTGGGATAATCCGGCCCTGAATACAAACCCAGTCCGAAATAAAAGGGTGCATTATCACAATACACCTGGGTTAACTACCAAAAAGCAAAAGCCCTCTACAGGGCAAGGAACCGTACTGGAGGGATGGCTAAACGGACCCTGCAAAAGTCATAGTACAGCGGATGCAATACCAACGCACAGCCTTAGAGCATGTTGGATACTCCGGCAGGTGGCCAAAAGTGGTGAGGATATACTCCTCCCAAATACCACATAGCACCATCCCGTGGACAACAATACGGTGTTAACGGTCTTTGAGACCTTCGCGTCAAATAATAGACGCAAGCGAACACTCCGCAGCATGGCCGAAATCTGCCACATAGCAGAAATAAATCCTTGGAGTGACACGGCTATTAGCTTCAATGCCAGTGACGAACCTAAATTCCGAACAGCCCGAGCACCAGCCGCACTGGTCCTCAGTCCAATCATGGACGGCTTTTGACTCACCAAGGTACTCATGGACGGCGGCAGCGGATTAAACCTCATCTATGAGGAAACTCTTCAAAAGATGGAAATAGACTGGAGCCGCATTAAGCAAAGTAGCACAACCTTTAGAGGAATCATCCCCAGTCGGGAAGCACGCTGTGCTGGGAAAATCACACTAGATGTGGTATTTGGCACGCCGGATAATTACAGGTCCGAAGAAATTACATTCCAGGTGGCCCCATTCAGCAGCGGATACCATGCTCTATTAGGGCGGGAGGCGTTTACAATCTTCCAAGCCATACCCCATTACGCGTACATGAAGCTCAAAATGCCTGGGCCGAACGGAATCATCACTCTTGCTAGTGATCCGGACATAGCACTCCGCGCCGAAAATAAGACAGCTGCACTGGCCCTCGAGGCACTATCCGAAGCCCTAGCGGCCGAGGAACTAACTGCTCTGCGCTCCATGGTGAACAGGGACGACATGATACTCGATAAAAGATCCAGGTCCACCTCCTTTAAACCGGCGGACGAAATAGTCAAATTCCAAGTCCATCCAACGGACCCTACAAAAACAGCTTACATCGGGGCACAATTGAACCCTGATGTCGACGCTGCACTGCGAGAGTTCCTACGCGAGAACTGGGACATTTTTGCCTGGCACCCTTCAGACATGCTAGGAATCCCACACAGGCTAGCCGAGCATAGCCTAAATATCCTAAAAGGATTAAAGCCAGTCAAGCAGGCTCTTCAGCGTTTCTCCAAACCTAAGAGACAAGCCATGGGAGAGGAACTAGCCAAGCTATTGGAGGCCGGATTCATCAGAGACATAAAACATCCGGACTGACTAGCAAACCTGGTGATGGTACCAAAGAAGGACAAATCCTAGCGCTTGTGCGTCGATTTTAAGGACCTTAACAAGGCGGACCTTAACAAGGCCTCCCCAAAGGATCCCTTCCCCCTCCCCCGCACCGATCAAATCATCGACGCAGCCGCAGGACACGATTCATTGTTTTTCCTCGACGCATACTCCGGCTACCATCAAATTAAAATGGCAGAGCCAGACCAAGCCGCAACGGCATTCATCACACCGTACGGCCCATTCTGCTTCAACACAATGCCCTTCAGGATCAAAAACGCCGGCACAACATATCAGCGCATGATTCAGACATGTCTGGCAAACCAGATCGGCAAAATAGTAGAGGCATACGTAGATGACGTGGTCGTCAAGACCAAGCATGTCGAATCTCTAGTAGACGACTTGAGGCTCACATTCGATAACCTCCGAACATATGACATCAAGCTCAATCCGGAAAAATGCGTTTTCGGCGTACCAGCCGGAAAGCTCCTGGGATTCATTGTCTCCAGTAGAGGTATTGAAGCTAATCCGGCCAAAATCTGAGCATTGTCACAGTTGGCTACCCCAATAGACCTCAAACATAGACAAAAATTGACTGGATGCGTGGCGGCTCTAAGCCGCTTTATCTCCCGGTTGGGAGAAAACGCATTACCCCTTTTATCGCCTCCTGCGGCGCACTGAACACTTCGAGTGGACGGATGCTGCCACGGCCGAACTCAGCGAAATAAAAGCCATATTTGCAACAAACCCAGTCCTGGCCGCGCCAAACATTGGCGAACCAATGCTATTATACATTGCGGCAACTCATCAAGTAGTAAGCGTAGTGCTCGTCGTCGAGCGAGAAGTGGACAGACACAAATTCCCCCTTCAAAAGCCGGTTTACTATGTGTCCACTGTCCTTACTCCATGCAAATCACGGTACCCGCATTATCAAAAGATAGCGTACGCGGTATTTATGGCATCCCGGAAGCTGCGACACTACTTTCAAGAGTGTTCGATAATGGTAGCCTCGGAAGTACCACTTAACGATATTATAAACAACCGCAACGCGACGGGCCGAATTGCTAAATGGGCCATTGAGCTTCTCCCGTTCGACATAACTTACAAGCCACGACGAGGTATTAAGTTGCAAGTTTTGGCTGACTTCGTCGCCGAGTGGACGGAAGCCGAACTCCCTAAGGAGTACGGCACATATTCAAACTGGATCATGCACTTTGACGGCTCCAAAATGTTGCTGGTCTGGGGGCTGGCGTCGTTTTGACGTCCCCAATAGGAGATACCGTTCAATACGTACTACAGATAATGTATACGGACTCCAACAACGCAGCCGAATATGAGGCCCTTCTACATGGTCTCCGGATGGCAGTATCCATGGGCATTCAACGCCTAGAGATGCGCGGGGATTCGAACCTCGCGATATCCCAAATAAATGGACACTTTGATGCCAAGGATCCAAAAATGGCAGCTTATCGCAATGTCGTCCTAAAAATGTCAGCTCGGTTCGAGGGGCTTGAATTTCACCATGTGGGTCGGGAAAACAATCAGGCGGCGGATATCCTCGCCCGCATCGGCGCAAAACGCGACGCGGTCCCTCCCAACATATTTCTGGAAAGGCTCTTCAATCCATCCGTAGCATGGGAAGGGGACACCGGTAACAACAGTCCGAACCTGGCCAAAATACCAGATACCGAACTCTCTGACACAATCGGAGGCTCTGCCACCGAAATAACACATTCAACCCACAAAATAATGGCCACTATTGCCCCATGGACAGAACCATTCCTGGCCTACCTAACTAGACAAGAACTTCTGGAAGACCAAAATGAGGCACGCTGCATAGTGCGGCGATCCAAGGCCTACAGGGTCCATGAGGGAGAATTGTACAAGAAAAGCGCTACCGGAGTCCTTCAAAGGTGCATCTCTGAAGAGGAAGGGCGGAACCTTTTGGCAGAAATTCACGCCGGACTCGGCGGTCATCACGCGGCATCCCGGGCTCTTGTAAGCAAGGCCTTCTGTACAGGATTCTATTGGCCAACGGCCCGGGCAGATGCACAAGACTTGGTCCAACGTTGCGCCAGTTGCCAGCTCTTTGCAAATCAGAGCCACATGCCACCAACCACCCTCCAAACAATCCCCATTACATGGCCCTTCGCGGTCTGGGGGCTTGACATGGTTGGACCCCTTAAAGGGGGAACCCACAAGAAACAAAATACTTATTGGTCATGGTGGATAAATTCACCAAATGGATAGAGGCTAAACTAGTTAAAACAGCCAAATCCGGACTGGTGATAGATTTCATATCCGAGGTTGTACACTGTTACGGTGTCCCCCACAGCATCATCACTGATAACGACACGAACTTCACGGCCGACGAGGTAAAACTCTGGTGCAGCAAAATGGGCATCAAGCTAGATTATGCTTCAGTCTATCACCCACAAACCAACGTTCAAGTCGAACGAGCAAACGGTCTTATAATGAGCGGCATTAACCCAAATTAGTGCGTTCCTTAATGGAGTCTGACACGCACTGGGTAGAGGAGCTCGACTCCGTACTCTAGGGGCTACGGACCACGCCGAATCGTAGTACCGGATATACACCGTTTTTTATGGGTACGGCGCAAGAGGTAGTCTTGCCTTGTGACATAATTCATGACTCACCTCGAGTGCGCATGTACGAAGAAAGAGAAGCCAAGCTCGATCGGCAGGACAGTCTGGACAACTTGGAGGAAGAGCGCGACGTAGCCAAAGCCCGTTCCGCATTTTACCAGCAACAGGCTCGCAGATACCAAAGCAGAGAAGTACGGGCCAAAACTTATAACGTTGGTGAACTAGTTCTACGACTGCCGGATAAGAAAAAGAACAAGCTCGAGACCAAATGGGAAGGTCCCTTCATTATCGACCAAGTTCTGACCGGTGGAGCGTACCGACTGCGGGATGCATCAACTAGTCGACTCGAGCCGAACCCATGGAATGCAGCCAGGCTTCGAAGATTCTACGCCTAGCACCGGACTCTATGTAAGTCCCCTCCCTTTATCCATTTTCTGCATATGCATCATCTGTCTTGTTTCCCTTTCTTTCTTTTTATTATTATTTCTCTAGGACTTCAAGGGTCACCTTGTGCCTCACTCGTACATTACAAAAACGCTAGCCGCACTCTTCATACCTGGGGGCTTCTTTCATAGAAGCTTAAATTATTTATGTCACAGCCCTAGAATTTGCTTGCCATTAGTTGCCCTAAAGCATCCATGCATCATGTCTAACTTTAATTGAATCTTGAAATGGGGATGTTCAAACCCTAGCACCACTTGAATCAACTAGGTTCAACTAAAATTTGCATTCAATGAAACCAAAATGATCCTTATTGATATTTGGTATTTTTGGCAAGGGGTTTGTTCCAAACCAAAAATAATGAACATTTTTAAGGAATTATTTTGGGCATTGAATTTAAATCAATATTTTATTTGGATTTGGTTTTATATTCTTAATATATGGAATATAATTTTAGATAACTCTGAAATAATTTATGTGCCTTTGGATAATTCCATTGTGCAATATAAAATATTCAGAGGAATGTTGTCACTGTTTTCAATTTGTTTTGAGTTCAAAACAGTGGCAAAATAAATTAATAAAGGAAAACAGAACAGAAATAAAACAGAGCAGGGAAACTTACCTGGTGCTCACCTGCAGCAGAGCCGGCCCAGCTTCCGTTCTGGCCCAGCCCACCACCACAAACCTCCCCACCTCGTCGTCTTCCTCGCGCCTTCTGGCAAAGTGCGTGGCACGCGCACAGCCGAGCCGCGGCCACCTCCTGCTAGCCACGCAGCCGCTCCCCCTCGTCCTGCTCCACTGCCCAGGATCGCCTCGACCCCTCTGAACCTCTCCCATCTCTCCCTGGACCTCTTCCCCTCCCCTAGCTCTCCCTCCCACGCAGCCCGGGAGGAGCCCGTCGCCGCCATCCACCATTCGCACGGCCACCGGCCTCCACACGCCTCTCCGACGAGCCAAGAAGCTCCGCCATCGACCTCTACGCCGTCTCCGTTGAGCCACGCGAGTGGACGCGCCCTACAGCAGCTTCCTCGACCTTTCTTCCCCACCCACGACCGCTGGATGCCGCCGTCCGATTTGCCAACTTCGCCGCCTCCCCGAGGCCTTTGAGCTGGTCTACGACGTCCCTATGAGCGCCATCTTTGACTCCCCCTCTTCCCCGGCCCCTCCGCGTCCTCTAGGCCCTAGCTGCACGGACGCCTGTCAGGACCCCGACTCGATGTCACATCGATCTAGCTGGTAACACCTCATATCACTTTGCGGCCTCACGCACGGTATCCACACGGGTGTCGTCTTACCTTTTCCCGGGACCGTTTGCGCCTTTTGGCTCACGTATATGATAGTGTCGCTAGCATCCATATGATAAGGAGCCCGGGCTGACAGGACTAGTCGTAAACCCAAAGTGGCACAGACTTACAGGGACAGGCATCCATGACCCAGCTTCGAACGTGTCGGTCATCAGCAAGTGGGTCTGGGCTGTAGCACTGGGCTAGCAGGACTCCGGTAAACCGGGCTGTAGCGGGCTAACAGGACTCCGGTACTCAAAGCGTGACATTTCCCCGAAGGGACAGACACAGGAACGAAGAAGGACACATGTCGGCCAGCCTAAGTGTTCCAGAGCAGTAGCAAGCTACCATGGCTCAGCGGTAACACTAGGAGACATTTCCCGGTAAGAGAGGCTACTAAAGATAAACAACTAGATAGTCAGATCCCACACATACCAAGCATTTCAATCATACACACAAATATGCTCGATATGTGCAAATACAACGAAGCATCACAACATGACTCTATGACACAAATACTTTATTTAAGGCTCAGGGAGCCATACATAACATACACAAAGGTACGGTCTCACGACCCAACATACAAGTCATACAGTCATACAAACCAGCAGCGGAAGTACATTGTCTGGGTACAGACAGCTAGTAAAATAAAAGAGGCTTGGAAAGCCTAGCTATACTACGTGGTCCATCACAAGCTCAGGGTCACCGCCTGGGTCTTTAGCCTACTCGTTGATGTCAACGTCTACATAGAACCCATCAGAAGGGGTTGCAGCGTCTTCTGTAAAAATGTAGATTATAGCAACATGAGTACAAGGGTACTCAGCAAGACTTACATCAGATCCTACATACATGCTTAGTATCAAGAAGGGTTGGTGGAGTTATTGCAGCAAGCCAGCTTTGACTCTTGGCTAGGCTATCCTACGATACTCCAACTTGAAATGTTTTGCGCACACAAGTCCACTACTCACCACTTCAATACACTACCGAGGATCCACCTCCGTCTTCCTACGGAAGAGCCATCGTCGGCACTCACACTTATCTTGAGGCTTTTAGTAGTTTCCATTTACTTGTCTATGAACTGTATAGGCAACCAAGTAGTCCTTTACCGCGGACGCGGCTATTCGAATATATCATGTTAACCCTGCAGGGGTGTACTTCTTCATACACGCTCTCACCACTTACCGTCGTTTACATGACATGTACTCGGCAACCTTCAAACGGAAGCCCAACATGGGTGTCGGCCACGACCTACCTAATCACCTAAGCCTCCAGTCCAGGTTTATCGCCTATTCAGGTTCCATCCGCAGGGAGTCCGGCCGAGGTTTCCCATACGGCCCCGAACGATGTGAACAGGGTTCCCGAGATACCTAACGGGTATTCGGTACACCCGGCCACGTACCTACCGCATCACAGCCCACCCCTACGGTCAGCGCTGTCCACGGCCTCCAGTAGGCTACAAACACCAGAAACTACTTGCAACTCCTGGACGGAGAACTAGGGTGAATAAGAAGCCGAGAGGGTCCATTGGTTTCGGGCCCAATGCATGGTAGTAGCTGATTCTTAAATCACACATACAGATCTCAGTGCTTAAGGTCGGCTTCAATGAAACAACCCACCATGTACTCCTACATGGCCTCTCATCGATACCTTTACCAAATCGTGTTCACCACACCACTCCCATTACCGACATAATCATTTCACTCTAGCCCATCTCCCAGATGAACCAGACCTGACACGACTCTAAGCATAGCAGGCGTAGCAAGGTAGGAACAACACATACATATGGCTCAATCAACTCCTACACATGCTAGTGGGTTTCATCTAGTTACTGTGGCAATGACAGGTCATGCAGAGGAAAAGGGTTCAACTACCGTAGCACACAGCAGTTTGAATCGCGTTGTCTTAATGCAGTAAAAGAGAGCAGGAGCGAGAACATGGGATTGTATCGATATGATCAAATGGTTGGTTGCTTGCCTGATGGTTCGATGCACTGATATGGTTCTTCGTTAGGGTAATCACGGTATTCCTCAGGGGCAGAACCTGTCGCAAAGGACATCGATACACAAGCATCACCAAACAATGTGCAACAATATGATGCATGCATGAAACATGGCAAGATGAGTGTGTTGGGCTAATGCAGCTAAAACCAGAGGGGTTTGAATAAATTTGAATCAAAGATTCAAATTTCAAACTCAAACATGGCCTTTTTAAGTGCTTTTCTTTGTTCTGCTTAAAACATCAATTTAACTTGTTTGATCATGCAGGAAAATAGTACAGATGGATAGATTGGATTTTTCTGATCATTTTTCATATATAATTTGTCCAATTTGGAGTTACAGAATAAAAGTTATGAATTTTTGAAGTTTAAATAATATTCTGGAATTTCCTGATTTAATTTAAATCCAGAAATATAATTATTGCGCCAGCATGACGTCAGCATGACGTCAGTGGTCAACTGCGGCTGGCTGAAGTCAAACCTGACGTGTGGGGGCCACACGTCAGTGACAGGGGGGTTAAACAGGTTTAAATTAATCCTAATTAGGGATTAGTGGCGTTGGGGCCCACTGTCAGTGTCAGGGGGGGTTGACTAACAGTAGTTAGCGCTAATCTAACCCCAGGTCGGACAAGTCAAACCCCACCGGCGACATGACGCCGGCGAGGTCCGAGACGGCGGCGAAAGTGCTTTTTGCCATTCCGGCAACCAAATGGACGGCGGAAGGCACCTACGTGTTGCTGAGGTTGAGCCGCGACTATTGGTGGTGGTGGTTGGGCTCGGGGTGGCCGGAGTTGACGGCGGCGAGCTCGGCTGCGGCGGCCGGAGTTCGGGTGCGGTCGGGGTCGATGTTGCAGAGGGTTTGGGGAGGCGTTAGTGTGTGTGCTGCGTGATCCTAGTGAGGTGTAGAGCACGATAGTGTGCTCGGTTGGGTGCTACGGTGACCGTGGCCACGACGGCGACATTGCCGGCGGCGTGGAGCTCTCGGCCAAGGTGGGGCTAGGGCCTAGAGGTCGGGAGAGACCAGGGGAGAAGGGGGAAACGATCCGGGGGCTCACCGCGGAGCTGCAGGGATGGTTAGCGGGCTCGGGGACGCGCTGGAGACGGCGAATTCGACGGCGACGATGATCGGAGCCCGAAGAGGGGAACGGCGACGTGGCGGCGATGCCGGGCTTCCGGGGAGCTGTGGAGCGGTGGGGAGGAAGAGGGGGTTGTGGCGGAGCTTCTGAGCTAGTCGGGGGAGCGAGGGGTGGCCGGAGATGGCTGCTACGGCGAACGGCGGCGACGGTGGTGTTCGGCCGTGTGAGAGAGAGAGCGAGGGAGAGGAAGGAAGAGCCGGGGGAGAGTGAGAGAGAGCAGGGGGAATCGGGACGGCCTGCGGGAGTCGTCCACGCAGCCAGGAGCTCGTCGGCAAGCAGGAGGTGGCCGCGCGGCCGTGCGCGCGCGAGCGCGCAGCAGCTTCGGGGCGAGGGGAGGAAGACGACGGAGGGCTGCAGTGTTGGGCTGGGTCGGCTGCTGGCTGGGCCGCACAGTGTGGGAGCCCAGGTGAGTTTTCCCCCTTTTCTTCTGTTTCTGTTTTATTTAATATATATCTGCAACTTTGTTGAATTTAATAAAATACCTAGGCAACTTCAAAAATCACCAAACTATTCCTGGCCCATAGTTGGATTATTTCCAACATGAAACATTTTAGTTTGGAGATATTTGAGCATTTAAATATTTTATATTATTTTAAATGCCCAAATTCAAATATTTATGATTTAATTCAAAAACCCTAGGATGGCCTAGGAAAATGTGCACCATTTTTGGCAGAGGTTCTGAACCAAGACAAAAATGATGGGCATTTTAGAAGGGCATTTCAGGTTCATTGAAAAAATTATTTTAGTAACCCTAGTTGGTTTCAGAGGGGACTGGGGGTTCTGTCATCCCCATTTCAAGTTTCTGATGAAAGAGTAAACATGATGCAACACTCTAATGCATGACTAGCTAGGGTGTGACAACGCCGAACTCCGACTGCCGCCACAAGCTTTGCTCCGGCGAGCTACGGCGTCCTCTCCGCCTCCCGTCTGCTCCCCTGGATGCGGGCGAGCGAGGGCAACCCACTGGTGCCCTTGGCTTGACCCACTGCCGCCTATAGCGCGATCTCCGCCGTTGCACGAGCTCCAGCCGCCGCAAAGCTCGCCGCCCTCACCGCTGCAGCCCATCCCCGGCAACCCCACGACCACCCCTGGACGTGCTGCACTTCGGGCATTCCATAGAACCCATCCGCGCGGCCATCCGTCGCTGGAAACTGCCGGCCGGCGAGTCGCCGCCGCACTGTAAGGTCGCCGGCCCTTAATCCGGCAACGCTGACGTGGCACGATTAGTTAGGGTTAATGACGTAGTTAGTAACACCCTAGGACACAGACAGCCGGGCCCCACTGCCTAACTAACCGGCTAACTAAGCAAGATTAAGATTAATCTAATTATAGTGGGCCCACGTGTCAGCTTTGACTATGCTGATGTGGGCGTTGACTCGACCCCACCTGTCTGTGACCTAGGCAACACTGGGTCACTGACCAGTGGGCCCCACTGGTCAGGTTTGACCTGGACGGCTCCTATTGACCTGCTGACGTCAGCATGACCCAATGCTGACGCAGTAATACAATTTCTGGATTTATTAATAATCAGTAAATTCTAGAAAATGCCCAAAACTTCTAAAAATCATAGAAATTAAACCGTAACTCCAAATGAAATAAATTATGTATGAAAAATGATCAGAAAAATATGAAGAATCTGTTTATGCCATGATCATGCATGTTTGAACAAGTTAACCTCACTGAATAGGACAAATTATGGTTAGGGCAACTTATGAAATAACATTTTGGAGTTGGAATTTGATCTTGTTTGAGTTCCACTTCAATTAAATTGGATATATATTGCATTAGGTCAATTCAGTACCTTAATACGTCATATCATTCATTTGCTTGTGCATTGCATTAATTGAATGTTGTTTATGTTCCCTTGCCGGTAATTGTCCCCTCTGGATAGATGTGGTTCCGACGACGTGATCGATGACACCAATGAAGAACTATATTATCTTCAGAAGTGCCAGGCAAGCAAAACCCCCTTGTTCATTCCGATACAATCCCACTCTCTCGCTCCTGCTCTCTTTTACTGCATTAGGACAACAATGATTCAACTGTTACTTGCTGCGGTAGTTGAACCCCTTATCCTCTGCATGACGTGCCATTGCCATAGTAAATAGATGAAACCCACTAGCATGAGTGGGAGTTGTTTGAGCGCTGATGTGCCTACTCATTCATGCTTGTTTGTCATGCCTGCTACTGCTTAGAGATGAGTCAGGTCTGATTCATCGGGGGTGAATTGGAACAGTGATGAACATGTCCTACTGTGTGTGAGCTAAGTGTGTGAACACGATTTGGTAAAGGTAGCGGTGAGAGGCCATGTAGGACTACATGGTGGGTTGTCTCACTGAAACCGTCCTCAGGAACTGAGTTCTGTGTTTGTGATCCATGATACAGCTACTACCACACATTGGGCCCTGAAATATGACCCCGCTCGACTTATTGACCCCTCTCGTCCTTTGTCCAGGAGTTGCAACTAGTTTCTGGTGTTTGTAGGTTATGTGTTGGCGGCCGTGCATAGCGCTGACCCTAGGGGTGGGCTATGATGCGGTAGATAAACTGTGGCCGGGTATGCCGGGCGCCCGTTCACTGGTAGAAAAAGGGCTTGTTGTCCCGCTTCATAAGGGCCTTTTGTCCCGGTTCTGGAACCGAGACTAAAGGGTCGGTACTAATGCCATGTCCCTTTAGTCCCGGTTCAATCCAGAACCGGGACAGATGGGCCTGCACGTGGCCTGTGCGCGGAGCCCAGGCAGGAGACCCTTTGGTCCCGGTTGGTGGCACCAATCGGGACCAATAGGCATCCACAAGTCAGCATTTCTGTGGCTGGGGTTTTTTTTGAAGGGGGGGTGGGTTGGGGGTTTTGGGGGGTTAATTTAGGTGTTTCATATATTGTGTTAGCTAGCTATAATTAATAGAGAGAAGTGTCCTCTCTTATGTCCGTGCTTGGTCGATGCTACGTACTATACATACGTATAGATAGGACTAGACACGCTAGCTAGCTAGTAAGCAAACGAATGAAACAGAAGATCGTCATGAACATATATGCATACAGAGATAAGTGATATCGACCACCTCTCCTTCTCCGAGAGATTGGTCGAACAACAAGTTCTCGTATATCTATCCGACACTACCGGCTACATATATACAATAATTATCTCTTACAAATACAATCATACAGACTCAGGGTCCACATAGAATTCTCCGCCATTGTGAGCTCGTCGTTCTCTCTGTCTGGAAAGAACGTCCCTTGCTGCGCTGCTTCGATATACTACTTAAGCTTCCTGACTGGTATGTCCATTTGATCGTTCGTCCAAATGCACTTCCCTGTTACAGGGTCCAAGGTTCCGCCAGCCCTGAAGAACCAAGTCCGGCAATGGCCTGGCCAGTTAATTGTCTCTGGTTCGATCCCTTTATCAACCAGATCATTCTTAGTCTTGGGCCACTTAGGCTGGGCTACGAGGTAGCCACCTGACCCTGTGTGATGGTGATGCTTCTTCTTCGCAGCATTTTGCTTGTTTGTCGCCGACATCTTCTTACTCTTTTCCGATGTCTTGTGGGCCACAAATGCGGGCCAGTGATCTCTGATCTTCTCATATCTGCCCTTGAATTCTGGTGTCTCATCATTTTCGACAAACTTATTCAGCTCTTTCTTCCACCTCCTGAATAGTTCTGCCATCCTCTTAAGAGCAAAAGAGTTGATTAAGTGCTCTTTAACTGGGTTCTTTGGATTATCCTCTGGCGGTAGGGTGAAATTTGACTTCGGCTGAGTCCAAAGATCATTTTTCTGCATATCATTGACATAAGACACCTCAGGGTCTTCTGTAGCCGGCTTAAACCACGCACTGAGCAACAAATGCGTTCTTTGTTCGGATGGGTTCAATCGGTTGGCCGTCGGGCGCGATTGCTATGATCTCAAACCTTTCATCCGAGCTCAACTTTTCCTTCGGGCCTCGTCTCTTTACCGAAGTTGTGCTCGATCCGGAGGGCTAGAAAAAAGAACAAAGACTTAATTAATATGTGTACATACCAAAACAATGAATGCATCAATTAGCTAGTCAGCACAGGCTTAACTAATATATATACCTGGCCGGACTCGGTTCGGTCACCGGAGCCGTCATCACGGTCTCCTTCTTGCACCGGCATTGGGTCACCGGAGCCGTCCTCATGTTCTTCTTGCACCGGCATTAGGTCACCGTAGCCAGCTTCTTCACCCTCTCCTTCCAGACCATCGGTGTCGTTGAGAAACAACAAGACGACATCACTTCCTTCTGCGATTATGTCCCTCAACAACACTTCTTTTGCTTCATCTCGGGCGGTGTCCATAGTTTCTACAAATATTTACAACATGGCAATTATTATTCAAACATGACAGATGGATATATTAGTGGCAAACATAGAACTAGCTACCTAATCATAGTAAGGAATCATATATATTAATTAGTGGCCTCGATGCTGCTTCTCTAGGGTTTGGGGTGGCCTCGACAACGCTTCAAGGGTTTGGGGTGGCCTCGAGAACGCTTCAAGGAGGGGGTAATATCGACCCCCCCCACGTGTTGAAGCTATCGGGAGGGGGTATATATTGACAACGACGACACTACATCTATGTCCCTCGACGACCCTCGTTCCCGATAAAAAAAAGAGGAAGAAAAGAAAAAAAAGAGGAGAAGAAAGAATAGAGGATAAGAACTCCTCTATTCTTTCTTCTCCTCTTTTTCTTCTTCTTCCTCTTCTTTTTTTATCCTCTTCTTCGTCTCATGTTCGAGCGGATCGCCGAGGGGTTGGGAGGTTGCCTAGTGTCAAAGGATTCAACAAAACCATGTCTTCATCATTAGGCGAAAGTAACAGGTGCATGATGGTACGAAGCTCTCCAAAGTTATTTTGGAACGGAGTCCTAGATAGGATAATTCGCTTTTTGGTACAAAGTTCAGCAAGAACCTTCCAAATATTGTTATTTGGAAGGCCTTTGTTGAAATTCATACAAAAACGCAAATTATCCTATCCGGGAAACCATTCCAAAATAACTTTGGAGGACTTCGTCATGCCCTCGTTACTTCTGGCTAATGATGAAGCCATGGATTTCTTGAATACTTTGACACTAGGAAACCTCTCTCTCGACCCCTCGGCGATCCTCGACCCCTCGAACCCTCGACGACCCTGGAACCCTCGACCCCTCGGCGATCCTCTTCTTCCTCTCATGTTCGAGAGGATCGCCGAGGGGTCGGGAGGTTGCCTAGGGTCAAAGGATTCAATAAAACCATGTCTTCATCATTAGGCGAAAGTAACAGGTGCATGATGGTACGAAGCTCTCCAAAGTTATTTTCGAACGGAGTCCTAGATAGGATAATTTGCTTTTTGGTACAAAGTTCAGCAAGAACCTTCCAAATATCGTTATTTGGAAGGACTTTGGTGAAATTCATATGAAAAGGCAAATTATCCTATCCGGGACACCATTCCAAAATAACTTTGGAGGACTTCGTCATGCCCTGGTTACTTCCGGCTAATGATGAAGCCATGGATTTCTTCAATACTTTGACACTAGGAAACCTCTCTCTCGACCCCTCGGCGATCCTCGACCCCTCGAACCCTCGACGAGCCTGGAACCCTCGACCCCTCGGCGATCCTCTTCTTCCTCTCATGTTCGAGAGGATCGCCGAGGGGTCGGGAGGTTGCCTAGTGTCAAAGGATTCAATAAAACCATGTCTTCATCATTAGGCGAAAGTAACAGGTGCATGATGGTACGAAGCTCTCCAAAGTTATTTTGGAACGGAGTCCTAGATAGGATAATTTGCTTTTTGGTACAAAGTTCAGCAAGAACCTTCCAAATATCGTTATTTGGAAGGCCTTTGGTGAAATTCATACGAAAAGGCAAATTATCATATCCGGGACACCATTCCAAAATAACTTTGGAGGACTTCGTCATGCCCTTGTTACTTCCGGCTAATGATGAAGCCATGGATTTCTTCAATACTTTGACACTAGGAAACCTCTCTCTCGACCCCTCGGCGATCCTCGACCCCTCGAACCCTCGACGACCCTAGAACCCTCGACCCCTCGGCGATTCTCTTCTTCCTCTCATGTTCGAGAGGATCGCCGAGGGGTCAGGAGGTTGCCTAGTGTCAAAGGATTCAACAAAACCATGTCTTCATCATTAGGCAAAAGTAACAGGTGCATGATGGTACGAAGCTCTCCAAAGTTATTTTGGAACGAAGTCCTAGATAGGATAATTCGCTTTTTGGTACAAAGTTCAGCAAGAACCTTCCAAATATCGTTATTTGGAAGGCCTTTGCTGAAATTCATACAAAAAGGCAAATTATCCTATCCGGGACACCATCCCAAAATAACTTTGGAGGACTTCGTCATGCCCTAGTTACTTCCGGCTAATGATGAAGCCATGGATTTCTTCAAAACTTCGACACTAGGAAACCTCTCATATATATCCATCTATAGCCACATACATATATAAATGGAAAAAATGCTATGAACAAAAATACATATATATCAATGCATACATCCATGGATCATCATTGCTCATATATCCATAGTCATATATAAAAACTTTCTGCCTATGAACAAAAAACTTTCTATGAACAAAAAACTTTGTATGAACAAAAAAACATTTTTGACATATTTAGCACATTCTAAATTTTCCTAACTCTTTTACAACCACAAAAATCACTCCAACTTCATGACAGTACCCACACTCCATTTCACCAAAAACCTTCTTATCCATAGTTTAAATTTTTTAAATTTCATTCAAATGAAATTTGAACCAGATTCAAATTCCTTGCTGAAAACCTATTCTAAACCAATCAAAAAATTCTGAAATTTTGCCATATACACAGAGAACATACATACATATATACATTTTTATAAAAATGCAAACAACAAAAAATCTAGAAAAGGACATATACACGCTCCTTCTTTTCCTTCTTCTTCCTTCTTCCTCTTTTCTTCTCCAACACAACACTTTTTTTCTTAAATGTTACACATGAACATATAAAGAGCATTATACAGCATATACAGAGCATTATATATACAATGAACATACATACATACATACATACATCTTAACAAAAAAATGAAAAATAGGTCGTGGTGGTCGGCGACGGCGACGATGGTTGGCGATGGAGCTTACGGACGGCATGCGGGGACGGCAATGAGAAGAAAAGGGGAGGAGGCAGCGGCTCACAGCGCGGGGAGAGGTCGAGGTCGCCGGCCGAAATCGGTGTGGCGGCGGACGAACGACCTCGGGGATGAACGGGTCGCAGGAGCCGACGTGGTGCTTCCCCGGAGCGACGGCGACAACGGGCACGGGGAGGGGTCGGGGCCAGCCTGAGGCAGAGGCGGTGGCGCGTGGGGCAGGGACGGCGTCAGGGCGACGCGGGGCAGCGGTGGCATCGAGGCGGCGAGGTCGGGGCAGCGGTGGAGCGGGGCGGCGATGGCGTCGGGGCGGCGCGGTGAGGCGGACGGCGACGGTGCGGGGTGGCACGCGGCGACGGGGGCAGGGACGATGGGCGCGGGCGACGACGGCGGCGGCGACGGGCACGGGCGACGGGGCAGAGGGCGGCGGGGCAGCGGGAGAATTAGGAACTGAATGAAAATTTCACAAGTGTTTTCTTATATACTGAGACCATTGGTCCCGGTTCGTGGAACCAACCGTGACCAATGGTCCCCTTTAGTCCCGGTTGGTGGCACCAACCGGGACCAAAGGTCTCTTTTCAGCAGCCCAAACGGCGGGAAGCGGAGGCCTTTGGTCCCGGTTGGTGGCACCAACCGGGACTAAAGGGGTGCATTGGTCACGGTTGGTGCCACGAACCGTGACCAATGCCCCCTTTAGTCCCGGTTGGTGCCACTAACCGGGGCCAATGGCCTTGTGCTGCATCGCGTCAAAAGTTTAGTACCACCTCGCTAGCTGAGAGAGCTCGAGAGTGGTTTATAAGCGCTGCTGCGCCCACTCTCCCGAGCTCCTCTCAACTGCAGGCTTTCGGGCCTAATCTGTCACTGCAATGCCTGTGGGCCTACTGGGCCTGCTGTGGGCCTGAATCCTGGCCCATGGTAGGGTTTCTAGTCATATTCAGGCCGTGGTGGCCTAGTAGGTGGCATTTTTTTGTTTTTTTGTTGCTTTATTTATTTTCTTTTGTTTTTTTCTTTATTTTTTAATTCTTTATGCTTTTAGTTTTAGAAAAATTATAAACTTTTTGTTAATGCCATTAGTTTTCAAAAGTGAAAACACTTTTTTAGTTTTTTTGTTTTCTTTGTTGCTTTATTTATTTTATTTTGTGATTAACTTTACTATAAAAAAAGTTTTTTCTTGTTTTTTGATTTGTTTTTTGCATTATTTATTTTCTTTTGTTTTTTGCTTTAATTTTTAATTCTGTTTGCTTTTAGGTTAGCAAAATTATAAACTTTCTGTTAGTGCCATTAGTTTTAGAAAAATTATAAACTTTCTGTTAGTGCCATTAGTTTTCAAATTTGAAAACACTTTTTTAGTTTTTTGTTTTCTTTGTTGCTTTATTTATTTTATTTTGTGATTAACTTTACTATAAAAATAGTTTTTTCCTGTTTTTTGATTTTTTTGCATTATTTATTTTCTTTTGTTTTTTGCTTTAATTTTTAATTTTGTTTTCTTTTAGGTTAGCAAAATTATAAACTTTCTGTTAGTGTCATTAGTTTTAGAAAAATTATAAACTTTCTGTTAGTGCCATTAGTTTTCAAATTTGAATAGTTAAAATTTGTATTCTTTGAAAATTGTTTGAATCACAAGTTTGTGATTAACTTACTAAAAAATGAGAATAGATGCGCTTATAGAGAAAATTCAACCTAAATTCCTACTAAATTTCTATGAATTTCAGAGAAATTCACTATGAATTTAGGTTAAACTTTTCTCTATTAGGGCATCTATTTTCACTTCGAGAGGAGCTTAACAAGGCAGAGAGGGAAGGGCTTATAAACCAGTGTGAGCCCCCTTCGGTTGGCGAGGTGGGACTAAACTCTGCCCGCAACGAGGACCAACCCTTTAGTCCCGGTTTGTGGCACAAACCGGGACTAATGGTCATGGGCCAAGGGCGAGGAGCAAAATTATAAACTTTCTGTTAGTGCCATTAGTTTTAGAAAGTTGAAAGTTGAAAGTTGGCATGGGCCAGGGACTAATGGCCATGGTATTACGAGGGCCGAACCATAAGACATGAAAGCATTTCAAATGAACTCTGAAACAGTTGAAAGTTGGGATGGTATCATAATTTCACCCACATAGCATGTGCTTGTACAAAACGGACAATGGTAGCATGTTCGTGTGTTACAAAGTTGGCATGGTATCATCATAATAGTTGCGGGAGAAAGTCTTCACTTTTTCTTCGCTTGTGTCATTTGCTTATTGCGCCGTAACCATGGATAATCTTCATTGTTTATCAGGATGCTTGGGTCAGCCTTGACATTGAAGGGAGGAATTTCATGAAACTTTTCATAATCTTCAGACATGTCTGTCTTGCCGTCCACTCCCAGGATGTCCCTTTTTCCTGAAAGAACTATGTGGCGCTTTGGCTCATTGTATGATGTATTCGCTTCCTTATCTTTTCTTTTTCTCGGTTTGGTAGACATGTCCTTCACATAGATAACCTGTGCCACATCATTGGCTAGGACGAATGGTTCGTCAGTGTACCCAAGATTTTTCAGATCCACTGTTGTCGTTCTGTACTGTGGGTCTACCTGTACCCCGCCACCTAACAGATTGACCCATTTGCACTTAAACAAAGGGACCTTAAAATTAGTTCCATAGTCAAGTTCCCATATGTCCACTATGTAACCATAATATGTGTCCTTTCCGCTCTCGGTTGCTGCATCAAAGCGGACACCGCTGTTTTGGTTGGTGCTCTTTTGATCTTGGGCGATCGTGTAAAATGTATTCCCATTTATCTCGTATCCTTTGTAAGTCAATACAGTCAAAGATGGTCCCCTAGACAACAAGTACAACTCATCACAAACAGTGTTGTCACCTCTGAGACGTGTTTTCAACCAACTGCTGAAAGTCCTGATGTGTTCACATATAATCCAGTCGTCGCACTGCTCCGGCTGTTTGGAGCATAGACTGTTCTTGTGTTCACCGACATACAGGGTCACCAAGGTAGAGTTCTGTAGAACTGTGTAGTTTGCTTGAGACCAAGAATATCCGTCCCTACATATTATTGAGTCTCTTCCAAGAGTGCCTTTTCTAGTCAGTCTCCCCTCATACCGCGATTTAGGGAGACCTATCTTCTTAAGGCCAGGAATGAAGTCAACACAAAACCCGATAACATCCTCTGTTTGATGGCCCATGGAGATGCTTCCTTCTGGCCACAACATTCTCTGCCTTCCACTACAGCAATTCTAGTACGGTACCGAGCTTTGTGTTGCCATCTTCGCAATTGGGGTATAACCCTTTTTTGTGATCCTCTAACATGCGATCGAACACATCGTCTGGTTCCTCTTGATCTTCAGCAGCTTCACCCGTTGCAGCATCATTGGGCACATCGTCTGGTTCCTCTTGATCTTCACCAGCTCCCCCATTGCAGCATCACCGTATTCAGGGGGCACATAGTTGTCATCGTACTCTTCTTCTTCGCCGTCTTCCAACATAACCCCTATTTCTCCGTGCCTCGTCCAAACATTATAGTGTGGCATGAAACCCTTGTAAAGCAGGTGGGAGTGAAGGATTTTCCGGTTAGAGTAAGACCTCGTATTCCCACCTTGAGTGCATGGACAACACATAAAACCATTCTGCTTGTTTGCCTCAGCCGCATCGAGAAACTCATGCACGCCCTTAATGTACTCGCGGCTGTGTCTGTCACCGTACATCCATTGCCGGTTCATCTGCCTGCATTATATATAATTAAGTGTCCAAATTAATAGAAGTTCATCATCACATTAAAACCAAAGTGCATACATTGTTCTCATCTAACAACATATAGCTCTCCAGAGCATCTAATTAATTAAACCATACATTGAAACTATGTAAAACATTTCAATGCGAAAACAAATGCGATCATAATCGCATCCAAGGTAACAATTGATCCAACGACATAATGATACCAAGCCTCGGTATGAATGGCATATTTTCTAATCTTTCTAATCTTCAAGCGCATTGCATCCATCTTGATCTTGTGATCATCAACGACCTCCGCAACATGCAACTCCAATATCATCTTCTCCTCCTCAATTTTTTTTATTTTTTCCTTCAAAAAATTGTTTTCTTCTTCAACTAAATTTAACCTCTCGACAATAGGGTCGGTTGGCATTTCCGATTCACATACATCCTACATAAATAAAATCTATGTCATGTTGGTCGGCATAATTTTCATAAACAATAAATGAACCAATAGTTATAAAGATAATATATATACCACATCCGAATCATAGACAGGACGAGGGCCGACGGGGGCGGATACCAAAACCATCACACTATGTAAGATGCAATAATAAAAGTAAGAAAATAATACAAGTATCTATGTAACATACAAGTAGGAATAGTTTTCCTTTCAGAAAGAAGATAAGAACAAGAGGCTCACCACGGTGGTGCCGGCGATGAGCTCGGCGCGGGTGATCGACGGCGGTGAAGACGCGGACGGGGCGTGACGGACCGCTAAACCTAGACAAATATTATGGAAAATGGAGCTTGGAGGTTGAGCTTGGAGAGGAGAAAGCTTAAGTAGTGTGGCTCGGGCATTCCATCGAACACCTTGTGTGCATAGGAGGTGAGATAGAGCACCACCAAGCCCTCTCCCCCTCGGCCAGAGAAAAACAGAGCACTGGGGTGCTCTGCTCGCGAGCGAGGGGTATATATAGGCATCTCATTGGTACCGGTTGGTGACATGAGCCGGGACTAAAGGGGAGCCTTTGGTCCCGGTTCAAGCCACCAACCGGGACCAATGGTGGTGGGCTAGGAGCGAGGCCCATTGGTCCCGGTTCATCCCACCAACCGGGACCAAAAGGTCTATATGAACCGGGACCAATGGCCCACGTGGCCCGGTCGGCCCCCTGGGCTCACGAACCGGGACCAATGCCCACATTGGTCCCGGTTCTAGACTGAACCGGGACTAATGGGCTGACCCGGCCTGGACCAAAGCCTTGCTTTCTACTAGTGGTTTGGCATCTCGGGACCCTGTACACATCGTTTGGGGCCGTTGAGGACACCCGGCCGGATTTCCTTGCGGATGGAACCCGAATAGGCGATAAACCTGGACTAGAGACTTGTGCGGTTAGTCAGGTCGTGGTCTACACCCACGTCGGCTTTCGCTTGAAGTCTGCCGAGCACATGTCGTGTGCAGACGCTAAGTGGTGGAAACATGTGTGAAGAAGTACACCCCTGCAGGGTTATAAATGATCTATTCGAATAGCCGTGTCCGCGGTAAAGGACTTTTGGGTTGCCTATAATAGTTCATAGACAAGTGAAAGTGGATACTCTAAAATGCGCGAGATAAGCGTGAGTGCTATGGATGGCGTTCTCGTAGGTAGACTGGAGCGGATCCATAGTGGTGTATTGAATGGTGAATATGTGGACTCGTGTGCGCCACCTCAAAAGAGTTGCTTGTGTTCGTAGTTCAGGTTAGCCACTGAGTCAAAGCTGGCTTGCTGCAGTTAAACCCCACCATCCCTTTGTTGATGCTGATGCATATGTAGCTAGTTCTGATGTAAGTCTTGCTGAGTATTTTTGTACTCCACGTTTGCTTAATTTATGTTTTGTAGAGAGACTTCAGTCTCGCTAGTAGTTTCGCGTGGACTTCGATGTTTAGCTTGATACCTCAGCTACGATCTTGTGCCCTTGGCAGGATCTGGTAGATAGTCAGGCTTCTTAGCCTTTTTCATTTGTAGATGTCTGTACTCAGGCATGTTAAGCTTCCGCATCTGCTTTGATTTGTATGCTATGATTGTTGGGTCATGAGACCCATGTGTGTAATATCTCGCTCCTCGGAGCCTAATGAATAAATACTTGACTCGTAGAGTTATGTTGTGATGCCATGTTGTATTTACACATATCGAGCATATTGTGTGTATGATTGAAATGCTTGGTATGTGTGGGATCCGACAATCTAGTTGTTTGTCCTTGGCAGCCTCTCTTATGGGGAAATGTAGTCTAGTGCTTCCATGAGCCATAGTAGTTTGCTACAGCCCGGTTCACCAGAGTCCTGCTAGCCCAGCACTACTGCTTAGGACACTTGACTGGCCGGCACGTGTTTCACTTCGTTCTTGTGTCTGTCCCTTTGGGGAAATGTCACGCGGTGACATCCGGAGTCTTGCCTAGCCTGCTACAACCCGGCTTCCCGGAGTCCTGTTAGCCCAGTGCTACAGCTCGAATTCACACGCTGCTGACCGACATGCTCGATGTGATTCATGTATGCCTATCCCCATAGGTTGGTGCCGCTTTGGGTTCATGACTAGCCATGTTGGCCCGGGTTCTCTGTCATATGGATGCTAGCGACACTATCATATACGTGAGCCGAAAGGCGCAAACGGTCCCGGGCCATGGTATGGCGACACCCGTGGGAATACCATGCGTGAGGCCGCAAAGTGATATGAGGTATTACCTGCTAGATCTATGTGACTTGGAATCGGGGTCCTGACAGCTTTGGTATCAGAGTCTGACTGCCTGTAGGATTACCAAGCCAAACTTGTCGAAGTTGAGTCTAGAAATGCTTTAGTTATATAAGGGAATTGATTGTGGGATGGAACGTAGGGCTCTTTTTACTCCTTATATCTCATGCACTCTGATCAGAGTCACCCTCTTCCTTTCTACGGGGTTAAGAAACTAGGCCTTCTCATCTATCTATCAGGATGACGTGTTACTAACCCGTTGACTTATAGGATTGATGGATTCATGCCGCAGTTCAGTTTCCAGTACTTCTGTGTGTTCATAATTGGTCTCGCAACCTTGATATTGTGGTGTTGAGTGGTTATGCCACCATTTTGCAGGATGTCTCAAATCTTTTTGAGCAATTACAGCCGTTATGTTGTCCGAGTCATCCCAGGTTTCTAAGTAGTCTGATGCATTTGCAAACCCCTTCCTCCTGTTCCTGATGTCCATTCGGGCCAGATTAATCACACTAATCGGTGAGTTGAGGTACTCTGTTACCTCGACTTATATGTTGGAGCTATTACTATGACCCTAGGTGTGTTAGGGAGTCACCTAGTAATCTAGCAATGTTTTGTGTTCCGGTGTGATGATTCTGGCCACCATTCTCAAAAGCATCCCGTGATGCCATGTAGTGGTAGGTATTCTTTTCATGTGTTCTTGAACCCGAGATTCACCCTACTTATCTCATGTTGATAGTGTTGCTAGTGCCTTCAAGATATTAGTAACCTTTGCGATAGTCCTCGAGGTTCGTGGTACATCCTTCTTCCAATTATCATGGACCATTCTTGGCAGGAGTTCTTTTGAACCAAAAGCTCACGACAGAGTGCTCCTGATGAGTTCTCCATTCTATGTTGTGACTCTGCCAACCCTACCTTCCTGCATGGGTTATCCGGAAGAAATATGTTGAACTCGTTCGACATACTAATCTATGCATCCACAACTCAGAAAGTTATATGTTCCTTTGAGTGTTCCCCCTTCCCTTATATTCCGACCTTCATCTATCAATTGATAATCAAGAGTATGTGAGCATTCGTTCATCGGTGCCTATTATTCTTGTGGTCCGTTGAGCCATTGTATTTCAGAATGACTAGGAGAAACAAACTCCAGTACCTCATCCATTTCTAGGATTGGGTCAAAGCAGTTGTATTTCGCAGATCAAATGCAATCAAGCTATTGGTCTGTTCCACCCTAAAGTACTATCCACTTGATGTCAGGAATGTCATGAGAATTGCACCTTCCCTTATGAATTCTTGACGTAGTGATACTTCTCGCCATCATTATTCATTCATCGGTGTCGTGCTGTCGCAACCGGTATACCGACAAGTGAATCGTGATGTGTGAAATCAATACTCCTAGCAACCCTTTGCTTGGTACTTAATGGACATTAATATCATTCTTAGTGTGCTGATTATTGAATCATCACCCTAAGGTTGATCGTGCTACCTAGTCCTTATTTCCTGGTGCATTCTTCGATCAACGGGTTAGGATTTTGCCAAACCCTTGCTTATTTGTCCATATCGTCTTTCTCTGAAAAGCAAGATTGATCTCGAGGTTAGTAACATATCGGTGGTTCGTGATTTTCCGAATATCTTCTCGGAAGCATTACCAGGTTGTCCCCTGACTGTTATGTTGAGTTCGTGATCAAGTTGGTTTTCCAATAACTCTCTCCTTCTCCAAGAATCTGTGTTGGATATCCGTGAGCTAGTTGGTTGAGCTAGACAACAACTTGGAGAGTTGGAAGATAAAAGCTTGTCTGACTTAGTCCATGTTAAGGGATATCTTTTTGCGTGTGTGGGTTGAAGAAAGATAATATCTCCATCGATTGGTCCTTGTGATCTGTTGTTGGATCTATTACCTTGTCAAAACTTTGATTTGAGTATGGGCTATCGTCAAATCAAGCCAGAACCAATGATGTTCGTAATGTTGTCTTACTCGTGGTTGATCCCTTGAGCATACACCATTACATCTTTTGGTCTGACCAATGCTATCACCGTGTTCACATAATGGTGGAAATCTAGTGATATGGTAATTCCGATGAGTCGCTGTTGAGCCCATCAGCAGCATTTTGTCTCCTCCATGATTTGTGTTGAACATCCAGCTAGTGTTGGAAACTTGTGTAAGCATTTTCTTCATGCCCCGTTCATGAAGTATATGTTTGGATGGAAGTAATGACTTCCTCTAAGTTCACGTGCAATCGATGCAAGTTGTCGCCGTGAATTCGAGAAAGCTTGTTTTTGCTTCCTCTGGAATCATCCCAAGTCAGTCATGCATGTGCGAAGTATTCTATGGTCTGATAGACTGATCATCTTCATCCCATATGTATTCCCTAGCACACCAAGCCACTGGTTGAATTGTTCAAGGAGAAGAAGCTCCTTCCTAAGAGCTAACACGGGCTTATAGAAGGACTTCGATATCCTCAATGATGGTTCCCTACCAGAACTCGGTAGTGTTTTATTATCAGACCACTATGTTGTCATGCTTGTCTTGGACAGTGTTTTCACATGTGTGTAGCAGCACCAGCTCATGTTTTGGAGCTTACTATCATAGTTCATTTCCCGAGAATCTCGCAACATCATCTCGTCGATTGTGTTGCAAACTTTCTTTTCAGACATGCTGAGTCTGAAGTATCCTATCACCAATCAGATCTGAATCTCAGGCAGATATGATGGTTGGCACATTCCCAACAGTTGCATTTTGTTCCCAGCTTGCACCGCCATTGTGTCAATCTCCCATGGACGGCCCTTCTCAGCAATTGTTGTTCAGGATCATCTTCAGCAGTGGTCTTACCATGGGTCCCATCCATTCCAGATGATAAGCAAAAATCATCCATTGTGTTGTCTTCAACAAGGTAGCCCACATCATCCATTCTAGTCCGAGTATATCTTTCTCTCGAACTCCTTCAAAGATCGTTTGTGATTGCCTTAGGCTGGTATAAAGGGTTTCAATGATCTTTGTATCAAAAGTAATTCTTTTTGCCACTTAAGGGAATAGCTCTACGAGTCACCTTCCCTAAGATGCCCCATTATAGAATCATGGCAATTCAAGTCCTCGTTACGTTGACAACCGTTCACCACCCTCTTAGGTGTGGAATTATTATCTACCAATTTGAACCTTTGTCATCCGCTTCTTTCCATCACCCCTGATGTGTGTTTTGTCTCTCAGCTCATGAGATGTTTCTACATCTCATTCCGAGTTGATCCTGAATTGTTTGATCCTCGAGAAGATCGATTCTTCTAGAATTTTCCTTTTTTTCTCTCTCATTGTCGTGTTGGTTTAAGTTTCAAAGCAAGATGTCGGGACAAAGATGGTGAAAAATGAACGTTCTTACAAAGTGCAACCTGGTGCATGAAGATTGTGTTAGCTTTGTGTCCCCTCTGTCTTCTTACCTCACGTCTTGAATCTCGGGACGAGATTCTTGTTTCGTAGGGGTGAGTTGTCACAGCCCTAGAATTTGCTTGCCATTAGTTGCCTTAAAGCATCCATGCATCATGTCTAACTTTAATTGAATCTTGAAATGGGGATGTTCAAACCCTAGCGCCACTTGAATCGACTAGGTTCAACTAAAATTTGCATTCAATGAAACCAAAATGATCCTTATTGATATTTGGTATTTTTGGCAAGGGCTTTGTTCCAAACCAAAAATAATGAACATTTTTAAGGAATTATTTTGGGCATTGAATTTAAATCAATATTGTATTTGGATTTGGTTTTATATTCTTAATATATGGAATATAATTTTAGATAACTCTGAAATAATTTTTGTGCCTTTGGATAATTCCATTGTGCAATATAAAATATTCAGAGGAATGTTGTCACTGTTTTCAATTTGTTTGGAGTTCAAAACAGTGGCAAAATAAATTAATAAAGGAAAACAGAACAGAAATAAAACAGAGGAGGGAAACTTACGTGCCGCTCACCTGCAGCAGAGCCGGCCCAGCTTCCGTTTTGGCCCAGCCCACCACCGCAAACCTCCCCACCTCGTCGTCTTCCTCGCGCCTTCTAGCAAAGTGCGTGGCATGTGCACAGCTGAGCCGCGGCCACCTCCTGCTAGCCACACAGCTGCTCCCCCTTGTCCTTCTCCGCCGCCCAGGATCGCCTTGACCCCTCTGCACCTCTCCCATCTCTCCCTGGACCTCTTCCCCTCCCCTGGCTCTCCCTCCTGCGCAGCCCGAGAGGAGCCCGTTGCCGCCATCCACCATTCGTGCGGCCACCGGCCTCCACACGCCTCTCCGACGAGCCAAGAAGCTCCGCCATCGACCTCTACGCCGTCTCCGTCGAGCCACACGAGTGGACGCGCCCTATAGCAGCTTCCCCGACCTTTCTTCCCCGCCCACGGCCGCTGGATGCCGTCGTCCGATTCGCCACCCTCGCCGCCTCCCCGAGGCCATTGAGCTGCTCTACGACCTCCCTGTGAGCGCCCTCTTTCACTCCCCCTCTTCCCTGGACCCTCCGCGTCCTCTAGGCCCTAGCTGCACGGACGCCGAACTTCGGCCGCCGCCACAAGCTTTGCTCCGGTGAGCTATGGCGTCCCCTCTACCTCCCGTCTGATCCCCTGGATGCGGGCGAGCGAGGGAAACCCGCTGGTGCCCTTGGCTTGACCCACTGCCGCCTGTAGCGCCATCTCCGCCGTTGCCCGAGCTCCGGCCGCCGCAAAGCTCGCCGCCCTCACCGCTGCAGCCCATCCCCGGCAACCCCACGACCACCCCTGGACGCGCCGCACTGCGGGCGTTCCATAGAACCCATCCGCGCGACCATCCGTCGCCGGAAACGGCTGGCCGACAAGTCGCCGCCGCACTGTAAGGTCACTGATGTGGCATGATTAGTTTGGGTTAATGACACAGTTAGTAACACCCTGGGACACAGATAGCCGGGCCCCACTGCCTAACTAACCGGCTAACTAAGCAAGATTAAGATTAATCTAATTACAGTGGGCCCACGTGTTAGCTTTGACTATGTTGATGTGGGCGTTGACCCGACCCAACTTGTCTGTCACCTGGGCAACACTGGGTCACTAACCAGTGGGCCCCACTGGTCAGGTTTGACCAAGATGGCTCCTGTTGACCTGCTGATGTCAGCATGACCAAATGCTGATGCAGTAATACATTTTCTGGATTTATTAATAATTAGTAAATTCCAGAAAATGCCCAAAACTTCTAAAAATCATAGAAATTAAACTCTAACTCCAAATGAAATAAATTATATATGAAAAATGATCAGAAAAATATGAAGAATCTATTTATGCCATGATCATGCATGTTTGAACAAGTTAACCTCACTGAATAGGACAAATTATGGTTAGGGCAACTTATGATATAACATTTGGAGTTGGAATTTGATCTTGTTTGAGTTCCACTTCAATTAAATTGGCTAGATATTGCATTAGGTCAATTCAGTACCTTAATATGTCATATCATTCATTCGCTTGTGCATTGCATTAATTGAATGTTGTTTATGTTCCCTTGTCGGTAATTGTCCCCTTTCGATAGACGTGGTTCCGACGACGTGATCGATGACACCGATGAAGAACTATATTATCTTCAGAAGTGCCAGGCAAGCAAAACCCCCTTGTTCATTCTGATACAATCCCACTCTCTCGTTCCTGCTCTCTTTTACTACATTAGAACAACAATGATTCAACTGTCACTCATTGCGGTAGTTGAACCCCTTATCCTCTGCATGACCTGTCATTGCCACAGTAAATAGATGAAACCCACTAGCATGAGTAGGAGTTGTTTGAGCCCTAATGTGCCTACTCATTCATGCTTGTTTGTCATGCCTGCTACTACTTAGAGTTGAGTCAGGTCTGATTCATCGGGGGTGAATTGGAACAGTGATGAACATGTCCTACTGTGTGTGAGCTAAGTGTGTGATCACGATTTGGTAAAGGTAGCGGTGAGAGGCCATGTAGGAGTACATGGTGGGTTGTCTCACTGAAACCGTCCTCAGAAACTGAGTTCTGTGTTTGTGATCCATGATACAACTACTACCACACATTGGGCCCTGAAATATGACCCCGCTCGACTTATTGACCCCTCTCGTCCTCTGTCCAGGAGTTGCAACTAGTTTCTGGTGTTTGTAGGTTATGTGTTGGCGGCCATGCGTAGCGCTGACCCTAGGGGTAGGCTATGATGCAGTAGATACACTGTGGCTGGGAATGCCGGGCGCCCGTTTGGCGTCTCGGGACCCTGTACACATTGTTTGGGGCCGTTGAGGACATCCCGGCCAGATTTCCTTGCGGATGGAACCCGAATAGGCGATAAACCTGGACTAGAGACTTGTGTGGTTATTCAGGTCGTGGTCTACACCCACGTCGGCTTTCGCTTGAAGTCTACCGAGAACATGTCGTGTGCAGATGCTAAGTGGTGGAAACATGTGTGAAGAAGTACACCCCTGTAGGGTTATAAATGATCTATTCGAATAGTCGTGTCCGCGGTAAAGGACTTCTGGGTTGCCTATAACAGTTCATAGACAAGTGAAAGTGGATACTATAAAATGCGCAAGATAAGCGTGAGTGCTATGGATGGCGTTCTCGTAGGTAGACGGGAGTGGATCCATAGTGGTGTATTGAATGGTGAATATGTGGACTCGTGTGCGCCACCTCAAAAGAGTTGCTTGCAGTCGTGGTTCAGGTTAGCCACTGAGTCAAAGCTGGCTTGCTGCAGTTAAACCCCACCATCCCTTTGTTGATGCCGATGCATATGTAGCTAGTTCTGATGTAAGTCTTGCTGAGTACTTTTGTACTCGCGTTTGCTTAATTTATGTTTTGTAGAGAGACTTCAGTCTCGCTAGTAGTTTTGCGTGGACTTCGACGTTTAGCTTGATACCTCAGCTACGATCTTCTGCCCTCGGCAGGATCTGGTAGATAGTCAGGCTTCTTAGCCTTTTTCATTTGTAGATGTCTGTACTCAGGCATGTTAAGCTTCCGCATATGCTTTGATTTGTATGCTATGATTGTTGGGTCATGAGACCCATGTGTGTAATATCTCGCTCCTCGGAGCCTAATGAATAAATACTTGAGTCGTAGAGTTATGTTCTGATGCCATGTTGTATTTACACATATCGAGCATATTGTGTGTATGATTGAAATGCTTGGTATGTGTGGGATCCGACAATCTAGTTGTTTGTCCTTGGCAGCCTCTCTTATGGGGAAATGTAGTCTAGTGCTTCCATGAGCCATAGTAGTTTGCTACAGCCCAGTTCACCAGAGTCCTGCTAGCCCAGCACTACTGCTCAAGACACTTGACTGGCCGGCACGTGTTTCACTTCGTTCTTGTGTCTGCCCCTTTGGGGAAATGTCACGCGGTGACATCCGGAGTCCTGCCTAGCCTGCTACAACCCGGCTTCCCGGAGTCCTGTTAGCCCAGTGCTACAGCCCGGATTCACACGCTGCTGACCGACATGCTCGATGTGATTCATGTATGCATGTCCCCATAGGTTGGTGCCGCTTTGGGTTCACGACTAGCCATGTCGGCCCGTGTTCTCTATCATATGGATGCTAGCGACCCTATCATATACGTGAGCCAAAAGGCGCAAACGGTCCCGGGACATGGTAAGGTGACACCCGTGGGAATACCGTGCGTGAGGCCGCAAAATGATATGAGGTGTTACCTGCTAGATCGATGTGACTTGGAATCAGGGTCCTAACAATTTACCTAGGCCTCACGCCCAACACATGTGTTATACTTCCGCATGTACCTTTTTTCACCATTATATGCATCGATATGACTTAAGTTTTGGCCAAGCTAGGTTGCCTAGCTCTTGTATTTATGCCCTACATTCCTGTTAATTCGGCTAGGGCATAAGGGGAGCACCTCTGCGATTGTTACCGCCGGGTCAGCCGGATGTGTACCTCAGACTGGGTGAAGCCGAAAGCTAGCGTTCTTAAGGGAATATCCGGTCAGTGAACAAAAGATGACTTTTATTTATTTTCCATATCTGCCCCCAGATTCTTTTTCTGCGCTTCTTATCGAAATCCGGACATGCACTTTAGGGCATGCTTACGAAGGGAAAGGAACCCTTAACAGAACTATTCTCCCTGGAAGATGTTTCTTACTACCCATGTAATATAACATAACTAGTTGGGCACTTGTCTGATAAAGCACTAATGACCCCTACGTCTGGTCTCCACGCATGCCTTGGTTCTTACATAACCGAGAGGGTATTAGGATACACTCCAGACCGTCGGGTCCCGAGGTTGAAGTGAAAAGGTCCGCCACGACAAACGATCTACAATCCGGCTAGAAGGCATTATACATGTCACTTTAAATTACATAGTCAATTTGACTAGTTGAATTCCTCTTGAATAACATCCAATAGGCTATCTAGTCCACAATCCTGTTGGGAATACTTTGCGGCCAATTCTTCTTGGCCGTACACTAAGCTCACAGGGATCTCCTTCCCATCGGGCCTCACAGGTCCGACTTCGGCCATGTGGTTCGGGTGAGCCTTCTTGTACCGTGTCTTCACCATTGCCCAGGCTTCCCTGGCGCCATGACGGCAGGCTGATAACTTCCATAATCGGCAGCGCCGTCGCGCTCCCTTCAGCTTTTCTGCAAGCTCTCCAAGGCCTTCGAGTATGGAGACGGATGGCCACAAGGCCTGGGCGACGCCTTGCATCACCTGCCGAACTCGTTCGTGCAGCTGTGAGAGCTCGGGAAGAAGGTCACCCGTTGAACCGGGCATTTCCTCAACAGGATGACCTGTTAGCATACTGACAGACATAACTCTGTCAGCCAGCTTCCTCGCCGAACTCTTTTTCAAAGTTCGTTCAAGCACTTACTAAATATGTCGCGTCGAATCCACCGATTCTCCTTAACAGAGTCTGACAGTTGGGCACGAACATCTTTTAGTTCCATGCCCAGCTTGGTGTTGGCATCTAGGAGATCATTCTTCTCCTGCCTCACCATCGTAAGCATGCTCTCACCAGCCTTCAGCTGGCGTAGGAGCTGTTGCTTATCTGGATTTACTCCAGCGTCATCTGCAATTTTATTGTCAGATCTGCATATATGCCGCATCCTATATGACACTTGTCATTCGAAGGATATATTACCAGAGGGGGTATCTTTGGGCTCCCCCGCCGCGGCCAGTGCGGCCTGAAGTTGGGCTCTGCACTATTCAAGCTCCTGGAACAGTTGAGTATTCTTTTCGGTAACAACCTACATAACAAATGATCCTTAAATAAGTTATTCTAACTGTTTCAAGTCTCAGGGGCTACTGATATATATATATATAATCACCAAATTTTCTCACCCGTATGTCTTTTACATACTGCTCCGCCGCTCTGGCTAGACAATTTTGAGCGGCATGGAGGTACGCATCTCCTGAGTTGAAGGCATCCAATGCCTCTTGGGAGAAACAAGCGTCACGAAGAACAGTCCGGCGACGCCTGTGGTTCATGGCACTTTCCACCTCGGAATTGGTGGCGGACAGTTTATCCGCATCCTCTGTCGGACGAGCGCCCGGCGCACGCCTCGTATTCGTTCCCGCCTCCGAATCCGGCCTTGGAGCCTGGCTGGTGGAGGCGCGATTAGTAGCCTCTATGGGTATAGTCCGGCGAGCGCTCTTTTTCCTGAAAAGAAGGCATGGGCATTAATATGCCTCTGAGAATAATGTCTTGCAATAAAGAGGGCGTGCCGTACTGCTGCGCCGGTGTCTCAATCCGGACTGCGGGTCTTTTCAGCCTGCCTGGCCTCGCGGCCCCTTGTTGGCTAGTCGCCGCGGGCTCGGCCTTCCGCCTCGAGGACCTCCCCTACAAAACACGGCTGTTATACGACAATCAAAAACACTCAAGGATGGATCCCTTTTCGAAGTGCTGGGACTTCGGTCTCAGTCACCTGTGAGGCTAGAAGTAGCCCAGGGTAATCGGCCGTAATGGCCACCAAAGCGTTGTCATTACTCAATTGGTAAAATACCCCATCGATCAGCTCCATAGATATGTCCAGATCCTCCTGGGAGGCCGGGTCAAGGGACCGTCCAGGGTCCTCGGGTTGTGGAGGGGGTTTGTTTATCTCCCTTACAGCCTGGCACAACTCCTACGATGAAATCACTAGACTAAATACTTAACTACGGGAATACAAAATGGATGGGCGAGAAAAAGTATCTGCTTACCCAGCTCGGAGGATTGTACATAGAAAATCCGCCCTGCGGGTTGACACGAAGGAATTCCTCCTCTTCTCCCTTGTACAAAGTGGATAAGATCTTTATTAGATCAGCAACCGATCCCGGCCCTTTACGGCCGTGGCGGGTGGCGTCATCCTCCCTGTTGAAATCCCACATGGGTTGGCCTCTATATTGAAGCGGCTGCACCCCCCACATAATACATATGGCCATGACCTCGATCATGGTCAATCCGGATCGAGCTAAAAAACTTATCCGACTCATCAGGTAAAGAACGTCCCTGTCATCTTCCTCCAGGGAGCTCCATGGACGCCAGCTCCGGCGCTTCTTCAAAGGGGCGTTGTCGAACTCAGGAAGGCCGATTCTAATAGGATCCGGGAGGGGGACGTCTTCTATATAAAACCATTTTGAAGGCCAGTCTTCGGACGTCTTCTTTGGGGTTCCGGACAGGTATCCGGTCCCGGCAATACACCACACTTCGGCTCCGCCCACTTGATATATTGACCCCTTCTAAGAACGGGGCACAAGGCTAAACAGCTTCTTCCATAGAGCGAAATGAGCCTCACAGCCCAAAAACAACTCGCAAAGGGCTACGAATCCCGTGATATGTAGCATGGAGGCAGGCGTAAGGTTGTTCAACTGGAGGCCGTAGAACTCCAGGAGCCCCCGGAGAAAAAGATGAATTGGAAATCTGAGCCGTCTTACCAAATAAGGGACAAGGCATACCCGCTCTCCCTTGGAGGGATTGGGAAGGCTCTCCGCTTGCTCTTCGCCATTATAGGTGGCAAGCCCGGCTCGAACCGGGACCATGTACGCTGGGGGAAGAAATCCCTTGGTCTGAAGCATCACTAATTTGCTGTGCGGGACGGAACATCTCTCCCAATCTCCAGGCTTGGGGCTAGGGGAGCGAGAGGAGGAGCTGCGTCGACCGGCCATGATGGAATGGATCTCTGTCGAATGCGCTCCGATGAAGGCTCGCCAAGGGAGGATGGTGTGATTTGGATCTGAATCCTCATCTTTTTAATATGCAGCTCATTCACACAGCTAGGGGGGTAAATGTAAAAACACCCTGGCTCTTCACATTCGCTCAACAGGTGGAAAGTGGCCATTATTGGGCGTGGAAGCCAAGGAGTGCAACATTCACAAGAGGTCGGACACTATTTCGACAAGTACACGGAATTTGGAGAGGAACCCGCCCTGCAATGCCGAAGACAATACTGCGCGTCGGACTCATCGTCATTGAAGCCTGGTTCAGGGGCTACTGAGGGAGTCCTTGTAACACCCCGGATGTGACTTTCCCAATTTGTACTCCAACTCTTGCCGTTTCTGGCGTTAAGTTATTTTATTTTCTCGGGTTCGGGTTTTTGTCTCCGTGTGTGTTGTCGTTGTCATGCATCTCATATCATGTCATCATGTGCATTGCATTTGCATACGTATTCATCTCATGCATTCGAGCATTTTCCCCGTTGTCCGTTTTGCATTCCGGCGCTCCGTTCTCCTCCGGTGGTCATTTCTAGCTTTCTTTCGTGTGTGGGGATTAAACATTTCCGTATTGGACCGAGACTTGCCAAGTGGCCTTGGTTTACTACCGGTAGGCCGCCTGTCAAGTTTCGTATCATTTGGACTTCGTTTGATACTCCAACGGTTAACCGAGGGACCGCAAAGGCCTCGTGTGTGTTGTAGCCCAACACCCCTCCATTTTGGCCCAAAACCAACGAAAACCCTCTCCATTATCTAGAGAGTTCGATCACGATCGCGTGGCCGAAAACCGCACCTCATTTGGACTCTCCTAACTCCTCCTACCTATAAAAAGGCATCCCCTCCCGAAATTCCGGATCAAACCCTACCCTAACCTTCCCCTCGCGCCGCCTGACATTTCCCCTCCACCGGAAGGACATGTCCACCACCATCGCCACCTCCACGTGGCCTCCTGGTTCGCTGAGGCGCTGAGCCCCACATCGCCGTGCCGTCCGAGCCCAGGAAGCCCAAGGCCAGCCCCCGCGGCCCATCTCCCCCGCGCCGCGGCCCGAAGCCGTCCGCCGCCCACGCCCGAGGCGTCGCCCGGCCCCGCTCGCCGGCCCCGCCGCCTCCGCCGCGAGCTCCGCCGCCGCACCATCTCCGCCCCGCCGCCTTGGCTTCCGCCTCGCCTCGGCTTTGGCAGCCGCTGCCCGCCTCCGCCGCGGCCGGCCAGCTCCCTCCTCCAGCCAGATCCGGTCGAGGAGCGACCGGATCTGGCAAACCCAACCTCGCCGGCCGCCGTCTTTGTCGTCTCCGGCAAGCAGCGCCACCGCCTCGTTTTGCGTGCCCGGGTCAAACCCTAGATCCGGAGGTCGAAATTCTACCAAGTCCCCGTGTTTTTTTCCAGTTTCAAGTACCCATGTTCATCGTGCCGTAACTTTGCATCCGTAGCTCCGTTTTTGGCATATAGCATATCAAAATGTTCATATCAGAGAGTACATCTTTTCATTCCATTGCATCATTTGCATTTGAGTTCATCTTGAAGCCCGAAATGCTGTTAGAAGAGGGCTACTTGAGATAATTGTCAGATCTGCTACTCCTTTTGCATATTTATCATTTTTGCCATGATTATTGTGTGCATGTTATGCCCATGAGCTCTACATATGTTTTGTTAAGGGTTTTGTCATCTTTCCAGAGGTGCAACCCATGTATTTTTGTGATGTGTGTGGTGACTAGCACAAGCTTGCCAAGTGAGGCACTTGGTAATTCTGTTTTCAGGGACTTAGCATTTTGTGTATTCTTGATGGGGGTATGCTTAGCTTGTCTTGACTTGCTCCGTAGTGAGTGCATCGAGCTCGTAAACATGCCTACTTGATATCTGTTTCAGCATGTGCCAGTTTTCACTAAGTCTAAAAACTGATTATGTTTTTGCCATCTTCACATGCTTGCAATTGTATTTTCTGATCCCTTTTGGCTCAAGGTCACTAACGGACTTTTTCTAAGATCTTTGAGTAGCTCCATTGCATGTTTTACTTTGCCATGTTCAGGTCCTGTAGCATGTAGTTTTGTGGCTCCGAAGAGGGCTACCTGATCTGAAATTCCAGACAAGTGTTAATTTCACTAAGTCTGAAATCTGTTTGCCATATGCATTTTTGCCATGCTTGTTTGAATCTGTTAATGGATGATTTGGCCGTAGCTCAGTGCTAGAATTTTGCTAAGCATCTTGAGTGCATCCCTGCCATGTATTTTTTTGTCATGTTTGAGTGCTGTAGCATGTTAATCTCATTGAATTTAGATGGCTACTTGCTGTAAATCGCAGACCGGTGTCATATTTGTTTTGCTTGCCATTTCCAAACCGTAACTCCGATTCTGGTGATATTTATATCGTTTTGAAGCGATTTCATCTCATATTTCCAGTGGCACACTTGGATTTCCATGTTGAGGCCAGGTTCATGCTTTCCTTGTCACATCTTGCATATGCATCCCGCATCGCATCCCGCATAGCATATCATCTTTGCATCATGTTGTTTGAGCTTTGCACGTGGTTGATTGTGTCCTTGTTGCTTGTTTGTCTTGTTTGGGTAGAGCCGGGAGACGAGTTTGCTAACGAGGAGCCCTTTGAGTTTGCTTTTGAGGATCCAGTCAACTCTGACAACTTTGCAGGCAAGATGATCATACCCTCGAAATCACTACTATCTTTGCTATGCTAGATTGCTCGCTCTTTTGCTATGCCAATGCTACGATGCCTACCACTTGCTTTCAAGCCTCCCAAATTGCCATGCCAAACCTCTAACCCACCATGTCCTAGCAAACCGTTGATTGGCTATGTTACCGCTTTGCTCAGCCCCTCTTATAGCGTTGCTAGTTGCAGGTGAAGATTGGAGGCCGTTCCTTGTTGGAACATTTATTTACTTGCTGGGATATCATTATATTATCTTTTTATCTTAATGCATCTATATACTTGGTAAAGGGTGGAAGGCTCGGCCTCTCGCCTAGTGTTTTGTTCCACTCTTGTCGCCCTAGTTTCCGTCATATCGGTGTTATGTTCCCGGATTTTGCGTTCCTTACGCGGTTGGGTTATAATGGGAACCCCTTGATAGTTTGTTGGTTTTACCATTTGTCACCTAGCCTCTTTTTCCCTTGGGTTTCCGGAGCCCGAGGGTCATCTTATTTAACCCCCCCCCCCTGGGCCAGTGCTCCTCTGAGTGTTGGTCCGAACCGAGTAGACTGCGGGGCCACCTCGAGGCAACTTGAGGGTTGGTTTTACTCGTAGGTTGTCTCATCTGAGTGTGCCCTGAGAACGAGATATGTGCAGCTCCTATCGGGATTTGTCGGCACATTCGGGCAGTGTTGCTGGTCTTGTTTTAACCTGTCGAAGTGTCTTGAAGAACCGAGGTACCGAGTCTGATCGGAACGTCTCGCGAGGAGGTCTATTCCTTCGTTGACCATGAGAGCTTGTCATTGGCTAAGTTGGGACTCCCCTGCAGGGATTTGAACTTTCGAAAGCCATGCCTGCGGTTATGGGCAGATGGGAATTTGTTAATGTACGGTTGTAGATAACTTAAACCTTAACTTAATGAAAGTGAATCAACTGAGTGTGTTACCGTGATGGCCTGTTCTCGGCAGAGTCTGGGAAGTGGACACGGTGTTGGAGTAATGCTTGCGCAGGTTGTCCTTTAGTTTCTCGCTCGCGCTTTGCCTCCTCTTCTCGCTCTCTTTTGCGAACAGGTTAGCCACCATATATGCTAGTCGCTTGCTGCAGCTCCACTTATATTTACCTTGCCTTACCTTTAAGCTTAAATAGTCTTGATCGCGAGGGTGCGAGATTGCTGAGTCCCTGTGGCTCACAGACTACTATTACACCAGATGCAGGCCCTGATGATTCCGCTCCAGGTGACGTGCTCGAGCTCAAGTGGGAGTTCGACGAGGACTCTCAACGTTACTATGTTTCCTTTCCTGATGACCAGTAGTGGTGCCCAGTTGGGGGTGATCGGGACCGTGTCGCATGTTGGGTTATCTTTTATTTTGGCGCCGTAGTCGGGCCATGAGTGTTTGGATGATGTAATGTTATTTATGTACCTTGATTGACATGGCGAGTGTAAGCCAACTATGTTATCTCCCCTTTATTATTATATTAGATGGGTTGTTGTAAAGATTACCTTATTTGCGACATATGCCTTCGATGCGATTATGTCTCTAAGTCGTGCCTCGACAGGTGGGAGCTATAGTCGCATCGAGGGTGTTATAGTCCTGGATTAGGGGGCCTCTGGACAGCCGGACTATATCCTTCGGTCGGATTGTTAGACTATGACAACCCTAACCCTCTCCGGTGTCTATATAAACCGAAGGGTTTTAGTCCGTAGAACAACAACCACAACATACAATCATACCATAGGCTAGCTTCTAGGGTTTAGCCTCTCTAATGTCATGGTAGATCTACTCTTGTACTACCCATATCATCAATATCAATCAAGCAGGACGTAGGCTTTTACCTCCATCAAGAGGGCCCGAACCTGGGTAAAACATTGTGTCCCCTACCTCCTGTTACCATCCAGCCTAGACGCACAGTTCGGGACCCCCTACCCGAGATTCGCCGGTTTTGACACCGACAATGAGCAATAAGTAACAAAAGTAAATAAGGTGCAGCAAGGTGGCCCAATCCTTTTTGTAGCAAAGGACAAGCCTGGACAAACTCTTATATGATGTAAAGCGCTCCCGAGGACACATGGGAATATCGTCAAGCTAGTTTTCATCACATTCACATGATTCGCGTTCGGTACTTTGATAATTTGGTATGTGGGTGGACCGGTGCTTGGGTACTGCCCTTACATGGACAAGCATCCCACCTATGATTAACCTATATTGCAAGAATCTTCAACTACAACAAAAGTATTAAGGTAAACCTAACCATAGCATGGAACATATGGATCCAAATCAGCCCCTTACGAAGCAACGCATAAACTAGGGTTTAAGCTTCTGTCACTCTAGCAACCCATCATCGACTTATTACTTCCCAATGCCTTCCTCTAGGCCCAAATAATGGTGAAGTGTCATGTAGTTGATGTTCACAAAACACCACCAGAGGAGAGACAACATACATCTCATCAAAATATCGAACGAATACCAAATTCACATGACTACTAATAGCAAGACTTCTCCCATGTCCTCAGGAACAAAAGTAACTACTCACAAAGCATAAACATGTTCGTAATCAGAGGGGTATTAATATGCATATAGGATCTGAACATATGATCTTCCACCAAATAAACCAACTAGCATAACCTACAAGGAGTAATTAACACTACTAGCAACCAACTAGCACCAATCCTGGACTTGGAGACAAGAATTGGATACAAGAGATGAACTAGGGTCTTGAGATGAGATGGTCCTAATGAAGATGTTGATGGAGCTGCCCTCTCCCGATGAGAGGAGCGTTGGTGATGATGATGGCGATGATTTCCACCTCCGGGAGGGAAGTTTCCCTGGCAGAACAGCTCTGCCAGAGCCCTAGATTGGTTCCGCCAAGGTTCCGCCTCGTGGCGGCGGAGTTTCGTCTGAGAAGATGGCTTATGATTTATCCCATCAAAAGACTCGATATAGCAGAAGATGGCCACCGGAGGGCCACCAGGGGGCCCATGAGGTAGGGGGCGCGCCCAGGGGGGTAGGGTGCGCCCCCCACCCTTGTGGGCAGGGTGTGGCCCGCTGGTGAAGTTCTTGCTCTCAGTATTTTTTTTATATTTGGAAAACATCTTCCGTGAAGTTTCAAGACTTTTGGAGTTGTGCAGAATAGGCCTCTAATATTTGCTCCTTTTCCAGCCCAGAATCCTAGCTGCCGGCATTCTCCCTCTTTATGTAAAGCTTGTAAAGTAAGAGAGAATAGGCATAATTATTGTGACATAATGTGTAACAATAGCCCATAATGCAATAAATATTGATATAAAAGCATGATGCAAAATGGACGTATCAACTCCCCCAAGCTTAGACCTCGCTTGTCCTCAAGCGAAAAGCCGAAATCGAAAAATATGTCCACATGTTTAGAGACAGAGGTGTCGATAAAAATAAAATACGGACATGAGGGCATCATGATCATTCTTAGAACAGCAACTTATATAATTCTTGTCATATAATCTCTAATGCTAGAGTAATAATTCAATCACAATATCAAGTATGAATCGTAAACTTCATTGAAAACTAACAAACTATAATCTCAGTCATTGAAGCAATTGCAATTTATCATAAAATAGGAAAGAGTCAATGTATAAGAGCTTTTCATCAAGTCCACATACTCAACAATCATATAATCTTTCACAATTGCTGACACTCATGCAGTACTTATGGGAATGGAGTTTTAGTTTGACACATAGAAAGATAGGGGCTTATAGTTTTGCCTCCCAACGTTTTACCTCAAGGGTAATGTCAACAGTAATAGTTCATGAAAACTCACATCCAATTAGCCATATATACCAGGATCTTTCCAACATATTGTGCTTGCCAAAGGATAAAGTGTAAAAAGGAAGGGTGAAAATCACCATGACTCTTATGCAAGGTAGGAGATAAAAGTAAAAGATAGGCCCTTCGCAGAGGGAAGCAGAGGTTGTCATGCGCTTTTATGGTTGGATGCACAAAATCTTAATGTGAAAGAACATCACTTTATATTGCCACTTGTAATATGGACCTTTATTATGCAGTATGTCGCTTTTATTACTTCCATATCACACGATCGTATAAAGCTTATTTCCTCCACACCAATCAATCATACATATTTAGAGAGCAATTTTTATTGCTTGCACCGATGACAACTTACTTGATGGATCTTACTCAATCCATAGGTAGATAGGGTGGACTCTTATGGCAAGACTAGTTTGAGGGTGTTTGGAAGCACAAGTAGTATCTCTACTTGGTGCAATGAATTTGGCTAGAGGGGTAAAGGCAAGCTCATCATGTTGGAAGATCCAAGACAATATAATTCATCTCAGATGTAAGAAAACATAACCCATTACGTTGTCTTCCTTGTCCAATGTCAACTCTTTAGCATGTCATATTTTAATGAGTGCTCACAATCATAAAAGATGTCCAAGATATTATATTTATATGTGAAGACCTCTCTTTCTTTATTACTTTCTATTAATTGCAACGATGACCAAAACTATGTTTGTCAACCCTCAACAACTTTTATTCATTATACTTTTCTATGTGAGCTAATTACTCTCCATAAGACTCACATGATCTCTTTGTTAATTTTTATTTCTTTCTCTTTTCTTTTATTCACTTAGGATCATGGCAAAATAATCAAGCCCTTGACTCAACACTAATCTTTATTATATAGCTCATGGACTCAATTACATAGAAGGATAATAAAGCAAAACTCACAACTAGATCACACTAAGAACTTTTATTCTACTAGATCAAGATATTACCAAAAGGATCGAACTAAGAAAAACAGTAAAGGTAAAAGTGATGGTGATACGATACTGGGGCACTCCCCCAAGCTTTGCAGATGCCAAGCGGAGTGCCCATACCCATGTGATTATGTCTCTATTTTCGGGTATGGTGATGTGATGTTCTTGGCGATGATGCCCCTCAAGATACGATTCTCGTCCTCAAGCTTGTTGACTTGTTGCTTGAGGTCCATTATTTCCTTTCGGAGTTTTCCTACAACAGCCAAAGCTCCCTGCACCCAAGGGTGCTGCATAGCTGCGGGAGAACCAGTGACACTCTTTTTCATATTCTCACAAGAAAGAAATCTAACATTGGAAGGGATAACCGAGTTTGGAACAGCTGAGCTCTACAGTTCTCCCATTGTGAATCCAGCTTGGAGGCGGGAGGTGACTTCTTGATCCTCTTCCATGGCATCTATCCTCTTTAAATCAGCCTCCATCTCTTCCTCTGTTGCTGGCCCAACGGGGTCAACATGATTGTTTGTCGTTGATCTCGGTGCCGGATGAGACACCCGGCTCTCCCCGACTGACTCTTGCGAAGACATCCTGCTCTAATCTGCAGCAGCAAGAGATCGAAACAGAAACATGAGATTTTTGCGTAATACGGGAGTCAAAACCCCCGGGAGGTTATATAATGAATTTTTACCGACCAAAATACATGTCGTGTACGAAAATGGAGTCTGGATAGCACACGAGGTAGGGGGGCACGCCCAGTAGGGTAGGGCGTGCCCTCCACCCTCGTGGAGCCCTCGTGTCCGTCCCGGACTGCTGCTTATTTTTCTATTTTTCTAAATATTCCAAAACAGAGAAATAGTTCCTTAAAAACTGTTTTGGAGTCGGTTTACTTACCGCACCACATACATATTCCTTTTTGGAGTCTGAAACTTTCTGGAAAGTGTACCTTATATATTCCTTCGGGGTTGCGATTTCAATAACATTTGGTTCAACATTTATGGGATTACCTGAGATATAGTGTTTGATTCTTTGACCGTTCACCACCTTCGGATTTGTGCCTTCGAAGTTGTTGATTTTTATGGCACTGGAACGGTAGACCTCCTTGATACCGTAAGGACCTTCCCATCTTGAGAGAAGTTTTCCTGCAAAAAATCTTAAACGAGAGTAGTATAGAAATACATAATCACCTACATTAAACTCATGCTTTTGTATCCTTTTGTCATGCCATCTTTTAACTTTTTCTTTAAACAACTTGGCATTTTCGTAGGCTTGGGTTCTCCATTCATCAAGTGAGCTAATATCAAATAACCTCCTCTCACCGGCAAGTTTAAAATCATAATTAAGTTCTTTAATATCCCAATAAGCCTTGTGTTCTAGTTCGAGAGGTAAGTGACAGGCTTTTCCATTGACCATTTTATACGGAGACATACACATAGGATTTTTATATGCAGTTTTATAGGCCCATAATGCATCATCAAGTTTCTTGGACCAATTCTTTCTAGATCTATTAACAATCTTTTGCAAAATTAATTTGAGTTCTCTATTGCTCAATTCTACTTGACCACTAGACTGAGGGTGATAAGGAGATGCAATTCTATGATTAACATCATATTTAGCAAGCATTTTACGGAAAGCACCATGAATAAAATGTGAACCACCATCAGTCATTAAATATCTAGGGACTCCAAATCTTGGAAAATTAACTTCTTTAAGCATTTTAATAGAAGTGTTATGATCAGCACTACTAGATGGAATAGCTTCTACCCACGTAGTAACGTAATCAATAGCAACTAAAATATGTGTATATCCATTAGAGGAAGGAAAGGGTCCCATATAGTCAAAGCCCCAAACATCAAATGGTTCAATAACGAGTGAATAATTCATAGGCATTTCTTGACGTCTACTAATATTACCAATTCTTTGACATTCATCACAAGATAAGACAAACTTACAGGCATCTTTGAAGAGAGTAGGCCAATAAAAACCAGATTGCAGTACCTTATGTGCAGTTCTATCTCCAGCATGGTGTCCTCCATAAGCTTCAGAGTGACACTTGCGTAGGATATGTTCCCGTTCATGCTCAGGTACACAACGTCTAATAACACCATGTACTCCTTCTTTATAAAGATGTGGGTCATCCCAAAAGTAATGCCTCAAATCATAGAAGAACTTTTTCTTTTGCTGGTATGTGAAACTAGGTGGTATAAACTTAGCAACAATGTAATTTGCATAATCAGCATACCATGGAGCAGTATGAGAAGCATTTATGACATTTAATTGCTCATCAGGAAAGCTATCATCAATAGGTAGTGGGTCATCAAGCACATTTTCTAACCTATACAAGTTGTCTGCAATGGGGTTCTTAGCTCCTTTTCTATCAACAATGTGCAAATCAAATTCTTGTAGCAAGAGAACCCATCTAATAAGTCTAGGTTTAGCATCTTTCTTTTCCATAAGATATTTAATAGCAGCATGATCAGAGTGAATAATTACTTTAGAATCAACAATATAAGGTCTAAACTTATCACAAGCAAATACAACTGCTAAGAATTCTTTTTCGGTAGTAGCATAATTTCTTTGAGCATTGTCTAGAGTTTTACTAGCATATTGAATAACATTTAGTTTCTTATCAACTCTTTGTCCTAGAACAGAACCTACAACATAATCACTAGCATCACACATAATTTCAAAGGGTAAATTCCAATCAGGTGGCTTAAACAATAGGTGCAGAAATCTATGCTTTCTTAAGTATTTCAAATCCTTCCACACAATCATCATCAAAGACAAATGGTATATCTTTTTGTAATAAATTAGTCAAAGGCCGAGAAATTTTTGAGAAGTCCTTAATGAACCTCCTATAAAAACCGGCGTGACCAAGGAAACTTATTATACCTTTGATGTCCTTGGGACATGGCATCTTTTCAATAGCATCAACCTTGGCTTTATCAACTTCAATACCTCTTTCAAAAACTTTATGCCCCAAGACAATACCTTCATTAACCATAAAGTGGCACTTTTCCCAATTTAAGACAAGATTAGTTTCTTCACATCTCTGCAAAACTCGTTCAAGGTTGGTCAAGCAATCATCAAAAGAAGATCCATAGACGAAAAAGTCGTCCATTAAAACCTCACAAATCTTTTCACAAAAGTCAGAGAATATAGCCATCATGCATCTTTGAAAGGTAGCAGGTGCATTACATAAACCAAAAGGCATACGTCTATAAGCAAAAGTACCAAAAGGGCATGTAAAAGTAGTCTTTGATTGATCTTTGGCTGACACAGGTATTTAAGAGAAACCAGAATAACCATCTAGAAAACAAAAATGTGTATGTTTGGACAATCTTTCTAGCATTTGATCAATAAAAGGTAAGGGGTAATGATCCTTTTTAGTAGCCTTATTTAATTTGCGGAAATCAATTACCATCCTATAACCTGTAATAATTCTTTGAGGAATCAATTCATATTTATCATTAGGAACAACAGTAATACCTCCCTTCTTAGGGACACAATGGACAGGGCTTACCCATTGACTATCAGCAACGGGATAAATTATACCTGCCTCAAGGAGCTTTAGTATCTCCTTTCTTACCACTTCTTTCATTATAGGATTCAGCCGGCATTGATGATCACGAACTGGTTTAGCATCTTCTTCCAAATTAATTTTATGTTGACATAGAGTGGGACTAATGCCCTTAAGATCATCAAGAGTATACCCAATAGCAGCGCGGTGTTTCTTAAGAGTTTTCAATAATCTCCCTTCCTCATGCTCTGAAAGGTTAGCACTAATAATAACAGGATATATCTTTTTCTCATCAAGATAAGCATATTTAATAGTATCAGGTAATGGTTTAAGCTCAAACACGGGATCACCCTTGGGTGGAGGAGGATCCCCTAGGATTTCAACAGGTAAATTGTTTTTCAGAATAGGTTCCTGTTTAAAGAATACTTCATCTAATTCCCTTCTTTCATTCATAAACATATCAATTTCATGGTCTAGCAAGTATTGTTCTAAAGGATCACTAGGAGGTACGGCAATAGAAGCAAGACCAATAATTTCATCCTTACTAGGTAATTCTTCTTCACGGTGTTGTCTACTAAATTTAGAAAAATTAAATTCATGAGTCATATCATCTAAACCGATAGTAACAACATCTCTTTTGCTATCTATGGTAGAATTAACAATATTTAAGAAGGGTCTACCAAATATAATGGGACAAAAGCTATCTTGTAGGGAACTAAGAACAAGAAAATCAGCAGGATATTTAGTTTTCCCACACAAGACTTCAACATCTCTAACAATTCCCATTGGTGAAATAGTATCTCTATTGGCAAGTTTAATTGTGACATCAACATCTTCCATCTCAGCAGGTGCAATATCATGCATAACTTCTTAGTATAAGGAATAAGGTATTGCACTAGCACTAGCACCCATATCACATAAGCCATGATAACAATAATCTCCTATTTTAACAAAAATAACAGGCATGCCTACCACATGTCTAGGTTTATCTTTATCACGGGGTTTCGCAATTCTAGCAGTTTCATCACAGAAATAAATAGCATGCCCATCAATATTATCAGACAAGAGATCTTTAACGATAGCAATATTAGGTTCAACTTTAACTTGCTCAGGAGGTGTATATGTTTTAATTTTGCTTTTACGAACTACAGTTGAAGCTTTAGCATGATCCTTTATCCTAACAGGGAAAGGTGGTTTCTCAACATAAGAAGTAGTAACAATAGGATCATTATAAGTGATAGTCTTTTCTTCAACTTTAATAGGTGCATCTACTTTTACTTCTATGGGAGGATGATATTTAAACCACTTATCCTTGGGGAGATCAACATAAGCAGCAAAATATTCACAGATAGAAGCTACTATCTCAGAGTCAAGTCCATATTTAGTGCTAAATTTACAAAAAATATCGGTATCCATAAAAGATTTAACACAATCAAAACTAGGTATCATACCTGACTCCTCCATTGTCGAGGTCCCAATCTTCAGAGTTGCGTTTAATTCTTTCCAATAAATCCCATTTTAATTCAATATATTCATCATAAAAGAGCCAACACAAGAAGTATCAATCATGGCGCGACTGTTACCAGAAAGCCGAGCATAAAAATTTTGAATAATCATTTCTCTTGAGAGCTCATGATTGGGGCACGAATATAACATTGATTTAAGCCTTCCCCAAGCTTGAGCGATGCTTCTCCTTCGCGAGGCCAAAAATTATATATATAATTGCGATCACGATGAACAAGATGCATAGGATAAAACTTCTGATGAAATTCCAATTTCAATCATTTGTAATTCCAAGACCTCATATCATCACATAGCCTATACCATGTTGATGCATCTCCCCTCAAATATAAAGGGAAGACCTACACCTGCAAGCTTAAATAATCCACAAACTTCATCCACATATATCAGATGTTCATCAGGATGTTTTGTTCCATCTCCTAAAAAAGGATTAGCTAGCAGTTTTTCTATCATACCCGAAGGAACTTCAAAGCAAGAATTTTCATTTTCATTTTCAGTAGGTTCAGTAGGTTGAGGAGCAAATCTTTGCCCTGCTGGTCGGGGTGAAGATACCCCGAACAAGCCCCTCAGAGGATTACTTTCCGTGGTAACAAGTGACAGTAAATTTCAGCACACTATATAAATTTTTCCTTACCAAATTCTACCTACCAAAGGCGCTTCACTCCCCGGCAACGGCGCCAGAAAAGTGTTCTGATGACCACAAGTATAGGGGATCTATCTAATCCTTTCGATAAGTAAGAGTGTCAAACCCAACGAGGAGCAGAAGGAAATGATAAGCGGTTTCCAGCAAGGTATTCTCTACAAGTACTGAAATAAGTGGTAACAGATAGTTTTGTGATAAGATAATTTGTAACGAGCAACAAGTAACAAAAGTAAATAAGGTGCAGCAAGGTGGCCCAATCCTTTTTGTACCAAAGGACAAGCCTGGACAAACTCTTATATGATGTAAAGCGCTCCCGAGGACACATGGGAATATCGTCAAGCTAGTTTTCATCACGTTCATATGATTCGCGTTCGGTACTTTGATAATTTGGTACGTGGGTGGACCAGTGCTTGGGTACTTCCCTTACTTGGACAAGCATCCCACTTATGATTAACCTCTATTGCAAGCATCTCCAACTACAACAAAAGTATTAAGGTAAACCTAAACATAGCATGAAACATATGGATCCAATCAGCCCCTTACGAAGCAACACATAAACTAGGGTTTAAGCTTTTCTCACTCTAGCAACCCATCATCTACTTATTACTTCCCAATGCCTTCCTCTTGGCCCAAATAATGGTGAAGTGTCATGTAGTTGACGTTCACATAACACCACTAGAGGAGAGACAACATACATCTCCTCAAAATATCGAACGAATACCAAATTCACATGACTACTAATAGCAAGACTTCTCCCATGTCCTCAGGAACAAAAGTAACTACTCACAAAGCATAAATATGTTCATATTCAGAGGGGTATTAATATGCCTATAGGATCTTAACATATGATCTTCCACCAAATAAACCAACTAGCATCAACTACAAGGAGTAATTAACACTACTAGCAACCTACTAGCACCAATCCCGGACTTCAAGACAAGAATTGGATACAAGAGATGAACTAGGGTTTTGAGATGAGATGGTCCTGATGAAGATGTTGATGGGGATTTCCCTCTCCCGATGAGAGGAGCGTTGGTGATGACGATGGCGATGATTTCCCCCTCTGGGAGGGAAGTTTCCCCGGCAAAACAGCTCCGCTAGAGCCCTAGATTGGTTCTGCCAAGGTTCCGCCTCGTGGCGGTGGAGTTTCGTCTGAAAAGATGGGTTATGATTTTTTTCCCATCGAAAGACTCCATATAGCAGAAGATGGCCACCGGATGGCCACCAGGGGCCCATGAGGTAGGGGGCGCGCCCAGGGGGTAGGGCACGCCCCCCTGGTGAAGTTCTTGCTCTCAGTATTTTTTATATATTTGGAAAACATCTTCCGTGAAGTTTCAGGACTTTTGGAGTTGTGTAGAATAGGTCTCTAATATTTGCTCCTTTTCTAGCCCAGAATCCCAGCTGCCTACATTCTCCCTCTTTATGTAAACCTTGTAAAATAAGAGGGAATAGGCATAAGTATTGTGACATAATGTGTAATAACAGCCAATAATGCAATAAATATTAATATAAAAGCATGATGCAAAATGGATGTATGACTCGATGGAATGGACCCAGGATATCCAGCCCCCAGACCGCAAACGGCCACGAGAGTGGGATGGTCTGGAGGCCCTGAGCAGGCTGGTTGGTTTGCTTGGCATGGAACTGGCAAGCATAGTGGGATTTTACCAGCTCAGTTGCATCGCTGAGTGTCGTGGACCAGTAGAATCCACTGCGAAACGCCTTGCCAACCAAGGTGCATGACGACGAGTGATGCCCGCAGTCCCCGCGATGTATGTTAGCTAGTAGCTCGCCCCCTGCTTCCGGGGAATGCATCACAAAGAAACACCATTGGGTCATTTCCTGTACAACTCACCATCCTGGATGCAATACGCCGTAACTTGCCGGGCCACGCGCTTCGCGTCCTCCTCTTTCTCTGGCAGTATCCCCCACAGCAGGTACTCCTTGAATTCTTTAGTCCAGCACCCCTCCTTAGTTTCAAGCGCAAGGAGCAAGCGCGCTCCTGAGGTCGGGCCGCAGGCGGCAGCTCCTGAGGTTGGTGGCGGTGGGAGCTCCTCCTGAAGTGGTGTAGGCTCCGCAGCCGGAGGGGCCATTGAAGGCTTAAAGAGCCGCTCCTCCAGGACGCCGGGCTCCTAGGGCTGTCGCCTTGATGCCCTCTTGGCGATATCGTCCACTTCCTTGTTTGTGCCACGGGGCACATGCTGCAGTTCTAGGCCCATGAATTGCTTCTCCATTTTGTGTACCTCCGTGAGGTATGCCTCCATGTGCTCGTCCTTTGGCTCGTATACCTTGTTGGAGAACTTGACGAGGAGCTGAGAGTCGCCCTTGATGGTGAGGCGCTTCACCCCCAAGGCTGCCGCAGCCTTGAAGCCGACGATCAAGCCTTCTTACTCCATGATGTTGTTGGAGACCTTCTCGCCTCAATGGAGGGAGAGTTTCACGACGTAGTAGAGCTTCTCTTGAGTGGGCGAGATGAGCACGGCTCCATCCCCCGTGCCCTGGCGTGCGAAAGCGCCATCAAAGTACATGACCCAGGCGTCTGGTGCTTCACTTCCTGGCGAAAGGGATCAGTTCTCGCCCGCTGTGGGTTCCGGAGTGTCGGTCCATTTTGCCATGAAGTCGGCGAGGGCTACCCCCTTGATGACCCTGGTGGTGCTGAAATCCAGCTGAAACACCTGCAGCTCGATGTTCCACTCGGCGACTCTTCCCACTGCGTTGGGGCTCCGAAGAACCTCCCAAGTGGGTAGTTGAGACGACTTTAATTGGGCGGCCTTGGAAGTAGTGACATAGCTTGTGTGAGGCCACCAGGAGAGCGAGCAGGGGCTTCTGCGGCATGGGGTATCGTGCCCTTGCGTCCCATAGTATCGTGCTGATGAAGTACAATGGGTGCTCGATGAGGGTGGGAGCATCGGTGGAGCCTGTGGCTTCAGGAGGTTGTGGCGCCTCCCGAGGTATGGGGAACTCAGGAGCTTGGTTGCACAGCACGTCCTCCACATGCCCAGAGATGCCATCTTGTGGGGTCCGATCGTCCGCAGGCGTCGTCATGGCTTTAGCGGCGCTGTCCTAGTACCACTCCGTCCCCGCTGGAGGTCGGCGTTACGCGGCGCCTCCTTGGCCCGGCGCTCCTCGTGGACAGCCATCTACGCCACGCGTGGCGTCTAGGTAGAGCACCAGGGGCTCGAGGGGTCGAGGCACGACCATCACCGGAGGGTGATACGTCTCCAACATATCTATAATTTTTTATTGTTCCATGCTATTATATTATCCATCTAGGATGTTTTATATGCATTTATATGCTATTTTATATGATTTTTGGGACTAACATATTAACGTAGAGCCTAGTGCCAGTTTTTTGTTTTTCCTTGTTTTTGAGTTTTCCAAAAAAGAAATACCAACCGGAGTCGAATTAACATGCCAATTTTGATGATTTTTTACGGACCAAAAGAAGCCCCCGAAGTAAAAGAGTTGGGCCAGACGAGTCCCGGGCCGTCCACGAGGGTGGGTGCGCGCCCTACCCCCCGGGCACGTCCCCTTATCTCGTGGACGACTCGGAGACCCCCTTGGGGTGAGACCAACGCCAAAAATTCCTATAAATACCGAAACTTCTAGAAAATAACCTAGATCGGGAGTTCCGCCGCCGCAAGCCTCTGTAGCCACCAAAAACCAATCGGGACCCTGTTCCGGCACCCTACCGGAGGGGGGATCCATCACTGGTGGCCATCTTCATCATCCCGGCGCTCTCCATGATGAGGATGGAGTAGTTCACCCTCGGGGCTGAGGGTATGTACCAGCAACTATGTGTTTGATCTCTCTCTCATGTTCTTGATATGGCACGATCTTGATGTACTGCGAGCTTTGCTATTATAGTTGGATCTTATTATGTTTCTCCCCCACTATCTCCTTGTGATGGATTGAGTTTTCCCTTTGAAGTTATCTTATCAGACTGAGTCTTTCAGGATTTGAGAACACTTGATGTATGTCTTGCATGTGCTTATCTGTGGTGACAATGGGACATTCACGTGATCCACTTGATGTATGTTTTGGTGATCAACTTGCGAGTTCCGTGACCTTGTGAACTTATGCATAGGGGTTGGCACATATTTTCATCTTGACTCTCTGGTAGAAACTTTGGGGCACTCTTTGATGTTCTTTGTGTTGGTTGAATAGAGGAATCTGAGATTGTGTGATGCATATCGTATAATAATACCCACGGATACTTGAGGTGACATTGGAGTATCTAGGTGACATTAGGGTTTTGGTTGATTTGTGTCTTAAGGTGTTATTCTAGTAGGAACTCTAGGATAGATCGAACTGGAAGAATAGCTTCGTGTTATTTTACTACGGACTCTTGAATAGATCGATCAGAAAGGATAACTTTGAGGTGGTTTCGTACCCTACAATAATCTCTCCGTTTGTTCTCCGCTATGAGTGACTTTGGAATGACTCTTTGTTGCATGTTGAGGGATAGTTATATGATCCAATTATGTTATTATTGTTGAGAGAACTTGCACTAGTGAAAGTATGAACCCTAGGCCTTGTTTCAACTCATTGCAATACCATTTTTGCTCACTTTTTTCATTAGTTACCTTGCTGTTTTTATATTTTCAAATTACAAAAACCTATGTCTACCATCCATATTACACTTGTATCACCATCTCTTCGCTGAACTATTGCACCTATACAATTTAGTCCGGAGTTTCCTCTCTATATGTTGAAAATCTTGAAGTTATCCTTGTTTTACCTTCCTATGCAAGTTGATTCTTATTCCCACAAGTTGTTTGCTCACAAAATCCCTATGCACAGGAAGTGGGTTAGACTTAAATGTGCTTATCATATGCTTCATGATACTCCTGTTATGCTTCAATTCCTATCTTTTATATGAGCATCATTGAAATTATCATGCCTTGATAGGGGCGTTAAACGATAGCGCTGGTTGGGAGGCAACCCAATTTTATTTCTGTTCTTTGCTTTTTGTTCCTATTTAGTAAAAAATAATTCATCTAGCTTCTGTTATGATTGTGTTTTTTATGTTTTAATTAGTGTCCGTGCCAAGTAAAGCCTTTAGGATCTTCTTGGGTGATTATTGTTTGATCTTGCTGATAAAAACAGAAAGTATGCGCTTACGAAAATAATTTTCATTTTTTTACTAGAGAGCGATAACATACCAATTCCAGCTGTAGTAGATCAATATACAAATTATTTAGGTCGTCTTAATTGTTCAGAATTGTTGGAGTTACAGAAGTATTCGAACCTCCAGATTGCTTCAGATTGTTCTATTTTTGACAGATTCTGTTTTCATTGTGTTGTTTGCTTATTTTGATGAATCTATGAGTAGTATCGGAGGGTATGAACCATAGAGAAGTTGGAATACAGTACATATTACACCAATATGAATTTAGAATGAGTTCACAATAGTACCTTAGTGGTGATTTATTTTCTTATACTAACGGAGCTTACGAGTTTTCTGTTAAGTTTTGTGTTCTGAAGTTTTCATGTTTTGGGTAAAGATTCGATGGACCATGGAATAAGTAGTGGCAAGAGCCTAATATTGGGGTTTCCCAAGGCACCCCAAGGTAATATTCAAGGATAACCAAGAGCCTAAGCTTGGGGATGCCCCGGATGGCATGCCCTCTTTCGTCTTCGTTCATCGGTAACTTTACTTGGAGCTACATTTTTATTCACCACATGATATGTGTTTTGCTTGGAGCATCATTTTATTTTATTTTATTTTTCTTGCTGTTTGAATACAATACCAAGATCTGAAATTCTTAATTTTTAGAGAGTCTTCACATAGTTGCATAATTATTCGACTACTCATTGATCTTCACTTATATCTTTTGGAGTAGTTTGTCATTTGCTCTCATGGTTCACTTATATCATTTTGAGAGTCTCTAAACAACATGGTAGTTTTCTTTTGTTATGAACTTAGTCCTAATATGGTAGGCATCCAAGAGGGATATAATAAAAAAATTCATATAGAGTGCACTGAGAAGTTTGATACTTGATGATTGTTTTGAGATATGAAGATGGTGATATTAGAGTCGTGCTAGTTGAGTAATTGTGAAATTAAGAAATACTTGTGTTGAGGTTTGCTAGTCCCGTAGCATGCACGTATAGTAACCGTTGTGTTACAAATTTGAAGCATAAGGTGTTTCTTTGATTGTCCTCCTTATGAGTGGCGGTTAGGGACGAGCGATGGTCTTTTCCTACCAATCTAACCGCCAAGGAGCATGCGCGTAGTGCTTGGTTTTTATGACTTGTAGGTTTTTGCAATAAGTATGTGAGTTCTTTATAACTAATGTTGAGTCCATGGATTATACGCACTCTCACCCTTCCATCATTGCTAGCACTAGTACAAAAAGGGTCAAATGTGAAGCACATTAGTGCCGGTTTGAATTTGAGCCGGCACTAATGTGACCATTAGTGTCGGTTCCAACGGCTAGGCGGGCGGGCATCATTAGTACTGGTTCGTGGGTAACCTTTAGTACCGGTTCATGCCACGAACTGGTACTAATGAGGCCAGTGCGGCTGTGGTCAGGCTGGGGCCCCCACGAAGACCTTTAGTACCGGTTCATGGCATGAACCGGTACTAGAGTTTCTTAGTAAGCTGATTTTTAGTCCCACCTCACCAAGAGAGAGGCAGTATGAGCGGTTTATAAGCCGTGAGTGCAGAGACAATGACGAAGAGGCGCAATGCTCACCTGCACGTTGATTAGCTTCAAGCCTTTCGGAATAGCATAGATTGCACTGAGCTATGTGAAGTGCAGTCTACACTATTCCGAAAGGCTTGAAGCAAATTAACCAGCATTGCACCTCTTTTTTATTTCTAATAACTTATTTGAACTCCGGACTTCTTTTGTGTTCAGTATGCAGCATTCAAAGCGACGTCATCAATTTCCAACATCTTCTAACATCATTTGTTGTTTTTCGGTCATTTACCTAATTGTTTAGAGAGCTAAATGACCGTGAAATTGAAAATCACTACAAAATAAATTCTGAAAATGTTGAAACTTGGCATGGTATCATCATTTCACCCGCATAGCATGTGCGAAAGAGTAGAGAGGGTCACGGCAAAAACTTGACGCACTTCGTGTACAAACTGGACAAACTCTTTCGGAGTATCAGGGTTTCGGACGAGAACTCATCTGTTACACGGGCACTTCAATGTTTCTTAAACTGAACTACAGTCACATATATTTAGGAAAGATGGTAAGATTTCTACTATTTCTCCTCAGTTCATCTTTTGCATACATTATTTTTTTAAGCTAAACTTCATTGCTAAGTATGTTACTATACGATGTTCTTCAACAGGGACTCCCGATGAATGTTGTGCCTGATTGGATCGAGAGTAAAGGTACCATGAATATTGTTAGCTTACGGCCAAGATATCCTACAATGCACTTTAGTGCATTCAGGATTTCTAATAGAGAGGAATGCTTAATAGTAAAAGACTGGAGCAAAATTGTGAACGATCACAGAGAAGTACTAGGGGCAGCAATCAGAAGCGCAACCCATGATTAGGAGACAGGTTCATCTGCATGCTCCAATATGATGAATCAGCAAAGCTATACATGTTCTATGCTATTTTACCTGAGAAAGAGCAGCAGGAGTGATTAATTAGCTAGTTCATGCTCTTAGTACTTGTCCTCTCATGTCCGTGTTCTTCATCCTGAACTTAATCTCAAAGAGTGATTTGCTTTTGTGGTGTTATGAACGCTTATAATATCATTACCATGTTGAACTTGATGATATCTTTGCTATGAAAACCGTTGGTGATGATATATATGATGCAAGAGTTTTTATATTAATATGATGATGATGATGATGATGAGTTATTATATCATTTATGAAAGAAATTGCATATTAGTTTCAACTGGATGGATTCTAGCTAAGTGATCAAGTATATGCCATATCCATATTACCTCGATCACTTAAGTAGGTGATCAAGTATATATAATATGGATATGACATATACTTGATGACTTAGCAAGGATCCACACATCCAGTCAAACTAATCTGCGGTACATTCACCTAACGATTTAACAACTCATTATAATGTAAAACAATCACTAAATTAAATTGAAAAACACAAAATTAAAGTAAAAATAAAAAATAAAACCAAAACACACCCAAACATTTAGTACCGGTTGGTGTTACCAACTGGTACTAATGCCCTACGTGCCCACGGAGCTGGCTCGTGCCACGTGTTGCCCTTTAGCACCGGTTCGTGATGAACCGGTACTAAAGGGGGGGCCTTTAGTGCCTACAATTTAGTGCCGGTTACCGAACCGGCACTAAAGGGCCTTACGAACCGGTGCTATTGCCCGGTTCTGCACTAGTGTAGCCTCTTCGGTACCGTGCATTTCCCTTTCTCACCTCGAGAATTGGTGCAAACTTCGCCTGTGCATCCAAACCCCGTGATGTGATACGCTCTTTCAGACATAAACTTCCTTATATCTTCCTCAAAACAGCCACCATACCTACCTATTATGGAATTTCCATAGCCATTCCGAGATATATTGCCATGCAACTTCCCACTGTTCCGTTTATTATGACACGCTTCATCATTGTCATATTGCCTTGCATGATCATGTAGTTGACATCTATTTGTGGCAAAGCCACCGCTCACAATTTGTTTATACATGTCACTCTTGAATCATTGCACATCTCGGTGCACCGATGGAGGCATTCATATAGAGTCATATTTTGTTCTAGTATCGAGTTGTAATTTTTGAGTTGTAAATAAATAGAAGTGTGATGATCATCATTATTAGAGCATTGTCCTGTGAGGAAATTAAAAAAAGAGAGAAAGGCCAAATAAAAAGAGAGAATGCCCAAAAAATGAGAGAAAAAGAGAGAATGGGCAATGTTACTATCCTTTTCCACACTTGTGCTTCAAAGTAGCACCATGATCTACATGATAGAGAGTCTCTTATTTTGTCACTTTCATATACTAGTGGGAATTTTTCATTATATAACTTGACTGGTATATTCCAACAATGGGCTTCCTCAAAATGCCCTAGGTCTTTGTGAGTAAGCAAGTTGGATGCACACCCACTTAATTTCTTTTGTTGAGCTTTCATACATTTATAGCTCTAGTGCAACCGTTGCATGGCCACTCCTCGCATTGACATCAATTGATGGGCATCTCCATAGCCCGTTGATTAGCCGTGTCGATGTGAGACTTTCTCCTTTTTTGTCTTCTCCACACAACCTCCATCATCATATTCTATTCCACCCATAGTGCTATGTCCATGGCTCGCGCTCATGTATTGCGTGGAAGTTGAAAAAGTTTGAGAATACTAAAGTATGAAACATTTGCTTGGCTTGTCATTGGGGTTGTGCATGATGGGAGCATTTTGTGTGATGAAAATGAAGCATGGCCAAACTATATAATTTTGTAGGGATGAGCTTTCTTTGGCTATGTTATTTTGAGAGGACATAATCGCTTGGTTAGTATGCTTGAAGTCTTATTGTCTTTATGTAAATATTAAACTTTTGTCTTGAATCTTATGGATATGAATATTCCAACCACAATAGGGAAATTACATTGATGAATATGTTAGGTAGGATTCCACATCAAAAATTCTATTTTTATCATTTACCTACTCGAGGACGAGCAGGAATTAAGCTCGGGGATGCTTGATACGTCCCCAATGTATCTATAATTTTTTATTGTTCCATGCTATTATATTATCCATCTAGGATGTTTTATATGCATTTATATGCTATTTTATATGATTTTTGGGACTAACCTATTAACCTAGAGCCAAGTGCCAGTTTCTGTTTTTCTTTGTTTTTGAGTTTTACAGAAAAGGAATACCAAATGGAGTCCAATTAACGTGCCAATTTTTGATGATTTTTTATCGACCAAAAGAAGCCCCTGATGTAAAAGAGGTGTGCTAGAAGAGTCCCGGGCCATCCACGAGGGTGGAGGCGTGCCCTACCTCCCCCCCGGGCGCGTCCCCCTATCTTGTGGACGACTCGGAGACCCCCTTGGTGTGAAATCGATGCCAAAAATTCCTATAAATACCCAAACTTCCAGAAAATAACCTAGATCAGGAGTTCCGCCGCCGCAAGCCTCTGTAGCGGCCAAAAACCAATCGAGACCCTGTTCCGGCACCCTGCCGGAGGGGGGGATCCATCACCGGTGGCTATCTTCATCATGTCGGCGCTCTCCATGACGAGGAGGGAGTAGTTCACCCTCGGGGCTGAGGGTATGTACCAGTAGCTATGTGTTTGATCTCACTCTCTCTCATGTTCTTGATATGGCATGATCTTGATGTACCGCGAGCATTGCAATTCTAGTTGGATCTTATGATGTTTCTCCCCCTCTATCTCCTTGTGCTGGATTGAGTTTTCCCTTTGAAGTTATCTTATCAGATTGAGTCTTTAAGGATTTGAGAACACTTGATGTATGTCTTGCATGTGCTTATCTGTGGTGACAATGGGATATTCACGTGATCCGCTTGATGTATATTTTGGTGATCGACTTGCGAGTTCCGTGACCTTGTGAACTTATGCATAGGGGTTGGCACACGTTTTCGTCTTGACTCTCTGGTAGAAACTTTGGGGACCTCTTTGAAGTTCTTTGTGTTGGTTGAATAGATGAATCTGAGCTTGTGTCATGCATATCGTATGATCATGCCCACGGATATTTAAGGTGACATTGGAATATTTAGGTGACATTAGGGTTTTGGTTGATTTGTGTCTTAAGGTGTTATTCTAGTACAAACTCGAGGATATATCGAACGGAAAGAATAGCTTCATGTTATTTTACTACAGACTCTTGAATAGATCGATTAGAAAGGATAACTTTGATCTGGTTTCGTACCCTACAATAATCTCTTCATTTGTTCTCCGCTATTAGTGACTTTGGAGTGACACTTTGTTGCATGTTGAGGTATAGTTATATGATCCAATTATGTTATTATTGTTGAGAGAACTTGTACCAGTGAAAGTATGAACCCTAGGCCTTGTTTCAATGCATCGCAATACTGTTTTCGCTCACTTTTATCATTAGTTACCTTGCTGTTTTTATATTTTCAGATTACAAAAACCTATATCTACCATCCATATTGCACTTGTATCACCGTCTCTTTGCCGAACTAGTGCACCTATACAATTTACCATTGTATTGGGTGTGTTGGGGACACAAGAGACTCTTTGCTATTTGGTTGCAGGGTTGTGTGAGAGAGACCATCTTCATCCTATGCCTCCCACGGATTGATAAACCTTAGGTCATCCACTTGAGGGAAATTTGCTACTGTCCTACCAACCTCTGCACTTGGAGTCCCAACAACGTCTACAAGAAGAAGGTTGTGTAGTAGACATCAAAGGGCTAGTCAAATATCTCTTGAGGTCTTGAAATGCCAGGTCGGCCTCTGGGGTCCACTCGAACGGGCCCTTCCTCTTCATCAGCTTGAAGAACAGCAGGGCGTGTTCTCCCAGCTTGGAGATGAAACGCCCCAATGAGGTCACGCAACCCGCGAGCTTCTGCATTTCCTTGAGAGTTTGGGGCGGGCTCATGTCTTCTACTGACTTGACCTTCTCCGGATTTGCCTCGATCCTCCTGTGCCACACGAGGAAACCCAGCAGCTTGCCCGAAGGGACGCCGAACACGCACTTCTCTGGATTGAGCCGCAGGTCCACCTGTCGCAGGCTGGCGAAAGTGTCTTCCAAGTCTTGTATGAGGGTCCTCGCCTCCTGAGATTTCACCATGATGTCGTCAACGTAGGCCTCAGTGTTTCTTCCGAGCTGTTGGCCCAGGGTGAAGTCGCGACTTGCCAGTCCCCAGCACTGCCCAAGATCTTGGCACGCATGTAGAAGGGGTCGACTATCACGATGTCCGGGGTCTTGTCGCGAATGATCCGCATCTCCATACTCAGCGAAAATAGCCGAACGAAGGTGTAGTGCAGCGGATGAAGGTTCAACATAGCGTGGATGTCATCAAACCGCAGGACGATCGTACCCCCGATGGAGTTATCCACAAAGCCCTTGCCCTCTGGCACCTTGGCCGCGAAAACCGGGTATGCTACATCCTTCTCTCCGAGACGCTGCTTCTCCAAAGAAATAACACTGTCATGCAGACTCTGCATAGCACTGGTTGCAGCATCGAGCATATTTCTCGGTAGCATCGGCCTACCCGCCACATGCACCCTCCTTGAGATATCCTCAGGTGAAGGTGGCCCGTCCTGAGCACGGATCATACTCGGTGCCGGCTGGCCCGCACCCTTGTTAGTCTCTCATTTGCGTGCCTTCTTCTTCTCCTGTAATGGGACCGAGTTCTGCTCACAGACCACCTTCTTGAGTGTGTTGGGGCTGATAATATTTTGCACCTCGCCTATCTGAGGCTCGGTGAAGTCGGCAGCTGGAGGCGTCTCTTGAGAGCTGAACGGCAGACGACGTCTGTTGCAACTTGGCTTCTCCGCGGTACCAGCTAGATCGCGCACGTCTTTTGTTCTGTTGGGTTCTTGAGAAGGAGCCCCCATGAAGTCGCCACCGTACCCATGATCGGCAAAGTACTAATCGACGTTGGCAAATGTATCGTCGTAGTCGTCGTTCTGATCCTGTGCCATATGCATGTTTGGATCCAGTGGCATAGGGATGTCCGGCACCGTTGCGGCGGTCTTGCCATGGGGCCGACTTGGCGCCGGTACGACTGGCGGTGTTGTGTTTGGGGTGGTGTCCCCCGCCCCCAAACGAATCTGGCTCTTCGGCCAAAGCAGGGGCCAGCTCAGGCAGGCGCTCAGGGTCATCACGTCATCATCGTCGGCCCTGACGGGTCGAATCGGAGGTAACAACTCGTCGCAGCCTGGCAGCACCTGAACCAGTTGAACCCTAAACAAGTTGGGTGGCATCTGGGTACCGTGGAACAAGGGGTTGCCCGGTTGAACGATTTTGCCCTTGGCGACATCGACCAACTCGTTGTTCATGAAGTGCAGGAGAGTGCACGGAACGTCGGCGGCGCCCTGCGAAAACATGTAGGGCGTCAGGGATGCCCAGTCAAAGGCAAGGAGATGAAGTCCTCGGCCGAGAGAGGCTTAATTAGTTACTATGATGATGGCGTCGAGCTCGGCTAATGTCGAGGCACCGCCAACGGCGGGCGTGTAGTTGACGGAGGGGCCGCTTGCTGCAGAGGTGTCGGCCGGTGTACACCCGGGTGCATTAAGCTCCCGTGCCGGCGTCGGAGACACCAATGGCCCCGCCATCGCGTTCTGCGAGTTGCTGGCCGTGAAGCCAGGAATCGGGGGCGGCCCGTGTTGGCCACCCGCAATCCACGCACTAATCCCCTGGATCAAGGTAGGCACAATGGCGGTGATCGTCCTTCCGAGTTGTTGTTCCACTTGCTCTTGGACAATCTCCGGAATCCGCGCCACCTGTGCCCTGAGTTCTTGATCCTCGCACGCCTGGCTTTTCGAGCTGGTCTTTTTCTCCTTTCGCCCACCAGTGTTATAGTATGACGACCATTTTGTCGACAAGCCTTTGCCGGCCACACGACCAGCTGACGTCGGCTTACTGAGCTTATCCTTGTTGTTCATTACATTCAACGCCCTATTTAGAGTGGTGTCCCAAGGGTTGCTCTTAGTCGACCCTGCGCTACTGCTTTCAGTCGCCTGCGGAAGGAATGTGAACCATTTAGAAATTTGGCTTCATTAATTAGAATGCAACCATATGGAGCTAATTACACGGGGGTGTATTCCTTACCAAAACAAGCTCAAGCACCCTGGTCTTCGGATCCGTGGTAAGCTCCTTTGTTTTCGGGTCCTTCTTGTACCGGGCCCTGACAAAGTTGCTGGTCTGCTTGTCACTATATTTATCGAAGAGGGGCAGTAGGCCTTGCTCGGCACGGTCCGCCTCCTCCTTGTCCCCCACTTACTTGATTCGGAGTTTGCGGTGCTCGAGCAATTGATCTTGAAGTCATTGTAGTCATCTTCGGTGATCGAAGAATTTTTCTCCTTGATCTTCTCATAACTCTCACCTTTCTTGATCATTCTCTTCACATTGCTTTTCCAAGTAGACAGGGCCTTGATCATCTTTGTGAGGGAAGCATTGTTCACTTTATTCCCTTTGAGGCTTGTGTTTTCAAATTCAGCGGGGAACTTGTATCATCGTGCAGCTTCGTGAAGAGGAGGTTGCGCAAATTCCCTCGGTCAGGATGCCTCAGGTTCTCGGTGTTGATCGAGACGGTGCTCCGGAGAATGCACCCGAGCTGAAGCGAGTACCCCTTGACTATTCGTTCGGGCGCCGTTGGATTCTCGTCGGAGTCCACTTCAGTAACTTCCTCGTTGAGGATGCGGAGCACGGTCGGGCGCCGGTCCTTCCGTTGCCTCTTCGGTTGGCTGCCATCTGTGTGTGCGCCGCCATCATCAGTGGTGGCATCCTCGGCGGAACCATCAGTGGTGGCATCAGTGGGGTCATCCTCGGCGGTACCATCGGTGGTCTCAGGATCGGTGGGGAAGGCGGCGTCCTCATACAAGTGAGGTTGTTCCTCCATCTCCTGGGACAGCTCCCAGAATGCCTTGACGCCCAAACCCCCGGCCTCATCGTTGTTGGCCATGTTTCTCTCTAAATAGGAACAAAGCTCGGTCAAAAAGTTGGTTATTGTCAAGGAACAAGATCATGGTCTCATCATTTAGGGTTTGTCGACACCGAGGCATCCTAAAAGCTAAGCTTTTATCATTGAGGGTTTTTCGATGCCGAGGCACCCTAAAAGCCTAAGCTTTCATCATTTCGGTTTTTATCGACACCGAGGCACCCTAAAAGCCATGCATTAGTCACAAGTACGCCGGGGCACTTGATCCTACTTAATTAACTACTAAGATACCCCGACCCATGCATTAGTCACAAGTACCCCATATGTCCTATTTTTAGCAAAGTCATGCTAAAATTCATGGAAAATTTCAGCATGACCTTTGCTAAAAATAGGACATATGGAGTACCCGAATTTGCCGGAACGGAAGTTAATCGACATTCCAGCAAACTCAAGGGCCTCTCGGGTGGACAAGGCAAAAAAGGCCTCCATCACAACATGGAAAATACATTGGCATGTGAAGAGGTGAAACAATATATGCATCTCCAAGCAGTATCATTCAACATTTTGGACAAACCACTACAAGCAATACTGGACCATTTCTCCCCCAATACATCATAGCAACATTATTTGGGTACCTATATGGTATTAACATGCCATTCTCTGTCAACAGAAGTAGCACAAAATCATTCAAGTACCAGTGTTTAACTAAAACTTGGTGTGAATAAGATCCTCTGTCAGTACTTCATACCAATAATCAAAACCCCAAAACCTGACCCCAACTAGTTACCATAAGGTCAAATACTGTCCACAAAACCATAACAAAAATAGCACAAAATTATTCAAGTATCATTGTTTAACTAAAACTTGGTGTAAATAAGGTAATAAAAGCAAATTATCCTAGCCAATATGGGTTTTCAGGAAATATTGAGACGTCGCACTTCTGATCGACTCCTGAGGTACATTCTCAACTAGCATAGTTTGTTTACCTTCTATTCCTATGTGGTTCATTACTTGATTTCCTTTCAGCCTCAAAGTTTATGTTTGTCCTGGTCATATTATGCTTTTGGCAACTACTAGAAATGTAAAAGATTTTTTGTGAACTTGGGAAGAAAAGAACCAACTTTCATCAAAGAAATAAAAATAAGATCATGAGCATAATAATTGTTAGGGTACTGTCATTTATAGGACCATTTAACATTGGCTAGGCATTTCTTGGCTGCAACAATCACTGAGTTTGAAATAGGTAGAATATAATGTATTTTTCTCACTTGGGAAAGTAATCAGTTACAGCAACTTCAATATTTCGTGTCTCTGAATATTTTCATAAATTCCTACCATCATCCATGAGCAGCACCACATAGCAGTTCACAGAGCAGAACATGAGGCAGTTAGCTACTGACAGAGCTTTTTGGCCAACACTCATAACACTGATCAACATTTCTCTAACTCAGACTACTTTACACTGATCAACTGTTCTAATGGAGGAGAGGAGGAATAGCTGAGGTGGTTACTCACATCTAGTTCTGGTGGGTGCTGAGGTAGGACTTCTCACAGTACTCGGAGGCGGAGTAGAGCTGCGGCCGCAGGTTCTTGAGCTCCTGCATCAAGCATGGCCATAACGCTCAGTTTATCTACCATAGACAGTTTAGCAGAAACAAAAGCAACACACACATGTCTATGAAGTATCTGAATTTTGCAACTTTATTGTGTTTGAAATAGCTTTACTCGATGGTGTACATGCAGATCTCAGTTTCAAACTGGAATAATTTACAAGCAGGTCTAGAGTACTGTCAAAATTTAGAATGGTGACTGAATTTAACTGACAAACACATATGACTGTGCCATTCTAAGATTAAAAGGAAGACACGAAGAACTTAATTAGATAAAGCTGTGTCAGCTTTCCTAAGACAAGTATCAGCAAAGCATACACAAAAAGTATCCAAAGCAATAAGCACCAAAACATTACTACACACAAAATATCCAGTCTACTCACTGAAACCTTTGAATCTCAAACTGTCCCAACTTGACAAGTCAAGGGAAACTCAGCATTTAAAGGCATTAATGCCGGTGAAACTATGTACTGGTTCAAGGACCAAAGAACACACATGGTGTGGTGCCGTTGGTCGTAATGAACACCACCTACAATTTCAGAGCCTAATCTCCCCAACCACATTGGTTGCAAAGGGCCAAGGCACCACCAAGAGGCACCGACCCGAGGATCGGGAACTAAATTACCCCGCTGAAATCACTTCGAGACCACCCAAGAAGAAACGGAGAACTAATAAGAACCTAATGCGCTTTCCCCAACTAATAAAACCGATCAAGAAGCAGCAGCAGCGGCACGACGGGGCATCGGCGGCTAGCTCCTGCTCCTAACCCTAGGTCGCCGCCCCGTGGGGGCATGGGGATGAGCGGGGGAGAGAGGGAGGGAGGGACATAGACTAACCGTCGTCGATGAGAAGCAGCCGCGCGGGGAGGCTTGCGCCGCCGTCGAGGAGCGCGTCCGACGAGGCTAGCCGCCGTCCGTCCGTCCGTCGAGGAGCCCGTCCGTCGAGGAGCGCGGGGAGGCTCGCGCCGCCGTCCGTCCGAGGAGGTCGCGGGCTCGAGGGGGAGGAAGGGAGAGGGAGGTGGCGGGGGCGCGTGGGCGGCTGCGGTGCAGTGGGTCGGGGCAGCAGCGGCGGCGGCGCGGTGGAGGGAGGGACGAGGGAAGGAGCGGCGCGGTGGATCGAGGGAGAGGGAACTGGCGAGGGGGAGAGGGAAGGGGGGATCGGGCGAAAGGGTATCCTATAGCAATGGCGCACCACCTCGTGGTGCGCCATTAGTAGTTTTTTTTTCTTATAGCAATGGCACAATACAAATGGCGCACCACCCCTTGGTGCGCCATAAGTACATCCATACTAATAGCGCACCTCACCGTGGTGCGCCATTAGTATTTTTTTGATTTCTGCTCGATCCAACATGTTATCTTCCACCTGATCTGAACCACACCAAGTTCCCTCTACTAGCTCGACTGGACAGCAGCCAGTTCTCACACCAGGAGGTCTTGGGTTCGATTCCCAGGCTCCACAAATTTTTTTATGCATTTAAAATGCTGTTTGATACTTATTTGTGTTTAAATATGTTCAAACTTGTTTAAATCATAACAGTAATATTTTTTTTATAAGACAGTAATAATTTTTTAAAAAATATCATCAAACAGTAATGCCGGTGGAGCGGGGGAGGGTGCGCGGGGTGCGGGGGGTTGGCGGCGGCGGTTGAGTAGGGGAGGGGTGCGGGGGGTCGGCGGCGGCGGCCGGTGGACTGGGGGGTGCTCGGCGGCGAGGGGGACTGGATCTGGCGAGGTGGGATAGCGATCGAGATGGAGGGGGATCGAGATCAAGTGTCCATGAAATTTAAAATATTCATGATAGTTCAAAAAGTGCCCATGAAATACAATCGAGAAATGAAGGCTACGATTTAAATACAATCGATCTTAGCTAGCTATCTGTTCACAATCTTCTTGCCCTTCTTTTTCGCAAATGGAGTTCTTCTGTGGAACGGACGTCCTTTAGGTAGGGTGGTCCTGCTTCTTCTTGTGGTGTATGCTGCTACATCATCATCGTCGTCATGTTCGATCCTCGGGTCGCCGTACTTGTCGAAGTCTTGCTCATTGGCTACTCCATCCATTCCGATGATCTTCCTTTTGCCTCTCCTCACGACAACACGACTGGGCTTTGACGGGTCGGTAATGAAGAAGCATTGGTCCACTTGGGAAGCCAGTACCCATGGCTCATTTTTCGCGGTGACGTTTGCGCCCGCGGTCTTGGATTTGGCTTCGGGTATAACCATGGTGGTGAAATACCGGTCTTCTTTTAGGACGCTCTTGGTCCATCTGACACGGAACATCGGGACCTTCTCTCTAGCGTAGCTCAGCTCCCAGATCTCCTCGATCCTACCGTAGTATCTGTCCTTGTCGTTACCGGTGTAGGATTCCATTGTTACCCCGGAGTTCTGATAACCATCGCTCTTCATGTCCTTGGCCTCGGTGTAGAATGTGTAGCCGTTGATATCGTACGCCTCATAGGTCATCAGGTTGTGCTCGGCGCCGTGTGACAAGGTGAATATGAGTTGTTCTTCCGCGGAAGAATCCTCATGTAAAGGGTACGATAGAAGCTTCTGCTTGAACCAACGCGTCAAACATGAGTTGTGCTCTTTGAGTATATCTCCGTCCGTCCTCTGTTGGCCTCGGTCATTGTACGTCTTCTTAATAAAGGTTTTGTGCTCTACCACCCAAGGATCGACCACGTCTATGTGTTGTAGCGCGACTAGGTTTGCTCTTTCAAAGTCGGCGAGTCGACCCTCGAAGTCGACATGCATTTCGCGGCGACCCTCACGGTGACCCCATCCAGCGAGCCTGCCGAGGTGCCTGTTGATGGGCAGACCAACGGGGTTCTAGATGCCTAAATAATTCGTGCAGTAAGAGATGCACTCTTCGGTCAGAAAGCCCCTGGCTATGCTTCCCTCCTCGAAACTGGTCGGGCACTTGTTCCCCTTGGGAAGACGTTCGTGCCAGAATGACATGTTCTCATCGAAGCATGCGTAGGTCATTTTGTGTTTTACCTTCATCTCCAGAGCCATGAGCGTTACTTTCAGGCGGGTATCCTCGGGCCTGCATCCTTCATATAATGGAGTAACCGCGTCTAACTCAAGTTGATCCATCTTGGCTTTCTCTCAGGCGGCAGCTCTTACGTTATCCGTCTGCTTGAGAAGCAGGTCTTAAATATGAGGGTCCTGCACCCAGCCCATCGATGGTCCAGCGTCGTCTACTCCGTTGGCATCATCATCTTCATGATCATGCCCGTCGTCTGCTCCGGCATCTTCCTCATCATCATGTCCGGCATCTTCTACATGATGACTGTGTATAGCATCACCGTCGTGATCATCTCCTGGGGATTCTTCGTCTTCTCGCCCGCCCGAGCCGCGGTGGTTGTCTTGCTGCCCTTCCTCATTTCTTGCCCGGCCCCCACGGACGACTTCGTAGTCATCTTCATCACCCTGCCACCGATAGCCATCCATGAAACCACGCAAGAGCAGGTGGTCCCACACCTGCCCGGATTCCGGGTCCGCAATAAGGCTCTTCAGCTTGCATCTTCGACACAGTCATCTTATCTCCGTCTCGTTCTTTTGAAGCATCTCGGCCTTCGCGGACCTCAAAAACCTATTCACGATGCCTTCGGTCATCGTGCGGACCATGGTCGCCTGCGGGGTAGTGCAAAACGATATTTTAGAACCAAGAAAAAATTTGGCATGACTTTCCCTAAAAATAGGACCAAAAAGAATGCTTAATGCCAAAATTCTCGCCGAAACGGAAATGAATCAACATTCCGGCAAAATATTGGCAACTATCGCATTTCAAATACCGGTACACCTCCAAACACAAACACATATGCAACACCACAAACATATGCAACACCACGAACATACATAGATCTAGCTAGGCCATAAAAAGTGCATGTGCACATTGTTGTAGGGAGAACAACATAAATATAGCTTCCCCCCTTACTTACCTATCAAAACAAGGTAATTTAACCACTTAAATTGAATGAATCTATGGTGGAAATGAGATGAAAAAGAGGAGGCACCTGAGACAAGGAGGAGGTGGAGAGAATGAAGTGGGGAGAAAGTGAGTGTGGGTAGGAGAGGTTGTCCAAAATATCTTGTTGCTGCCCACTTACTAATGGCGCACCAACTCTAAATGCGCCATTAGTAATCCAGGTTACTAATGGCGCACCTTCTGGTGGTGCGCCATTAGTAGTTTTGCAAAAAAAACATACTAATGGCGCAAAAAAAACATTACTAGTTTAAACTAGTAATGGCGCACGGTCGAACAGTGCGCCATTAGTAGTTTTGCAAAAAAAGGAATAAAAAATATAATAAAAAAACAACATTAGTGGTGTACTTTCCGACAGGTGCGCCATTACTAGTTACAACTAGTAATGGCGCACTGTATCTGGATGCGCCATTAGTATGTTTGGACAGGCGCACTAGTTCAAAAAAAAATTATACTAATGGGGCACCCTGGGCGATGTGCGCCATTAGTAGTTTCAGCTCTAATGGCGTATCAGAAGGTGGTGCGCCATTAGTATATACTAATGGCGCACCGCTTGTCTGGTGCGCCATTAGTGACAATCCCATCATGATCTACAACATAGATATTCAAATACTATCAAGACTAAGTTCATGATAAATTTAAGTTCAATTAATCATATTACTTAAGAACTCCCACTTAGATAGATATCTCTCTAATCATCTAAGTGATCACATGATCCATATCGACTAAACCATGTCCGATCATCACATGAGATGTAGTTTTCAATGGTGAACATCACTATGTTGATCATATCTACTATATGATTCACGCTCGACATTTCGGTCTCAGTGTTCCGAGGCCATATCTGCATATGCTAGGCTCGTCAAGTTTAACTCGAGTATTCTGTGTGTGCAAAACTGGCTTGCACCTGTTGTATGTGAACGTAGAGCTTATCACACCCGATCATCATGTGGTGTCTCGGCACGAAGAACTGTCGCAACGGTACATACTCAGGGAGAACACTTATACCTTGAAATTTAGTGAGAGATCATCTTATAATGGTACTACCGAACTAAGCAAAATGTGATGCAGAAAGGATAAACATGATATGCAATCAAAATATGTGACATGATATGGCCATCATCATCTTGTGCCTTTGATCTCCATGTCCAAAGTACCGTCATGATCTCCATCGTCTCCGGCATGACACTATGATCTCCGTCATCTTGATCTTTATCAACGTGTTGTCACATGGTCATCTCGAAAATTATTGCTTTTGCAACTATTGATATCGCATAGCGATAAAGTAAAGCAATTATATGGCACTTGCATGATATGCAATAAAGAGACAAGCATAAGGCTCCGGCCAGTTGCCGATAACTTTAACAAAACATGATCATCTCATACAACAATTTATATCTCATCATGTCTTGACCATATCACATCACAACATGCCCTGCAAAAACAAGTTAGACGTCCTCTACTTTGTTGTTGCAAGTTTTACGTGGATGCTACGGGCTGAGCAAGAACCGTTCTTATCTATGGATCACAAACCACAACATAGTATAGTGATTGCTTTTTGATATTCAGAAAGAACCCTGTTCAGTGAAATCGATTCAACTAAGTTGGAGAAACAGACACCCATTAGCCACCTGTGTGCGAAGCACGGTGGTAGAACCAGTCCCGCGTCAGCGTACCCGTAATGATGGTCTGGGCCACTTCATCCAACAATAACGCCGAATCAAGAATCAACTAGTAATGGCAAGAAATATCTATATACCCACGCCGACAACTCCTTTGTGTTCTACTCGTGCATATAACATCTACGCATAGACCTGGCTCGGATGCCACTGTTGGGGAACATAGTAATTTCAAAAATTTCCTACACACACGCAAGATCATGTTGATGCATAGCAATGAGAGGGGAAGAGTGTTGTCCATGTACCCTCGTAGACCATAAGCGGAAGCATTATGACAACACAGTTGATGTAGTCGTACGTCTTCACGATTGACCGATCCTAGTACCGAAGGTACGACACCTCTGCGATCTGCACACGTTCGGCTTGCTGACGTCCCACGAACTCACGATCCAGTAGAGTGTCGAGGGAGAGCTTCGTCAACACGAGGCGTGATGACGGTGATGATGATGCTACCAGAACAGGGCTTCGCCTAAGCACCGATATGATATGACCGAGGTGGATAATGGTGGAGGGGGCACCGCACACGGCTAAAAGATCAATGATCAACTTGTGTGTCCATGGGGTGCCCCCCTCCCCATATATAAAGGAGTGGAGGAGGGGAGGGGCCGGCCCTCTCTATGGTATGCCCTAGGGGAGTCCTACTCCCACCGGGAGTAGGATTCCCCCCTTCCCTAGTTGGAGTAGGAGAGGAAGGGAAGGAAGAGTAGGAGAGAAGGAAAGGTCCCCCCCCAAACCTATTCCAATCTGGCCTCCTGCCCAAGGGGGCGCACCAGCCCCTTGTGGGCTGGTGGGCTTCCTTTTTATGGCCAATAAGGCCCATAACTTCTCCCGGGGGGGGGGGGTTCCAGTAACCTCCCAGTATTCCAGAAAAATGTCCAACCCACTCGAAACCATTACGATATCCAAATATAGGCTTCCAATATATCAATCTTTATGTCTCGACCATTTCGAGACTCCTCGTCATGCCTGTGATCACATCCGGGACTCCGAACAACCTTCGGTTCATCAAAACACATAAACTCATAATACCGATCTTCACCAAACGTTAAGCGTGCAGGCCCTACGGGTTTGAGAACTATGTAGACATGGCCGAGACTCACTGCCGATCAATAACCAATAGCGGAACCTGGATGCTCATATTTGTTCCTACATATTCTATGAAGATCTTTATCGGTCAAACGTCGGTATGTTACTTGCCCGAGATTCGATCATCGGTATCTCAATACCTAGTTCAATCTCGTTAATGGCAAGTCTCTTTACTCAGTCTGTAATGCATCATCCCGCAACTAACTCATTAGTCACAATGCTTGCAAGGCTTATAGTGATGTGCATTACCGAGAGGGCCCAGAGATACCTCTCCGATACTCGGAGTGACAAATCCTAATCTCGGTTTATGCCAACTCAACAAACACCATTGGAGACACCTGTGGAGCACCTTTATAATCACTCAGTTACATTGTGACGTCTGGTAGCACACAAAGTGTTCCTCCGGTATTCGGGAGTTGCATGATCTCATAGTCATAGGAACATGCATAAGTTATGGAGAAAGCAATAGCAACAAACTAAACGATCATCGTGCTAAGCTAACGGATGGGTGAAGTCAATCACGTCATTCTCTAATGATGTGATCCCGTTAATCAAATGACAAATCATGTCTATGGCTAGGAAACTTAACCATCTTTGATTCAACGAGCTTGTCAAGTAGAGGCATACTAGTGACACTTAGTTTGTCTATGTATTCACACATGTATTATGTTTCTGGTTAATACAATTCTAGCATGAATAATAAATATTTATCATGATATAAGGAAATAAATAATAACTTTAGTATTGCCTCTAGGGCATATTTCCTTCAAGGTCATGTTTTGTTGAGGTTGGCGAAGTCCACACACATACATTCCTTCCCACCTTTCTTGGGCACAACGATGGGGTTCGCCAGCCACTGGGTACCGGACCTCGCGGATGACGCCCGCAGCTTGTAGCTTGCGGGTTTCCTGGACGATGAAAGACTGCTTCTTTGTGGACTGCCGTTGCGCCATCTACTTCACAGGGCGCACATTGGGGCACACCCTTAAGTGATGCTTGATTACTCCCCTTGGGACTCCCACCAGCTCCTTGGGCTCCCAGGCAAATACCTCCTTGTTCACATGCAAGAACCTCACCAGCGCCTCTTCTTGGTCGGGATCGAGGTTGGCGCCTATGGTGAAAGTGGCTCCCGAGGCCCCGTCTTCCTCAACCGACACTTGCTTGGTTTCAACCCGATCTTGAGTGAACAACTGCTTCTTTTTTGTTGGCGCGGCCCCCTTAGCCCCCGGGGTAGCCTCATCGGCTGGACGTGCCGCCGCGACAGCTCTGAAGGCGAGCTTGAGAGCCGTTAGGGCTTCCTTGGTGTCCCCTGCCACGGTGAGAACGCCGCTGTTCCCCGATGGGTTGCCGCCACAAACTATGCTCGATGGGTTGTAGGCTCGATGGGTTGCCGCCACAAACTATGCCAGGGCAGGGTACCCGAGGATGGCGTTGTACGGGAGGGCGATGTGGGTGATGTCGAAGTCGATCAGCTCGGTGCGGTAGTTGTCGCAGGTACCAAAGGTGACCGGGAGGCATGCCCCAGGGGGGCTGGTGGAGCTGATGCCGACCCCAGAGAAAGGCTTGGTGGGGGCGGAGCCTACCATATGTGAAACGCCCTCGATGCGGCTATAGCTCCCACGTGTCGAGGCACGACTTAGAGACATAACCGCATTGAAAGCAATGTCGCAAGTTAGGCAATCTTCACAACATCCCATGTAATATAAATAATAAAGGGGAGATACATAGTTGGCTTACACTCGCCGCGTCACACAAAGTACATGAATAACATTACAACCATTCAAACAATCATGGCCCGACTACGGCGCCAAAGTAAAAGATAACCCAACATGCGACACGGTCCCGATCACCCCCAACTGGGCACCACTACTGATCATCAGGAAAAGACACCTAGTATCGTTGAGAGTCCTCGTCGAACTCCCACTTGAGCTCAAGCGCGCCATCTGGAGCGGAATCATCAGGCCCTGCATCTAGTTTGGAAGTAATCTGTGAGCCACAGGGACTCAGCAATCTCGCACCCTCGCGATCAAGACTATTTAAGCTTGTAGGAAAGGAAAGGTAAAATATGTGGAGCTGCAGCAAGCGACTAGCATATATGGTGGCTATCCTGTTCGCAAAAGAGAGCGATAAGAGGAGGCAAAGCGCGAACGAGTAACTAGAGGGCATCCTGCAGCAAGCATTACTCCAACACCTTGTTCACTTCCCAGACTCCGCCGAGAAGAGACCATCACGGTAACTCACATGGTTGATTCATTTTAATTAAGTTAAGGTTCAAGTTATCTACAACCGGACATTAACAAATTCCCATCTGCCCATAACCACGGGCACGGCTTTCGAAAGTTCAAATCCCTCCAGGGGAGTCCCAACTTAGCCCATGACAAGCTCTCACGGTCAACGAAGGAATAGACCTCCTCCCGAGACGTTCCGATTAGATTCGGTACCTCGGTTCTTCAAGACACTTCGACAGGTTAAAACAAATCCAGCAACACCGCCCGAATGTGCCGACAAATCCCGATAGGAGCTGCACATATCTCGTTCTCAGGGCACACTCAGATGAGCGCTCCATACAACTAAAACCAAACCTCAATTTTCCCCGAGGGGGCGCTGCACAGGACTCTAGTTCGGACCAACACTCAGAGGAGAACTGGCCCGAGGGGGCTTAAATAAGATGACCCTCGGGCTCCGGAAACCCAAGGGAAAAGAGGCTAGGTGGCAAATGGTAAAACCAAGGTTGGGCATTGCTGGAAAAGCATTAATCAAGGCGAACTATCAAGGGGTTCCCATTATAACCCAACCGCGTAAGGAACGCAAAATCCGGGAACATAACACCGATATGACGGAAACTAGGGCGGCAAGAGTGGAACAAAACACTAGGCGAGAGGCCGAGCCTTCCACCCTTTACCAAGTATATAGATGCATTAAAATAACATGGCAATATAATGATATCCCAACAAGTAAATAATGTTCCAACAAGGAACGGTCTCCAATCTTCACCTGCAACTAGCAACGCTATAAGAGGGGCTGAGCAAAGCAGTAACATAGCCAATCAACGGTTTGCTAGGACATGGTGGGTTAGAGGTTTGACATGGCAATTTAGGAGTCATGATAAGCAAGTGGTAGGCATCGTAGCATAGGCATAGCAAAAGAGCGAGCATCTAGCAAAGCAAAGATAGTAGTGATTTTGAGGGTATGATCATCTTGCCTGCAAAGTTGTCAGAGTTGACTGGATCCTCGAAAGCAAACTCAACGGGCTCCTCATTAGCGAACTCGTCTCCCGGCTCTACCCAAACAAGACAAACAAGAAAACGTAACACAATTAACCACGTGCCAACTCAAGCAACATGATGCAAAGATGGTATGCTATGCGGGATGCGATGCGGGATGCATATGCAAGATTTGACAAGGAATGCATTAACCTGGCCTCAAATTGGAAATCCAAGTGTGCCACTGGAAAGATGAGAAGAAATCGCTTGAAAACGATATAAAGAACGCCGGAATCGGAGTTACGGTTTGGAAATGGCAAGCAATTCAAATATGACCACGTTCTGCGATTTACAACAAGTAGACATCTAAATGCAACAAGATGAACATGCTACAGCACTCCAACATGACATCAAAATACATGGCAGGGATCCATTCATGAAGCTTAACAAAAGTCTAGCACTGAGCTACGGCCAATTCATCCATTAACAGGTTCAAACAAGCATGGCAAAAATGCATTTGACAAACAGATTTCAGACTTAGTGAAATTAACACTTGTCTGGAATTTCAGATCAGATAGCACTCTTCTAACAGCATTTCGGGCATCAAGATGAACTCAAATGAAAATGATGCAAAGAGGTGAAATGATGTACTTTCCGAGACGAACATTTTGATATGCTATATGCCCAAAACGGAATTACAGATGCACAATTATGATGCGATGAACAGGAGCAAATAGTTAGGGTTAGGGATAAAAAGTCAACCCGAGATCCAGATCTGGAACCGAGGGTACTGTAGCAACACGGCTCCCGAGGATCACCGGAATCAGCGCCGGAGTTGGAGGAGTGGTGGCCGGCGAGGTGGGTGTCACCGGATCTGGCCGGTTCGATGTGGATCGCCGGCGGGGGCGCGGGCTCCGGCGCGGCGGAGCAGCCGGAACGGCAAGGTGGTCGGGCGGTTGGTGGCAACGCGCTGGCCGGAGTAGGCATCGGCAATGGCGCGCGGTGGCCGGTGCGGTGGTGGCAGGCGGCAGAGACGAGGAGCTGGCGGCGGGGTCGGGCGCGGGGCGCCGCGGGAGGCAACGGGCCTCGGGGGCCCCTCCTGGGCTTCCCGGGCCGACGGTGGAGGGAGTGGCGGCGCGCCACGTGGCGCCACACGATTGGCGTGGAGGCGGCGGCGCGAAGTGTCCGGCGCGCGGATGGAGCAGGGCTAGTGTTTTGGGGGAGAAGGAGATCCGGATTTTTCGTGGGGGTTCTATTTATAGGCATAAAGGGAGCTAGGAGAGTCCAAATGAGGTGCGGTTTACGGCCACGCGATCGTGATCGAACACTCTAGATGATGGAAGGGTGTTGGTGGGTCTTGGGACAAATTGGAGGGGTGTTGGGCTCCAACACACATGAGGCGTTTTCGGTCCCTCGGTTAACCGTTGGAGTATGAAACGAAGTCCAAATGGTACGAAACTTGACAGGCAGTCTACCGGTAGTAAACAAAGGTCACTTGGCAAGTCTCGGTCCGATCCGGAAATGTTTAATCCCCACACACGAAAGAAAGGTAGAAATGACCACCGGAGGAGAACGAAGCGCCGGAATGCAAAACGGACAACGGGGAAAATGCTCGGATGCATGAGATGAACACGTATGCAAACGCAATGCACATGATGACATGATATGAGATGCATGACAACGACAACAACACATGGAGACAAAAACCCGAACCCGAGGAAATAAAATAACTTAAGGCCGGAAACAGCAAGAGTTGGAGTACATATTGGGTAAATCACATCCGGGGTGTTACAATATGGTACATGAAGCAAGCCGAAGGCTTCCACAGAGAGCATGTTGAGGCCGGCTCCGCCGTCGATGAGGGTCTTGGTCACCGCCATGTTGCCGATGGTGGGTGTGCATAGCATTGGGAGCGCGCCCAACCCCGTAGTGATATCTGGGTGGTCCGCCGAGCTGAAGGCGAGGTCGGCTTGGGCCGCCGCCCATCCTGGGGGAGCCCCTGGCTGCACGCGGGCGGCGCCCACCTGGCAAAATAACTACTTGATGTGGCAATCCATAGGTAGCGCTCGTGAACCGTCAAGGAGGGCTGCTACGGTGAAAGGCACATGTGCCGCGAAGCGCGTGACAAAGAGGCGGCGCAGCTCTTCCCAAGAGGCCACCAAAGATACTGGCAAGCTGAGCAGCTAGGCACGTGGCACGCCGGCCAGGGCCAGGGGAACCAGTTGGCCATGACCTGGCCGTCGCCTCCGGCTTCGAGGACGGCCTCCTCGTACGCCTTCAGGAAGGCCGTCGGATCCACTGCGCCATTGTAGCAGGGTGGAATCTCTGGCTTGAACTTGCGCAGCCACCGCACCTGCCACAAAGCGTGGGTGAAGTCCCGGACGCCCGTGGCGCATCAGCAGGCGCCCGCTGGCCTAATTGGGGGAATGGTGTCGGCCATGCAGCTGGACGAAGCAAGCGGAGAGGCAAAGCTTCGGTGCATCCCTACGTGGCGCACCAAATGTCAGATCGTGGGTTCCGGCAAACCCTTGAGGTTCGAACACTGGGGTGCATACGAAGATCTCTCTCTCTCTCTCACTCAGTCTCGCGATGATCTCTAGGCCTAGCTCGCCGAATCCAAGGAACAAGTGATATGAGAGTTTATACTGGTTCGGGCCACCGTTGTGCTCTAATACCGTACTCCAACGTGGAGTGGCGAATTGCCTTGGAGGCTGAGGATGAACTAGTACAAGGAAAGAACAGCCTCCTGAGGAGAGGTGTTCTTGAGCTCGGTGAGCTTGTGTGTGTGAGGATGGTCTCAATGATCTGTCCTTTGCTAATGTGGTGGCTAGTCCTATTTATAGAGGCCCTGGTCCTCTTCCCAAATGTTTAGGCGGGAAGGGATCCCACAATGGCCAATTTCGAAGGGGGGCAACTAGTACAAGCTATCCTGAAAAAAGGTGTTCTTCGCGTGCCAAAGGCTTTGGTGGTGTCGCCGCCATGGGCTCTGCGGTAACCTCCGTCCTACCATCATGCAGGTCTTGGTCTTGCTGCACCGATATGGAAACCTTTGCCTGATGCCTCGGGACTCCTTGCATGTGGTTGCCCCTTTAGCACCAAAGAGAAAATGAGTACTCTGCACCCGTTGGAGCCCACCTGGCCTTGGTCGCCATGGCTCACGTCACGTGAACCTCGTGAGGTGCCCCTGGCATAGATATCTCCGCTCCTCTTGAGCTAGCCTATGAAGGCTGCCCCCAGGTGGCCTTGGTGCCATCCGCCTCGCGAGGCTTGGCCCCTTGCGAGGGTCTTGAGTGGTTTATGATGAAGATGGGTCGTACCAGGCCGCTGGATGAGCCACGCCCTGGGATGCAGGCAGGCAAGTCTGAGTACCCCATTCCTAGGACGCCGACAGCATGCAAGGAAGTGCCTCCATATTAGGCCTGAAAAAAAATGAATCCTCACCCCGACTGCTGGGACCCACCAGCTACATCTTCGCACGCAAGGAAGTGCCTCCTTATCCTCCCTGACAGTCGGGACCTACCTAGTCAAAGCGTACGTAGTGTTGTCATTCTGGTCGTAAACATGTAAATACATACTGCTCAATCGGTCTGTCTACAGGCTGCAGCGATGAACCATGGCTGAGTAAGGAAGGGCACATGTCGTAGTAGAGGCCCGCACGTAGCATGCCAAGCAGCTCCGTTAATATCGTGTACACGTATGTACAGCCAGGGTGCAAGAAAGTAAATACGGCCACGTACGTATATATGGACGGGGTCTCGAACGCCTACTCAGGCATACGTATGGCCAGGGCTCGTGTACATGGAGAGGCAGTGACAGCGTCCTGTTCATCGGCCGCCAACCGGCTGGGTCAGAACAGATAAACTGCGTCGCCGTGTTCATCTGGAGGCAACAGAACGCATGTTGTTCATCAGGAGCCAACCGGCTTGGACAGAACTAACGATCGAAACGAGGCCTGGCGTACCTTAGAATAGAGGAAACAGCCTTGTGTTCGACCTCCTACGGTCGAAACAGGATCCTGTTCACCGAGAGGGGTGTGGTGTACCACAAAACGGAGGAAACAGACTTCTCTTCGACCTCCTATGGTCGAAATGAGGTCTTGTTGATCGGGAGGGGTGTAGCGTACCGCAAAACGGACGAAACGGACTTGTGTTGGAGCGCTATGGTCGAAACGAGGGTCCTGTTCATCAGGACGGGTGTGGCGTACCACAAAACAGGACTCCACGGACTAATGTTCATCTCCACTGTCGACCTCCTCCAGCCTCCACGGGTTAGTGTTCATCCACCGTCGACCTCCTCCAGCCTCCATAGGCTACTGTTCATCCATGGGCTCCTGTTCATCCATCCTTCACCGCTCCTCCACCGACTATTGTTCAACCAGCACTAGTACAACGATCTGCTAATCAAACGGTTTTTAACCCCTTTCCGCGACGACATTTGGAACCGTCGCCAAATGAGTGTGGGCGATAGGGGGGTCCTTCCCACATGACCCAAAACCCAGTGAGCAAGCAAGACATTAAGCAACACATCATCCCCTTTTAATAGTATTGGCTTTCCTAAGGACTCAATGTGATCTTGGATCACTAAACTGAAAATGTAGAGCCTTGAGCTTTTGATCTTGAGCCAATCCTTTGTCCTTAGCATCTTGAAGGGGTTCCACATCCTCTTGTCCACGCCACTCCATATGTTGAACTTATCTGAAATATACTAGATAAAAACATTAGTCCAACAAGAGATATGTTGACACTAATTACCAAAACCACCCAAGGAGCACTTGTGCTTTCAATCTCCCCCTTTTTGGTAATTGATGACAGCATACATCAAAGCTTTAGATAAAGATATAAGGAATAGTAGGTAAAGCTTTGGAAAGACATGTAACATGCATAGGCTCCCGCTACACGTATGCAATCATGTAAATGCAGAGTATAAGAGCATGTGAATGCATAATCATGATAGAGCAAGCAATGAGTTACATGTATCTTGGCTATATGCATCAGAGTAAATGATGTGGATATAGGAATTGTACCTTCATGTTCATGATTTCTTCTTGCAAACAATATGTACATCAGCAAGAGATCATCATGCACATGGGTGAGATGCATATACTTACCTTGTGGTCTTAAGCTGGCTTAGGAAGAGATGAACCTGAGTAAACAAGGTTAGATAACACAGATATATCTACTAAATATAGCAAATGGAAAACCACAAGAGTACCAAGACTGGGATAACATGTAGAAAATGAGTACTAGGTACTCCTATTGGATATAGACATGTCCCCAAGGATAAAGATATGCAATGAATTCAAGATTTCCTTCCCTTAGATGTCTTTCTCCCCGTGAATCTTATATTTGATAATGGGAGAATATAGGGAACAAAAAATCAGAGCAAAACAGATCAGAGCACAGAAGCATAAGACAAAACTAACATGTCTTTCCCCTCTTAAAGACATGTGACTTCTCTCCTCTTGAATACCAAGCATCTAGGGTCTTGCTCTCCGTTTGATGCGATTAAGCATTCTCTCCCTTTGAAGTAATCTCCCCCTATTTAAGTGAGTAAGCTTTGATGTGATCTCTCTTTCCCACTACAAAAAAAGACACATCTGTGACATTTTGGGCCGAACAAAATTTTTTCTGTCATACTTATGACACTTCTATGACGATAAATGTGACAAAACCCGGTATCATCATAGAGGTGGTGGGCTCCTACCACTAGTGCAGAACCAGGCAATAGCACCGGTTCGTAAGGCCCTTTGGTGTCGGTTTCGTAACTGGCGCTAAAGTGTAGGCACTAAACACCCCCCCCCTTTAGTACCGATTCAGCACGAACCGGTGCTAAAGGGCAACCACGTGGCACGAGCCAGCTTCGAGGGCAGGGAGCCCTTAAGTACCGATTGGTGTCACCAACTGTTATTAAAAGGTTGGGGGTTTTGGGTTTATGATTTCTTTTTCATTTAATTTTGTGTTTTCCATTTAATTCTTTTTCGTTTACTGGTATTTTACGATACTACATATTGTACACGTTATGCATATATATAAATAGAATTTCTAGTAGAACTGATCATAATATATATATATATATATATATATATATATATATATATATATATATATATATATATATATATATATATATACAATTTCTCCTAATTGGTGCCTTCGGAGCCAGTGGCATTAGCCTAATTGGTGCCTTCGGAGCACGATAACAATTGTAAGTGGTTCATGGGGGCGGTAGCGGGTAATAGTATTCTCCTTTGGGATCTATGACCTGGTCGAGCAAAAATCCCGCTATTTCCTCTTGAATTGCTTGTATGCGCTCCTCTGTTAGGAGCTTCTCCCGCACCTCTTTGAACTGTTAAGAAGGAGATCAATATGCTTGTGTATTAGTTGTGTGACTAGATATCGATAATGGTGTAAAAATTGTGAATAGTGTTCTGACAAACGTACCCACTCCTGTCTTTGAGATTTGCTCCTTTCGGACGCCATCATGCGAATGTTCTCGCAAACATAGTATGCACACAGATTATTCCCCGGCGCCTGCTTCAGGGCCTTTACGAGAATGGAATTTGATCAGATAATAATTAATCAAGCATGATAATTAAAGAGATGGCAGCTAGCTAGTACTACTTAATTACTTACCTAGGGTCGATACCATTTCAGATTTTGGTTCCATGGGCCTGGAGTGGCCCTGATGAACTTTGCCCAAGCCCTGCCCGCTGACAAAGAAAATGAATAAGTGGGTTATTAAATAGTTGTTATCAGGAAAAGACGAACTAATTAAATAGGCCGAGATATAGTTCATAATGATTGAAATTACCTGTTGACTATCCCCTTCATGATGGTGTAGTCACTTGCTTTCTTAAGTAGTGAGTCTAGTACTTCAACTGTTCCTTCATCAACTTTAATGATTAACAAGATCCAGTGAAATCTGCATGCACACACGTTTGCATGTCTTAATTAAGCGGGCATATGTAAGCAAAAACATGTAGCTAGCTAGTAGGCAGAAACAGAATTTGTAGTACAAGACAGTGTGACTCAATCGAAGTTGTAAGGAAGTAGTATATCTTCATTGTATTTGAGGCGCTTGAAGAACTCTAGCATGCTTTCCTCTACACTTTTTTCGTAATATGGATCTAATTTCCATGTGTATTCATTAATGGTATTTGGGTCAACGAACCCAATGCCATAGCGTCCACCTTTTTTCATTTCATAAATCTTCATCCTTCATAATACCACAAAAAAGAATATAGTGAGGATAATTACAGGTAATGATTGGTCAAAATGATCCCTACAGCTAGCTTGAGAGTTAAATTACAGAAAGAAATCACTTACAGACAATAGAAACTGATGATAGATTTGTCGAGTGCATCTTGATTGTATAGCTGAAACAGTTCTAAACACTCAACGGCCAGAGATTTCTCATGATAGTAATGCTCCTCCTTGACATTCACCATGAGGGACTCTCGATTGGCAATCTTGGTAATGTCCATGTACCATCGATTCAATTCATACATTCTCGTTGGGAGGTTCTTGACCTCGTCTGGCTCGACCAAAGGTTGGCCCCAGACATATTTCCGTTTTATTTCCTCCTCTCTAGTCGGAGACATGGGCTCGATATCGAGTAGTTGTCCAATAGTGATCCTGATCGCTTCAGCGTGCGCAATATGCTCCTCGGTTATTACCACATCGCCCACCCCGGGAACATTAACGGTTTGCCCACAATAATATTGGGCGCGCCTACTCTCATGTGTTGTTGGCACAACAAGTGGGGGTATTGATTGCGCCGCCTGTTCTCCCAGCTGGGGAACGGTTTTACCGCTCCTTTTGCGAGCTGATTTGCTCGAGCTCGAGCTCGCCTCTTTCTGTAGATGTCCTCAATTTAACTTCTTGATGTGGCGCTCATAGTCTGTGCCAACAAGCTTGGGAGCTGGTGCTCTAGCCATACGAATGAAGTGGTCAATCTTTTCCACAGGCACTTTCTCCCTTGGCGGTGATGGCGGTTTCGGTGCAAAATGGGCTTCCACCTCGGCCTTCGATATGGCTATGTTTTCCTCCTCGGACTTGTCGTAAGGCCTCTGCGGAAGAGGCGCGAGGCTTGGACCATATTGAAATTCCTTGCCTCCATATGTACCTCCGGTACTACATCGACTTGTACCGCTACGCACCATAGCTGAGGCGGCTCTCTTCCGTGATTGCTGAGGCGGCGAAGGCGGCTGATGTGGCTGAGTTGGAGGAGGAGGAGTGGCCTAAAGCTGTGCCGGACTTGGAGGAGGAGTGGCCTGACGCTTTGCCGGACTTGGAGGAGGAGGAGTGGCCTGAAGTTGTGCCGGACTTGGAGGAGGAGTGGCCTGACGCGTTGGTGGACTTGGCGGAGCGGGGGTCTGCTGACTCGGTGGCGGACTTCGACGAGGAGTCGGATGACGCGGTGTCGGTGGCCTACGAAAGATGATGCAATCCTTTCTCCATAGGATGATACGACGGTTGGCCTCTCCCAGTGTGTGCTCATCGTCACCTCCAGGAATGTCAAGCTCTAGCCCCGAATATTGGTCCACCACCTCATCAACCAAGACACGAGCATAGCCCGCTGGAATCGGGTTGCAATGGACGGTTGCCTCGGGGGGATTTGTAAAAGCAAGGGTGTCCGCCACCTTCATGGATATGTTCTTCATTTTGAAGTGTAGCTTGCAGTTAGTGTTCTCCATGATGTCATCCACTAGGTAGCTATCCAGCAATGCGTCGCCCGGGGCAGAACCCACGCTGCTTCTCGGCATGGATGCGCGGTACTATCTAATGGTGGATCATCCGCTAGCTGCTGAGACCCCCTTTGCTGGCTAAGTAAGTCGATCTGCTCCTGCTGCTGCTGGAATTTGACTGCCAAGTCCGCGTGTGCTGATTTTAGGCCTTGAAGGCGTTCATAGTCTAGCTTCCTCTGCTCCTCCTCCATCTTCCTCTTCTTCTCCTCCGCAATCTTCTTTCTCGCGCGGGTTCTGTAGTCGGCGTTCCAGTCCGAAAACCCCTCATACCATGGCATAGCGCCCATGCCTCGTGTTCTTCCCGGGTGTTCAGGATTTCCCAGGGCACATGTAAGCTCGTCGTTCTCTTTGTTGGGCTCGAACACCCCCGATCGAGCCTCTTCTATTGCAACAAGTAGCTTATCTTCGGCTCCGTCCAGACATGCCTTCTTCGAAACTTTGCCTGTCTTCGGGTCCAACTCCCCCCATGCGCATAGAACCAAGTCCTGCACCTGGGGGCCAGCTCAATGTTTCTGGAGTGACACCTGCATCCAGCATCTCTTTCTTAGACTTATCCCACTTAGGCATTCCCACCGCATAGCCACCTGGCCCCAGCTTATGGAACTTATCCTTTTTTGCGGCATTGGCCTTGTTTATTCCCGACCGTTCCTTAGATAATTCCGAATCCTTGAATTTCACGAAATCGTCCCAATGAGCACTTTGCTTCTCTAGTGTTCCCTCGAATACTGGAGTCTTCCTTCCTCCCTTGACGTACTTGGCCCATTCACAAATCTTGTGGTTCTTGAATGCAACCGCCATCTTCCTAAGAGCTGCGTCCTTGACTTTCTCCACATCTGCATCTGTGAAATGATTTGGTAGGGTGAAATGTTCCATGAGCGTTTCCCAAAGCAGAAGTTTTTGTCTGTCGTCGACCAAAGTAACTCCTAGACATGGCTTTGCTGGCTCTCTCCATTCTTGAAGGGAGATAGGCAGTTGGTCCTTCACAAGAACTCCACACTGACGAATGAACTTGTCCGCAATATTCTTAGGCGCTAATGGTTCGCCATTAGGTTTGATGGCCTCGATATTGTACTTTACGCCCTCCTTCAACTTTTTGTTCGGGCCTCGTTTCCTGTTGCCTGAAGATTTGCTCGATCCGGATGGCTGAAAGAAGAAAGATTGATTCGTTAATATATCTTCAAGTCATTTAAAACATGTGATGATCACCAGATGCATGCTTATATAAATATATATACCTCGACGGTCTTTGTTGTTTCAAGATCAACATTTTCGTCATCATGTTCATAGTTCATGACTTCATCAATTCGGTCGTCGCGATCGAATATCATATCACCCTCCCCGGTGTTGTTTAGATATTCGGAGCCGTCATAATCTTCTTCATTCTGATCATCATATGGCCCGCGAGGATTGCGTATGATATTGAACAGGGCCTCTTCTCCCTCTCTGCCGGTATTGTCCGCCATAGGTTTTGTTTAACTAATCCAAAAGAAATATATTCAAATTAAAATGCATGGATGCAATCTATTAATAAGGAAAAACTGAATCAATCATAGTACATAATAAGCATCATAGAATATAATCTCGAATACGTCGTCTCGAATAATAGATATAATCTCGAATACATCATCTAGAATGATAGATATAATATCGAATTTATCACTATCTAACTAGCTAGCAAGCTAATAAAGATCGAATACTACAGAGTAATCTAGGCCACTCACGGTTCCTGAGGTGCGGGCGGTGGACACCCAAAGAGAAGGAACCATCACTGGATTATAGCTCGGGTGATCTCCCAAAAGAACCTACCAGGTATTGGAGAACCTGACGTCCATAGCAGCCATGTAGCAATGGACGTGCTCGTCCTCCTCCCTGACGCGGCGACGTACCACCTGCGGCGGGGCCGGCTCCCTCCGCACCGAAAGTGGCCCACGCGAACGCCACCAAAGGAGATGAGGGTCGACGACGGGACCCGGGGCCAGGTTCCTCACCAAGCGTCGTGCCCCTGAAGGTAGCACCTCCCAGTGCCAGTCCGACGGAGCCCAGTGCCGGACATGGGTCCTCTGAAGCAGGACGTCGTCGCAAACGGGTCGATGGCGAGGATGCGGGCCGGGCATCGTCGACAACAAATACTATATGCCGCAAAAGTAAAGTAACATTTTTTAAATGATGGATTGTGATTTCATATATGCAAATTCTAAATTTTATAACTAAAACTAACGTTTCTAATATTTCTATAACTAAAACTAACATTTCTAATATTTCTATAACTAAAACTAACATTTCTAATATTTCTATAACTAAAAAACATTTCTATATAACTAACATTTCTAATATTTCTATATAACTAACATTTCTATATAACTAACATTTCTATAACTAAAACTAACATTTCTAATAATTCTATAACTAAAAAACAGAAAGATTGCTAACAATTCTATAACAATGTGGGTGTGTGTGTATGGTTGGCAGTCGGGGCAGGAGCTCACCGGCGAGGCGCGACGATAGGTGTCGGTGTCAAAACCGGCGGATCTCGGGTAGGGGGTCCCGAACTGTGCGTCTAGGCCGGATGGTAACAGGAGGCAAGGGACACGAAGTTTTACCCAGGTTCGGGCCCTCTCGATGGAGGTAAAACCCTAAGTCCTGCTTGATTAATATTGATGATATGGGTAGTACAAGAGTAGATCTACCAAGAGATCGAAGAGGCTAAACCCTAGAAGCTAGCCTATGGTATGATTGTTGTTGTGTATGTTGTCCTACGGACTAAAACCCTCCGGTTTATATAGACACCGGAGAGTGTTAGGGTTACACAAAGTCGGTTACAATGGTAGGAGATCTGCATATCCGTATCGCCAAGCTTGCCTTCCACGCCAAGGAAAGTCCCTTCCGGACACGAGACGAAGTCTTCAATCTTGTATCTTCATAGTCCAGGAGTCCGGCTGAAGGTATAGGCCGGCCATCCGGACACCCCCTAATCCAGGACTCCCTGAGTAGCCCCTGAACCAGGCTTCAATGACGACGAGTCCGGCGCACAGATTGTCTTCGGCATTGCAAGGAGGGTTCCTCCTCCAAGTACTTCGTAGAAGATTTTGAACACAAAGATAGTGTCCGGCTCTGCAAAATAAGTTTCCACATATTGCCATGGAGAGAATAATATTTACACAAATCTAATCTGCTGACGTATTCCATAGTGTGACACACAACGGCCAAGCCTTTATCCGAGTCATTTCATTATCCCACCTCAGCGCGTCATGCGAGGCGGTTTCTTGGCACGTCTTGTTAAAGCAGAGATCATGTCCCCTTATTCCGGGATTCTCATCAATACGGGCGTGGGTAACCCAACCGCGCCATTGATTACGGTGCTTGGAGATAAGCGAGTTTTACCAGGCTGGTGGGACACGTAGTTGCATCCACCCATATAAGGGGATAAGGATCCACCTTTTCACCTACGCCTTCTTCCTCCCTTGATTATCCATTCTCGCGCACTCGATCTCCAGCGCCCAAGTCCGCACTCCCCACCTCAACCTTCTCCAGCCATGTCCGAAGCGGGAGGCATGTGGATGGTCTCCTCCGTCACGGAGGGACATATCAAAAAACTGAGGAAGGCTGGATACCTGTCTAACGACATCGTGTACCGGCTTCCCGAAAAGGGGCAGCTCATCCCCACCCCTAGGCCCCATGAGAGGGTGGTATTCCTCCCTCATTTCCTTCGCGGACTGGGCTTCCCTCTTCACCCATTTGTCCAGGGCTCATGTTCTACTATGGCCTGGATTTCCACGATCTGGCCCCGAACTTTGTCCTCAACATCTCGGTGTTTATCGTCGTGTGCGAGGCTTTCCTCCGCATCCGCCCCCATTTTGTCCTATGGCTCAAGAATTTCAATGTCAAGTCGAAGGTGGTGCGTGGCAACCAGGTGGAGTGCGGAGGCGCCATGGTGGGCAAGATGGCCAACGTCTTATGGCTCGAGGGCTCCTTTGTGGAGACCCTGAAGGGGTGGCAATCGGGGTGGTTTTACATCACCGAGCCGCGCGACCCCGAATGGGTCGCAGCCCCCGAGTTTCGATCCAGACCCCCTACGCGGCTCACCTCCTGGAAGGAGACGGGCCTGTCGTGGGGTAAAAAAAGGAGAGCTGACCGGACTCCAAACATGCGTCCAAACCCTGGTGGACAAGAAGCTCAATCTTGTCAACGTAGTCCAGGTTATGCTCATCCGCCTGATCCTCCCGTGTCAACAACAGGCTTTCAACCTGTGGGAGTTCGACCCGGCACGGCACCAAACTTTGAGCAGGCTCTTCGACACGACGTACAAAGATGCCTGGAAGGTGCTTTTCAAGGGTGCCGAGGCCCCCGCATCCGCTACCGAGGATCGCGGATTCAGTACGCAGCGTCACGCTCATGCGGTAAGCTGTTTTTTCCTTTTACAGGGTATCAGTTTTTCATAGTTTGACTCTATGCGGGATCTAAGCTCCCTTACCTTTGATAGGATTGGCACGTGATGTCCGGACAGATCAACTGTCCGGCTCCTTTGCCCGAAGGCCCAACGGACGCACGCTTGGCGAAGCTGCTGGTTCCGGCACCCTATGTGGTGCCGGAGAAGAAGGCCGCGAGAAAGGCCACGGGGACTCGAAAGAGTGCCCGGCGCCAGGAGGTGTCGGATCCATCATCCGACGGTTCCGAGGCGCATTCCTCCTATGAAAACGAGGAGGAAGAAGAAGAGACCTCTCCCCCTCTAGCGGGAGGAGAGAAGAAACGGAAGGCCGCCCTCTCTGGGGAGACCGGAGGTTCCAAGAAGGGGAAAACCCTTCCTCCAGACTACTCCACCGACACCAATGACGGCGGAGAGGAGTGGCCGCCTAGGGCCAAGCCCTTGGCAAAATTGTAAGTATCCGGATACCAGAGTAATTCATAGTATTCGTTTATTGCACAGCTTTCCCTTATGTCGAATATGTTTATGCAGCCCACCCAAAGACCGGCTCGACGCGTCGTCGAGCGGCTCACTGGACTCGTCGGATGTGAACTCGCTTCCGACGGCTTCCTCCCCCCGCCCTACAGACGACACCGAAGTGTTATCCCAACAGGTTCCAAGCTGGGAGGGGGTGGTCCTGGAGGCGCCGCAAGGCGACCTCCCGGACTCCAGGAGTAAAGGGGATGAAACCCCCCAGGGCTCCAAGTCCGGCTCTAGGCCGGACACCGCTCCGGAACCTTCAAAGGTTCCAGAGTCCGGCGGGGGACCTCCTTCCAAGAGGAGCAAGCCCACCGTGCCGGTGACCCCCGTCCAACCGGAGGCGCCGGACAATCTGTTGGAGGCGCTCCAAGGCGCCTCCATCGACGAGGAGCACTTCACCATTATGAGTGCGGTGGTTCAGAAGGTTCAGTCCGCCAAGAGCGGACTGACTGAAGCTTGTACTAGCCTTTTAACAGGCTTTGAGGTAAGTAAAGAATGTGTGAATAATATTACCGCATAGACAGTAGCCCCTGATGCTCTGTTTGGCATTCGGGAAGAAAAGCCGAATAGAGGATCAAATAAAATTCGCAGGAGTCTAACAAAAAGGAGTCAATATGCGTATGCAGGCTTCTCTGCTTGCGTCCGCCGCACTGACTGCGGAAGTGGACATGCTAAAACAGAACCTCGAGTGGTCCGAGCAAAAGCTCGGGCGTGCCAAGAAGCAGCTCGAGGACAATGAAGTTAAGAGATACCTTGTTTAAATATATATATAAAGGTGCAATTGCAAAAAATGACAGGATTATCGTGGCTATTGTAGGGGCCATGTCTGAGGTGGCGACCCTTAAGCAAGCGCTGGTCGAGGCCGAGAAGAGGGCGGCCACGGAGTGCACCGAGCAGGAGAAGTATGAGGCTGAGGTTGGCAAGGTACGGCAAGAGCTCCAGGCTCTCATGGAAAAACATGAGAGTTTGGAGCTTGACTCAAAGACGCGAGCGTCCGAGCTCGTGGTGGCTATTGAAAATGCCAAGTCTGCCAAGGCCGAATCCCAGAAGACCCTCCAGGAGTTGGATGAGGTGAAGAAGATAGCGGCGGGTAAGGCATTCTTTATGCAAAGCAAACACATAAACGTGAGTTACTTGTTACTTACCCGAATCCGGAGCTCTCCAGGAGTGTTCGCAGATCTTCCTCGGAGTGTGTCCGATGCTGCCGCATTCTATCGAGCCGAGGAGGGCAGCTCGACAGATAAGGTGTTCTGGTCTCATTATGCTGAGGCCAGACACCCCGTTCCCCTGAGCGACCAGCTGAAGCAACTGGTCGAGCTCCACAAGGTGGCCGAACAAGCCATGAAGGGCCTCATAGTTCGGCTGTGGCCTGGAGGGGCTCTGCCTGGGAGCTATTTTGGGCTGGTGCGGCGGCTGGTGGAGGCCTGTCCAAGGCTCGAAGTCATCAAGCGCTCCGTCTACATTGAAGGTGCCCATAGGGCCCTTGCCCGTGCTAAGGTGCACTAGGGCAAGCTGGATGCTGAGAAGCTTGTGAAGGCCGGGCCACCACCGGGGAAAGAGCATCGCAAGCCCGAGAATTATTATAAGGATGTTCTGAAGGGTGCCTGCCTTGTGGCGGATGAATGTTCTAGGGATGTAATTTTTGAGTGAAACTTGCTCATTTTGTCCTGTGCGCTGAAAACTTGTTCATATGCGCTAAGCAATGCTCTTGGAATTTAAAATATTACCTTCTGTGCGGCTGTTTATCAATTCTAAGAGATGGCAAGTCGTCGGCTTCTGCCCCCGTGCCGCTAGTGCTGGGGTGTTCGGGGATAAACCTAAGCGCTCTTTTTCCCATGTTTGGGTCCTTCGAGGGAGGCGCTCAGCCCAACGAACAAGGCAATCGGACTATAATGCGTGAACACTCTCACTTAGCCATAGAATTCTATAATTTCAAATTTCGGCGAAGCCCCTGGTATTCGGAAGACCGAGTTCGAGGCGCTATCCACGCCTTGGCCGGATAGAGCCGGCTCCTCGCTCTAAGCGGCATAAGTCTTTAGGGACTCGAAAAACCTCTCAAACGGCGACCACCTCTCGCTTCATCATGACAGTCAGTTTTAGCTTTCTCCACTAAGGTGCTCGACCCAGCTCAACTAGGGCACAATCGCAGTGGTTCTCCTAGTGCTACCTTAGCCGATATAGCGGAACATAAGGCACCAAAACATAGGAGCGGGGCAAACCCAACTATTGACCCAAGACATGATTCGGAGCCGATGCATATAATGCTATAAGTTTGGGGTGCCGCACTTGTTAAAGTGTTCGGACTTCTCACACCATATTGAGGGGTACTAAAGCCCCTGGAGTATTTCGGCCATACCGAAGTGTACGGGTGCAACATGTCGTTAAGGAACATATATAAAAAAAGGTAATGCAAAAATAGACAAAAGCTATGCACTGTTTATTAAAGAGGGCTACGATCAAAGCAGAACGATACAAATAATGCGATAAGCAAAAGGTTGGACTATTTAACATGTCGGCTCCAAGGGCAAGCTGCGGAATAGTATGCGAAATAGGTACACTGTTCGTGATAGAGACCACCTGGGAGTTCCGTAATGCGGCGTGGCTTGTCTGCTTCCCTGGTTCTTGCATCGTTTGTGCGGCAATTGAACTGCCGAACAGGCCTTCCGAAGAATGGAGTCCTGAAAGAAAGAGAAAATTAAAAAATCGGCAGCCCCTGGTGCGGTTTAAGCCATGCTTCGGGCGTGCCGTGATGGTGCCCCTCCCCCTGTACCCATGGTATTTCTAGAGCGTAGTTATGTATGCGAAGCACTGGCGTCGCCTTTTTGCTAGGGCTGGGGTTGGGGCCGCATTGCTACGCCTGCTCGGATCGTGCCAGGCGGTCTTGTTGTAGGTTACTCCGGGGGCGCTTGACGGTGTCCGGTCATTTAGTGGCCGGACTGGAGAACTGCCTGGAGAGGCTGCTTTGTACTTCCGCTGCATGGGCCGCCGCGTCATCCTCCATTCAGAGGGAGCGTTCGGTGTTTCCATTGACCGTAATTACTCCTCGAGGGCCTGGCATCTTGAGCTTAAGGTATGCGTAGTGCGGCACCGCATTGAACTTGGCGAATGCGGTTCGCCCGAGCAGTGCGTGATAGCCACTGCGGAATGGGACTATGTCGAAGATTAACTCCTCGCTTCGGAAATTATCCGGAGATCCGAAGACCACTTCAAGTGTGACTGAGCCTGTACAGTTGGCCTCTACACCTGGTATTACGCCTTTAAAGGTCGTTTTGGTGGGCTTAATCCTCGAGGGATCTATGCCCATTTTCCGCACTGTATCCTGGTAAAGCAGGTTCAGGCTACCGCCCCCGTCCATGAGGACTCTAGTGAAATGAAATCCGTCAATAATTGGGTCTAGAACCAATGCGGTGAATCCGCCATGACGGGTGCTAGTGGGACGGTCCCTTCGATCAAAGGTGATCGGGCAGGAGCACCATGGGTTGAACTTTGGGGCGACTGGTTCTATCGCGTATACGTCCCTTAACGCGCGCTTCCGCTCCCTCTTGGCGATGTGGGTTTCGTATATCATGTTCACCGTCCGCACTTGTGGGGGAAAACCCTTCTATCCACTGTTGTTCGGCGGCCGGGGCTCTTCGTCGTCATCGCTATGCAGCCCCTTGTCTTCGTTTTCAGCATTTAACTTGCCTGCATGCTTGAACACCCAACAATCCCTGTTGGTGTGATTGGACGGCTTTTCTGGGGTGCCATGTATCTGGCACAAGCGGTCGAGTATTCAGTCCAAACTGGACGGGCCCCTAGGATTCCTTTTGAATGGCTTTTTCCGCTGATCGGATTTAGAGCCTCTGAATCCGGCATTAACTGCTGTATCCTCAGCATTGTGGCCGTTAATGCGGCGCTTCTGCTTGTTGCGATGCGACCTGCCACTATTGTCCCTGGTATCTGAATTACCAGGGTTCTTGGTCATATTGTTGCTACAAGCAAGCCAGCTGTATTCTCCCATGCAAAAGTGGGTCATGAGTGTCGTGAGTGCTGCCATAGACTTCGGCTTTTCCTGTCCAAGGTGCCAGGCAAGCCACTCATCACGGATATTGTGCTTGAAGGCTGCTAGGGCCTCGGCGTCCGGACAGTCGACTATTTGATTTTTCTTTGATAGGAACCATGTCCAGAATTGCCTGGCCGATTCATCTGGCTGCTGAATTACGTGACTTAGGTCATCGGCGTCTGGGGGTCGCACATAAGTGCCCTGGAAATTGTCGAGGAATGCAGATTCCAGGTCCTCCCAACAACTGATTGATCCTGTTGGCAAGCTATTAAGCGAATGCCGAGCTGGTCCTTTGAGCTTGAGTGGGAGGTATTTGATGGCGTGGAAATCATCGTCGCAGGCCATGTGGATATGAAGGAGATAATCCTCGATCCATACCGCAGGATCTGTTGTGCCATCATATGATTCGATGTTTACGGGTTTGAAACCCTCGGGGATTTGATGATCCATTACTTCGTCTGTGAAGCATAATGGGTGTGCGGCGCCTCTGTACTGGGCTATATCACGACGTAGCTCCAATGAGCTTTGTCTATTGTGTTCGGCCCTGCCGAATTTGTGGCCCAAGTGACGGTTACCGTCTCGAGTCGTGGGGCGCCCACGTGATCCGTAGATCGATCTTGTTTGCCTTGCCTTCTCCTCCAACATATCTCGCAGGTCCGACGCACTTTCCTGTGCCTTGGTATGGGGTGCGTCTTGAGTGGAGGGCCGAGAGGCCTCTCTATCGCGGCCATGAGGTGGCCGATCGGCCGTATCGAGTGCAGGTGATGTAGGTTTAAGTGCGTCCTCCTCTGATCGGGGTAGGAACATGCGCTTTGGGTAGCTCTTGGAGGGGCGTTCGAGTTAATGCTCTTCGTCCGCAAGGACTTCAGTCCATCTGTTGACTAGCAAATCTTGATCAGCTCTAAGTTGTTGCTGTTTTTTTCTTGAGGCTTCTTGCCGTGGCCATAAGCCTGCGTTTAAAACGCTCTTTCTCGACGGGATCCTCTGGCACGACGAATTCGTCGTCGTCGAGGCTTGCCTCGTCTTCGGAGGGAGGCATATACCTATTGTCCTCGACCTCTCTGTCTGCTGCTCTCTCATGAGGGCTGGTTTCTCCATCCTCCTGTGCTAAATCTTGCTGGAGGGGGTTTTCTTCGGTACTTTCCAGAGTATTATTATCTCCCGTGCTGGAATCACCGTATTTGTTTTGCCGGGATTTTGAGCGGCGCCGCTGACGCCGGCGCTTAGGCTATTTCTTGGAGGGGTCATCCTCCGTTGTTCCATCGCCATCTCCTTCTTTTGGGGTGTCCACCATGTATATGTCATATGACGAGGTGGCTTTCCAGGGCCCAATAGGCACTGTTGCTTCATCGTCTCCATCATCGGCGTCCATACCGTCGATGTCTTCGGAGTCGAAGTCGAGCATGTCGGCTAAGTCGTTGACAGTGGCTACAAAGTGGGTGGTGGGTGGGTTTTGAATTTCTTCATCGTCCGAATCCCAACCTCGCTGACCGTAGTCCGGCCAGGGCTCTCCTGATAAAGAGAGAGACTTCAGTGTCTTCAGAATATCGCCGAAAGGCGAGTGCTGAAAGATGTCCGCGGCAGTAAACTCCATGATCGGTGCCCAATCAGATTCGATCGGAAGGGGCGCAGAGGGTTTGGAGTCCGGAGAGGAGTCCGGCTCCTTCGAGTCACGAGTCTCGCAGAGTAAGGGGCTGGTGTTCGGCTCGATTGCCGTTGGGATCGCAGCCCCCGAGGCGGCGTCCAACCACCCATCCTCGATCAGCGCAGTTGGCTCCGAATTAAGGGTCGAAGCCGATGCGGGTGCGGCCTCCAGGGCACTGTTCGGCGGCAGAGCTAGATCATGCTCGTCGTGACAGTGCTGCGCGCTCAGTAGTGGCTCGAATCCATCAAAGATCAAGTCCCCGCGGATGTCAGCCGTGTAGTTTAAGCTTCCAAATCTGACCTGATGCCCAGGGGCATAGCTTTCGATCTGCTCCAGATGGCCAAGTGAGTTGGCCAGAAGTGCGAAGCCGCCGAAGACGAAGATCTGTCCGGGGAGGAAGGTCTCACCCTGGACTACATCGCCATTGATGATCGTAGGAGCCATCAAGCCTGACGGCGACGACACAGAGGAACTCTCAATGAAAGCACCAGTGTCAGTGTCAAAACCGGCGGATCTCGGGTAGGGGGTCCCGAACTGTGCGTCTAGGCCGGATGGTAATAGGAGGCAAGGGACACGAAGTTTTACCCAAGTTCGGGCCCTCTCGATGGAGGTAAAACCCTACGTCCTGCTTAATTAATATTGATGATATGGGTAGTACAAGAGTAGATCTACCACAAGATCGAAGAGGCTAAACCCTAGAAGCTAGCCTATGGTATGATTGTTGTTGTGTATGTTGTCCTATGGACTAAAACCCTCCGATTTATATAGACACCGGAGAGGGTTAGGGTTACACAAAGTCGGTTACAATGGTAGGAGATCTGCATATCCGTATCACCAAGCTTGCCTTCCACGCCAAGGAAAGTCCCTTCCAGACACGGGACGAAGTCTTCAATCTTGTATATTCATAGTCCAGGAGTCCGGCTGAAGGTATAGTCCGGCCATCCAGACAGCCCCTAATCCAGGACTCCTTCAACGTGGACGGGGACGGAGATGGAGACGGGGCGGCGAAGACGGGGACGGGGCGGCGATGATGGTGATGGGGACGGGCCGGGCGGCGATGACGGGGATGGGACGGGGACGGACGGCGACGGGGATGGCGACGGACGGCGACGGACAGCGACGGGGGTGGTGACAAGGGGCGGCGGCGACGGGGCAGAGGAGAAAGAAGCAGGGAGAGATGAGAAACTAACATTTTTTTGAAGTGTTTTCTTATATAGAACCCACCTTTAGTACCGGTTGGAGCCACCAACCGGTACTAAAGGTCTGTTTTGGCCAGGCGAAGTGGCAGGAACCGCACCCCCTTTAGTACCGGGTTGTGGCACCAACCGGTACTAAAGCCCCCCCTTTAGTACCGGTTGGAGCCATGACCCGGTACTAAAGGGTGTGCGCTGCCAGGCGAGGGGTGCAAAAGTTTAGTCCCACCTCGCTAGCCAAGGGGCACTCGCACCTGCTTATAAGCCCCGCTGTCGCAGGTGTCTCGAGCTCCTCTCTTAAGCAGGCCTTCTGGGCCTACCTCTTCCGTGATGCCCTATTCGGCCTACTGGGCTAGCGGGCCTGCATCCTGGTCCAACTAGAATTTGGGTTTCTAGTCGTATGCAGGCCGCTGTGGCGAGTAGGTGAGCTTTTTTCTTATTTTTTTGCTTTATTTACTTTTGTTTTATTTATTTTAGAGTTGTTTTTTGCTGTATTTAGAGTTTGTTTGTGAATATTTTTGCTTTAGGTATAAAAAATTACAAACTTTCTGTTAGTACCGGTAGTTTACAAATTTGAATAGCTTAAATTTTGAATTATTTGAAATTTGTGTGAATCACTAGTTTGTGAATAACTTAACTTTGAAAACAGATTTTTCAGTGATTCTTTTTTCTTATATTTAATATTAGTGTGTTTTATCATTATATTCAATTTGGTAATGCTTAGGTTATTTAAAAAATGAAATGCCTTTGTAACGAATGAGTTTTCGTCCGAAACCCTGATACTTCGAAAGAGATTGTCCATTTTGTACACAAAGTGCATCCAATTTTTGCGGTAACCCTCTCTACTTTTTTGCACATGCTATGCGGGTGAAATTATGATACCATGCCAACTTTCAACCTTTTCTGAGTTCATTTGAAATGCTTTTCAGTTTCAGGGTCATTTAGCTAAAAAATCAGTAAATGCATGAAAGAATTTGCTTGCACAGAAAATTTCTTCGTGTTTCGAATGCCAAATCACATAACTAGCTACCCTAACTATTACATAGATTCCCTCCTGGGTGTGAAACACAGAAGAAAGTGATGATAGTGAATCCGATCACATCCCAGATATTTGGGTGTGAAACTTTTTCTTCATGTGTGTCCCTTTGCGCCGTAGCCATGGAAAATCTTCATCATTTAACTGGATGCCCGGGTCAATATTCACTGTGAATGGGGCAATTTCATCAAACTTTTCATAATCTCCTGACATGTCTGTCTTGTCATCCACTCCCACGATGTTTCTCTTCCCAGAAAGAACTATGTGCCGCTTTGGCACATCGTACGATGCATTCGCTTCCTTATCTTTTCTTTTTCTCGGCTTGGTAGACATGTCCTTCACATAGAAAACACGTGCCACATCATTGGCTAGGACGAATGGTTCGTCTGCATACGCAAGATTGTTGAGATCCACTGTTGTCATTCCGTACTGCGGGTCTTCCGTTACCCCGCCTCGTGTCATATTGACCCATTTGCACCGAAACAAAGGGACCTTCAAACCACGTCGATAGTCAAGTTCCCATATGTCCTATATATAACCATAATATGTTTCCTTTCCCGTCTTGGTTTCTGCATCAAAGCGGACACCACTGTTTTGGTTGGTGCTCTTCTTATCTTGGGCGATCGTGTAAAATGTATTACCATTTATCTCGTACCCTTTGAAAGACATTATATTTGAAGATGGTAACTGGGACAGCAAGTACATGTCATCTTCAATAGAAGCGTCATGCATGGTACGTGTCTGCAACCAGCTGGCGAAACTCCTGGTTTGTTCACGTGTAATCCAGTCATCAGACCGCTCCGGGTGTTTGGAGCGTAGCAAATTCTTGTGTTCATCCATATACGGAGCCACCAAGGCGGAATTCTATAGAACTGTGTAGTGTGCTTCAGTGAGAGAATGTCGGTCCATACATATTATTTGTTCCCCTCCTAGCGTGCCTTTTCCATCCAGTCTGCCCTTATGCCGCGATCCAGGAACACCAATCGGCTTAAGGTCAGGAATAAAGTCAATACAAAACTCAATGACCTCCTCATTTTCATGGCCCTTGGAGATGCTTCCTTCTGGCCTAGCACGGTTATGAACATATTTCTTTAAGACTCCCATGAACCTCTCAAAGGGGAACATATTATGTAGAAATACAGGACCCAAAATGTTAATCTCTTCACATAGGTGAACTAGGACGTGTGTCATGATGTTGAAGAAGGATGGTGGGAACAACAACTCGAAACTGACAAGACATTGCACCAAATCATTCTCTAACCTTGGTATGATTTCTAGATCAATTACCTTCTGAGAGATTGCATTCAGGAATGCACATAGCTTCACAATGGCTAATCGAACGTTTTCCGGTAGAAGCCCCCTCAATGCAACCGGAAGCAGTTGCGTCATAATCACGTGGCAGTCATGAGACTTTAGGTTCTGGAACTTTTTCTTTGCCATGTTTATTATTCCCTTTATATTCGACGAGAAGCCAGACGGTACCTTAATACTGAGCAGGCATTCAAAGAAGATTTCCTTCTCTTCTTTGTTAAGAGCGTAGCTTGCATGACCCTGATGTATGCCGTCTTTTCCGTGCATACGTTGCTGGTCCTCCCGTGCCTCAGGTGTATCTTTTGTCTTCCCATACACTCCCAAGAAGCCAAGCAGGGTCACACAAAGATTCTTCGTCACGTGCATCACGTCGATTGCGGAGCGGACCTCTAGGTCTTTCCAGTAGGGCAGGTCCCAAAATATAGATTTCTTCTTCCACATGGGTGCACGTCCGTCAGCGTCATTCGGAACAGGTTGTCCACCAGGACCCTTTCCAAAGACCACCTTCAAATCCTTGACCATATCATGTACATCAGCACCAGTACGGTGGCGAGGCTTCGTCCGGTGATCCTCCTCACCTTTGAAATGCTTGCCTTTCTTTCTTACGGGATGCCTGCTCGGAAGAAATCGACTTTTTCCCAGGTACACATTCTTCTTACAATTAGCCAAATATATATTGCCGGTATCGTCCAAACAGTGCGTGCATGCGCGGTATCCCTTGTTTGTTTGTCCTGAAAGGTTACTGAGAGCAGGCCAATCATTGATGGTCACGAATAGCAATGCCTTTAGGTCAAATTCTTCCCCCATGTGCTCATCCCACGCACGTACACCTGTTCCATTCCATAGTTGTAAGAGTTCTTCAACTAATGGCCTTAGGTACACATCAATATCATTGTCGGGTTGCTTAGGGCCTTGGATGAGCACTGGCATCATAATGAACTTCCGCTTCATGCACAACCAAGGAGGAAGGTTATACAAACATAGAGTCACAGGCCAGGTGCTATGGTTGCTGCTCTGCTCCCCAAAAGGATTAATGCCATCTGCGCTTAGACCAAACCATATGTTCCTTGCGTCATCTGCAAACTCCTTCCTGTACTTTCTTTCGATTTTTCTCCACTGCGACCCGTCAGCGGGTACTCTCAACTTTCCGTCTTTCTTACGGTCTTCTCTATGCCATTGCACCGCCTTGGCATATTCTTTGTTTTGGAACAAATGTTTCAACCGTGGTATTATAGGAGCATACCACATCACCTTGGTAGGAATCTTCTTCCTGGGGTGCTCGCCCTCGACATCACCAGGGTCATCGCAGCTGATCTTATAGCGCAATGCATCGCATACAGGGCAAGCGTTCAAATCCTCGTACTCACCACGGTAGAGGATGCAATCATTAGGGCATGCATGTATCTTCTGCACCTCTAACCCTAGAGGGCAGACAGCCTTCTTTGCTTCGTACGTACTCTCGGGCAATTCGTTGTCCTTTGGAAGCATATTCTTTATCATTACTAGCAACTTTCCAAATCCCTTGTCAGATACACCATTCTCTGCCTTCCATTGTAGCAATTACAGTGTGGTGCCCAACTTTTTCTTGTCACCTACGCAATTCGGGTACAACAATTTTTTGTGATCCTCTAACATGTGCTGCAACTTCTTCTTCTCCAAATCACTTGCGCAGTTTCTCTTTACATCGGCAATGGCCCGGCCTAGATCATTAACGGGCTCATCCGATGCCTCTTCTTCAGCTTCTTCCCACATTGCTGGCTTAGCTTCTTCCCGCATTACCGGCTCAGCTTCTTCCCTCATTGTTGTATCATCGTATTCAGGGAACCCAAGGCCAGGATAGCTGTCGTCGTCCTCTTCTTCTTCATTGTCTTCCATCATAACCCCTCTTTCTCCATGCTTGGTCCAAACATTATAGTGGGGCATGAAACCAGACTCAAACAGGTGGACGTGAATGGTTCTTGACGTAGAGTAACATTCTTACAGCCAGCACATGGACAAGGCATAAAACCATCCGCCCGCTTGTTTGCCTCAGCCGCAAGCAGAAAAGTATGCACGCCATTAATGAACTGGGGAGAGCATCGGTCATCGTACATCCATTGCTGGCTCATCTTCAATACACAGCACCAAAAACACCAAATTAATACAATACATAAAGTTCATACATAAAGATCATACGACACTTAAATGCAACAAACAAATAACTCTCTAGCTAAAGAATTTAAATGCAACAACAAATGCGATCAAGATCGCAACTAAGGTAACAATTGATCCAATAGCATAATGATACCAAGCCTCACTATGAATGGCATATTTTTTTATCTTTCTAATCTTCAAGTGCATTTTCTCCATCTTAATCTTGTGATCATCGACGACATCGGCAACATACAACTCCAATTCCATCTTCTCCCCCTCAATTCTTTTCAATTTTTCCTTCAAATCCTCGTTTTCTCTTTCAACTAAATTTAACCTCTCGACAATAGGGTCGGTTGGAATTTCCGGTTCAACTACCTCCTACATACAAATATCTATGTCAACTTGATGGGCATAATTTGTCATAACACGAAATGCAATGAATAGTTTTAAAAGAGAATATACCACATCTGAATAATAACCCGGACGAGGGCCGACAGGGACGGATAACAAACAACGTATGGGTAAGATAATTATACGAGTAACTATATATCCAAATCACACAAACATCAATTTTTTATATAAAACTTCATGAACAAGAGGCTCACCACAAGGTGGTGCCGGTGACGGGACGTTGCGAGCAATCGACGGTGGTTACGACGGAGATTTAGAAGGTACTAAGTAAACCACACCTCCATATGCAAACTAAGTGTTATTTTTGACCTCAAATTGCATATAAATCAAATACTAGCACATATATATAATTCCTCCCAAATTACTAAACTCAAAAATCAATCACTATATAAAGCATTGCATGAGCTAATTTAGCAATGAGAGATGAAAGGACAAAGTTGCTAACCTTTGTGATCATTTGAATGGATGGGGGCCTTCAAATCTTGACAAATTTTAGGAAAAATGTGTGATGAGCTTGAGAGGAAGAGGGAAAAGAACAGAGAGGAGAGGGGAAAGGGGAAGAACAGAGCGAGCTCGGGTGGACAAAGGGTCTATGTAGGACGACCTTTAGTACCGGTTCGTGATACGACCCAGTACTAAAGGTGCTGGAGGGGCCCCGTACTGACAACATCCCGCCACCACTCACTTTAGTACCGGTTCGTGGCACGAACCAGTGCTAAAGGTTCACAACGAACCGGTACTAATGAGAGCGGCCGGCTAGCCGTTGGAACCGGCACTAATGCACACATTAGTGCCGGCTCAAATTAAAACCGGCACTAATGTGCTTCACATTTGACCCTTTTTCTGCTAGTGTACTTCTATGACAAAAACTCATGATAGAAAATGGGCTTTTCGTCCTGGGCGGGCTGGAGACTTAGCTGCATGACATTCTTTGGGCCATCCATGACGGAAAAAACCGTGGTAGAAGCGAGGGCAAGGAAACTTTTGGGGAGTTCCCGGTTACGGTGGGTGGTCGGGGCCTGAGCGATGCGCGTTTCCCTCGTACACGTACGTGCGTGGGTGCTAGGCGTTGGGCTCTGACTGAACCCGAGCAAGGCATTGGGATCTAACTGAACCCGAGCGATTGCACTGCAGGCTACGCATTACTGAACGCGAGCGATCGATCGATGGCTGTTAACTGAACCCGATCGAGCGATTCCTTCGCTACTGATGCTAACTGAAGCCGATCGATATTGCCTCTGGATGAACAGTGAGCGTTGCTGGGGGGGTTGGATGAGCAGTTCCCGGTGGGGGTGGATGAACAGTTCCCCGTGGTGTTGCCTCTAGATGAACAGGACCCCGATCGATCGAGCCGGTTGGGGATGGATGAACAAGACCCCATGGAGGGCTGGATGAACAGGACCACCCCATGGAGGGCTGGATGAACAGTAGACGGTGGAGGGCTGGATGAATAGTAGCCCGTGGAGGGGTGGTTGAACAGGAGCCCGTGGAGAGTGCTGGTTGAACAGTAGCCAGTGGAGTAGCGCGCGTTGGAGGCTGGTTGAACAGGAGCCCGTGGATGTACAGTCGCAAGTGTAGGCTAGAGGAGGTCGATGGTGGACGAACAGTAGCCCATGGAGGCTGGAGGGGGTCGACGATGGAGATGAATAGTATCCTGTGGAGTCTCGTTTTGCGGTATGCCACACCCCTCCCGATGAACAGGACCCCTGTTTCGACCGTCGCGCTCCAACACAAGTCTGTTTCCTCTGTTTTGCGGTACGCCACACCCCTCCCGATCAACAGGACCCCCGTTTCGACTGTAGGAGGTCCTTTCCTCCGTTTTGTGGTATGCCAGACCCCTCCCGATGAACAAGATCCCGTTTCGACCGTGGCCGGTCCAACACAAGGTCGTTTCCTCCGTTCTGCGGTATGTCAGGCCTCGTTTCCACCGGCTGTTCCGTCCAAGCCTCCCGACGAACACGACGACGCATTCCGTTCCGACCCAGACGGTTGGCTCCCCATGAACATGACGAGACGCTATTTCTCCGTTCCGATCCAGCCATGTACATGAGCCCTGGCGGTACATATGCGCGAGTAGGCATTCGAGGCCTTGCCCGTATGTACGTACGTGGTCGTATTTTATTTTCTTGCACACTGGCCACTATACGTACGTGTACATGCTACGTGCGCGCCTCTACTACGACACCTGCGCGCCTCTACATGGACCAGTATGTACGTACACATTCGCGACCAGAATGACAATGCTACTATGCTTCGACCAGGTGGGTCCTGACTGTCATGAACTTCCTTGCGGGCAAAGATGTAGCTAGTGGGTCCCAACAGTCAGGGGGGCGAATCATTTTTTTGGACGCACTTCCTTGCGTGCGAAGATGTCGCTAGTACATCCCAGCAGTTAGGGGAAACATTTTTTCGTGAAATACAGTTGCCCATCCGATGGGTCCGTGCTATCAGGTGGAGGAATCATTATTTTCCATGTAATAAGGATGCACTTCCTTGCTGCGGCCATGGAACTAGCTGTCAGCCTCTCCACGTACAGTCCACGTCCGATGGAAGCCGTTCCTTGACCCCGTTGACATTGCCGCGCTAAGAGCTCCATGGCGGTGGACGACGGCGAGGCCTAGGAAGGGGACGACGCGGACTCGGGGAAGACGCGACAGTGGATGCCCATGCATAGAGGAGTATGAGGGTTCACTGGTTCGCTGCGGTGTGAGGCTACCGTCGCCACAGAATAACTGGGGGTGAGGGTGAGTAGAGGGATGTCCTGGCTAGTGGTGGGAGTAGTAGGGGGCGGTGAGGCCTCCGCGGCATCACACCCGGCCACGGGAGGCAGGAGCACGCGGCACGACCGGCGCTGCTTTGGGCGGCTAGAGCAAGAAGACCAGAGGTTGAAGAAGCACTACGCCCATTGGATGGACATCGTATGATCACTGCAGCTAGAATCATTCATATTGACTAAGTTAACAAAGCCCTTGGTATGCGTCAACTTAGTAGGCCCACAGGTTAGCCTCCGAAACGGTGTGCCCTAGATGTCAGGGGGAGGAATCATTTTTTGGGCGGCTGAAGCAAGAATATCCGAGATTGAAGAAGAAGCACGACATTCGTTGGATGGACATCCAATGGCCACAGCTGCGAGAACCATGTGTTGTTGACAAAGCCTTGCATACGCGTCAACATAGTTTTTTTAGGGGACGCATCAACTTAGAAGGCCCACAAGTGCGTGGCAGAGAACATATAGCCTATTTGCGATTTGTAAGAATGTACAGCCCATTTTGTAATTCTAATGGAATTTACTACAGCCCATTTACAGTTTGTTAAAAGTACATCCCATTTTCTAGATAGGACAACGATTAATAATTTCATCCATTCCTCAAAAAAAGATTAATAATTTCAACCAGCCACTCAAAACAGGATTCAAAAAAATTTCCCACATTTTTATTGGATCCGAAATATTTTTATCCGAGATTTCTAGTCTAATTGAATATAATTTCAAAATAAAGTTGTATTACGTTAAAATCCAACGAAATATTGCGCGCGCAACAAGTAATGAAATTAAAATTTTCAAATTCCAAAAATAATATATTTTTTAGACTAATTACGCGTTTGGTGCATTTTTTATAGTTATTACCCAGTTATTATAATTACATCCCATTTATTATTTCTTAAAGTCCATTTTCTTGTTAAGCCTAATGCATACCTCCTAGGAAAGTTTGCAGCCCAGCAGGGCGGAGAAGTTGACCCGGATATTCTTTTTACTCCTTTATCTTATGACATTCTGATCTGAGTTAGTCTATTCTTCCACCGGGGGTTAAGGAATTAGGATCTATTCTCTCTATCAGGATCACGTGTTACTAATCAGTAGTACCTTATAGGGTTGATGGATACAAGCCTAGTTCAGTTCTACTACCACGTTATGTTGTTAGGATGGATTCAGAACTTTGATATGATGATGTTGAGTGTGTATGAAATCCTTTGTCAAATGTCTCAAAATCCTTCTTGAGCATTTACAGCTGTTATGCTGCCGAAATTTTGCTAGAAATTCTAATGCCTTTGCATTATGATTGTGCTTTCAGATGGCCACTCGCGACCTCAATCAAGTGGTTCGCCTGACTCGATGCCTAGATGTACCCGGCCATACTGCCATGTTGGTCAGGGTAATGACTGAGGCTGGATACCGTTGGTATCCTGAGTACACGGTCGAAGAGCAATTCCGAGACTTTAATCAAAGCCAGTATCTCTGCACTGTCAGGATATTTCCATCTTATCCTGGGTCCACCGAGCCCCTTCACTGCTCCTATGGACTCGGGGTTACTATTGAGATGGCTGTGCAGGACGCCGCCTACTCTATGATGACCATCATGTGAGTCAGGTCTGGCCTATTTCGGGACTCTGATTTCCGGTATATGCCAGGATCACTTCCGGGAGCACAAGGGTATCTCCAGGCTATCTATGCTGACCCCACCCAGGAGGATTCACGGACTCGCACCACTGCTGAGATGCTCGAGGATAAGGACCGTGAAAATCGGGCCTTGAGGATAGAGCTCTTCAATACCCGTGCTGACCACTGGGCCACATTGACTCGGTTTGCACCGGCGGTGCAAGCTGGATATTCGGATATGCACGATCTCTATCCTGTGAGATCTGCTCTGCCAGACGTGATGGGTTGGCGTGATGTAGGAGGCATCACCCCACCTCACGGTCCCCGCAGGCCACCGTCTGTTGGTCCAAGACCTCATCCTAGCCCCTATGGTCCACAAGCTCCGCGAGATCGTCTGTTTCCGGATGATCATGTTGAGCTTCCAGGCTATGGAGGTGACTTCTACGAGGACTACTACGGATCGGTCTGAGTTAGTGGTAGTATCACTAGTTCGTGTTAGCTGTGTCGTTTATCGTCCTGCGTGACTCGTGGGATATGACCTAGCTGTATCGCCTTCCGGAGGTGTAGAAAAATAATGTATAGGAGCTGGGAATGCCTCTGATGAGATGTAATCCTCTTTTCACCGTAATAGTACTTTGTTTGGTCTTGTACTAAACCCTGTATGGTGTGTATGACGATGGAATAAAGAAGCAGTTTCTGTATCTACCATGTCATACGGATGATCATCTTGCATTCCGAGTTATTCCTTACATTCTGTATCCTATGTCGGAATTTTATCATCCTGACTAAATCATTGTCTTGTTTACCTAGGATGGTCAACACGCGCACTAACCCTGCTCCTCAAGAGCAGGCCGAAGGCAGTGAAGTCAGGAATGCAAATCTGCCTCATCCTCCTTCCCTAGCCGAGGTTATGATGGAAGCCGAAAGAAACAAGCGGGAGACCAACCGTTTGTTGGAGCGTATTGAACAGAACACAGCACACCATCAGAGGACTAACGTGGTGTCACTCAGTGATTTTATCAAGTTACATCCACCCACGTTCCACCACTCCGTCGAGCCTCTCGACGCTGATGACTGGCTTCGCAGTATCTCCCACAAGCTGCGTTCCGCGCTGGTAGCTGAGGCTGACAAGGTCACCTTTGCTGCATATCATCTTGAAGGCCCCGCCAGTCTATGGTGGGAGAATTATGGAGCTATGCGCCCAGCGGGCCATGTCACTACTTGGGCTGAATTCAGCGAGGCTTTCCGTGAACATCACATTCCGGAGGGTCTCATGGACCGTAAACGTGAGGAATTTTGCAGTTTCACTCAGGGCCGACTCTCTGTGGATGCTTACAGCAGGGAGTTCGGTAACCTCGCACGATATGCAACTGAGGAAGTTTCTACTGATGCCAAGAAGCAAGCAAGGTTCCGTAAGGGACTTAGTCCTGAGCTTCGCCGCGACCTCCGTCTGCATGAGTGCACATCTTTTCAGAAACTTGTTAACAAGGCCATCAGTGCTGAGACTGGTCAGACTGATTATGACGCAACACGCAAGCATGGCCGTGACATGGGTTCCTCATCCGGTGCGGGTCCTCAGAAGCGCCGCGTGTGGGTGCCCAACACTGCCCTGCCACCTAGGTTCACACCGAGGCCATCCTTCCAGGCGCCTCGCCCCGTTCAACAGTCTGCACCAGCCAAGCCCTATGGGGGTCCAACCAACAATGCTCCTCCACGTACCAGTTCCGTGACTTGTTTCAAGTGTGGGGAATCTGGCCACTATATGCGTGAGTGTCCCCAGACCAACCCCAACCAATCTGCTAAAGCTGTTGGCCGTGGCAAGCCGACAGGGAAAGTGTTCCACGCCAAGCCGGCCACCGCTACACGTGGCCATGTCAACTGTATCTCTGCCGAAGAAGCTCAAGAGGATCCCAACGTCGTTCTCGGTACGCTCCTTGTTAATTGCCACCCGGCATCTGTTCTTTTCGATACAGGAGCCTCTCATTCATTTATATCCGAGAACTATGCTCGTTTGCATAACACCGCATTCTGTGACATGCCATCCACTATGGAAATTTCTACTCCCGGTTCTAGATGGCAGACCTCCAGGGTAAGTTATGGAAATGAAATCCAAGTCGACAGACTTGTTTTCCTTGCATCTTTGATAGCTCTCAAATTTTCAGATATTAATATCATTTTGGGTATGGACTGGATGTCAGCTCATCATGCCAAAATTGATTGCTTCTCTAGGACTGTCCAACTCACTCATCCTTCGGGCAAGATAGTCAATGTCTTGACCCGGTTAGCCGAGCGACAATTATATTCTCTTAACGCCAGCCCTTTGCCAGACCTTGAGGATGTTCCCGTAGTCCGTGACTTCCCGGATGTCTTCCCAGAGGAGTTGCCAGGTGTTCCACCTGACAGGGATGTTGAGTTCGTAATAGACCTCATCCCAGGAACCGTTCCGATTGCTAGAAGACCCTATAAGATGGCACCACTAGAACTAGCCAAGCTTAAGAAACAACTCGATGAGTCCTTGAAAAAGGGTTTCATCCGACCTAGTTCATCTCCGTGGGCTTGCCCCGTCCTATTCGTCAAGAAGAAGGATGGTACGGACCGGATGGTTGTAGATTATCGACCTGTCAATTTGGTCACAATCAAGAACAAATATCCGCTCCCCGGGATCAACGACCTGTATGATCAGCTCGCTGGATCCTCAGTCTTCTCCAAGATGGATTTGAGGTTGGGCTACCATCAAATCAAAATCAGAAACGGGGACATTCCTAAAACGGCCTTTGTTACTCGTTATGGCCAATACGAGTACACCGTCATGTCCTTCGGTTTAACCAACGCTCCAGCCACCTTTTCTCGGTTAATGAACTCAATCTTCATGGAGTATTTGGATAAATTCGTCGTAGTTTATCTCGATGATATACTCATCTACTCCAAGAACGAGGAGGAACATGCCGAACATCTAAGGCTAGTGTTGAAGAAACTTCGAGAGCATCGCCTTTATGCCAAATTTTCTAAATGTGAATTCTGGTTGTCGGAAGTGACCTATCTGGGTCATGTAATATCTGGTAAAGGTATTGCTGTTAACCCTGAGCGAGTTCAAGCCGTCCTTAATTGGACTCCACCTGAATCGGTCAAGCAAGTTCGGAGTTTTCTGGGCTTAGCGAGCTATTGTCGTCGCTTTGTCGAGAACTTCTCCAAAGTTGCTAAACCTCTAACCGAACTCCTCAAGAAAGATAAAAAGTTCGAATGGACTCCACAATGTGAGCACAGCTTTCAGGAACTGAAAAGACGCCTAAATTCTGCTCCCGTACTGGTACCGCCAGACTTCTCTAAGGACTTTGTTATCTACTGCGACGCCTCGCGACAAGGATTAGGCTGCATTCTCATGCAAGATCGACATGTAATTGCTTACGCTTCACGGCAATTGCACCCACATGAGGAGAATTATCCTACTCATGATCTAGAGCTTGCAGCTGTAGTCTATGCACTTAAGACCTGGCGACATTACCTCCTCGGTAACCGTTGCGAAATATTCACTGATCACCAAAGTCTGAAGTACATTTTCACCCAACCGGATTTGAATCTCAGGCAAAGACGTTGGGTTGAGTTGATCACAGATTTCGACTTAGGAATAACTTACACCCCAGGGAAAGCCAACGTCATGGCTGATGCGCTAAGTCGTAAATCTTATTGTAACAACCTAATGTTACAACAAAGTCAACCGCTTCTCCATGAGGAATTTCGGAAGCTTAACCTTCACATTGTTCCACAAGGTTTTCTTTCCACCTTGGTGGCGAAACCTACCCTTACGGATCAGATCATCAAAGCACAGAAGGTAGATCCGGGAATCTCCCGCATCAAGAGAAACATCAAGAAAGGAATTGCGAATTGTTTCTCCATTAATGATCAAGGGGTCGTATACTTCGGGAATCGACTAGTGGTTCCCAAAGTGCGAAACCTGAGGCGATTGATCCTTAAGGAGGCTCATGAATCTCCTCTCACCATTCATCCCGGTAGTACTAAGATGTATCAGGACCTACGCCAGAGGTTCTGGTGGACTAGGATGAAGAGAGAAATTGCTCAGTATATTGCTAATTGCGACGTCTGTTGTCATGTAAAAGCAGAGCATCAACGGCCTGCTGGCACCCTTCAACCCTTAGCTATTCCTGAATGGAAATGGGATAAAATTGGTATGGATTTCATTACCGGTTTTCCCAGGACCAAGACAGGGAATAATGCTATCTTCGTCGTTGTCGATCATCTTTCCAAAGTAGCCCATTTCCTACCTGTTCGTGAGAGTATAACCGCTAGTCAATTGGCAGACTTATACATCTCCCGGATAGTGTCTCTCCATGGTGTTCCTTTGGAAATTAACTCGGATCGAGGAAGTCTTTTCACCTCTCGATTTTGGGAAAGTTCCCAAAATTCTATGGGAACCCGTCTCTCCTCTAGCACCGCTTTCCACCCTCAGTCGAGTGGTCAAGTGGAACACGTCAACCAGATTCTAGAAGACATGCTTCGAGCCTCTGTTATCTCATTCGGAACGGATTGGGAGAAGTGCCTTCCATTTGCCGAATTTGCTTACAACAACAGCTATCAATCTAGCTTGGGTAAAAGCCCCTTTTGAAGTTCTCTATGGACGACGGTGTCGAACACCCCTTAACTGGTCAGAGACCGGGGAAAGACAATTCTTTGGCCCGGATATGATTCAGGAAGCAGAAGAGCAAGTTCGCATCGTTCGTGAAAAGTTGAAAACAGCCCAATCTCGTCAAAAGAGTCATTATGACCGAAAACATAAGGCTATGACTTTCGAGGTTGACGAGAAGGCTTACCTTCGGGTTACCCCTCTGAAGGGAACCCATCGTTTCGGTATCAAAGGCAAATTGGCTCCTCGTTACATTGGACCTTTTCGCATTCTCGCTAAACGAGGAGAAGTTGCCTACCAGTTGGAACTACCTCCGCACCTCTCCGGAGTCCACGATGTCTTCCACGTTTCTCAACTCAGGCGTTGCTTCTCGGATCCTATCCGTGGAGTGGACCACGAAATGCTTGATCTCCAAGATAATCTTACATATCGAGAGTACCCCATTCGTATCCTCGATCAGGCCGAGCGTACCACTCGACGTCATAATATCAAGTTTCTCAAAGTACAATGGTCGCACCATTCTGAGGATGAAGCAACTTGGGAAAGGGAGGATCGTCTTCGACTTGAGTATCCCGCCTTCTTTCCGGAGGAACCCAAATCTCACGACGAGATTCTTTTGAGTGGGGGTGAGTTGTCACATCCTAGTTAGCTATGCATTAGAGTGTTGCATCATGTTTACTCTTTCATCAGAAACCTGAAATGGGGATGACAGAACCCCCAGTCCCCTCTGAAACCAATTAGGGTTTACTAAAAACTTTTTCAATGAACCTGAAATGCCCTTCTAAAATGCCCATCATTTTTGTCTTGGTTCAGAACCTCTGCCAAAAGTGATGCACATTTTCCTACGCCATCTTAGGGTTTTTGAATTAAATCATAAATATTTGAATTTGGGCATTTAAAATTATATAAAATATTTAAATGCTCAAATATCTCCAAACTAAAATGTTTCATGTTGGAAATAATCCAACTATGGACCAGGAGTAGTTTGGTGATTTTAGGAGTTGCCTAAGTATTTTATTTAATTCAACAAAGTTGCAGAAGTATTAAAAAAACAGAAACAGAAAGAAATGGAAAAAACTTACCTGACGCCTGCTCCCGGCCCACCTGCCGGCCCAGCCCAGCGCCGCTCCAGCGAGCTGCTTGCCGGCCAGGCAGGCAGGCAGGTGCCCGACGGTGACCGCAGCGCGCGCCACGCACCTGCTCGCCGCCTCGCCGCTCCCCGCGCCCGGTGACGTCGTGGATCAGCCTCCCTCGCTCCCCCGAACCCCCCAGACACCCCCTCCTCTCTCCAGCTCCTCCCCCTCGCGCTCCCCCGCCTTGACCGACGCCACCATCGTCGTGCCTTCGTCGTAGCCGTGCTTCCCGCCGCCCGTGCGTCCTCTCATCGTGTCCAGGAGCTCCGCCGCTGTCCACTCCATCGAGCAAGCCGAGCCCCGAGCGCTCGCAATGCCCGAGTCCACCGCAACGACCTCGCCCGAACCGCCGTCGCCGGAGATCCCCTTCAACGCCGTCGTCGCTCCGATCCATCTCCGACCGCACCAAGGGCTTCGTCGCACTCACTGTGAGCTTAGCCATCTTCCCCCTCCTTTTCTTGCTCCCGAGCCGTGTAGCGACCTCCCGGAGCTCAACTGCACCCACCGCCGTGGAGCTCGTCGCCGACGTGCTCCCGGTCACCCTCCGACCACTCCACGGTGTCCATCATACTCACCGTGTCACGTAGCACCTAGCTAGCTACTCCCCGCGCCTCACTGACCCCTCTAGCGTCAAGTTCGTCTTCGGCCGAACCCCGGTGGCCGCCAAAGTCGTCGCCGGTGCCAACTCCGGCCACCCCGACCCCAACGGACTCCACCAAGAGCTGCGGCTCGTCCTCATCTCCACTCCGGTGGTCTCCGCGACCCATTTGGTGGCCGAAACAGCCAAAACCACTTCCGCCGCCGCGTCGGGCTCGCCGGCGGCTAAACGCCGGTGCAGCCGACCCGGGTTTGACCATGGGTGGGCCCTGGTTGACTCCCCTGAGTCAATGACAGGTGGGGCCCAGCCCTGTTAATTAAACAGGTTTAGTTTTATTTAAACTTTAATTAAATTAATCACCCTGACACGCGGGTCCCACTGTCAGGTTTGACCTGGACATGTTCCGTTGACCTGCTGACATCACACTGACGTCAGGCTGACGCAATAATTGATTTTCTGGAATTAATCTAATATAGGAAATTCCAAAATATAGTTTAAACTTTAAAAATTCATAACTTTTATTCTGTAACTCCAAATCAGACAAATTATATATGAAAAATGATCAGAAAATTCCAATCTATCCATCTGTACTATTTTCATGCATGATTAAACAAGTTAACCTGATGTTTAATACAGAACAAGGAAAAACACTTTAAAGGGCCATGTTTGAGTTTGAAATTTGAATCTTCGATTCAAATTGGTTCAAACCCTTCTGGTCTTAGTTGCATTAGCCCAACACACTCATATTGCTATGTTTCATGCATGCATCATATTGTTGCACATTGTTTGGTGATGGTTGTGTATCGGTGTTCTTTGCGGCAGGTTCTGCCTCCGAGGAGTATTGTGACTACCCTAACGAAGAACCGTATCAGTGCATCGAACCATCAGGCAAGCAACCAACCATTTGATCATATCGATACAATCCCATGTTCTCGCTCCTGCTCTCTTTTACTGCATTAAGACAACGCGTTTCAAACTGCTGTGTGCTATGGTAGTTGAACCCACTTCCTCTGCATGACCTGTCATTGCCACAGTAACTAGATGAAACCCACTAGCATGTGTAGGAGTTGATTGAGCCATATGTATGTGTTGTTCCTACCTTGCTATGCCTGCTATGCTTAGAGTCGTGTCAGGTCTGGTTCATCTGGGTGATGGGCTAGAGTGAAATGATTATGTCGGTAATGAGAGTGGTGTGGTGAACACGATTTGGTAAAGGTATTGATGAGAGGCCATGTAGGAGTACATGGTGGGTTGTTTCATTGAAGCCGACCTTAAGCACTAAGATCTGTATGTGTGATTTAAGAATCAACTACTACCATGCATTGGGCCCGAAACCAATGGACCCTCTCGGCTTCTTATTCACCCTAGTTCTCCGTCCAAGAGTTGCAAGTAGTTTCTGGTGTTTGTAGCCTACTGGAGGCCGTGGACAGTGCTGACCGTAGGGGTGGGCTGTGATGCGGTAGGTACGTGGCCGGGTGTACCGAATACCCGTTAGGTATCTCGGGAACCCTGTTCACATCGTTCGGGGGCCGTATGGGAAACCTCGGTCGAACTCCCTACGGATGGAACCTGGATAGGCGATAAACCTGGACTGGAGGCTTAGGTGATTAGGTAGGTCGTGGCCGACACCCATGTTGGGCTTCCGCTTGAAGGTTGCCGAGTACATGTCGTGTAAACGACGGTAAGTGGTGAGAGCGTGTATGAAGAAGTACACCCCTGCAGGGTTATCATGATCTATTCGAATAGCCGCGTCCGCGGTAAAGGACTACTTGGTTGCCTATACAGTTCATAGACAAGTAAACGGAAACTACTAAAAGATGCAAGATAAGTGTGAGTGCCGAGGAGGGCTCTTCCGCGGGAAGACGGAGGTGAATCCTCGGTAGTGTATTGAAGTGGTGAGTAGCGGACTCGTGTGCGCAAAACCATTTCAAGTTGGAGTCTCGTAGGTTAGCCTAGCCAAGAGTCAAAGCTGGCTTGCTGCAATAACTCCACCAACCCTTCTTGATAATATGCATGTATGTAGGATCTGATGTAAGTCTTGCTGAGTACCTTTGTACTCATGTTGCTATAATTTACATTTTTACAGAAGACGCTGCAACCCCTTCTGATGGGTTCTACGTAGACGTTGACATCAATGACTAGGCTAAGGCCCAGGTGGTGATCCTGAGCTTGTGAAGGACCTCGTAGTATAGCTAGGCTTTCCAAGCCTCTTCTATTTTTCTAGTTGTCTGTACTCAGACAAGTTACTTCCACTGCTAGTTTGTATGACTGTATGACTTGAATGCTGGGTCGTGTGACCCGTACCTTTGTGTATGTTATGTATGGCTCTCTGAGCCTTAAATAAAGTACTTGTGTCGTAGAGTCATGTTGTGATGCCTTGTTGTATTTGCACATATCGAGCATATTGTGTGTATGATTGAAATGCTTGGTATGTGTGGGATCTGACTATCTAGTTGTTTATCTTTAGTAGCCTCTCTTACCGGGAAATGTCTCCTAGTGTTACCGCTGAGCCATGGTAGCTTGCTACTGCTCTGGAACACTTAGGCTGGCCGGCATGTGTCCTTCTTCGTTCCGGTGTCTGTCCCTTCGGGGAAATGTCACGCATTGAGTACCGGAGTCCTGTTAGCCCGCTACAGCCCGGTTTACCGGAGTCCTGCTAGCCCAGTGCTACAGCCCGGACCCACTTGCTGATGACCGACACGTTCGAAGCTGGGTCATGGATACCTGTCCCTGTAAGTCTGTGCCACTTTGGGTTTACGACTAGTCATGTCAGCCCGGGCTCCTTATCATGTGGATGCTAGCGACACTATCATATACGTGAGCCAAAAGGCGCAAACGGTCCCGGCAAAGGTAAGGCGACACCTGTGGGGATACCATGCGTGAGGACACAAAGTGATATGAGGTGTTACCGGCTAGATCGATGTGACATCGAGTCGGGGTCCTGACACCGGCCTTCTCCTTCGCCCGCGCCGCTGCCTCTCTCTACAGCCGCCGCCGGAGCTAGCGCCGACCACCACACCCTCGCCGGCGACCTCGCCGCCCCACCGGACCGCCGACCCCGCCGCCTCTTCCTCGCCGCCTCGCCGCCGCCGCAGGAGCTCGCCGCCGTCGCCCCTCTCCGGCCTCGCCTCGCCCTCGCTGGCCGCCGGCGACCTCGGATCCACCAGCCGTGAACAGTGCCCGCTGCCACCTCGGTTCGCGCGCCGATCAAACCCTAGATCTGAGAGTTGTTTTTTTCTAAGTCCCTGATATTTTCAGTCCAAGTGCTCATGTTCAAAGCTCCGTAACTTTGCATCCGTAGCTCCGATTCATACATATAGCATATCAAAATGTTCATCTCAGAGAGTACATCATTTCATTACATTGCATTATTTTCATTTGAGCTCATCTTGATGCCCGAAGTGCTGTTAGAAGAGGGCTACTTGAGTTAATTGTCAGATCTGCTACTCCGTTTAGGTTTTTGTCATTTTTGCCATGATTAATGTGTGCATGATATGCCCTGATGCTCTACATGTGTTTTGTTAAGGGTTTTGTCATCTTTCCAGAGGGGCAACCCATGTATTTTTGTGATGTGTGTGGTGACTTGTGCAAGCTTGCAAAGTGGTGCACTTGCTAATTCTGTTTTCAGGGACTTGGCAATTCCACTAAGTCCTTGATCTGTTTAGCTCATGATGCCATATATTCATGTTGTTTCCTAGTGATCCGTGCCTCTTTTGAGGATGATCACTAAGGATGTTTTGTTAATATTGTAGTGCTCTATCCATCCATGTCTTTGTTTGCAATTTTGGAGCACCCTATCTTGAGTCAATCGTCCTCTACTTTTGCTACTTTGTGAATCTGGGCAGATTGTCAACTTGTTTGCAATTTTGCCGGTGATGTTGTAGTTGATCTGTGCATGCTATGCTTTTGTTCTTGCCATGTCTATCTAGCATTTTGTGCCTTCTTGATGGATGTATGCTTGTCTTGTCATGACTTGCACCGTAGTGAGTGCATCGAGCTCGTAAACATGCCTACTTGAGTTATATTTCAGCATGTGCCAGTTTTTCACCAAGTCTGAAAACTGATTATGTTTTTGCTATGTTCACATGCTTGCAATTGTATTTTATGATTCCTTTTGGCTCAAGGTCACTAAGGGACTTTTGTTAAGCCCTTTGAGTAGCTCCATGCCATGCTTTACTTTTCCATGTTCAGATCCTGTAGCGTGTAGTTTTGTTGCTCCGAAGTGGGCTACCTGATCTGAAATTACAGACAAGTGTTACTTTCACTAAGTCTGAGATCTGTTTGCCATATGCATTTTTGCCATGCTTGTTTGAACCTGTTAATGGATGAATTGGCCGTAGCTCAGTGCTAGACTTTTGTTAAGAATCTTGTATGCATCCCTGCCATGTATTTTGTTGTCATGTTTGGGTGCTGTAGCATGTTCATCTCATTGCATTTAGATGGCTACTTGCTGTAAATCACAGACCGGTGTCATTTTTGAATCGCTTGCCATTTCCAAACCGTAACTCCGATTCCGGTGTTCTTTATATCATTTTCAAGCGATTTCATCTCATCTTTCCAGTGGCACACTTGGAATTTCAAGTTGAGGCCAGGTTCATGTTTTTCCTGTCATATCTTGCATTTTGCATCCCGCATCGCATCCCGCATAGCATATCATCTTGGCATTGTGTTGTTTGAGTTTGCACGTGGTTGATTGTATCCTTGTTGCTTGTTTGTCTTGTTTGGGTAGAGCCGGGAGACGAGTTCGCTAACGAGGAGCCCGTTGAGTTTGCTTTCGAGGATCCAGTCAACTCTGACAACTGTGCAAGCAAGATGATCATACCCTCGAAATCACTACTATCTTTGCTATGCTAGTTTGCTCGCTCTTTTGCTATGCCAATGCTACGATGCCTACCACTTGCTTGCAAGCCTCCCAAATTTCCATCAAACCTCTAACCCACCATGTCCTAGCAAACTGTTGATTGGCTATGTTACCGCTTTGCTCAGCCCCCTCTTATAGCGTTGTTAGTTGCAGGTGAAGATTGAAGTTTGTTCCTTGTTGGAACATGGAGGCTGTTCCTTGTTGGAACATTTATTTACTTGTTGGGATATCATTATATTGCTATATTATCATAATGCATCTATATACTTGGTAAAGGGTGGATGGCTCAGCCTCTCGCCTAGTGTTTTGTTCCATTCTTGCCACCCTAGTTTCCGTCATATCGGTGTTATGTTCCTGGATTTTGCGTTCCTTACGCGGTTGGGTTATAATGGGAACCCCTTGATAGTTCGCCTTGATTAAAGCTTTTCCAGCAATGCCCAACCTTGGTCTTACCATTCGCCACCTAGCCCTTTTCTTTCCCTTGGGTTCTGCAGACTCAAGGGTCATCTTATTTTAACCCCCCCGGGCCAGTGCTCCCCTGAGTGTTGGTCCAACCGAGCGATGTCCGGGGCTACCAGGGGCAACTCTGGGCTGGCCTACCCGACGTCTGGCTCATCTGAGTGTGCCCTGATAATGAGATATGTGCAGCTGCTATCGGGATTTGTCGGCACATTCGGGCAGTGTTGCTGGTCTTGTTTTAACCCATCGAAGTGTCTTCAGTAACCGAGATACCGAGTCTGATCGGAACGTCTTGGGAGGAGGTCTATTCCTTTGTTGACCGTGAGAGCTTGTCATGGGCTAAGTTGGGACTCCCCTGCATGGATTGAACTTTCGAAAGCCGTGCCCGCGATTATGGGCAGATGGGAATTTGTTAATGTCCGATTGTAGATAACTTGAACCTTGATTAATTAAAATGAATCAACTGAGTGTGTTACCGTGATGGCCTCTTCTCGGCGGAGTCCGGGAAGTGGACACGGTGTTGGAGTAATGTTTATGCAGGTTGTTCTCTAGTTTCTCGCTCGCTCTTTGCCTCCTCTTCTCGCTCTCTTTTGCGAATAAGTTAGCCACCATACTTGCTAGTCGCTTGCTGCAGCTCCACATATTTTTACCTTACCATACCTATAAGCTTAAATAGTCTTGATCGCGAGGGTGCGAGATTGTTGAGTCCCTGTGACTCACAGATTACTATTACACCAGATGCTGGGCCTGATGATTCCGCTCCAGGAGACGCGTATGAGCTCAAGTGGGAGTTCGACGAAGACTCTCAACGCTACTATGTTTCCTTTCACGATGATCAGTAGTGGTGCCCAGTTGGGGGTGATTGGGACCGTGTCGCATGTTGGGTTCTCTTTTATTTTGGCGCCATAGTCGGGCCATGAGTGTTTGGATGTTGTAATGTTATTCATGTACTTGATTGACGTGGCGAGTGTAAGCCAACTATGTTATCTCCCCTTTATTATTCATATTACATGGGATGTTGTGAAGATTGCCTAACTTGCGACATATGCCTTCAATGCGATTATGCCTCTAAGTCGTGCCTCGACACGTGGGAGATATAGTCGCGTCGAGGGTGTTACACATGTATGAAATTATGCATGGTGGCGTTGCCACAAATACAATGTCAACGACATGATCATGCAAGGCAATATGACAATGATGATGTGTGTCATGATGAACGGAACGGTGGAAAGTTGCATGGAAATATATCTCGGAATGGCTATGGAAATGCCATAATAGGTAGGTATGGTTGCTGTTTTGAGGAAGATATAAGGAGGTTTATGTGTGACAGAGCGTATCATATCACGGGGTTTGGATGCACCGGTGAAGTTTGCACTGACTCTCAAGGTGAGAAAGGGCAATGCATGGTACCAAAGAGGCTAGCAATGATGGAAAGTTGAGAGTGCGTATAATCCATGGACTCAACATTAGTCATAAAGAACTCACATACTTATTGCAATTTTTTTAGGATCACACGGGTATCTTGGAATCGTTCCGATGGTTTTATGATGCGAACATTGTCTTGGTGCCTCCTGTCAGGGGTTTTGTGGAAGTGTCCCGGGGAGTTGAGCTCTGAGGTGTTGTCATCATAATTTTATCGTTGCAGTTCTGGAATACCTGAGTTTAGTATGCCGACATCAAAAATCGCTTTTATGCAGTTCGTTGGCGAGATAACCTCGACGCCATCCAGTACTGGGGCGGGAGTTCGGGAGTATCGCCATAACTTGTATAACGGATGCTTTTAGAAGGTTGAGGTAGATGGTTTCCGAAGGTTTCTTGGTTATGTGTTGAAGGACGGATACAGCTGGATGTACGAATTGCTAGTTTGGGTGAGATATTATGCTTCCCCTGTATCCCCAACACCTGATTGCATAACCGGAAAGGTTCGGGAGTTTCATAGGTGGGAATTCTTGTAGCTCTAGTTCTTCTTCCACGGATATTGGTTTGAGATTGGGATTTCTTACCGATTATTCGTTCTTGATCCGTACCTTGCTGATTTATTTCTCTACCTTAATTCTACATGGCTTCTCAATTTATGGATATGTGACCATTTCAAGAGGAATGCATTCGTTCATTTTGTTCGGATGTGAAGAATATATGTTGCAATTTTCATTCCGTTGGATTCAGCTTCAATATTTATCTGTCAATGTGCTAATGGTGGTCAACCTCTTCAGGATGGCTCCTCCAACGCGCAGGACTCCGAATCCTGATTCGCCACCATCTCCACCTCCTTCGGAGGCATGGCAAGCTGTGATGGCCGCAACCAATGCAAACACATAGTTGATCATGCAAATTCTTCAAGAGCGCAATCAAGGCAACCAAGGGAATCAAGGCAGCAATTAGAATCACTTTGCTTCACTCAACCAGTTCCTTGCTAACGGGCCAAAGACTTTCAGCAATTATCTTGAGGCAACCGATGTTAACGATTGGCTTGTGGATCTGTGCAAGCATTTCGAGTGCAGTAACGTCAGGCCTGAGGACTTTGTTAAGTTCGCTTCCTTCCAACTGAAAGATCAAGCTGCAGAATGGTTCCAGCAGTACAAGGACTCCAGAGGTGGACGTGTTATCACTTGGGATGATTTCCATCGAGATTTCCGAGCTCATCATATTCCCTAGAGCGTGGTTGAAAGCAAGCGTGAGGAATTCCGCAACCTGAAGCAAGGCTCTTTGTCTGTCTATGACTACAACAAGTTGTTCCAGAAGCTCGCCCGCTTTGCTAAGCAGGACGTACTTGATGAGAAGAGCATGATATACCAGTTCAGGGGTGGTCTCAGAGAAGAAATTCAGCTCGCTCTTGTTCTCTTTGAGCCCTTGAGGTACGATGAGTTCTACAACATGGCACTGAAGCAAGAGGCCGCTCAGTTGAGGTGTGATGCTTCCAAGAAGCGAGCCAGAGATGTTACTTCTTCTTCCTCTACTCAAGTGGCCAAACAGCAGAAGTATTGGCTTCCTCCTCCTCCGTTCCGTCAACCGTATCAGCAGAAGAGCAAAGGTGGCAGTGGTTCTTCCCACCCACCCAACCCTGGCTTTCAGAACAAGACTTCGTCTCAACCTCCAAGATCGAGTGCTCCGTATCATCGTCCGCTTTCAGAGGTCACGTGCAACAAGTGCCAACAGAAGGGTCACTATGCCAACAAGTGTTTCAACCAGAGGCGTCTTCCTCCTCCTCCTGTCAGATCGGCAAGTACAGCTGTGGTCAAGCATAATCCCAAGTCCGCCAAGGTCAACTTGATGAATGCAGCTCAGGCAGAGGACTCGTCAGATGTGATCATGGGTAACCTTCCTGTTAATGATATTCCTGCAAAAGTTCTTTTTGACACGGGTGCATCGCATTGTTTCATCTCGAGACCATTTGTTTCTAAGCATGAGTTGCCTTTACAAGATTTGCCTAGACAATTATCTGTTGTTTCTCTGGGTAAATTCATGAATGCAAGCGCTATTTCCCCAGATGTTTCTATCACATTGGGCGATTACAAGTTTCTCTCTTCTCCGGTGGTTCTTGGTAACTCGGATATTGATCTTATTCTCGGAATGGATTGGCTTTCTAAGCACAAGGCACAACTTGATTGTGCTGCCAGGCAGATTCAATTGACTCATCCGTCTGAGGATGTAATTGTCTTTGCCGCTCGTGATGATACCATCCGTCTGTTTTCTCTCAATGAGAAGGGTGAATTGGATGCCATCTCTCAAATTCTAGTCCTTTGCGAATATCAAGACGTCTTTCCAGAAGAGCTTCCAGGAATGCCTCCGCACCGGCCAGTTGAATTCGTTATTGATCTTGAGCCTGGTACGGAACCTGTGTGCAAACGTCCTTACAAGCTCAGACCTGAAGAGTTGAAGGAGCTGAAGAAGCAACTCGATATTCAAGAGAAAATGGGTCTCATCCGGCCTAGTTCTTCTCCGTGGGGTTGTGGTGTTCTTTTTGTGAAGAAGAAGGATGGAACGGACCGACTTTGTGTTGATTACCGTCCAGTGAACAAGAAGACCATCAAGAACAAATACCCACTTCCCAACATCAATGAGCTGTTCGAACAACTCAAAGGTGCCCAAGTATTCTCCAAGCTTGATCTTCGTATGGGTTATCATCAGATTCGAATCCGTGAGCAAGATATTCCCAAGACGGCTTTCAGGACAAGCTTTGGTTCATACGAATACACTGTGATGTCTTTTGGCCTCGTCAACGCTCCTCCGACGTTCTCTCGCATGATGAACTTCATCTTCAATGCCTACACCAATGACTTCGTTTTGGTCTATCTCGACGACATTCTGGTTTTCTCCAAGAACAAGGAAGATCATGCCAAGCATTTGCGTTTGGTGCTTGATAAGCTCAGGGAACATCAATTCTACGCCAAGTTCTCCAAGTGTGAATTTTGGCTTGATGAGGTTCTTTATCTTGGTCATATCATCTCTGCCAAGGGCATTGTCGTTAATCCTGAGAAGGTGTCTGCAATTGTGAATTGGGAACCTCCTCAGAACATGAAGCAACTCCGCAGTTTTCTCGGTCTCGCAAGCTATTGTCGAAGATTCGTTGAAAACTTTTCTAAGATCGCAAAGCCTCTCTCAAATCTTCTCCAGAAGCACGTCAAGTACGTTTGGTCTCTGGAGTGTGACATTGCTTTTAACACTTTGAAAGAGAAATTGATCACTGCTCCAGTTCTGACTCCGCCTGATGAATCCAAGCCGTACGAGGTCTTTTGTGATGCCTCTCTCCAAGGTCTTGGCGCAGTATTGATGCAAGAGAAGAAAGTTGTTGCTTATACCTCTCGCCAGTTGAAGCCTAATGAGAAGAACTACCCCACTCATGATCTCGAGTTGGCGGCAATTGTGCATGCTCTTTTGACTTGGAGACATCTTCTATTGGGAAGAAAAGTGGACATTTTCACTGATCACAAGAGTCTCAAGTACATCTTCACTCAGCCTAATCTCAACCTCAGACAAACTCGATGGGTCGCAATGATTCAAGAGTATAATCCGAGTATTGAGTATACTCCAGGCAAGGCCAATGTGATTGCTGACGCATTGAGCAGGAAAGCTTACTGCAACAGTCTGATTCTTAAGCCTTATCAACCCGAGCTTTGTGAAGCTTTCCGCAAACTTAATCTGCAAATTGTTCCTCAAGGTTTCCTCGCCAACCTTCAAGTCTCTCCTACCTTGGAAGACCAGATTCGCCAAGCCCAGCTTCTTGATGCTATGGCGAAAAAGGTGAAGTTTGGAATTGCCAAGAGTCAGTCCAAGTACAAGTGCTACCGCCTTGATGACAAGGACACTCTTTTCTTTGACGATCGTATTGTTGTACCCAAAGGTGACCTCCGTAAAGTGATCTTGAACGAGGCTCACAATTCTCTCCTGTCCATCCACCCTGAGAGCACGAAGATGTATCAGGACCTCAAGCAAGCTTATTGGTGGACTCGAATGAAGCGTGAGATTGCTCAATTCATGAATGAATGCGATGTCTGCAGAGGAGTGAAGGCAGAACACTAAAGACCAGCTGGTCTCCTCCAACCTCTTGCCATTCCAGAATGGAAGTTTGACCACATTGAAATGGACTTCGTGACTGGGTTTCCAAAGTCCAAGCGTGGCAATGATGCTATATTCGTTGTCATTGACAAACTCACCAAAGTGGCTCACTTCCTGCCTATCAAAGAGTCGATCACTGCAGCTCAATTGGCGGAACTCTATACCTCTCGTATTGTCTCTCTGCACGGTATTCCTCAAGTGATTTCTTTAGACTGTGGCAGCATCTTTACCTCGATGTTTTGGGATTCTTTTCAGAAGGCCATGGGCACCAACATCCACTTCAGCACAGCTTTCCATCCTCAAACTAGCGGTCAAGTCGAGCGTGTCAACCAAATTCTTGAAGATATGCTCAGGGCTTGTGTGATCTCCTTCGGCATGAAGTGGGAGGATTGTCTTTCTTATGCTGAATTCTCCTACAACAACAATTTTCAAGCAAGTTCGGGCAAGGCCCCATTTGAAATTCTGTATGGCAGGAAGTGCCGTACCCCTCTCAACTGGTCTGAAACCGGTGAACGTCAGCTTTTGGGTAATGACTTAATCACAGAGGCAGAAGAAATGTGCAAAGTCATTCGTGATAACCTCAAAGCAGCCCAATCCCGTCAGAAGGGCTACTATGATAGTAAGCCCCGTGATTTGGCTTTCGAGATCGGAGATCATGTTTACCTCCGCGTCTCTCCTATGAAAGGTACTCGTCGCTTTGGTATCAAAGGGAAGCTTGCCCCCAGATACATGGGACCTTTCAAGATTGTCAGCAAGAGAGGCGACCTCGCCTATCAACTCGAGCTTCCTTCAAACTTTGCAAATGTTCATGACGTGTTCCATGTCTCTCTGCTCCGAAAGTGCTTCAAGACTCCTGACCGCACCGTCAACTTTGAGGACATTGAGCTCCAAGAAGATCTCTCTTATCGTGAGCACCCAGTTGCTATTCTTGAAGAGACTGAACGCAAGACTCGCAAGAAGTCAATCAAATTTCTCAAAGTCAAGTGGTCACACCATTCCGACCGTGAAGCTACCTAGGAATGCGAGGATCACCTCCGTTCTGAGTACCCGGCGTTCTTTCAGTCCTAGATCTCGGGACGAGATCCTTTCGTAGTGGTGGAGTGTTGTAACACCCCGGATGTAACTTTCCCAATTTGTACTCCAACTCTTGCTGTTTTCGGCGTTAAGTTAATTTATTATCTCGGGTTCGGGTATTTGTCTTCGTGTGTTGTTATCGTTTTCATGCGTCTCATATCATGTCATCATGTGCATTGCATTTGCATACGTGTTCGTCTCATGCATTCGAGCATTTTCCCCGTTGTCCGTTTTGCATTCCGGCGCTTGGTTCTCCTCGGGTGGTCATTTCTACCTTTCTTTTGTGTGTGGGGATTAAACATTTCCGGATTGGACCGAGACTTGCCAAGCGGCCTTGGTTTACTACCGGTAGACCGCCTGTCAAGTTTCGTACCATTTGGACTTCGTTTGATACTCCAACGGTTAACCGAGGGACCGAAAAGGCCTCGTGTGTGTTGCAGCCCAACACCCCTCAAATTTGGCCCAAAACCCACCTAACTCTGCTCCATCTTCTAGATCGTTCGATCACGATCGCGTGGCCGAAAATCGCTCCTCATTTGGACTCTCCTAGCTCCCTCTATGCCTATAAATAGACACCCCCCCACCCCGATTTTCGGATCTCCTTCCTCCCCGAAACCCTAAAATCCACCTCGCGCCCGCCAGACATGTCCGTTTCCGGTCGAACGAGCCGCGCCGCTGCCCCAATCCAATAGGAAGCCGCCACCTGTCCCGTCGGGCCACCTCCGCCGCCAGCCCGCAAGGCCCAGGCCGGGCCCTCCCGCGCCGCCTCCCGGGCCGAGCCGTCCCGCGCGCCCGCCGGCCTTCTCCTTCGCCCGCGCCGCCGCCTCTCTCTACAGCCTCCGCCGCCGGAGCTAGCGCCGACCACCGCACCCTCGCCGGCGACCTCGCCGCCCCACCGGACCGCCGACTCCGCCGCCTCTTCCTCGCCGCCTCGCCGCCGCCGCAGGAGCTCGCCACCGTCGCCCCTCTCCGGCCTCGCCTCGCCCTCGCCGGCCGCCGGCGACCTCGGATCCGCCGGCCGTGAACAATGCCCGCCGCCGCCTCGGTTCGCGAGCCGGTCAAACCCTCGATCTGAGGGTTGTTTTTTTTCTAAGTCCCTGATATTTTCAGTCCAAGTGCTCATGTTCATAGCTCCATAACTTTGCATCCGTAGCTCCGATTCATGCATATAGCATATCAAAATGTTCATCTCAGAGAGTACATCATTTCATTACATTGCATTATTTTCATTTGAGCTCATCTTGATGCCCGAAGTGCTGTTAGAAGAGGGCTATTTGAGTTAATTGTCAGATCTGCTACTCCATTTAGGTTTTTGTCATTTTTGCCATGATTAATGTGTGCATGATATGCCCTGATGCTCTACATGTGTTTTGTTAAGGGTTTTGTCATCTTTCCAGAGGGGCAACCCATGTATTTTTGTGATGTGTGTGGTGACTTGTGCAAGCTTGCAAAGTGGTGCACTTGCTAATTCTGTTTTCAGGGACTTAGCAATTCCACTAAGTCCTTGATCTGTTTAGCTCATGATGCCATATGTTCATGTTGTTTCCTAGTGATCCGTGCCTCTTTTGAGGATGATCAGTAAGGATGTTTTGTTAATATTGTAGTGCTCTATCCATCCATGTCTTTGTTTGCAATTTTGGAGCACCCTAGCTTGAGTCAATCGAGCTCTACTTTTGCTACTTTGTGAATCTGGGCATATTGTCAACTTGTTTGCAATTTTGCCTGTGATGTTGTAGTTGATCCGTGCATGCTATGCTTTTGTTCTTGCCATGTCTATCTAGCGTTTTGTGCCTTCTTGATGGATGTATGCTTGTCTTGTCATGACTTGCACCGTAGTGAGTGCATCGAGCTCGTAAACATGCCTACTTGAGTTATATTTTAGCATGTGCCAGTTTTTCACTAAGTCTGAAAACTGATTATGTTTTTGCTATGTTCACATGCTTGCAATTGTATTTTATGATTCATTTTAGCTCAAGGTCACTAAGGGACTTTTGTTAAGCCCTTTGAGTAGCTCCATGCCATGCTTTACTTTGCCATGTTCAGATCCTGTAGCGTGTAGTTTTGTTGCTTCGAAGTGGGCTACCTGATCTGAAATTACAGACAAGTGTTAATTTCACTAAGTCTGAGATCTGTTTGCCATATGCATTTTTGCCATGCTTGTTTGAACCTGTTAATGGATGAATTGGCCGTAGATCAGTGCTAGAATTTTGTTAAGCATCTTGTATGCATCCCTGCCATGTATTTTGTTGTCATGTTTGGGTGCTGTAGCATGTTCATCTCATTGCATTTAGATGGCTACTTGCTGTAAATCGCAGACCGGTGTCATTTTTGAATCGCTTGCCATTTCCAAACCGTAACTCCGATTCCGGTGTTCTTTATATCGTTTTCAAGCGATTTCATCTCATCTTTCTAGTGGCACACTTGGAATTCCATGTTGAGGCCAGGTTCATGCTTTTCCTGTCATATCTTGCATTTTGCATCCCGCATAGCATATCATCTTTGCATTGTGTTGTTTGAGTTTGCACGTGGTTGATTGTATCCTTGTTGCTTGTTTGTCTTGTTTGGGTAGAGCCGGGAGACGAGTTCGCTAACGAGGAGCCCGTTGAGTTTGCTTTCGAGGATCCAGTCAACTCTGACAACTATGCAGGCAAGATGATCATACCCTCGAAATCACTACTATCTTTGCTATGCTAGTTTGCTCGCTCTTTTGCTATGCCAATGCTACGATGCCTACCACTTGCTTGCAAGCCTCCCAAATTTCCATCAAACCTCTAACCCACCATGTCCTAGCAAACCGTTGATTGGCTATGTTACCGCTTTGCTCAGCCCCCTCTTATAGCGTTGTTAGTTGCAGGTGAAGATTGAAGTTTGTTCCTTGTTGGAACATGGAGGCCGTTCCTTGTTGGAACATTTATTTACTTGTTGGGATATCATTATATTGCTATGTTATCGTAATGCATCTATATACTTGGTAAAGGGTGGAAGGCTCGGCCTCTCGCCTAGTGTTTTGTTCCACTCTTGCCACCCTAGTTTCCGTTATATCGGTGTTATGTTCCCGGATTTTCCGTTCCTTACGCGGTTGGGTTATAATGGGAACCCCTTGATAGTTCGCCTTGATTAAAGCTTTTCCAGGAATGCCCAACCTTGGTCTTACCATTCGCCACCTAGCCCTTTTCTTTCCCTTGGGTTCTGCAGACTCAAGGGTCATCTTATTTTAACCCCCCGGGCCAGTGCTCCCCTGAGTGTTGGTCCAACTGAGCTATGTCCGGGGCTACCAGGGGAAACTCTGGGCTGGCCTACCCGACGTCTGGCTCATCTGAGTGTGCCTTGAGAACGAGATATGTGCAGCTCCTATCGGGATTTGTCGGCACATTCGGGCGGTGTTGCTGGTCTTGTGTTAACCTGTCGAAGTGTCTTGAGTAACCGAGATAACGAGTCTGATCGGAACGTCTTGGGAGGAGGTCTATTCCTTCGTTGACCGTGAGAGCTTGTCATGGGCTAAGTTGGGACTCCCCTGCAGGGATTGAACTTTCGAAAGCCGTTCCCGCGGTTATGGGCAGATGGGAATTTGTTAATGTCCGGTTGTAGATAACTTGAACCTTGATTAATTAAAATGAATCAACTGAGTGTGGTACCGTGATGGCCTCTTCTCGGCGGAGTCCGGGAAGTGGACACGGTGTTGGAGTAATGTTTGCGTAGGCTGTTCTCTAGTTTCTCGCTCGCGCTTTGCCTCCTCTTCTCGCTCTCTTTTGCGAATAAGTTAGCCACCATACTTGATAGTCGCTTGCTGCAGCTCCACATATTTTTACCTTACCATACATATAAGCTTAAATAGTCTTGATCGCGAGGGTGTGAGATTGCTGAGTCCCTATGACTCACAGATTACTATTACACCAGATGCTGGGCCTGATGATTCCGCTCCAGGAGACGCGTATGAGCTCAAGTGGGAGTTCGACGAAGACTCTCAACGCTACTATGTTTCCTTTCCCGATGATCAGTAGTGGTGCCCAGTTGGGGGTGATTGGGACCGTGTCGCATGTTGGGTTCTCTTTTATTTTGGCGCCGTAGTCGGGCCATGAGTGTTTGGATGTTGTAATGTTATTTATGTACTTGATTGGCGTGGCGAGTGTAAGCCAACTATGTTATCTCCCCTTTATTATTCATATTACATCGGATGTTGTGAAGATTGCCTAACTTGCAACATATGCCTTCAATGTGATTATGCCTCTAAGTCGTGCCTCGACACGTGGGAGATATAGTCTCATCAAGGGTGTTACACATGTATGACATTATGCATGGTGGCTTTGCCACAAATACAATGTCAACGACATGATCATGCAAGGCAATATGACAATGATGATGTGTGTCATGATGAACGGAACGGTGGAAAGTTGCATGGAAATATATCTCGGAATGGCTATGGAAATGCCATAATAGGTAGGTATGGTTGCTGTTTTGAGGAAGATATAAGGAGGTTTATGTGTGACAGAGCGTATCATATCACGGGGTTTGGATGCACCGGCGAAGTTTGCACCGACTCTCAAGGTGAGAAAGGGCAATGCACGGTACCAAAGAGGCTAGTAATGATGGAAAGGTGAGAGTGTGTATAATACATGGACTCAACATTAGTCATAAATAACTCACATACTTATTGCAAACATCTAAAAGTCATCGAAAACCAAGCACTACGCGCATGCTCCTAGGGGGATAGATTGGTAGGAAAAGACCATCGCTCATCCCTGACCGCCACTCATAAGGAAGACAATCAAAGAACATCTCATGTTTCAAATTTGTCACACAATGGTTACCATACTTGCATGCTACGGGACTTGCAAACCTCAACACAAGTATTTCTCAAATTCACAATCAATCAACTAGCATGACTCTAATATCACCATCTTCATATCTAAAAATAATTATCAACTATCAAACTTCTCATAGTATTCAATGCACTTATATGAAAGATTGTATTATACCCGACTTGGATGCCCATCATATTAGGACTAATTTCATAACCAAAGAAAATTACCATGCTGTTCTAAAGACTCTCAAATATATAAGTGAAGTATGAGAGTTCATCTATTTCTTCAAAATAAAACCACCGCCATGCTCTAAGAAGATATAAGTGAAGCACTAGCGCAAACGACAAACTACTCCGAAAGATATAAGTGAAGAACAATGAGTAGTCAAATAATTATGTAACTATGTGAAGACTCTCTAACATTTAAGAATTTCAGATCTTGGTATTTTATTCAAACAGCAAGCAAAACAAAAGAAAATGAAATGACGCTCCAAGCAAAACACATATCATGTGGTGAATAAAAATATAGCTCCAAGTAAAGTTACCAATGAACGAAGACGAAAGAGGGGATGCCTTCCGGGGCATCCCCAAGCTTAGGCTCTTGGTTGTCCTCGAATATTAACTTGGGGTGCCTTGGGCATCCCCAAGCTTAGGTTCTTGCCACTCTTTATTCCATAGTCCATCGAATCTTAACCCAAAACTTGAAAACTTCACAACACAAAACTCAACAAAAAAATCGTAAGCTCCGTTAGTATAAGAAAATAAATCACTTTGGTATTGTTGTGAACTCATTCTAAATTCATATTGGTGTAATATCTACTGTATTCCAACTTCTCTATGGTTCATACCCTTCGATACTACTCATAGATTCATGAAAATAAGCAAACAACACATAGAAAATAGAATCTGTCAAAAACAGAACAGTCTGTAGTTATCTGTAACAAACATACACTTCTGGAACTCATAAAATTCTAACATAAATTGGTGGACCCGATGAATTTGTCTATTAATCATATGCAAAAATAATCAATGTAATCACACTCTCCTGTAAAAAAATGGCAGCTAATCTCGTGAGCGCTAAAGTTTTTGTTTTTTACAGCAGGATCGCAAATACTTCACCCAAGTCCTCCCAAAGGTTCTAGTTGGAATAAACACTATTAAAACATCAAACCACATCTAAACAGAGGCTATATGAATTATTTATTACTAAACATGAACAAAAAGCAAAGAACAAAAGTAAAATTGGGTTGCCTCCCAACAAGCGCTATCGTTTAACGCGCCTAGCTAGGCATGATGATTTCAATGATGCTCACATAAAAGATAAGAATCCAAACATAAAGAGAGCATCATAAAGCATATTACTAACACATTTAAGTCTAACCCACTTCCTATGCATAGGTATTTTGTGAGCAAACAACTTATGGGAACAATAATCAACTAGCATAGGAGGGCAAAACAAGGATAACTTCAAAACTTTAAGCACATAGAGACGAAACTTGATATTATTGCAATTCCTACAAGCATATGTTCCTCCCTCATAACAATTTTTAGTAGCATCATGAATGAATTCAACAATATAACCATCACATAAAGCATTCTTTTCATGATCTACAAGTATGCAAAGTTGACACTCTTCCAAAATAGTTGGATTAACATTAACTAAAGTCATGACCTCTCCAAACCCACTTTCATAATTATCACAAAAAGATTCAACACCCTCCAAAATAGTCGGATCATTACTTCCTAAAGTTGACACTCTTCCAAACCCATTTTCATCAATATAATCATCATAAATAGGAGGCATGCTACCATCAAAATAAATTTGCTCATCAAAACTTGGGGGACAAAAAATATCATCTTCATCAAACATAGCATCCCCAAGCTTGTGGCCTTTCATATCATTAGCATCATGGATACTCAATGAATTCATACTAACAACATTGCAATCATGCTCATCATTCAAATATTTAGTGCCAAACATTTTAATGCATTCTTCTTCTAGCACTTGAGCACAATTATCAGAATCCTTATTCTCACGAAAGACATTAAAAAGATGAAGCATATGAGGCATCCTCAATTCCACTTTTTTGTAGTTTTCTTTTACAGACTAAACTAGTGATAAAACAAGAAACAACAAGATTCGATTGCGAGATCTAAAGATATACCTTGAAGGGCTAACCTCCCCAGCAACGGCGCCAGAAAAGATCTAGATGTCTACTACACAACCTTCTTCTTGTAGAGGTTGTTGGGCCTCCAAGTGCAGAGGTTTGTAGGACAGTAGCAAATTTCCCTCAAGTGGATGACCTAAGGTTTATCAATCTGTGGGAGGCGTAGGATGAAGATGGTCTCTCTCAAACAACCCTGCAACAAAATAACAAAGAGTCTCTTGTGTCCCCAACACACCCAATGCAATGGTAAATTGTATAGGTGCACTAGTTCGGCGAAGAGATGGTGATACAAGTGTAATATGGATGGTAGATATAGATTTTTATAATCTTAAAATATAAAAACACCAAGGTAACTAATGATAAAAGTGAGCGTAAACGGCATTGCAATGCTAGGAGACAAGGCCTAGGGTTCATACTTTCACTAGTGCAAGTTCTCTCAACAATAATAACATAATTGGATCGTATAACTATCCCTCAACATGCAACAAAGAGTCACTCCAAAGTCGCTAATAGAGGAGAACAAACGAAGATATTATTGTAGGGTATGAAACCACCTCAAAGTTATCCTTTCTAATCGATCTATTCAAGAGTCCGTTGTAAAATAACACGAAGCTATTCTTTCCGTTCAATCTATCATAGAGTTCGTACTAGAATAACACCTTAAGACACAAATCAACAAAAACCCTAATGTCACCTAGATACTGCAATGTCACCTCAAGTATCCATGGGTATGATTATACGATATCTATCACACAATCTCTAATTCATCTATTCAACCAACACAAAGAACTTCAAAGAGTGCCCCAAAGTTTCTACCAGAGAGTCAAGACGAAAACATGTGACAACACCTATGCATAAGTTCACGAGGTCACGGAACTCGCAAGTTGATCACCAAAACATACATCAAGTAGATCACGTGATATCCCATTGTCAGCACAGATAAGCACATGCAAGACATACATCAATTGTTCTCAAATCCTTAAAGATTCAATCCGATAAGATAAATTCAAAGCGAAAACTCAATTCATCACAAGAGAGAGTAGAGGGGGAGAAAACATCATACGATCCAACTATAATAGCAAAGCTCGCGATACATCCAGATCGTGCGATATCAAGAACACGATAGAGAGAGAGAGAGATCAAACACATAGCTACTGGTACATACCCTCAGCCCCGAGGGTGAACTACTCCCTCATCGTCATGGAGAGCGTCGGGATGATGAAGATCGCCACCAGAGAGGGATCCCACCCCCTCCGGCAGGCAGCCGGAATGGGTCTAGATTGGTTTTCGGTGGCTACAGAGGCTTCTGGCAGCAGAACTCCCGATCTAGGTTATGTTCTGGAGGTTTCAGTATATATAAGAGGTTTTGGCATCGAGAACAAGTCAGGGGGGGTCTCCGGGTTGTCCACGAGGTAGGGTGGCGCGCCCAGGGGGGTGGGCGCACTCTGCACTCTCGTGGGCAGCCGGGAACTCTTCTGGCCCAACTCTTTTACTCCATGTCCTTCTTCTGGTCCAAAAATAAGTTCCGTGAAGTTTCAGGTCAATTGGACTTTGTTTGTTTTCCTTTTCTGCGAAACTCAAAAACAAGGAAAAAACAGAAACTAACACTGGGCTCTAGGTTAATATGCTAGTCCCAAAAATCATATAAAATAGCATATAAATGCATATAAAATATCCAAGATTGATAATATAATAGCATGGAACAATCAAAAATTATAGATAAGTTGGAGACGTATCAAGCATCCCCAAGCTTAATTCCTGCTCGTCCTTGAGTTGGTAAATGATAAAACAGAATTTTTGATGTGGAATGCTACCTAAGATATTTATCAATGTAATTTTCTTTATTGTGGCAAGAATATTCAGATCCATAAGATTCAAGACAAAAGTTTAATATTGACAAATAATAATACTTCAAGCATACTAACTAAGTAATTATGTCTTCTCAAAATAACATGGCCAAAGAAAGCTTATCCCTACAAAATCATATAGTTTGGCTATGCTTCATTTTCTTCACACAAAAATGCTCTCATCATGCACAACCCCGATGACAAGCCAATCAATTGTTTCATACTTTAGTAATATCAAACTATTTTCAACTTTCACGCAATACATGAGCGTGAGCCATGGACATAGCACTATGGGTGGAATAGAATATAATGATGTGGGTTGTGTGGAGAATACAGAAAAGGGGAAAGTCTCACATTGACGTGGCTAATCAACGGTCTATGGATATTCCCATCAATTGATGTCAATGCGAGGAGTAGGGATTGCCATGCAACGGATGCACTAGAGCTATAAATGTATGAAAGCTCAACAAAAGAAACTATGTGGGTGTGTGATACGTCTCCAAGTATCTATAATTTTTGATTGCTCCATGCTATACTATCTACTATTTTAGACATTATTGGGCTTTATTTTCCACTTTTATATTATTTTTGGGACTAACCTATTAACCGGAGGCCCAGCCCAGAATTGATGTTTTTGCCTGTTTAGGGTTTCGAAGAAAAGGAATATCAAACGGAGTCCAAATGGAATGAAACCTTCAGAAACGTGATTTTCTCATCAGATAAGATCCAGGAGACTTGGACCCTTCGTCAAGAAAGCCACGAGGTGGTCACGAGGGTAGGGGGCGCCCTAGGCCTCGTGGGCCCCTCGAAGCTCCATCGACGTACTTCTTCCTCCTATATATACCCACGTACCCCCAAACGACCGGGGACGGAGCCAAAAACATAATTCCACCACCGCAACTTTCTGTATCCACAAGATCCCATCTTGGGGCCTGTTCCGGAGCTCCGCCGGAGGAGGCATCGATCACGGAGGGCTTCTACATCATCATCCAAGCCCCTCCGATGAAGTGTGAGTAGTTTACTTCAGACCTACGGGTCCATAGCTAGTAGCTAGATGGCTTCTTCTCTCTTTTTGGATCTCAATACAATGTTCTCCCCCTCTCTTGTGGAGATCTAATCGATGTAATCTTCTTTTTGCGGTGTGTTTTGAGACCGATGAATTGTGGGTTTATGATCCAGTCTATCTATGAATAATATTTGAATCTTCTCTGAATTCTTTTATGTATGATTGGTTATCTTTGCAAGTCTCTTCGAATTATCAGTTTGGTTTGGCCTACTAGATTGGTTGTTCTTGCCATGGGAGAAGTGCTTAGCTCTGGGTTCAATCTTGCGGTGTCCTTTCCCAGTGACAGAAGGGGCAGGAAGGCATGTATTGTATTGTTGCCATCGAGGATAACAAGATGGGGTTTTTATCATATTGCATGAAACTATCCCTCTGCATCATGTCATCTTGCTTAAGGCGTTACTCTATTTTTAACTTAATACTCTAGATGCATGCTGGATAGCGGTCGATGAGTGGATTAATAGTAGTAGATGCAGAATCGTTTCGGTCTACTTGTCTCGGACGTGATGCCTATATACATGATCATACCTAGATATTCTCATAACTATGCTCAATTCTGTCAATTGCTCAACAGTAATTTGTTCACCCACCGTAGAATACTTATGCTCTTGAGAGAAGCCACTAGTGAAACCTATGGCCCCCGGGTCTCTTTCTCATCATATCAATCTCCATCACTTTATTATTGCTTTGCTTTTACTTTAATTACTTTGCATCTCTATACCAAAAATACCAAAAAATGTTATTTATCATCTCTATCAGATCTCACTTTCGTAAGTGACCGTGAAGGGATTGACAACCCCTAAGCGTGTTGGTTGCGTTGAGCTATTGTTTTTGTGTAGGTACGAGGAACTCGAGCGTAGCCTCCTACTGGATTGATACCTTGGTTCTCCAAAACTGAGGGAAATACTTACGCTACTTTGCTGCATCATCCCTTCCTCTTCGGGGAAATCCAACGCAGTGCTCAAGAGGTAGCAAGAAGAATTTCTGGCGCCGTTGCCGGGGAGGCTCACGCGAAGTCAAGTTAAAATTTTATCTCCCGTCAACGAGCCATTTCTGGCGCCGTTGCCGGGGAGGTCGACGCAAAAGTCAACATACCAAGTACCCATCACAATCCCTATCTCCCGCATTACATTATTTGTCATTTGTCTCTCGTTTTACTTTCCTCAATTCACCCTTGCCGTTTTATTCGCCCTCTCTCTCTATCCTCCCTCTCTTTCTCTATTTGCCTCTTTTCGGCCGTTTCTTGTTTGCTCGTATGGTTGGAATAGTCGTTTATTTATTACTAAACAGAGAATCTAAGATCTATGGATCCTCATCCGCTTGCTAATCTTTTTAAGAGATCCAGTTATGTTGAACCTATTGCTAGTGAGTTTTGTGCACTAGATTATCTTTATGAAGTTTTGCTTGAAATTCGTGAATCTGAAAATTGTGATGAAGTATTTTATGAAGTGATTCACGATAGATCTTTGAATAGAAAGCATGATTGCAATGATGTTATTAAGACAGAAGACAAATAAGCCATCACGGTGATCCACATATACTAAATTATCTCAACCATTAATTTTGGAGATTAAAGGCTAATATTTAAAGATGTTAACGCTACATACAAATATTGTGTATATGCCTTTTTTGAAACATAGGAAGCCTGTCACGTTCACGTGCTAGGATGAAAACGGCAAAGGAAAATCCGTATCGGTCAAGGAGAAGTATATAAGAAAAAGGGGAACATAGGATGCCTGCCACGTTCATGTATTACGACGGAAAAGGTGCAAAGCATATATTTTATTATATTGTTTCGATGAAAGAAATCTATTAATTATTATATTATTTAAAACAAATGAGAAACAACTCATTTGATCACATATACACTGAAAATATATTCTTGAGAAATCATATTTTTAACTCTTGGGATTTGTTATGTCACGTGTACGTGCATAGGCACGACAGGCCACATACAACCATCAGGCGTACACATAAAAGATGGATAGACCCAGGACTCATCCGGTCTAGAGAAAAAGGTAAGTCTCAATCGGATCAATCAGCCACCACCACGGTTCTCAAAAAAAAACTTCACCACCTCGGATGTGCCACATGCAGCTGTCAAAACGTGTACTAGATGGATAGTACAACCCGGGCAATCAACCACCGCCACGGCTGTGCACACGTATACTTATATATACAGTAAGAATATAATTATAGTTTTTTAGGGTAAAATATAATTATAGTTGATTGTAAAGTTCCTCCCAAAACTCCTTACTGTATAATCTAACTCAGTCTACCTATGCAGCTTTCTAACATAATAATTTCCAGAGAAAAAAAAATTGCAGACTGAATAGCTAAATGCAACAAAGCAATTTTAAATGAAAAACAACAAATTGGACTCTACATTAATGTAAACTAAAATGTCATCTGGAACGACGAAGAATTATTGTCAAATGTAAAATGCATAAAATTTAGTCGATTGGATCAGAGAGAACATATACGTATATCAATATGCATCAAGCAATATATTATATTATTAGTGATAGAAAATCAATGGTGGAGATTCACTGATACACCAAGGATATATGCATGGTGTACAGTGTACACTAGGAATACTTCGTACAACAGAAAAAGCTAATTCACTGATACACCTATGTATGATCTCTTTCTGATAAATAAGTCATGTTGCTGCTTTAATCAGATCAATCAATGAGCAAGCATCACATATGAGTAATTTCTGCATGAACGAGGAGTCGTAGAATATATCTCAAGGTTCATGAACAGTACCAACCCTAACACTTTCAAATGAATCTTGAGATGACAACAATCCCTGTTGGTGCTCAACATAAATTATGTGATGAGTTCAAGAAGCGAAGATGCAACAAACGAACAGACAATGCATTTTGAGCCACAACATGGTATACCATGCCGAACAGCCATGAAATCAGGCCCCAAGACTTAGGCACGGTCCAACAAGAGTCCCATATGGCGCCATCGATCTAGCAAGAGGCGACAATGCCAAAAGGCCATGAGGTTATTTGATAGAGGGCAACCCCAAAGACGACAAACACAGGTGCCGGTGCGACATGCCACATACAACAATATACGATTTGGCGGTTTGCATGGATTGGATTCAGATATATTTTTTCTGATCTTGGACATCGACTCAGGTTTAGAGTGCAGTTCCATCAAAAAATTGTTCGAGCTGAAGGTATCAAGTTGATTCAAATAGTTTATATATGTTTGTTCCTCTTGTATTTTCACACGATCTGATGAAGGGCATGCACATGCGAGAGGTTTTAGATGCATGGCAGTACCATGCATGTAAGAAATCAGTCGATGGGGTGAATAGGGATCACAGAAGCACCATACATGAATATATCTACCAGTTACCATAGTAAAAAAAACTTATAAAGAATGGTTAAAATCAATAAAATAACATGGTAGAAGAAATAGTAAAGACGGATTGGAAAAGAAGGCACCACATTCGATGATCAAGGTTTGGCAATAAAATACACACAAAGAATGGCTGATGGTAGAAGGTTCAGACAACAACAGAAAAAAACTTTGTAAATCAAGATAACATGTCGGTCAAGAAAGCCAAGGAAAAATGCAACCGGTGATAAGCTTGGGTGGAAAAATGGAATAATTTGTTTGCATAGAAGCCATTTGTATTTAGAGCTAATTCTTGGTTGGAAATTTCTTGAAAACATATTGGTGTGAAGATAACTAACAAGGGATGCGGAGTGGATCAAACTGGAAAAAAGTGAAGATTGATAAAGAATTTATATATGGTTTTCTTTGGTATTTCAAACTCACACACAACAATATGTTTTATCAACAAACTGGAACTATAATGCATGCAGTAATCAAACCATGTTTTCTTGGTCCTCGCCTTTTGATTAGAATATATTTATATGATATAATTAGTGGAAATTAAATAATATAATATTTGAGCAAGATGGCATATAGTCAAGAGGGAAAAATAGTACCAAGCATAACAATATATATAGTCAATCTAGCCGCGCAAATGCGTGGGTGACTCCGCTAGTTCTATTAATGTCAATTGTGCTAATAATATGCAAAACCCTAAGCTTGGGGATGCTAGTTTCGCTATGTCCTCTACTTGTTGCAACGATCATGATTAGGGTGATTCTTCTTTTAATCTTGAAAATTTATTTAAGCCCCATGATGAATATGAGATTGATTATAATGTTTGCAATAATACTGAAAGTGGGTTTGGAAGAATGTCAACTTTAAATCCCACATATTTGGAGAATTTTCAATCTTATGAAGTTTTTGATAAAAGTGCGTTTGGGAAAGTCATGACTTTAGTTAATCTTAATCCCACTATTTCGGAAAAGTGCCAACTTTGCATGCATGTGGATCATGATGAGAATATTTTATGTGATAGCTATATTGTTGAATTTGCTTATGATCCTAGACGTAATTACTATGAGAGAGGAAAATATGGTTGTAGAAATTTTCATGTTACTAAATTACCTCTCATTATGTTGAGATTGCTATTGTTTCTTTCCACTTCCTTGCATATGCTAGTTTTTGCTTGCCTTGATTTGTTTGCCTATAAGATGCCTATTCATAGGAAGTATGTTAGACTTAAATTTGTTTGTCACATACTTTATGATGCTTTTTTTGTGCTTCAATTCTTGTCTTTCATGTGAGCATCATTAAAATTATCAATGCCTAGCTATAAGGCTTTAAAGAAAAAGAAAAGCTCTTGTTGGGAGTCAACCCAATATTTATCCTTGCTGTTATTCAATAAATAAATTATTTAGCCTCTATTTTGGTTGTGTTTTTTGTATTTAATTAGTGTTTGTGCCAAGTAGAACCGTTGGGAAGACTTGGGGATAGTCTTGTTGAACTTGCTGTAAAAAACAGAAACTTTAGCGCTCACGAGAACTGTTGTGATTTTTATTTGGAAAGTGCTATTTAGTTAATTTTTTTGCATATGATCAATAGATAAATTCCTCACGTCCAGAAATTTATTTTAGAATTTTTGGGGTTCCAGATCTTGCGCTAGCTACAGATTAATACAGACTGTTCTGTTTTTGACAGATTCTGTTTTTCGTGTGTTGATTGCTTATTTTGATGAATCTATGGCTAGTAAAATAGTTTATAATCCATAGAGAAGTTGGAATACAGTAGGTTTAACACCAATATAAATAAATAATGAGTTCATTACAGTACCATGAAGTGGTCTTTTGTTTTCTTTTGCTAACGGAGCTCACGAGTTTTCTACTTTAAGTTTTGTGTTGTGAAGTTTTCAAGTTTTGGGTAAAGATTTGATGGATTACAGAACAAGGACTCGCAAGAGCCTAACCTTGTGGATGCCCATGGCACCCCCAAGATAATCTAAGGACACCTAATAGCCAAAGTTTGGGGATGCCCCGGAAGGCATCCACTCTTTTGTCTACTTCTATCGGTAACTTTACTTGGGGCTATATTTTTATTCACCACATGATATGTGTTTTGCTTGGAGCGTCTTTTATGATTTGAGTCTTTGCTTATTAGTTTAACACAATCATCCTTGCTTTACACACCTTTTGAGAGAGCCATACATGATTTGGAATTTGATAGAATACTCTATGTGCTTCACTTATATCTTTTGAGCTTCATAGTTTTGCTCTAGTGCTTCACTTATATCTTTTAGAGCACGGTGGTGGATTTGTTTTATAGAAACTATTGTTCTCTCGTGCTTCACTTAGATTATTTTGAGAGTCTTAATAGCATGGTAATTTTCTTAAAATCCTAATATGCTTGGTATGCAAGATTAATAATAAAACTTTCTTATGAGTGTGTTGAATACTAAGAAAAGTTTGATGCTTGATGATTGTTTTGAGATATGGAGGTAATAATATCAAAGTCATGCTAGTTGAGTAGTTGTGAAATTGAGAAATACTTGTGTTGAGGTTTGCAAGTCCCGTAGCATGCACGTATGGTAAACGTTATGCAACAAATTTGAAACATGAGGTGTTATTTGATTGTCTTCCTTATGAGTGCGGTCGGGGATGAGCGATGGTCTTTTCCTACCAATCTATCCCCCTAGGAGCATGCGCGTAGTGCCGAGGTTTTTGATGACTTGTAGATTTTTGCAATAAGTATGTGAGTTCTTTATGACTAATGTTGAGTCCATGGATTATACGCACTCTCGCCCTTCCATCCTTGCTAGCCTCTTCGGTACCGTGCATTGCCCTTTCTCACATTGAGAGTTGGTGCAAACTTCGCTGGTGCATCCGAACCCCGTGATATGATACGCTCTTTCACACATAAACCTCCTTATATCTTCCTCAAAACAGCCACCATACCTACCTATTATGACATTTCCATAGCCATTCCGAGATATATTGCCATGCAACTTTCCACCATTCCGTTTATCATGACACATTCATCATTGTCATATTGCTTAGCATAATCATGTACACATACGTGGTCGTATTTTCTTTCTTGCACCATGACCGCTGACGTGTACATGCTACGTGCGCGCCTCTACTAAGACACGTGCGCGCCTCTACATTGACCAGTATATATGTACGTACACGTTCGCGACTAGAATGACAATGCTACGTACGCTTCGACCAGCTGGGGCCTGACTGTCAGGCACTTCCTTGCGTGCAAAGATGTAGCTGGTAGGTCCCAGCAGTCAGGGGGGCAAATCGTTTTGTTTTTTTGCCCGGACGCACTTCCTTGCGTGCGAAGGTGTAGCTGGTGGGTCCTAGCAGTCAGGGGAAACGTTTTTTTTCGCGAAATACGGTGGCCCGTCCGGTGGGTCCCCGCTGTCAGGTGAAGGAATAATTATTTTGCATGTAATAAGGAGGCACTTCCTTGCTGTGGCCGTGGACCCAGCTGTCAGCCTCTCCACGTACAGTCCACGTCCGATGGAAGTCGTTCCTTGACCATGTTGACCACACCGCACCGAGAGCACCAGGGCGGTGGACGACGACGAGGCCTATGAAGGGGACGACAGGGAGCCGGGGAAGACGCGGCAGTGGAAGTCCGCACGGAGAGGAGTACGATGGTTCACTAGTTCGGCTGCAGTGTGAGGCTGCCGTCACCGCAGGGCCTGGCCAGCGGTGGGAATAGTAGGGGGTGGTGAGGCCTCCGCGGTAGCACAGCCGGCCACGGGAGGCAGGAGCATGCGGCACGACCGGCGCTGCTTTGGGCAGCTGGAGCAAGAAGACCAGAGGTTGAAGAAGCACTACGGCTATTGGATGGACATCGTACGGTCATTGGAGCTAGAATCGTTCATATTGACTAAAGTTGACAAAGGCCCCTGTCCCAGTCAACTTAGTAGGCCCACAAGTCAGCCTCCCACCATGGTGGGTCCCAGCTAGCAGGGGAGTATTCATTTTTTTGTGCGTAATAAGGAGGAACTTCCGGTGGGTCCGAGCTGACAGCGGGGGAACGTTTTTTTCGCGAAATACGCTGGCCCGTCCGGTGGGTCCGAGCAGTCAGGGGGGAAACGTTTTTTTCGTGAAATAAGGTGGCCCGTCCGGTGGGTCCCTGCTGTAAGGTGGAGGAATAATTATTTTGCGTGTAATAAGGAGGCACTTCCTTGCGGTCTCCTGGACCCAGCTGTCAGCCTCTCCATGTACAGTACTCTTCCGATGGAAGTCGGTCGTTGACCACGTTGACCACGCCGCGCCGAGAGCACCAGGGTGGTGGTCTGGACGACGGCGAGGCCTGGGAAGGGGATGACGCGGAGCCGGGGAAGACGCAGCAGCGGAAGCCCGCGCGGAGAGGAGTACGAGGGTTCACTGGTTCGGCTGCGATGTGAGGCTGCCGTCGCTGCAGAATAACAGGGGGTGTGGGTGAGTGGAGGGATGGCTTGGCCAGCGGTGGGAGTAGTATGGGGGCGGTGAGGCCTCCGCGATAGCACAGCCGGCCACGGGAGGCAGGAGCAGGCGGCACGACTGGCGCTGCTTTGGGCGGCTGGACCAAGAAGACCAAAGGTTGAAGAAGCACTACGGCCGTTGGATGGACATCGTACGGTCACTAAAGCTAGAAACGTTTATTATTGACTAAGTTGACAAAGCCCTTGGTACGCTCCAACTGTCAGGGGGAGGAATCATTTTTTGGGCGGCTGAAGCTAAGAATATCCGAGATTGAAGAAGAATCACGACATCCGTTGGATAGACATCCAACGGCCACTGCTGCTAGAACTATGTGTTGACTATAATAAGTTGGCAAAGCCTTGCATACGCGTCAACTTATTTTTTAGGGGACGCGTCACTTAGTAGGCCCACAAGTGTGTGGCAGAGAACTTATAGCCCATTTGCGTTTTGTAAGAATGTACAACCCATTTTGGAATTCTAATGGAATTTACAACAACCCATTTACAGTTTGTTAAAAGTACAGCCCATTTTCTAGCTAGGACAATGATTAATAATTTCAACCGACCGTTGAAGACAAAATTCAATAAAATTTCCCACATTTTGATGGGCTCCGAAATATTTTTATCCCGAAATTTCTAGTCAGATTAAATATAAATTTGTATTACATAAAAATCCAACGAAACATTGCGCGTGCAACAATGAAAATTTAAGATTTTCAAAATACATAAATAATATTTTATAAACTAATTTCGTGTTTGGTCCATTTTTTTATAGTTACTGCCTAGTTTTTATAATTACATCCCATTTATAATTACATCCCAATGAAAGATTTGCAGCCCAGCGGGGCGGAGAGTAACAAGTTGACCTTGCGTGGGTATTCCTCAAAAAGACGTATAGCTAGGCTAGCCATTTTCATCTTGAAAAAATTAGTATCTGGGCTGGATATCTGGTGTCGGTGTCAAAACCGGCGGATCTCGGGTAGGGGGTCCCGAACTGTGCGTCTAAGGCGGATGGTAACAGGAGGCAGGGGACACGATGTTTTACCCAGGTTCGAGTCCTCTTGATGGAGGTAAAACCCTACGTCCTGCTTGATTGATATTGATGATATGGGTAGTACAAGAGTAGATCTACCACGAGATCGGAGAGGCTAAACCCTAGAAGCTAGCCTATGGTATGATTGTCTGTTTTCCTACGGACTAAAACCCTCCGGTTTATATAGACACCGGAAAGGGCTAGGGTTACACAAGGTCGGTTACAAAGGAGGAGATATACATATCCGTATTGCCTAGCTTTCCTTCCATGCCAAGTAGAGTCCCATCCGGACACGAGACAAAGTCTTCAATCTTGTATGTTCATAGTCTAACAGTCCGGCCAAAGGATATAGTTTGGCTATCCGGAGACCCCCCAGTCCAGGACTCCCTCAGTAGCCCCTGAACCAGGCTTCAATGACGATGAGTCCAGCGCGCAGTATTGTCTTTGGCATTGCAAGGCGGGTTCCTCCTCCGAATACATCATGGAAGAATTTGAATACAAGGATAGTGTCCGACCCTGCAAAATAAGTTCCAGATACCACCGTAGAGAGAATAATATTTCCGCAAATCTAATCTACTGACGCGTTTTGGCAACATGACATTATGCCATGGCTCAGTAATTATTCGAACCGTTTCCCTTTACTAGCCCCGCACATAACGCGAGGCAGTTCCTTGACACGTCTTGGCAAAGCAGAGATCGTGTTCCACCTTATTACAGGATTCTCATCAATACGGGCGTGAGTAACCCAACCACGCCATCGATTACGGCACTTGGGGGATAAGCGAGTTTTACCAGGCTAGTGGGGGCGCATAGTTTCGGCCGCCCATATAAAGGGATAAGTTTTCACCTTTTCATTCACGCCTTCTTGCTCCTTTGCTCATCCATTTTCGCACACTCGAGCTCCAGCGCCCAAGTCCGCACTTCCCACCTCAACCTTCACCAACCATGTCCGGAGCGGGAGGCAGGTGGATGGTCTCCTCCGTCACAGAGGGACACATCAAGAAGCCGAGCATAGCTGGATACCTGCCCGACGACATCGCGCACCGGCTCCTAGATGAAGGGCAACTCATCCCTACACCCAGGCCCCATGAGAGGGTAGTGTTCCTTACCCATTTCCTCCGCGGACTGGGATTCCCTCTCCACCCATTCGTCTGGGGGCTCATGTTCTACTACGGCCTGGATTTCCACGATCTGGCCCCGAACTTAATCCTCAACATCTTGGCGTTTATCGTCGTGTGCGAGGCCTTCCTCCGCATCAAGCCCCACTTCGGCTTATGGCTGAAGACCTTCAATGTCAAGCTGAAGGTAGTGAGCGGCCGCCAGGTGGAGTACGGAGGTGCCATGGTGGGCAAGATGCCCAACGTCACATGGCTCGAGGGCTCCTTCGTGGAGACCAGAAAGGGGTGGCAATCGGGGTGGTTCTACATCATCGAGCTGTGCGACCCTAAATGGGCAGCGCCCCCCCGAGTTCCGATCTGGCATCCCCACGCGGCTCACCTCCTGGCAAGAGAAGGGCTTGTCCTGGGGTAGTTCGGGAGAGCTGACCGGACTCCAAACATGTATCCAAAACATGGTGAGCAAGAAGCTCAAACTCGTCAACGTAGTCCAGGTCATGCTCATCCGCCGGATCCTCCCGTGTCAACAACGGGCTTTCAACTTGTGGGAGTTAGACCTGGCACATCACCAAACTCTGAACAGGCTCTTCAACACAACACACGAGGATGCCTAGAAGGTGCTATTCAAGGGTGCCGAGGTTCCCCCTCCCACTACCGAGGATCGCGGATTCAGCGCGAAGCGGCAAGCCAGTGCGGTAAGCTGTTTTACCTCTTACAAGATACTCGTTTTTCATAGTTTGACTCTATGCGGGATCTAAGCTCACGTACCTTTGACAGGACTGGCAGGAGACGTCCGGACAGATCAACTGTCCGGCTCCTTTCCGTGAAGGCCCAGCAGACGCTCTCCTAACGAAGATACTGACTCCGGCTCCTTACAAGGTGCCGGAGAAGACCAAGAAGGCCAAGGGAACCCGAAAGAGTTCCCGGCGCCAGGTGGTATCGGACTCATTTCCTGGTAAATCTGTGATGCGCTCACTCCCGAAGACGAGGAGGAAGATGAAGATGCTCCCCCTCCAGCCGGGGGAGACAAGAAAAGGAAGGCCGCCCCAACTGGGGAGGCCGAAGGGTCCAAGAAGGGAAGGACTCTCCTTCTGGACTACTCCACCACCGCCGTCGTAGGCGAAGACGAGTGGCTGCTCAGGGACAAGCCCTTGGCGAAGTCGTAAGTATTCGGATGCCAGAGCAACTCATAGCATACCTTTGTCGCACTGCCTTTCCTAACGCCGAATTATGACTATGCAGACCGCCACGAGCCTATATCGACGTATCGTCGAACGGCTCCCTGGGCTCGTCGGATATGGATAGCGATCCACTTCCGACCGCCACCTCCCCTGGCCCTACGGACAATGCCGAGGTATGGTCCCAAGAGGCACCGGGTCGAGGGGAGACAGTCCCAGAGGCGCCTCAAGGCGACCTTCAAGACTCCGGGAGCAGAGGGAGCAAGGCTCCCGAGGGCTCTGAGTTCGGCCCTCAGCCGAACACCGCGCCGGAACCCCCAGCGGTTCCGGACTCGGGCAGGCGGCCTCCTTCCAAAAGGGGCAAGACGCCTGTGCTGGTGACCTCTGTCCATAGAGAGGCACCGAACAATCTGGTGGGAGCGCTTCGCAGTGCTACCATCGACGAAGAGCACCACACTATTATGAGTGCGGTGGTCCAGATGGTTCAGTCCGCCAAGAGCGGACTGACTGAAGCCTGTGCTAGCCTTCTAACAGGCTTTGAGGTAAGTGTTTGTAATATAGGAGAAATATTACCGCATAGACAGTAGCCCCTGATGCCCTATTCGGTGTTCACAAAGAAAAGCCGAACGGAGGATCAAACAATATCGCATGTGTTTAATATAAGTATGTCAATATGCGTATGCAGGCTTCGCAGCTGGCCTCTGATGCACTAACTGTGGTGGTCGCCACACTGAAGTAGGACCTTAAAGGGTCCAAGGACGAGCTCGGCCTTGCTAAGAGGCAGCTCGAGGAGAACAAAGGTAAGTAATACCTAGTCTATATATATATATATATATATATAATATGCGATTGCAAAATGACAGGATCATCATGAATTTGCCAAGGGCCACGACCGAAGTGGCAGCCCTGAAGCAAGCGTTGTCCGAGGCCGAAAACAAAGTGGCCCGGGAGCGTGCCGAGCGGGAAAAACAAGAGGCGCGGGTGGGCAAGGTGCAGCAAGAGCTCCAAGCTCTCGTGACGTAGCACGAGGCATTGGAGCTTGACTCGAAGACGCGAGAGTCCGAGCTTGCCGCGGCCCTTGAGAGCGCCAAGAATGCCAAGGCCGAAGCCCAAAAGGCCCTCCAGGAGATTGATGCGATGAAGAAGATAGCGGCGGGTAAGGCATTCTATATGCAAAGCAAGCATGTCAAAGTAAATTACCTATTACTTACCCGGATCCGGAGCTCTCCAGGAGCATTCGCAGATTTGCCCCGCAACGTGTTGGATGCCGCATAGTTTTACCAGGCCGAGGAGGGAAGCTCAACGGAGAAGTTGTTCTAGTCTCAGTATACTGGGACCGAACACCCGATGCCTCTGAGCGACCAGCTGAAGCAACTGGTCGAGATGCACAAGGCGGCCGAATAGGCCATGAAGGGCTTTGTAGTCCGGCTGTGGCCTGGCGACGCCCTTCCGAACAGCTACTTCGTCCTGGTGAGGCGGCTTGTGGATGCCTGCCCACGGCTGGAAGTCGTCAAGCGGTCCGTCTGCATCGAAGGTGCACGCTGGGCTTTCTCCTGTGTGATGGTGCAATTGGCCAAGCTAGATGCCGTGAAGCTGATCAAGGGCCGCCGTAGGGCAAGGAGCATCGCCACCCTGAGATGTACTATGAGGGTGTCATGAAGGGTGCCCGTCTCGTAGCGGACAACTATACCAAAGATACAATATTCGAGTAAATTCGTTCGTGTAATCCTGTATTTATGAAAACTTGTTCATATGCGCTATGCAACGCTTGTTTGAATTTAAAATATTACCTTCTTTTCGGCCGTTTATCAAATCTGAGAGATGGCTAGTCGTTGGCTTCTGCCCCCATGCCACGAGTGCTGCGGTGTTCGGGATAAACCTGAGCACCCTTGTTCCCAGTTTTGGGTCCTTTGAGGGAGGTGCTCAACACAACGAACAAGGCAATCGGACTATAATGCGTTATCACTCTCACTTAGCCATAGAATTCTATAATTTTAAATTTCGGTGAAGCCCCTAGTATTCGGAAGGCCGAATCTGGGGCGCGATACACGCCTTAAGCCGGACAGGGCCGACTCGTCGCTCTAAGCGGGATAAGTCTTTAAGGACTCGAAAACCTCTCGAACAGCGACCAGTCTCTCGCCTTATCATGACAGTCAGTTTTAGCTTTCTCTACAGCAGAACCGGGGCACAATCGGAGTAGTTCTCCCAGTGCTACCTTAGACAATATAGCGGAACGTAAGGTACCAAAACATGGGAGCCGGGCAAACCCAACTATTGACCCAAGACAAGATTCGGAGCTGATGCATATAATGCTATAAATTCGGGGTGCCACACTGTTGAAAGTGTTCGGACTTCTCACGCTGTATTATGGGGTATGCTTAAGCCCCTAGCGTATTGGCCGTACCAGAGTGTACGGGTGCTGGATGTCACGAATGAACATATATATATATATATATATATATATATATATATATATATATATATATAAAGAAGAATGCAATAATAGTCTTTAGAATGATACAAGTAGTGCGATAAGCAAAAAGTAGGACTGTTTGACATGTCCCTTCCAAGGGCAAGCTGCGGAATAATATTAAAGCAAATATCTCACTCGTTATCGTAATCCACCTGGGAGTTCCGTGGTGTGACGTAGCTTTCTGCCTCCTTGGTTGCTGCATCATGTGTTCGACAATCATACTGCCGGACAGGTTTCCAGAGATTAAAGTCCTGAAAGAGAAAAATACCAAAGCGAGAAGCCCCTAGTGCGGTTTAAGCCGCGTCCTGGAGCGTGCTGCTGTCGTTCCCCCCTCCCCGCCTGTGCCCATGGTATTTTAATGCATAATTATGTACACGTGGCACGAATTTCGCCATTTGGCTGGGACCGGGGTGGGGGCCGCATTGCTATGCAAGCTCAGAACGTGCCAGGCGGTCCTATTGCCGATTACTCTGGGCGCGCTTGAAGGTGTCCGGGTCCTTAAACGCCGAACTAGTGGATTGCCTTAAGAGGCTGCTTTGCGCTTCCGATGCGAGGGCCGCAATGTGCTCCTCCATTCGGAGAGAGTGCTCTATGTTTCCATTAATTGTAATGACCCCCCAAGGTCCTGGAATCTTGAGCTTGAGGTATGCATAATGCGGTACCGCATTGAATCTCGCAAAGGCGGTTCGCCCGAGCAGTGCATGATAACCACTGCGGAATGGGACTATATCGAAGATTAACTCTTCACTTCAGAAGTTATCCGGGGATCCGAAGACCACTTCCAGTGTGACTGAGCCTGTGCAATGGGCCTCTACACCTGGTATGACGCCTTTAAAGGTCGTTTTTGAGGGTTTGATCCTTGAGGGGTCTATACCCATTTTGTGCATTGTGTCTTGGTAAAGCAGGTTCAGGCTGCTGCCGCCATCCATAAGGACTCGAGTGAGGTGAAATCCGTCAATGATTGGGTCTAGGACTAGTGCGGCGAACCCGCCATGACGATACTAGTGGGGTGGTCCCTGTGAACGAAGGTGATCGACAGGAGGACCATGGGTTGAACTTTGGGGCGACTGGCTCCAAAGCATACACGTCCCTGAGCGCACGCTTCCGCTCCCTCTTGGGGATGTGGGTTGCGTATATCATGTTCACCGTCCGCACTTGGGGGGGAACCTCTTCTGTCCTCCGGTATTCGGTTGCCGGGGATCCTCCTCGTCATTGCTATGTGGCCCCTTATCTTTGTTTTTGGCAATTAACTTGTCGGCCTGCTTGAACACCCAACAATCCCTGTTGGTGTGGTTGGCTGGCTTGTCGGGGGTGCCACGTATTTGACACGAGTGATCGAGTATACGGTCCAAACTGGACGGGCCCGGAGTGCTTCTTTTGAATGGCTTTTTCTGCTGACCAAGTTTAGAGCCTTTGAATCCGGCATTGACTGTCGTATCCTCGGTATTATCGCTGCTAATGCGGCGCTTATGTTTGTTGCGACGTGACCTGCTATTGCCGTCCTTGGTTTCCGAAGTACCATGGTTCTTTGATATGTTATTACTGCAAGCCAGCCAGATGTCTTCTCCCGCACAAAAGAGGGTCATGAGCGTCGTGAGGGCTGCCATAGATTTCGGCTTTTCCTGACCAAGGTGCCGGGCTAGCCACTCGTCGCGGATGTTGTGCTTGAAAGCTGCTAGGGCCTCTGCATCCGGACAGTCGACGATTTGATTTTTCTTTGTTAGGAACCGTGTCCAGAATTGTTTGGTCGATTCCTCTGGCTACTGAATTATGTGGCTCAAGTCATTGGCATCTGGTGGTCGCACATAAGTGCCCTGAAAGTTGTCGAAGAATGTGGCTTCCAGATCTTCCCAACAGCCAATGGACTCTGCTGGCAAGCTATTGAGCCAATGCTGAGCTAGTCCTTTGAGTTAGAGTGGGAGGTATTTAATGGCGTGTAGATCATCACCGCGTGCCATGTGGATCTGCAGGAGGAAATCCTCGATCCATACCGCAGGATCTGTTGTGCCGTCGTATAATTCTATATTTACGGGTCCAAAACGCTCTGGGATTTGATGATCCATTACTTCGTCTGTGAAGCATAAGGGGTGTGCGGTGCCTCTGTACTGGGCAATGTCGTGACGCAGCTTCAATGATTCTTGTCCATTGTGCTCGGCCCGGCCGGATTTACTTTTACTGTATCCAGCGTGACGATTATCGTCTCGCGTAGTGGCGCACCCTCGTGATCCATAGATCGATTTTGCATGTTTTGCTTTTTCCTCCAATACGTCTCGCAGGTCTGGCGTATTTCCACATGCCTTTTTATTTGAATGGCGTCGGGGTGCGGGCTAAGATTTTGGCTGGAATGCCTCTCTGTCGCGGCCACGGGGTGGCCGATCAGCCGCGTCATACGCTTCTTCCTCCAGTCAGGGTAGCAACCTGCATTTTGGGTAACTCTTGGAGGGGCGTTCAAGTTTATATTCCTCGGCCGCCAGGACTTCAGTCCATTTGTCAGCTAGCAGATCTTGATCAGCTTGAAGCTGCTACTGCTTTTTCTTAAGGCTATTTGCCGTGGCTATAAGCCCGCGCTTGAAGCGCTCTTGTTCGACGGGATCCTCTGGCACGATGAATTCGTCATCGTCAAGGCTTGCCTCGTCTTGGGAGGGAGGCGTGTAATTATCATCCCCCTCGTCTGCCGCTCTCTAAGGAGGGCTGGCCTCTCCATCCTCCTGCCCTAAATCATGCTGGAGGGGATTATTGCCATCTTCGGCACTATCCAGAGTGGTATTATCTCCTGTGCCGGTATCACCAGTTTTGCTTTGGCGGGACTTAGAGCGACGCCGCTGACGTCGGCACTTGGGTTGCTTCTTGGAGGGGTCATCCTCCGTTGTCTTGTCACCATTGCCTTCTTTGGGTGTGTCCACCATGTATATATCGTATGATGAGGTGGCTGTCCAGTGCCCTATTAGCAGTGGTTCCTCTTCGTCTCCCGCATCGTCGTCCATACTGTCGATGTCTTCGAAGTCGAAGTCGAGCATGTCGATTAAGTCGTCGACAGTGGCTACTAAGTGGGTGGTGGGTGGGCGTCGAATTTGTTCATCGTCCGCATCCCAATCCTGCCGGTCATAGTTCGGCTAGGATCCTCCTGACAAGGAGAGAGACCTTAATGAGTTCAGTATGTCGCCAAAGGGCGACTGCTGAAAAATATCTGTGGAGGTAAACTCCATGATCGGCGCCCAATCGGATTCGCTAGGAACGAGCACAGGCGGTTCGGAATCCGTGGCTGGAGAAGGATCCGGCAGTTTGACAACACAGCTCTGGTGCAGGGTAAGGTCGATATTCGGCTCAATCGCCGCTGAGGATAAGGCCTCCGTGGCGGGGTCCATCGACCCGTCCATGGACGGCGCAACTGGCTCCAAATTGAGGGTCAGAGCGGCTGCCGGTGCGACCTCCTGAACACTGTCCGATGGTAGAGCTAAATCGTTCTCATCGTGACCGCGTGACGCACAAGGCAGGGGCTCGAATCCGTCGAAGATCAAGTCTCCGCGGATATCGGCCGTCTATTTTAAGCTTCCAAACCTGACCTGGTGGCCAGGGGCGTAACTTTTGATCTGCTCGAGATGGCCAAGCGAGTTGGCCTGCAGTGCGAAGCCGCCGAACACAAAGATCTGTCCGGGGAGAAAAGTCTCACCCTGGACTGCATCGCTATCGATGATCGTAGGAGCCATCAAGCCTAACGGCGACGACACAGAGGAACTCTCAATGAAAGCACCAATGTCGGTGTCAAAACCGGCGGATCTCGGGTAGGGGGTCCCGAACTGTGCGTCTAAGGCGGATGGTAACAGGAGGCAGGGGACACGATGTTTTACCCAGGTTCGGGCCCTCTTGATGGAGGTAAAACCCTACGTCCTGCTTGATTAATATTGATGATATGGGTAGTACAAGAGTAGATCTACCACGAGATCGGAGAGGCTAAACCCTAGAAGCTAGCCTATGGTATGATTATCTGTTTTCCTACGGACTAAAACCCTTCGGTTTATATAGACCCCGGAAAGGGCTAGGGTTACACAAGGTCGGTTACAAAGGAGGAGATACACATATCCGTATTGCCTAGCTTGCCTTCCACGCTAAGTAGAGTCCCATCCGGACATGAGACAATGTCTTCAATCTTGTATCTTCATAGTCTAACAGTCCGCCCAAAGGATATAGTCCGGCTGTTCGGAGACCCCCCAATCCAGGACCCCCTCATCTGGCCTGGGCTAGACGGGCCACAGCCCGCCCAGTTAATACCCTGCTCTCCTCTGAACAACAACGAAATCATCGCCAAGAAAAACTCTATAGTGCTCACGCCTCAAAAACACAAATACTGCTCGAGCTGCTTGGTACCAGCTGTCAGCCGCACCTTGTGCAATTCTCTCGTTTATATTGACTACATAAGTTGACAATGGTGTGGGACCGTGATGTCACGAAACCAGGAGAAAGCAAAAAACATATAGTTGTACATAATAAGGAGGCACTTGCGTACGTACGGCTATGGCCCTAGTGGGTCCCTAGTGTCATCCAGTCAAAATAAAGTCATCTCTGGAATCCTCATGTTTGTTGACGATGTTAACAATGCTCGGCACCATGGCGAGCGCAATAACTCGAAGGACAACGGAGAGGGCCTCGCGGGCCCTACGGATGGTCTGATACAGCGCCCGCTACTCATTCACGAAGCCAGGATCATCGGACACCTATGAGCACCTCCGAGAAACTGAGACGGCATGAAACGGTAAGGCCGCGCTTGGGAGCTCTGGTTTATTTCAAACATGTATTAACATACAAGTGTAATTTACTCGCCATGGAAAACAACGCGTAAAATACAGGCGTAATGAAACCGAGGGCCCGAGGTCTGTAAGTAAAACCAGTGGGTTACGCGTGTAATTTGAGAGACCAGTGTATATTTTACGACCACTGCTATATGGACGACATTACCAGATGATACATGCACGACGTGCGTATCATGCCATCCATGGGCAAGGCTGAAACAACAGCTAACGGCTGGATTAGCAATCGTCCGAGTGTCGTTCAACGTTTTTATCATGTGTCAAGTACTTCTGATATTTTACTAGTAGAAATCAACCAACCAAGCGCCTTCGCCCGAGATCATCTGCTTTAATTTACAAGCTTCAGTTTTACAAGTGGTTTTGGTTGGAAAACGACAATCCAATCATCGCCTAATATCATGAGTTGGTCAGAAGATCATATGGTTTCACGTCTAACCTACCCGACTTGTCGTATAGGCTATGAATGAAACATCAGACGATGAACTTCTTAAGCACAGAAACAACAGAAGAGGATGATCTTCTTAACAAGCAAATCACTGGCATTAGATCGACATGCAAAACAATACGAAGCATTATTCTCAGGAGGCACGGTGAACAGCTCGTGATGCCGCATGCCACAACATTCCAAGCTCAACTTTGCAATGAAACACAAGGCCTGGCATTACATCGACAATATACAGAACAAACTCTTAACACAGGAATATCTTAGCAGAGTAACTATTTACTTCTAATCTGAACACAGGAATAGGAAAAAACACTCGACGCTGCTCACAGCATGGGCGTCCCACTCAAAAATATCAAATGCTTGTCTTCTGGCTAACATCAATGAGCAAATTTTGACAAGGTTTTCCAATTCCAATATATTAAACTAACGTCTTCTTGCTAACATCAATGATTAAACTTTTACAAGCTTTTCCCATTCAAAATATGTAATGCCTATGATCATGGAGTCCTGTCGTAGCTTTTATACTTGTTTGGGCACTTTTTGCCCAGGGCACTCCATGTATTGTTAAATTGCCAATGGTCTCTATAGACTAGTCATGTCACCGGTGTCTAATAATACTCCCTAAAGCTTCTCGGTCATTCCTTCTGTAATGTAGTGCAAACAGTGACTACTTCTTTCTGCAAAGTGGAACGACCAACTAGACCCAGTAATGCAGTAGTTTGCCTTACACATTGGCTCCTTTTGTGCAGTTCAACTAAAATCGAAGTCGGAATAAAACCAAGCTTTAATTTTGATATCCCTGTAAGAAATAATTGGTATAAGGGAAACAATTACTAAGAAATAACGGTTGATGACTTGTACTCCCAGAAGAAAAGCATCTACTGATCTACTTTATCTTAATGGGAAACAAAGCAGGAGAGTAGCAATTCTCCATCAGTGTGATTCATTAATATGACTGAGACAATATCAACAATGCCTTGTTTCAACATGTATAAAGAACGACAAAGCTTATAAAGGGGGTGATGCTGAATTTGTTGTAACAAAGCAACAAGCATCATGTCTGGGTTGGTCCCATTTTTGTTCACTACTCAATGGGAAAAGACATCAATACAATAGCTTCAATTCATCATTTATTTAAAACAGTACCAATACAAGTAGCACAACATCTCAAAACACGCTGCACGATCATGTGGATGAAGGCAAGTACCAACCTGTCATGACGCACACAAGATCACGTACGAATCTGCCAACACGAATAGGAAATCCAATCCCGTTTTGTGCAGTTGCACTGAAATCAAGCAAAGTGTTTCGTGTAGCGAAGCAAAATGTCACAATAGCAACAAGTTGAATAGATATCGCTATATAAATAGAGGCAAAAAAGGAATCAATTATTGGCTAATAAAGGAGGATGAAACATTCGGCCACAAAAATGGTAATCCCGCCAATCCCTAACAAGTGTTCTAGTTTTGAAATATGATTCAGTAGTTAATTCTGAGAGTGGCATCAATTACTGGCTTATAAAGGGGGTGACGCTGAATTTGTTGTAACAAAGCAACAAGCATCATGTCTGGGTTGCTCCCATTTTTGTTCACTACCTAATGCGAAAAGACAATAATACAATAGCTTCAATTCATCATTTATTTAAAACAGTACCAATACCAGTAGCACATCATCTCAAAGCACACTGCACAATCATGTGGATGAAGGCCTGTACTGACCTTTCATGAGACGACCAACATAAAATACGAATCTACCAACACGAATAGGAAATCCAATCAAGTTTTGTGCAATTGCACTGAAATCAAGCAAAGTTGTCGGTGTGAGATTTAACTTTTCTATAGCAACAAGTTGAATAGATATCCCTATTTTAAGAGGCAAAAAAGAAAACAATTACTGGCCAATAAAGGAGGATGAAACATGCGGCCACAAAAAGAAGCATCTACCTTATCTTGATGGAAAACAAAGTATAGGACAGTAGCATTTCTAAAATGATTGCATTGATTCATATTAACAGAGAAATTCTTTTAAAACAGATCAGTAGTTAATTCTGAGATTAACAACAGCAAAATAGCTGCATGGGACATGCCAGCACCATGTGCGCCCACGCGTATAAATGGGTGATGCAGAGTATGTAGCCAAGCAGCATATATGCGCTGGTCCCATATTTGTTCTCTTTGAACCTTCTTCCTATGTGAGGGCAGCAACTCTAGTCGTGCACAAACTACCCGACCCCCCAGTTTCTTTCCCTTTTCAACAAAGAGATCGGTTCCTTACAGATGTGTGTACTGGGTTACCCCCTTTTTCCCTTTTCGACCTACTAAGTGGCTGGATAGCCAATCTATACTACTTTCCGCCCCTCCTTTCCTCATTGAACCACGTCCTAGATTCTTGCTCTAGCCCACCCCACCCTTCATTCCACTTTGAACCAAGACCTAGATTCGACTACAGATTGAAAAAGATCCACATGCAGCTAGAGCAACAACGGTTTCATAGAAACTGATACCTTAGGGTTGTCGGGATGTGGCAAGGCGTGCGGCGGGAGGCTAGATCTTCCCACACTAAGTACGGCAGCGAGGAAGAAGGGTTCAGTGGCCCTCCTGCACAGGCGCTGGGTGAAAGAGAACAGCGCAGCCGATAGTGGATTGCCTCCCTCGCCGAAGGCGATAGAATGAACGCTGCACCTCCTCCCCTTCCCGGTGCGGCGGGATACGGATGCCTCCTTCACCAGCTATGAGGGGAGAGAGAGAGAGAGACAAGAGGCCAACGCAGTCTTGTTTAGATCTGGTGAAGAGAGGGTGGGAGACTGTGAATATAGCAAACCCTAGCAAATGTATCTAGACTCATTTTAGTGCTAGATACCTCCGTATCTAGACAAATCTAAGACAAGTAATTCGGAATGGAGGGAGTAACATATATGTTGTGCGGCGAGCATGTGGAGAGTGCAAACCCTAGAGAACAAGCGCTGAGGCTCCTGCTTATATATATACTACTGTAGTACGGACTGAGCTCCGGTGCCTTCACTGCACCTGCTTTTCGCTATATGACAGGTGAGCCAGCCACATTTTGGGCCCACCTGTCGTAAAACCCTAGCGAAAAATGCACCAAGGTGAAAGACGATTGCGTCTCCAACGCAACCAAGGTGAACTGACGAAGGATATCTGATGGGTTTCGTAGTAATTTCAAAAAAATTCCTATGCTCACGCAAGATCATGGTGATGCATAGCAACGAGAGGGGAGAGTGTGATCTACGTACCTTGTAGATCGACAACGGAAGAGTTTCGTTGATGTAGTCGTACGTCTCCACGGCCCGACCGATCAAGCACCGAAACTACGGCACCTTCGAGTTCTAGCACACGTTCATCTCGATGACGATCCCCAGACTCCGATCCAGCAAAGTGTCGGGGAAGAGTTCCGCCAGCACGACGGCGTGGTGACGATCTTGATGCACTACCGTCGCAGGGCTTCGCCTAAGCACCGCTACAATATTATCGAGGACTATGGTGGCAGGGGGCGCCGCACATGGCTAAGAATAAGATCACGTGGATCAACTTGTGTGTCTCTGGGGTTCCCCTGCCTCCGTATATAAAGGACTAAAGGGGGGGTGCGGCTGGCCTAGGAGAGGCGCGCCAGGAGGAGTCCTACTCCCTCTGGGAGTAGGATTCCTCCCCCCCCCCAATCCTAGTTGGAATAGGACTCGCGAAGGGGGGGGGAAGAGAGAGGGGGGTCGGCCCCCTCTCCTTGTCCTATTCGGACCAAGGGAGGGGAGGGGCGCACGGCCCATCTTGGGCTGCCCCTTCTCTTTTCCACTAAGGCCCACTAAGGCCCATATAGCTCCCGGGGGGTTCCGGTAACCTCCCGGTAATCCAGTAAAATCCTGATTTCACCCGGAACACTTCCGATATCCAAACATAGGCTTCCAATATATCAATCTTTATGTCTCGACCATTTCAAGACTCCCCGTCATGTCAGTGATCACATCCGGGACTCCGAACAACCTTCGGTACATCAAAATGCATAAACTCATAATATAACTGTCATCGTAACCTTAAGCGTGCGGACCCTACGGGTTCGAGAACAATGTAGACATGACCGAGACATGTCTCCGGTCAATAACCAATAGTGGAACCTGGATGCTCATATTGGCTCCTACATATTCTACGAAGATCTTTTATCGGTCAGACCGCATAACAACATACGTTGTTCCCTTTGTCATCGGTATGTTACTTGCCTGAGATTCAATCGTCGGTATCCTATACCTAGTTCAATCTCGTTACCGGCAAGTCTCTTTACTCGCTCTGTAATACATCATCCTGTAACTAACTCATTAGTTGCAATGCTTGCAAGGCTTAAGTGATGTGCATTACCGAGAGGGCCCAGAGATACCTCTCCGACAATCGGAGTGACAAATCCTAATCTCGAAATACGCCAACCCAACATGTACCTTTGGAGACACCTGTAGAGCTCCTTTACATCACCCAGTTACGTTGTGACGTTTGGTAGCACACAAAGTGTTCCTCTGGCAAACGGGAGTTGCATAATCCTATAGTCATTGGAACATGTATAAGTCATGAAGAAAGCAATAGCAACATACTAAACGAACGGGTGCTAAGCTAATGGAATGGGTCATGTCAATCAGATCATTCAACTAATGATGTGATCCCGTTAATCAAATAACAACTCTTTGTCTATGGTTAGGAAACATAACCATCTTTGATCAACAAGCTAGTCTAGTAGAGGCACACTAGTGACACTCTGTTTGTCTATGTATTCACACATGTATTATGTTTCTGATTAATACAATTCTAGCATGAATAATAAACTTCTATCATGATATAAGGAAATAAATAATAACTTTATTATTGCCTCTAGGGCATATTTCCTTCAGTCTCCCACTTGCACTAGAGTCAATAATCTAGATTACACAGTAATGATTCTAACACCCATGGAGCCTTGGTGCTGATCATGTTTTGCTCGTGGAAGAGGCTTAGTCAACGGGTCTGCAACATTCAGATCCGTATGTATCTTGCAAATCTCTATGTCTCCCACCTGGACTAGATCCCAGATGGAATTGAAGCGTCTCTTGATGTGCTTGGTTCTCTTGTGAAATCTGGATTCCTTCGCTAAGGCAATTGCACCAGTATTGTCACAAAAGATTTTCATTGGACCCGATGCACTAGGTACGACACCTACATCGGATATGAACTCCTTCATCCAGACTCCTTCATTTGCTGCTTTCGAAGCAGCTATGTATTCCGCTTCACACGTAGATCCCGCCACGACGCTTTGTTTAGAACTGCACCAACTGAAAGCTCCACCGTTTAATGTAAACACGTATCCGGTTTGTGATTTAGAATCGTCCGGATCAGTGTCAAAGCTTGCATCAACGTAACCATTTACGATGAGCTCTTTGTCACCTCCATATACGAGAAACATGTCCTTAGTCCTTTTTAGGTACTTCAGGATGTTCTTGACCGCTGTCCAGTGATCCACTCCTGGATTACTTTGGTACCTCCCTGCTAGACTTATAGAAAGGCACACATCAGGTCTGGTATACAGCATTGCATACATGATAGAGCCTATGGCTGAAGCATAGGGAACATCTTTCATCTTCTCTCTATCTTCTGTAGTGGTCGGGCATTGAGTCTGACTCAATTTCACACCTTGTAACACAGGCAAGAACCCTTTCTTTGCTTGATCCATTTTGAACTTCTTCAAAATCTTGTCAAGGTATGTGCTTTGTGAAAGTCCAATTAAACGTCTTGATCTATCTCTATAGATCTTTATGCCTAATATGTAAGCAGCTTCACCGAGGTCTTTCATTGAAAAACTCTTATTCAAGTATCCCTTTATGCTATCCAGAAATTCTATATCATTTCCAATCAGTAATATGTCATCCACATATAATATCAGAAATGCTACAGAGCACCCACTCACTTTCTTGTAAATACAGGCTTCTCCAAAAGTCTGTATAAAACCAAATACTTTGATCACACTATCAAAGCGTTTATTCCAACTCCGAGAGGCTTGCACCAGTCCATAAATGGATCACTGGAGCTTGCACACTTTGTTAGTTCCCTTTGGATCGGCAAAACCTTCCGGTTGCATCATATACAACTCTTCTTCCAGAAATCCATTCAGGAATGCAGTTTTGACATCCATCTGCCAAATTTCATAATCATAAAATGCGGCAATTGCTAACATAATTCGGACAGACTTAAGCATCACTACGGGTGAGAAGGTCTCATCGTAGTCAATCCCTTGAACTTGCCGAAACCCTTTTGCGACAAGTCGAGCTTTGTAGACAGTAATATTACCGTCGGCGTCAGTCTTCTTCTTGAAGATCCATTTATTCTCAATTGCTTGCCGATCATTCGGCAAGTCAACCAAAGTCAACACTTTGTTCTCATACATGGATCCCATCTCAGATTTCATGGCTTCAAGACATTTTGCGGAATCTGGGCTCACCATCGCTTCTTCATAGTTCGTAGGTTCATCATGATCTAGTAGCATGACTTCCAGAACAGGATTACCGTACCACTCTGGTGCGGATCTTACTCTGGTTGATCTACGAGGTTCAGTAGTATCTTGTTCTGAAGTTTCATGATCATTATCATTAGCTTCCTCACTAATTGGTGTAGGTGTCACAGAAACAGTTTTCTGTGATGCACTACTTTCCAATAAGGGAGCAGGTACAGTTACCTCGTCAAGTTCTACTTTCCTCCCACTCACTTCTTTCGAGAGAAACTCCTTCTCTAGAAAGTTTCCGAACTTAGCAACAAAAGTCTTGCCTTCGGATCTGTGATAGAAGGTGTATCCAATAGTCTCCTTTGGATATCCTATGAAGACACATTTCTCCGATTTGGGTTCGAGCTTATCAGGTTAAAGCTTTTTCACATAAGCATCGCAGCCCCAAACTTTCAGAAATGACAACTTTGGTTTCTTGCCAAACCATAGTTCATAAGGCGTCGTCTCAACGGATTTTGCTGGTGCCCTATTTAACGTGAATGCGGCCGTCTCCAAAGCATAACCCCAAAACGATAGCGGTAAATCAGTAAGAGACATCATAGATCACACCATATCTAGTAAAGTACGATTACGACGTTCAGACACACCATTGCACTGTGGTGTTCCGGGTGGCGTGAGTTGCGAAACTATTCCACATTGTTTCAAATGTATACCAAACTCGTAACTCAAATATTCTCCTCCACGATCAGATCGTAGAAACTTTATTTTCTTGTTACGATGATTTTCAACTTCACTCTGAAATTCTTTGAACTTTTCAAACATTTCAGACTTATGTTTCATTAAGTAGATATACCCATATCTGCTTAAGTCATCTGTGAAGGTGAGAAAATAACGATATTCGCCACGAGCCTCAATATTCATCGGACCACATACATCTGTATGTATGATTTCCAACAAATCTGTTGCTCTCTCCATAGTACCGGAGAATGGCGTTTTAGTCATCTTGCCCATGAGGCATGGTTCGCAAGTACCAAGTGATTCATAATCAAGTGGTTCCAAAAGTCCATCAGTATGGAGTTTCTTCATGCGCTTTACACCGATATGACCTAAACGGCAGTGCCACAAATAAGTTGCACTATCATTATCAACTCTGCATCTTTTGGCTTCAACATTATGAATATGTGTGTTACTACTATCGAGATTCAATAAGAACAGACCACTCTTCAAGGGTGCATGACCATAAAAGATATTACTCATATAAATAGAACAACCATTATTCTCTGATTTAAATGAATAACCATCTCACATCAAAAAAGATCCAGATATAATGTTCATGCTTAACGCTGGCACCAAATAACAATTATTTAGGTCTAATATTAATCCCGAAGGTAGATGTAGAGGTAGCGTGCCGATCGCGATCACATCGACTTTGGAACCGTTTCCTACGTGCATCGTCACCTCGTCCTTAGCCAATCTTCGCCTAATCCATAGTCCCTGTTTCGAGTTGCAAATATTAGCAACAGAACCAGTATCAAATACCCAGGTGCTACTGCGAGCATTAGTAAGGTACACATCAATAACATGTATATCACATATACCTTTGTTTACCTTGCCATCCTTCTTATCCGCCAAATACTTGGGGCAGTTCCGCTTCCAGTGACCAGTCTACTTGCAGTAGAAGCACTCAGTTTCAGGCTTAGGTCCAGACTTGGGTTTCTTCTCTTGAGCAGCAACTTGCTTGCTGTTCTTCTTGAAGTTCCCTTTCTTCTTCCCTTTGCCCTTTTTCTTGAAACTAATGGTCTTGTTGACCATCAACACTTGATGCTCCTTTTTGATTTCTACCTCCGCAGCTTTCAGCATTGTGAAGAGCTCGGGAATAGTCTTATTCATCCCTTGCATATTATAGTTCATCACGAAGCTCTTGTAGCTTGGTGGCAGTGATTGGAGATTTCTGTCAATGACGCAATCATCTGGAAGATTAACTCCCATTTGAATCAAGTGATTATTATACCCAGACATTTTGAGTGTATGCTCACTAACAGAACTGTTCTCCTCCATCTTGCAGCTATAGAACTTGTTGGAGACTTCATATCTCTCAATCCGGGCATTTGCTTGAAATATTAACTTCAACTCCTGGAACATCTCATATGCTCCATGACGTTCAAAACGTCGTTGAAGTCCCGGTTCTAAGCCGTAAAGCATGGCACACTGAACTATCAAGTAGTCATCAGCTTTGCTCTGCCAGACATTCACAACATCTGGTGTTGCTCCAGCAGCAGGCCTGGCACCCAGTGGTGCTTCCAGGACGTAATTCTTCTGTGCAGCAATGAGGATAATCCTCAAGTTACGGACCCAGTCCGTGTAATTGCTACCATCATCTTTCAACTTTGCTTTCTCAAGGAACGCATTAAAATTCAACGGAACAACAACACGGGCCATTTATCTACAATCATACATAAACAAGCAAGATATTATCCGGTACTAAGTTCATGATAAATTTAGGTTCAATTAATCATATTACTTAAAGAACTCCCACTTAGATAGACATCCCTCTAATCCTCTAAGTGATTACGTGATCCAAATCAACTAAACCATGTCCGACCATCATGTGAGATGGAGTAGTTTCATTGGTGAACATCACTATGTTGATCATATCTACTATATGATTCACGCTCGACCTTTCGGTCTCCGTGTTCCGAGGCCATATCTGTATATGCTTGGCTCGTCAAGTATAACCTGAGTATTCCGCGTGTGCAACTGTTTTGCACCCGTTGCATTTGAACGTAGAGCCTATCACACCCGATCATCACGTGGTGTCTCAGCACGAAGAACTTTTGCAACGGTGCATACTCAGGGAGAACACTTCTTGATAATTTAGTGAGAGATCATCTTATAATGCTACCGTCAATCAAAGCAAGATAAGATGCATAAAAGATAAACATCACATGCAATCAATATAAGTGATATGATATGGCCATCATCATCTTGTGCTTGTGATCTCCATCTTCGAAGCACCGTCATGATCACCATCGTCACCGGCGCGATACCTTGATCTCCATCGTAGCATCGTTGTCGTCTCGCCAATCTTATGCTTCCACGACTATCGCTACCGCTTAGTGATAAAGTAAAGCATTACAGCGTGATTGCATTGCATACAATAAAGCGACAACCATATGGCTCCTGCCAGTTGCCGATAACTCGGTTACAAAACATGATCATCTCATACAATAAAATTTAGCATCATGTCTTGACCATATCACATCACAACATGCCCTGCAAAAACAAGTTAGACGTCCTCTACTTTGTTGTTGCATGTTTTACGCGGCTGCTACGGGCTTAAGCAAGAACCAATCTTACCTACGCATCAAAACCACAACGATAGTTTGTCAAGTTGGTGCTGTTTTAACCTTCGCAAGGACCGGGCGTAGCCACACTCAGTTCAACTAAAGTTGGAGAAACTGTCACCCGCAAGCCACCTATGTGCAAAGCACGTCGGGAGAACCGGTCTCGCGTAAGCGTACGCGTAATGTCGGTCCGGGCCGCTTCGTCCAACAATACCGCCGAACCAAAGTATGACATGCTGGTAAGCAGTATGACTTATATCGCCCACAACTCACTTGTGTTCTACTCGTGCATATAACATCAACATATAAAACCTAGGCTCGGATGCCACTGATGGGTTTCGTAGTAATTTCAAAAAATTTCCTACGCTCACGCAAGATCATGGTGATGCATAGCAACGACAGGGGAGAGTGTGATCTACGTACCTTGTAGATCGACAACGGAAGCGTTTGGTTGATGTAGTCGTACGTCTCCACGGCCCGACCGATCAAGCACCGAAACTACGGCACCTCCGAGTTCTAGCACACGTTCAGCTCGATGACGATCCCCGGACTCCAATCCAGCAAAGTGCCGGGGAGGAGTTCCATCAGCACGATGGCGTAGTGACGATCTTGATGTACTACCGTCGCAGGGCTTCGCCTAAGCACCACTACAATATTATCGAGGACTATGGTGGCAGGGGGCGCCGCACACGGCTAAGAATAAGATCACGTGGATCAACTTGTGTCTCTCTGGGGTTCCCCTGCCTCCGTCTATAAAGGACTAAAGGGGGGGTGCGGCCGGCCTAGGAGAGGCGCGCCAGGAGGAGTCCTACTCCCTCTGGGAGTAGGACCCCCCCCCCCCCAATCCTAGTTGGAATAGGACTCGCGAAGGGGGAAAAAGAGAGAGGGGGGCCGGCCCCCTCTCCTTGTCCTATTCGGACCAAGGGAGGGGAGGGGCGCGCGGCCGATCTTGGGCTGCCCCTTCTCTTTTCCACTAAGGCCCACTAAGGCCCATATAGCGCCCGGGGGGTTCCGGTAACCTCCCGGTAATCCGGTAAAATCCCGATTTCACCCAGAACACTTCCGATATCCAAACATAGGCTTCCAATATATCAATCTTTATGTCTCGACAATTTCGAGACTCCTCGTCATGTCCGTGATCACATCCAGGACTCCGAACAACCTTCGGTACATCAAAATGCATAAACTCATAATATAACTGTCATCGTAACCTTAAGCGTGCGGACCCTACGGGTTCGAGAAAAATGTAGACATGACCGAGACATGTCTCCGGTCAATAACCAATAGCGGAACCTGGATGCTCATATTGGCTCCTACATATTCTACGAAGATCTTTTATCGGTCAGACCGCATAACAACATACGTTGTTCCCTTTGTCATCAGTATGTTACTTGCCCGAGATTCGATCGTCGGTGTCCTATACCTAGTTCAATCTCGTTACCGGCAAGTCTCTTTACTTGTTCTGTAATACATCATCCCGCAACTAACTCATTAGTTGCAATGCTTGCAAGGCTTAAGTGATGTGCATTACCGAGAGGGCCCAGAGATACCTCTCCGACAATCGGAGTGACAAATCCTAATCTCGAAATACGCCAACCCAACATGTACCTTTGGAGACACCTGTAGAGCTCCTTTATAATCACCCAGTTATGTTGTGATGTTTGGTAGCACACAAAGTGTTCCTCTGGCAAACGGGAGTTGCATAATCTTATAGTCATAGGAACATGTATAAGTCATGAAGAAAGCAATAGCAACATACTAAATGATCGGGTGCTAAGCTAATGGAATGGGTCATGTCAATCAAATCATTCAACTAATGATGTGATCCCGTTAATTAAATAACAACTTTTTGTCTATGGTTAGGAAACATAACCATCTTTGATCAACAAGCTAGTCTAGTAGAGGCATACTAGTGACACTCTGTTTGTCTATGTATTCACACATCTATTATGTTTCCGATTAATACAATTCTAGCATGAATAATAAACTTTTATCATGATATAAGGAAATAAATAATAACTTTGTTATTGCCTCTAGGGCATATTTCCTTCAATATCATCTTTGTGCGTAACAAGCAAAGAGCAATGATGGAAGACAACTTGTTTTTCGTCAAAAATCGATCAGCTTCACCAGCCGACGCAACCATGAGGCGCAACCATGACCATCGATAGGTCATCGTGGTGATGCGTCATGCATTTGGCATCAAGTTTGGGTGAGGCACCTAAGAAGTTTGACAAATCCTCACCGTGGTCTGTTTCTTCTTAGTAATCAAGCTCGAGGAAGGAAGAACCACGTGGCAGAGGACAGTGAGGCGGAAAAACAATGGCCATCCAATTTTGTGTAGTTCCACTAAAATTGAGGAAGACATGCCCGGGTATGGAGACACACATAGCTGTTTCCAAAAATATAAAAAAGGGTTAGCAACGACATCTCAATTGTCAGTAAGAATTAATGAAAAGTACACCAACAAATAGAAGCATCATAATTATCTTGATGGGAACTAAACCAGGATACCCGAGAAAAAAAGCATTTCTTCATTTAACCAGTGATAGTACTACCACCATATGGACAATGACCGCACAACCACCATGTACTTTTTGTCGAAACAACATGTATACCTCCACCGAGGCATAAATCAGGACAACCTTTTGAGTGGCATTTCCTCTATAATAGTACTAGTAGGTGATGTTGGACCAGTCGACGAACCCTAGCTAATATGCATGGGGAGCTGGGGAGTAGTCGCATAGAAGAAAACCCGCACGCAACGACCTGGGGAGCTGGACCAGTACAAGAAGTTATACCTCAGGTGGGCGAGATGTCGTTTACGCGGGCGGGTGGGATCTGCCCACACGACGGCAGCGAACAAGGGCGCGGAGGATCTTGGTCCGCGCCAGCGCCGGCTCCGAGAGGACGGTGTGCATCGGCTTCCTCCGTCGCCGACGGCGACAACGTCAACGCCGCACCTCCTCACCTCCCGCAGCGGACGGGATTCGGCCGGATCTGTGACCACCGGTGAGGAGAGAGATAGAGTGGACACTGTCATCTTGTTTTGATATGGAGAGGGTGAGAGAGCGAGACGCGAGAAACTCTATCAAACAAGAGGCTATAATGGAGTAAAAAAATCTCTCCATAGAAGTGGTTTTAAATAGAATACGCGCGTGCTCGGAAAAAAGAAACGAAAACTGGCGGACAATTTTTTAAGGGTCTGTCTAGGACACATCTAGATGTGACATAGTTATGTCACATATAAGTTGATGTCCACTCTGTTTGTGGTGTTTTCCTAGTTTTTTTTGTTTCTTGTTGCTACATTATATACTTGTGGGAGCTTAGATGTGATATCCTTAAATAACATCTAGATGTGAATTAGACAAACTGATTCTCTAACGTACCAAGAAAGAAAACTCGATCAAAAACACGTCCCCGCTTCTAGGTCGCGAGAGTATTCGCGCACACACACATAGACATAGACATGCATATCCGTGTTTACGTAAAATTCCATTTCCATCTCCATCTCCAATCATATTTGTCCAACTGGCACATTATTTACGTTGTTAATTATATACGCAGCAATATTAACGTACATCATCTCTTGTTTGCGCACGTCCGGACCGCTGCCACGGACGGTCCTGACCAACCCGAACCCTCTTCATCACCCGCGCGTGCTTCCCGTCCGAAACGGTCAGTGCCGCGTTCATGCCCAGCCAGAGCGGACGCGACCTCTCACTGGCGCCCGCATTGATTGCGGCACACCGACCAAGAGAGCGTTGCCCACGCCGCTTCCGGGTGCACGTGGCTGCTCCGCGTTCAAAGGTCGCAATAGCCGGGTACAACATGCGCGATCTCTTCCAGCAGTAAGTTCTTGGGAGTCCGTGCTACAGCTAGCTATCCTCCCCCAACTCGTCAATCTCTTCCAGTAGTGCTAGTATTCCATGGCGCGATCCATTGACAAAAAGGCGGGAAAGTTATGGTATACTACTCGGTTTGCGGTGAGTGGCATGCCGAGCGACCGTGTGGGGTTGAGTCGTGGAGGAGGGTGAGACACGAACACGACAGACGTGATTTAAGCGTTGGTTTTGCTCGATGGCGCGATCCAACGAAACGAAACGTTGGTTTCTCTCGGTTTCCATTTTTTCTCCAGAAAAACGGAAACTTTTCCACTCCATTTTCATTCCTATTACAAGGTTGCCCCATTACAACATTCCATCAAATACAAAGGAAAACTAACACGCATGCTGATGCATCTCAATGATTCACAGATCATAGCCAATATTTACTTCACAACTAAAGAAAAAAGTTGTGAGAGCGTGTACGATAGAAAAAGTACTGATGGGGTCACTACGACTTAAACCCTAAACCCTAAACATGATTTAATTTCCTGGCCAGGTAGAACCCGTCGAAAGAATGTGCTAGAGGGAGATTCTTTGGTGAGAATGTCAGCAACAATAGAAGCAACACTCTTTTGTTCTCCACCTTCTGGTACCTCTTGTTCCATAGCACTTCCAATGTCGGGAAGGAAAGACGACTAGCACCCATGGATCAAACGATGCTTTTGTGCAATTCCACTAAAATCGACCTGAGCATCCTTGATGGTGAAGATATTGAAGAAGTGTGATTAGAATAATAGTACTAGCACTAGTTCATGAGACATAAACTCATCACAAATAGAAGCCGGTAGAAGTAGAGAAAGATCGACATGGAGATGGAGCTACGGCAGTGGAGCAAGCCGGCTCCAAAAGGAAGATGGACTACCTGGGACGTCGGGCTGTACCGCGGTTGTTCCATAGCACTTCCAATATCGGGAAGGGCGGTTGGGACGCGGCATCGGCCCATACCGCAGTGACCCCCGATTGGGACGCACTGACTGTGGGTTTTCTCCCTCGCCGATGTCGACCGCGTCTACGCAGAACATTTTTCCTTCCCCCAGCTGCGGGATCAGGACCGTCGTTCTATGCTTGTGAAGAGAGCAACCTAAGCAAGCAGGCTTGTAGCTTAGGCTCCTGCTAGTGTATATATAGTGGTTTTCTTTTTCTCTACATATCAACCATTTTAAATTGTGCACGTGTCATTCAAGAGTGAAATGATGGTTGCTTCTTCCAACTAACTTACTGTGTGATTTGACTGCTCCTTAGTGGCCCCTACACGTACTCCCCCTACGTGTATGCAACAGTCACGCGTACACATGGACGCAAAAACGCGCACGGCGCCCTAATGCATGCATGTTCGAGCACACGACGGAACACACACGGTCACGCTCAAGTGCTCAACCTACACGTGCATGCACACACATACTCTGTCAGGGTGAGCTAGTGACCGTATGAACACCGAAAAATATATATATTGAGCGCAATGAGCGTATTATGAAGTCCACTGACTGTATTTTTACAAATATACAGTGACAGACAGTGTATTTATCTCGTTTGAAATTAATCCATATTAATCGGAGAGGAGGCAGCATGGACTAGCATTACTTTGTTGTGTCTCGTCAACTTGCCGAATGAGGAGAAGGTTGCAGGGCGGGAGAAGCTTGCGCGCGGTGGCTCGCAGGACAAGGAGAAACTTTTGACTAATGCAAGCTCTCCCTCGCTCAGGCGGTGGACGTGCAATAGTTAATTCGGTGTTAGATTTCCAGAAGCATACACTATACTACTAGTGCTATTATTGTTCGACTTCCCGAACAGCCAAGCGCAAAGTTTACTAGTACTACTACTATAGTCCATAAAGGTACATACTATACTAGTACTAGGAACCGGATGGAGGAGCGTCTGCACTCTTATTATAATTTTAAAATGTGATAAAGCAATCTTCAACACATTTGGTTCTCTTCGAGGGTTCTCGCATGTGATAATGGAAGTTGATTGCATGGAACACTCGCCACAATTCTTGCTTAATTCTGGCTCATATCATGTTACAAATAGTAGCGCTCAGTAATATTTCCTCTTTTTTGTTATTCAGCATGTAAACAGGTTAGCAAACCTTGCGGCGCATCTTCGTGCAAACCGTGCTTGCTGCACTTTGAATGTGGCCGAGAGCTGGCTTGATGAAACACCTCGCTTCCTACTTTTTTTGCGGGGTACCTCGCTTCCTAGTGACCAGTGTCTTGGCTGATCGTCCTAAGAATGCTTATATATGAATAAAGCTCTCTCATTTACCCACAAAAAAGATTAAGCCATATTAACCGGAAAGGAGGGAGTATGGACTAGCACTACTTTTTGGTGTGTCCCGTCAACTCGCAGAACAAGGAGAAGCTTGCAGGACAGGGTGAAGCTCGCTTACGCCTTTTGACTAATGCAACCTACCCTCGGTGGACATGCATCAGTCCATTTGGTGTCAGATTGTCAGAGGCATACACTGTAGTACCCAACATGCGGAGTACCATCATTGTTCGACTTCACGAAGGGGCGAAGAGCCAAGCGCAGTAGTACGCGTACTTGGTTTTGCACCTTCATACTACTCCAACCTCCGTCACATTTTACAGGGCGCGCTTCATTATGATGCATTTCTCTCAATGCATTTCCACCACCAGAGAGACTTTAGACGGGTTTGGTATAATGCTTAATTAATTAGGGCATGGTAACCGCAATCAAGTCCACAATTTTCTCTCCATGTATTGTACTACTACGGAGTGCATGCATGTGTGTACCCGGGGTGGAAGCACTACATGCATGTGTGTACGCATTATTCCCTCTAGTAATAGACGCCGTGCTATAACTACCAATGCTATTTCTCAGGCCGATCGCTAATCGCCTTGGTCCCACAGATTTTTTCCTTTTTTCTGAAGCGCACTGTATAAACAGTGACGGATGGAGTAGTATGAGCGGATTCAAAGAAGAGCGTATTGATGGTTTCTTCTTTAGAGTAACTTACAGTGGGAAAGGTGGGGCTTATGATTTGACTGCTCATTACTCACTATTAATGCGGCACAACGACCGGGCTGAGTCTCCCATGCGGTTGTGCACTACCCCCTCGGTTCTTAAATATACTCCGGAGTATTTGTATTTCTAGAGATTTCAATGAGTGACTACTCTCTCTCTGAAATATTTGTCTTTTTAGAGATTTCAATTGGACTGGCACATACGGATGTATATAGACATATTTTAGAGTGTAGATTCACTCATTTTGCTCCGTATGTAGTGACTTGTTGAAATCTCTGTTAAGACGAATAGAATATTTAGGAACGGAGGGAGTACACATACGAAGCAAAATGAGTGAATCTACACTCTAAAATATGCCCGTTTGAAATTTGTAAAAAGACAAATATTTAGGAACGAAGGAGTATAATTTTGTGCATGGCACATGGACCCGGATGATGAAGAGGCTTCTGGCAATGCTATCAGGCCTCCATCATTTTGTTGACACCTGATTTTGGCAAGATACAGATTGCAATGAAGATGGTCTCGAGTGAACGAGTTTTTAGCATAAAAATATTCACGTCACCGAGTGGAACCACTTTGATGTTTCGGTTTTATTCATTCGACTTTATCTTACGGACCGAAACTATACTCTGAGTGGCATAATTCAATGTTCCGAGTGTTTTTTTGGCCAATCACGTCTTCAATATGACCTCGGATGAAGGAGCACTCTTAAGGAATTGTCTTCGTCTCATCAGGGCAATTGATTTTGATATATAAATCATCTCAATCCGAGTTCATATGCAAAAGTTAGAGGCAATATACTGCAGACTGAACCTCAACGGAAATATGGCGCGAGGTGCCAGACACTTGTCTGATAGGTTGCGCGAGTAATTCGGCCATCAATACGGCCTTGAATCGAAAAACCTTCAACATTGAAAAGTTTCGTCTCGTCGAGCCAATCGATTTTCATATATAATTCGTCTCAATACGAGATTGTATGAGGCCTGGAGAGACAAATCAAGATCGGGCTATGTTTTCAGTCGGAAATCCGAGTGAAAAGTTTACCATCCGAGTGAAAGTTTACGGTCGAGTGAAAATTTCCCGGTCGAGTTAAAGTTTGCTGACCGGATGAACTTATTATTATCCAAGTGGAAATATAGTTACCCGAGTGAAATATGATCATCCGAGTGAAATTGTCGTCCGGGTGAAAATATTCCGAGTGAAAAGATTACCATCGGGACGAAAACTTGCCGATTGAATAAGATAGTGCCTTCCGAGTGGAAATATAGTCATCCAAGTGGAAATATAGTCATCCGAGTGGAAATATAGTCTTCCGAGTGAAAGATTGGCTTCCGAGTGAAAAAGTCCAATCGGTCGATCCGAGTGAAAGTATCTAATATCCGAGTGGATGAGCTCAAGTCCGAGTGAAATTGAACATGTGCTCGAAAGTTTATCAAAATGACCTTGGATGAAGAAGTGTTCAATACAGAAGTTGTGCGTATCATCAAGACGGTAAACTTTGATTTTGGAGTCATCATCATCAGAGATAATATATAGCCTACAAATTAATTACGAGACTCGGATAATCCAGTCTACTTCAAGACCGAGTTCGACTGGAAGATAAAGATGACCACGGAAAGTATTCAAGATGGCCTTATTTGAAAAAGTGATCAACATGAGAATTGTTCGTATCGTTGAGGCGCACAAGTTCGATATTTGGGCCATCTCGATCAGAGGTCATATGCAAGCCCGGCGGCCCGCGCAAGAAGGAAGACAGAGTTTGGGCCAGATTCAGACTGAATCCGAGTTGGAATAGAACTAGGACTCTAGGACGTGAATTGATGTAATGTTTCTTGTAAGGAAACCCTAGATGAATCCTTTACTTGTACGGGAAGTCCAGCCGCCTCTTATATACGTTGCGGGTGACGGCCGATTGAACAACACACAATCGAACAAATAAAAATACTACTTTTCATCTATGTTTTATCTCTCCACCATTTTTCTATCTCGTTCTTCGCTATTCTTCGTGTTTGAGAGCTGCGAATCCCGAGGCTCTAGGGGTGAGCGAATCGACCTAGGGCAGCCCATATCCGCCGCACTCCCTGACGGGGTCCCTCTCGGGGGTGTGGGGTTTTCGGGTCTGCAAAAGCGCCCGTTGACTGTCTTGCGTATCGCGCTGTCGATCGGGTCTCCTTCGACGTGAGCTGCGGTGCATCACCCCCGGCGTCGAGGGTACACGTGACGTGTTCGTGTGTCAACATACTTTTTGGCGACTCCGCTGGGGATCGAAGATCAATCGTCATCATCCACCATGTCCGATCTTCCCAAGCCATCTGAGGTAGATGCCGATAACATCATTAAGCCTAGTCTTGATGAGATATCGGCCGATCATCGCCAAGTCTATGAGGAGTACAAGAAGGCACGCGAGGAGAAGGACCTGCAGGAGTTCCTTGCAAAACTCAAGAAAGATCGCCAAGGCAACATCACTCCGATTGAAGAAATCAAGTTCCCTCCTCTTCAAGCCGAGCAGGTTAAACCCTCTGTGAGTACTACTTTTTCTCCCAAGTAGTGGGCTGAGATTGAGAGTCGTATTGCTGATGGTAACAATCTATTCTATCAAACTTTCATAGAAAATACTAATGCTCAAAAGAATATATCTCAATCGGCTAGTGGTAATAATGGTGTAGCTTCTAGTGTGCAAAACCCTAATCTGGCTTTACCTATTGCATCGGTGCCTCCCATGCCGATGACTTATTATCCTACGCAAACAAATCAGATTGTGGCTACACCCATTAATCCTATTATGAGCATGACAGGTTCGGTGGCAACGCCGAACCAAACTCTACCTACAGCTACAATCACTCGACCACTACCAAATTATGGGTTGACATACATGCCGCAATTCCTACCTACAGCTAGTAACCCTACTCCTCTTATGCCACTGCCACAAGCTTCATCGTCCACTATGGATGATGGTCTAGCTAATCTTATAGAAGAGATGGCTAAGATGCTTCGAGAGAATTTTGGAGTTGAGTTACCTCGGAATCGGATTTACCAAAAGCCATACCCCGAGTACTTTGATGCCATCCAATGCCCTCCGGGATATAAGATTCTAGATTTTGTTAAGTTCAATGGAGAGGGCACAAAAACCACATGGGAGCATCTTAGTCAATATTTAGCACAATTGGGTGAGGCAGGCTCATTGAATGAATTGAAAGTGCGTTTATTTCCTTTATCATTAACTGGTACCGCATTTTCATGGTTTTCTTCTTTACCACATGGTTCCATTTGGGTTTGGTCGCAGCTAGAGCAGAAGTTTCATGATCACTTTTATAGCAGCGACAATGAACTCAAGTTGTCACATTTGACATCAGTTAAACAGAAGCATGATGAATCGGTCCCCGATTACGTCAAGAGATTCAGAGAAACAAAAAACCGGTGTTTTAGTTCGGTGATAACCGAGAGGGACTTGGCAAACCTAGTGCTGAGTGGTTTGAGAACTCCCATTAGAGAAAAGCTAGAAGGCTACGAGTTTTTAAATATCAACCAAGTCTTACAAAGGGCTTTGGCTCAGGAAAGCCGAAGCAAAGACCTCAAAGAAGTACATAGATACAAAGCCGATCGTCCGAAGATGAATATGGTGGAATATGATAGTGATCACTCGGACGATAAGGGTGATGTTTTTGCTACTGAATTTGTTTGACCATCTAAGGCCAAACCCTTTACTTGCAATGATCTGAAACCGATTCATAAGAATCGTGATGAAGAGATGAAGTTTACTTTTAACATTGCTAAGTGTGATAGAATATTTGATGCTTTGCTGCAGGCTAAGATTATTAGAATATCTCATACTTTACCGCCATCTGAAGAGCTAAAACGGCGTGCTTATTGCAAGTATCATAATTCTTTTTCTCATGCTACTACTGATTGCCATGTTTTTCGACGACAGATACAATCGGCCATTAATGATGGACGATTGAACTTTTCTGAGATGCAAGTTGATAAACAGCCTTTTCCAATGAATACCATGGATTTGGAGGGCAAGAAGCTACTCATTCGGCCGGAGGTAGCCGAATATGCTAATAAAGCTAATGTCATTGTTGGTGAGCCCAGGAAAGACAAGGAGGACAACAAGGTCTTGGGGAGACGGGTTGTGCTTGGTAAGCAACCCGATGGCAAGGAAGTGATCAAAATCACCATCAAGAATCCTACACTCGGGGGGCAACTGCAAGTGCAAGAAAATGCTCGTGTGAGATTTGTCAAGCCCAAGAGTCCAGAAATTGGCAAGTGGAAAAGGAATGAAGTTAAAGTACAGCGCAAGTGGATCAAGCCAACTTTTGATATGTTGTTGTCCAAGTACACCAACCAGTCGGCCGGTTCTAGCTTTAATCGGCCGACTCATCTGAAGCGACCAAGGTCACCATCAGCTGATATGTTCAGTCAGTATATGAAACCGAGTGGACCAAGGGTGCCGTTTCCAGAAGAGCATACGCAATCTGTTTGGGATCGACTTGACTATTCATATAGAGGCCGACTGAACATCGGTAACTATCGGTCGGCTGGTCAAAACATGCGACTGGATGGAAATTATCCAAGTGTAAGAATGCACCCAGGTGGAAGCTATCCGAGTGAAAAAATGTGGCCGAGTAGATTCCATCCGACTGAATTCCATCCGAGTGATATCCATCCGAGTGGATTCCATCAGAGTAAAAAGGTGCGCCCGAGTGGAAATTTCATGCATCTGGAAAGTCAAAAAGAATGGCATGTTAAATCACCAAGTGTTGCAGCAGTTGAGTTGGGAAAAGGCAAGGAGAAAATGGATGTCGACTCACTTATCTTGGGCACCGAAACATTTGCCATACATCAGCCGATTGTGCATAGCAATCCGACTGAGCCGATACTTGCTATCGCGCCAAAGAACTCGGCTAATGACCATGAGGCAAGCACCAGCCAGGTAAAGACGAGAGATCCTAAATACACTCAGCCAAAGTGGTGTCCTCCAGGGCTAACAAAGACACAAAAGAGGAAACTACAGGGGTTAAGGAGTCGAGAGATGGCAGAACAGGAGGCTGAGAAACAAAGGGATAAGTTGTTCAATGACACTCGACCCATGGTTCCACTAAAACAAGTGTGGAGGCCTAAACAAATACAAGATACAGCAGCTTCTACATCTATCACAGCAATACCTACATCACCAAAGGAGGACGATGCAACAAATATGACATCGTCTGCGACACTTCTTACTTATCCTTCACTCGGACAAATTTCAGAATCGGTGGATGCACTCGAGGAGGAGGCTGATATGTTGGACTATGAGTATACGCCGGTTCATGAAGGTATGGATATCAATATGGTGTACTACTTACCTGCTGAGTTTCGTGCTGTAGATGAAGAAGGGGAGGTGGCTCAGCTGGATTTTGGCCCTAAAAACACAATATTTGAGAAGCCAAAAGAACCAGTAACGCATCTTAAACCATTATATCTCAAAGGTCATATCAATGGGTCGCCGCTCACTCAGATGCTTGTTGATGGTGGTGCTGTGGTAAATCTTATGCCCTATTCGGTCTTCAAGAGATTGGGTTTGCCTGATGAAGAATTGATCAAGACCAATATGGTGCTCAATGGATTTGAAGGAAAAGAGAAAACTGAAGCCAAAGGTGTGATGTATGTGGAGCTTACAGTCGGAAGCAAAACTTTGGCTACTGCATTCTTTGTCGCTGAGGTGCAAGGTAACTACAACGTCATACTAGGCCGCGATTGGGTTCATGCAAACCAGTGCGTGCCATCTACTATGCACCAGTTTTTGATCAGTGGGTTGATGATGAAGTGGAAGTTATTCACGCGGATAACTCGGCCTGTGTTGCTTTGGCTGATGCATCGGTGGATTAGCAACATCCCAATGCTACTTGCTTGACGGGACGTGACTTATCAGAATTTGATTTTCTCAGCGCAACCAAGAATGGTTTTGTGCCCGTCTCTTTAAAGTCGAGTGAATGCAATCGGCTCCAAGGCATGATATGTTTAAATGGATCCTAATTCCGAGTGGTTACAAAAACGTCTTGTAAAGTATCGGTCCAATGAGAACGATATGTATGAGTCTATAGAGGAGTTGGACGACATGGATAAACTTGGACAAGGTTTTACATCAGCCGATCCGTTAGAAGAGGTAGATATTGGAGATGGTTCAGTCACTCGACCGACATTTATAAACAAAAATTTGAAAGTCGATTGTAAGGCTAAGTTAATCGAGCTATTGAAAGAATATGTTTGTTGCTTTGCATGGGAATATCATGAGATGCCAGGATTAAGCCGAGAGCTAGTGGAACATCGGTTGCCTATAAAGGTCGGTTTTAGACCTTATAAACAATCGGCCAGAAAATTTAATCTGAAAACATATGACCGGATCAAGGAAGAGATCGGTCGACTCCTTGATGCTAATTTCATTCGACCTTGCAGATATGCCGAGTGGATTTCTAACATTGTCCCAGTGGAGAAGAAAGGGTCCGGTAAGTTGAGGGTGTGCATTGACTTCAGAGATTTGAATAGGGCTACACCCAAAGATGAGTATCCTATGCCAATAGCCGATATGCTTATTAATGATGCTTCTGGACATAAGGTTATTAGCTTTCTAGATGGTAATGCCGGATACAACCAAATTTTTATGGCCGAAGAGGACATGTACAAGACAACTTTTCGATGCCCTGGTTTCCTTGGTTTATTCGAGTGGACAGTGATGACATTCGGATTAAAAAATGCTGGTGCCACATATCAAAGGGCTATGAATTTGATTTTTCATGATTTACTCGGTGTCATACTTGAAGTTTATATTGATGATATTGTTGTCAAATTGGATGCTTTTGAATCTCACTTCGCCGATTTGCGTTTAGCTTTTGAAAGAATGAAAAAGTATGGACTGAAAATGAATCCTTTGAAGTGTTCTTTCGGCATGTCAGCAGGCAAGTTTTTGGGTTTCATTATTCATGAAGATGGTATAGAGATTGATCCCAAAAAGATAGAGGCTATACAGAAAGTGGAGGCTCCAACACGCAAGAGAGATATGCAAAAGTTCCTTGGCAAGGTCAATTATTTGAGAAGGTTCATAGCTAATCTATCAGGGAAAGTTGATGCATTTACTCCTATCCTTCGGTTAAAGAATGATGTTGATTTCACTTGGGGGGGGGGGCAAAACAGCAAGAAGCATTTGATATGATCAAGAATTATTTGTGCACTCCTCCGGTGATGAGAGCACCCAAGCATAGGGAACCCTTAAGACTTTACATTGCAGCAGAGGAAGGAGTTATTGGTGCTGTTCTAACTCAAGAGACCGAAGGAAAAGAGCATGCCATCACTTATTTGAGCCGCCGCTTATTGGACGCAGAGACAATGTATACATTTATTGAGAAATTATGTCTATGCTTATATTATGCTTGCACAAAACTGAAACATTATTTAGTGCCAAGTGTTTGTGTAGTAGCTTGTCAAACCGATGTCATTAAATACATGTTGCATAGGCCAATTCTTAGTGGTAGAATTGGAAAGTGGGCTTATGCTTTGATTGAATATGATTTGGCTTATGAATCTCTAAAATCCATGAAAGGCCAAATTGTTGCTAATTTCATTGTTGAACATCGGGTTAATAACAAGCATGATGTTGATATGGACCTTGTTTCATTAGTACCATGGAGATTATACTTTGATGGTTCAGTTTGTAGCAATGGCCAAGGTGTTGGTATTGTTTATATATCTCCTCATGGTGCTGTTTTTGAAGCCTCATGCCGCTTAGAATATTTTTGCACAAACAATCAAGCCGAATATGAAGCATTGTTATTCGGCCTAGAGATGTTACTTGCTATAGGTGCTACACATATTGAGGCTTATGGTGATTCGTTACTAGTGGTGCAGCAAATATCCAAAGTCTTTCAGTGTTTGGACGAATCACTTAATGTTTATCTTGATAGATGTCTAGATATAATTTCTACTTTGGATTGCTTTAGCATTGCTCATATATCTAGACATGACAATTGGAAAGCAAATGAATTGGCACAACAAGCATCCGGATATCATGTTGATCATGGCATGTTTCATATCTCTCAAAGACCGATGTCTTGTCTTGCCAATATGGGAGAGGCCGAACCTGAACCCACTGATTCGGCCATTAACAAAAAGTCTAGTGCAGGTGGCAATCCCGACTGGAGGAAGCCCATTGTTGATTACTTGTGCAATCCGAGTGAAAGGGTGGACAGGGTTGTTCGGCATACGGCTTTCAAGTATACAATAAGAGATGATGGTCTTTATCGCCGAACCGTCGATGATGTTCTTCTAAAGTGTTTGGACGAGGACCAGGCAAGAGTTGCTATGGGAGAAGTGCATGAAGGTATTTGTGGCACTCACCAGTCGGCTCCCAAGATGAAATGGTTATTGCGACGTGCTGGGTTTTATTGGCCGACTATGATTAATGATTGCTTCAGATATTATAAGGGGTGTGAAGCTTGTCAAAAGTTTGGTGATATTCAATTGGCTCCTACTACTATGTTACATCCTATTATCAAACCGTGGCCTTTCGGAGGTTGGTATTTAGATTTCATTGGACAAATCCATCCGTCTTCCTCAAAAGGGCATCGGTTCATATTGGTGGCAACTGATTATTTCACTAAATGGTCTGAAGCAGTACCTCTCAAGAACATGACACATACAGAGGTAATTCAATTCATAACCGAGCACATTATTCATAGATTCGGTATTCCTCAAACGTTAACTACAAATCAAGGTTCATCTTTCATGTCACACCAAGTCAGGGAGTTTGCCGAATCTTATAACATAAAGTTGCTCAATTCCTCTCCATATTATGCCCAAGCTAATGGACAAGCTGAGTCTAGCAATAAAATTTTAATCAAGCTCATCAATAAGAAGATTGAGGATAATCCAAGGAGATGGCATGACTTGTTGTCTGAGGCATTATGGGAACATAGAATCTCAAGGCATGGTGCTACGAAAGTGACTCCATATGAGCAAGTATATGGTCAGGAGGCTGTTTTACCGGTGGAAGTAAATTTGAATGCTTTGAGAATAGCCAAACAAAACGATTTATCGGCAGTAGACTTTTATAACTTGATGATGGACAATATTGATGAGGTTGCTGATAAACGTTTGGTTGCTTTGAAGTCCATAGAGAGAGACAAGTTGAGGGTTGCAAGAGCTTACAATAAGAAAGTTAAGTTGAAGAATTTTCAAGTTGGTGATCTCGTCTGGAAAGTGATTCTACCAATTGGTTCAAGGGATAGAAAATTCAGGAAGTGGTCTCCAAGTTGGGAAGGTCCTTTTAGAATTACAAGAGTTGTTCCCAGAAATTCATATTTGGTGGAATCAATACAAGGGGCATTGTTACCTCGAGCTCTCAATGGCAAATATTTGAAGAACTACCACCCGAGTGTGTGGCAGGAAGCCTAAGTAGGCAATGGCCGATATACGATTATCGCCCTTAGCACAAACATGGCCGATACATAATTATCGCCCTGAGAAAAATAAATGGCCGATTGAGTGTTGATATCGTCCTTAGAACAAACACTATGCATATTATTTTTCGGCGTGCAAGCTTTGCCGAAAAACAGGGGGGCATGTGTTGACACCTGATTTTGGCAAGATACAGATTGCAATGAAGATGGTCTCGAGTGAACGAGTTTTCAGCATAAAAATATTCACGTCACCGACTGGAACCACTTTGATGTTTCGGTTATATTCATTCGACTTTATCTTACGGACCGAAACTATACTCCGAGTGGCATAATTCAATGTTTCGAGTGGTTTTTTTGGCCAATCACGTCTTCAATATGACCTCGGATGAAGGAGCACTCTTAAGGAATTTTCTTCGTCTCGTCGAGGCAATTGATTTTGATATATAAATCATCTCAATCCGAGTTCATATGCAAAAGTTAGAGGCAATATACTGCAGACCGAACCTCAACGGAAATATGGCGCGAGGTGCCAGACACTTGTCTGATAGGTTGCGCGAGTAATTCGGCCATCAAGAAGGCCTTGAATCGAAAAACCTTCAACACGGAAAAGTTTCGTCTCGTCGAGCCGATCGATTTTCATATATAATTCGTCTCAATCCGAGATCGTATGAGGCCTGGAGAGATAAATCAAGATCAGGCTATGTTTTCAGTCGGAAATCCGAGTGAAAAGTTTACCATCCGAGTGAAAGTTTACGGTCGAGTGAAAATTTCCCGGTCGAGTGGAAGTTTGCTGACCGGATGAACTTATTATTATCCAAGTGGAAATATAGTTACCCGAGTGAAATATGATCATCCGAGTGAAATCGTCGTCCGAGTGAAAATATTCCGAGTGAAAAGATTACCATCGGGACGGAAACTTGCCGATTGAATAAGATAGTGCCTTCCGAGTGGAAATATAGTCATCTGAGTGAAAGATTGTCTTCCGAGTGAAAAAGTCCAATCGGACGATCCGAGTGAAAGTATCTAATATCCGAGTGGATGAGCTCAAGTCCGAGTGAAATTGAACATGTGCTCGAAAGTTTATCAAAATGACCTTGGATGAATAAGTGTTCAATACAGAAGTTGTGCGTATCATCAAGACGGTAAACTTTGATTTTGGAGTCATCATCATCAGAGATAATATATAGCCTACAAATTCATTACGAGACTCGGATAATCCAGTCTACTGCAAGACCGAGTCCGACTAGAAGATAAAGATGACCTCGAAAAGTATTCAAGATGGCCTTATTTGAAAAAGTGATCAACATGAGAATTGTTCGTATCATCGAGGCGCACAAGTTTGATATTTGGGCCGTCTCGATCGGAGATCATATGCAAGACCGGCGGCCCGCGCAAGAAGGAAGACAGAGTTTGGGCCAGATTCAGACTGAATCCGAGTTGGAATAGAATTAGGACTCTAGGACGTGAATTGATGTAATTTTTCTTGTAAGGAAAGCCTAGATGAATCCTTTACTTGTACGGGAAGTCCAGCCACCTATTATATACGTTGGGGGTGACGGCCGATTGAACAACACACAATCGAACAAATCAATATACTACTTTTTCATCTACGTTTTATCTCTCCACCGTTTTTCTATCTCGTTCTTCACTGTTCTTCGTGTTCGAGAGCTGCGAATCCCGAGGCTCTAGGGGCGAGCGAATCGACCTAGGGCAGCCCATAGCCTCCGCACTCCCTGACGGGGTTCCTCCCGGGGGTGTGGGGTTTCGGGTCTGCAAAAGCGCCCGTCGGCTGTCTTGCGTATCGCACTGTCGGTCTGGTCTCCTTCGACATGAGCTGCAGTGCATCACCCCCGGCGTCGAGGGTACACGTGACGTGTTTGTGTGTCAACACATTTGTTTACATACTTTACGTACTATACAAATAATTTTCCAGCGACATGAAATTGTACAATGGTGTGAGCTTTCAGCTTTTGTTTCGCATGTCTTGCCATCGATGCTCTTTCAGAAACAATAAAAAACTAACTTCCTTGCTAATGCATGTCAATTATTAGCAGATCAGAGCTAATAATTACATGACAACTGAAGACAAAGTTGTGAGAAGGTGTTAAATTAAAATTGATCCATGCTTTCATTGGCAGCAACGTCCCCCCAGCTCTGTCTAAATCAACAAGGCATGTTGGGAAAAAATGTAGCTGTCTGGAGCATGCAACATTCCGATCATTTTGTGCAGTTCCACTAAAATAGAGCTGAGCGTCGCTGTTACAAAGATATCAAGTGTGATTACGATATCAAGTGTGATTCCGGTCACCTTTGCAGTCTCTCTTAAGACTAACTAGTTGGAGAAGATTAGGCTCGGAGTTGGATGAGGAGGATAGAGCAAAACCAATCTCCCTTTGTGCAGTCGCACTGAAATGTAGAGATGTTGCCCGTGTGACATTTTAGTACAACTCCACAGAACACTCTTAAGAAAAAAGTGATTTGTGCAGTTCACCAAAAGGTCGGAATAGCAACGACGTGAAATGGATAGCCCTGATTGCAAAAAAGAGGTAGAAAGGAAACAATTACTGGCCAATAACAGTTGATGACACATGCGACGACAAAAAAGAAGCATATTCCTTGTCCTAAGGGAAAATAACAACACGGTTGTTTGTCTAAAACGGTGTGAGGACGAGAATGCAATATGGAAAGTACGCCGGACGAGCGATGTTTTGGGCAAAGAACTATGGAAGATCCACATGCAGCGACGTGGGAAAACGGGCAGTGGAGCAAGGCCGGAGGGGATACCTGGAGGTCGTCGGGATGTAACTAGGTGAGCGGCGGCGGGCGGAATCTGTGAGCAGGTGGCATAGGCCCTGCCGCACCGGAGCTTGGTCAGAGAGAACCGTGTGTACCGCAGATCGGGACGTGCTGCCTCGGCGCCGTCGAACGGAGAAATGATGCACTTCCTCCCTTTCCCCTGGCGGACAGGATGCGGCCGGATCAGTGACCAACGGTGAGAGAGAGAGAGGCCACCGCACTCCCTTTCCCCCGGCGGACGGGATGCGGCCGGATCAGTGACCAACGGTGAGAGAGAGAGAGAGGCCACCGCACTCCCTTTCTCCCGGTGGACGGGATGCGGCTGGATAAATGACCAACGATGAGAAAGGGAGAGGTCACCGCACTCCCTTTCCCCCGGCAGACGGGATGCGGCCGGATTAGTGACCAACGGTGAGAGAGAGAGAGGCCACCGGAGCCTTATGTGAGATACTCTGAAGAGCGGACTACCTTTTCCTCCATAAACATTGTTTTATATTCTGTGTATGTGCCATTGAGCGCTATAACTTTATTTAAAAATAACGCGGCAACGCGTCAAGTCGAACTTTGTTTCGTGCATGCGTGGTACACGACCTCCCTAGGTAAAGAACCGCTACAGGCGTTCAAATTAGCACATGGGCTGTCATTTCATAAAGAAATGAGCTCCACCGTGTACCAGCACGGGTGTGGCTGGGCACGAAGCGTGAGTACGTGCACGGTGCACCTATTCTCTTCTTGTATACGTACACCACCTGCATGGGGTTGTGTGAGAGAGATACAAACCTAGAGAGATATAGTGTGTGGGTTCTTGAGAGTTTTTTTTGTGGGGGGGGGTCAATCAAAAAATTTAACATATGCAATGTGTTTGAAATAGAGTCCTGGATATAACATATATATAGAGGGGGCGATCCACAAAAGAGAGTGGAGGTGTCATCGGCTTGAGGTGTCCATAGAATCAAAGAGAGGGATGATGATGTGTGTGTGTGTGCGCGCGCGCGATCGATAAAAAGTGCCATTGAATTTGTGTGTGCCCACGTCAAAGATATAGAGTGGTTGGCCTACTGGAACGTGAGATGGGACATGTGCAGTTTGTCTCTGTGGCATGGATACCTACCTGCAGCGCTTGACTATCGGTGTGTGGTGGGGGAGGAGGGAGGCCCAATTAACTGTAGAGGTACAATGGCTGGTATATGTGTGGAGGAGGAGAGAGGCCTACCTCATGTATTAAGGAGATTGATTTGCCTCATGTATTAAGGGAGATCGATCGACATCCATGCATATGTGCAGGAGATGAATAATGTTGGGAGAGAAACAGAGCTAGAGTGTTGGAGGGGGTGGTAGTGGAGTTGCTTCTAACAAATGGTGGGATAGGCTTGCTAGACAAACGGAGGGCACGCCCGCAATATCAATAAGAGAGGAGAAGGTTGCTTGTTGTCTGTGCACGTGCGTGTGAGAGACGGATCAGGAGGCATGCACGAATGATGAGGGGGGACGATGTGGCTGTGGTAAGCAGATGTAATTACATAGGAAGATCAATCGCCCTTTGTAAGAGAAAGGAGAGACATAACTTGTGAGGTACGTCGCTCGATAGGGGGGGTAGTTAAAGTCGATCTAGGTATATGTTGGGAGATCGATCGGTATACATGCATGTGTGTGTTAGAAGCAAATGAGGCACGAGGAGAAGGATAGAGAGAGAGAGAGGGATGCATGTAGGAGGTGGTACGAGAGGCATACTATATCAAGGGGGAGGAGTGTGCGAGTACGAGAATGATGAAAAGAGTGGTGGGAGTGAGGCACGGACGGTGACAAGAGAAGAGGGGAAGCTTGTGTTTGTGCTAGGCACACCTGGCTAGAGAGGCATATCGATCGATGTCTGCCGTAAAGAAGGAGCTGGGGGGCCTAGACACACTGTGGGTGAACGACCTAAAGTGAAAAGACGAATTTGCGCTATGGAGCTAGAGAATGCTGAGGGAGGGTGAGAGGGATGCGGGCGTATGCATGCACAAGAGAAAGTTAGCGCTAGCTACAAAGATAGGAGGGTTGTGTGGGTGTAAAAGACGAAGAGAGATCATATATACTTCATTATAAAAAGCGAATTCGGATATTTGAAGAATTTATCATAGTGTTTCAAACCGACGGATGTGTGAATATATATAACGGTGATACACATGGTGTGGTTATGAACATGGTATACTACATTTATTATGTTTTATCTCTACTCTTATAAAAAAATGGAGTTGTTGATGATGGTGTGCCTGCCATCCCTCATTATAGGCCGTCTGATTTATATCTGGCGGATAGCAAGGAAACTATGATGGTTGAAGTTGGCAAGAATCATGATTGTAGATTCTAATTGAAATAGAGAAACGAATTCAAATTTAGTTCGAATTGCAGCGTTAGTATATACATTTGGAATGCACTAAATTGTTGGTATGAGTAGGTTACATGCATTATACAGCAAGCAAAAAAATTTAATCGGACATAACATGGATTCATACTTCCTCCTTCCATCTATATAGGGCGTAATGAGATTTTTAAGACCGCCTTTGACTATTGACAAGATTAATAGTACATGACATGCACAATGTGAAAAGTATATCATTGAAAGAACCTTTCACAAACGAATTTAACGGTGTGCTTTGTGTAAGTTGCATGTCATATATCATTGCTCTAATATTTGGTCAAAGTTAGCATCGAAAAACGCATTAGGCCCTATATAGATGGAAGGAGGGAGTAGGTTTGAATAGCATTTGTATAGTAAAACGGGGCAAGACTCTCTCTTTGTGTGGTGTGAATAGTTTTATTTTTTTCATTTTCTTTTTGGTTGAGGGAAGTGCGAATTAATTTGGTATGTACAAGTACAATACACGTTAGGCTTGTCCCCAAAATTCAACCCGCGTCTTGTTATATCCCAAAAATTCAGATATCGTGCTCCCAATATTGGCGCCTTCACAACCCGCGCCTTGCTATCCCAAAATTACAACGCGCGCGAAAACTCCCTCCAGCTGCCAAATCCCAACACGTGAAATCCCCCTTCTAACCCTGAGCCGAAAGGGCCACTAGTTCAAATCGATGGGGGGTACTTTTGTAACACACCCTACATTTTGGACAAGCGCGTTCCTAAGTCATGCTTCACCCCCTCCCATCGCCCCCTTTTCGCCATTCGAAATCCCAGCCGCCATAACCTCTCCGCTCCAGCTGCGAAACCCCACCCTCCTCCGTCCACCATGTCACCGCTGCCCAGCCAGAGCCTCTTCCCCGACGATGTTGTCCAGCGCAACAGCTCGACGTCCCTCGTCCACCTCCCCGGATGAGGATCCGTTGTCCATCTCGCCGTCCCGCGCCGGTTCAGCCGCCCCGTCCTCCACCTCCAAGGAGCTGCTCCGACGATCGCCTTGTCTATCGCGGCTGCTCCATCCCCACAACGCCGCCTTAACCTGCTCCACCGGAACCGTAGCATCCTCACTGACTCCTCGGACGAAGCCGAGGCCTACTCGGCGCCACCAAAGAGGTTGTACACTCATCGCATCGCACCTTCTCCTTAACTCGACCTCCCGGCGCCGACGGTGCTCCATCCCGCACCCCCATGGAGTGGCTACCTTGAAGCCGGCGCCGCGGGCGACATCTCCACGGCGGCTCTCCCCCATTGCGAGGCCCCTTCAGCGGCGGCGTCCATACCAGCCGGATCTGCTGCTGCTGCTCCGGCTCTCGCTCGATCGCTCGATCGCCCATCTGCTGCTGCTGCTCTCCCCCTTGCTCGTGCTGCTGCTCTGCTCCAATTAAGCCACACTTCAATCGACTGAATCGACTTTTGGGTCAGTCGATTTTCAGGGGTTGGCGGGGCTCGCCGGAGTTAAGGAAGAACCACCTGCAGCAGGGACGGAGGCTCGCCGGAGAGGTACCCCACTCTCTATCTTAGGGTTCAGGGTGGGGGCGGGGGGCCTAAAGGGCTGGCCGGGGCGGCGGTGGCGAGTTGTTTCGGGGCGGCGAGGCGGCGCTGGGGCCGGCGGTTCGGCCGGTGGTGGCTGGCGGCTCAGGGGGGTGCAGGTTGAAGATGAACTGCAGGCCTTCCCTAAACTACATGTCAAGTGCCTCTCTGCTACCATTGCGTCCAGTTTCGACAGTAGCATTCAGATTCCACAGTAAATTTCAGTTTCGACAGTTAAGTTCAGAGTCAACAGTTTTTACCTCATCTGTTGTAGTCAGGTTGTTTTTGGTGATGTTAATTTTACATCCGTTTTACATCATCTATTGGAGATGCTATTAGAATCCCACTTGAGATTGACGATGTATGTCTTGTGCTGCTTTAGCCTTGACGTCTTACGGCTCACCGAAGCTGCTCCAACGATAGAACGATCCGTCACAACAGAGCAGTGCCCTGGACGCCGTCTACAGAGTCCTCAGATCTTCCTCCACACCTCCGACAGCCACCTCTGCCTCAACTGCTTCAGCGACCAACCCAATGATGCTGAGGTTGACATGGCTACGGCAAAGAGGTTGTACACTTGTTGCATCACTTATTACTATACATTCACGTCGATCCATTAGGGCTATTTTGGTTCAACGGAAAAACATCGATCCACTGGTTGTTACCATCACTCTAAATTTCTGCATGCTCTCCTTACATAATCTCACCATATTTTTTTCGTATGCATGTCAGATATTGTACACAGTTAAGCTGAACATGTAGAGAAAAAGAGAAGAGTTTTGCGCGGCAATACATTTTCATGCAAACATCGCTCCATGGTGGGTTCAATGGCAAACCCTCCCCACCCCTCTCCAGATTGTAATCCAGAGGAAGATATCTGTTCTGAGGCGGATTCGGACGCCGCTGACGACTTCTATTTGCCCCCAAGGTGTTTGCTCTACCTTGGCATGATGATGTTAGTCATATCATGCATATGTTGCCTTGCAGTGCCTACTTTTGACATCATATATGTCATCTGCTTAGTTTAGACATGTTCTGTAATGCCACATGTTTAGTTTCTATATCATATATGGGAATTATGCCGTCTCATGTCTTTTAGCCAGCCATAATATATGTGAAATGTGCAATGACATCCTGTTTAACCAGGCATCATATATTTGAATGATATCTTGCCCATCCTTTTCTTCATTACATTTCCATTTGTCGACAATGTTTGTACATTATACTACTCTTCCTGTGAATCAGCCATTTGGGTGGGAGATGGAAAAATCTGGAGTGAAAACAAAGCCTTCAGAGCAGACAGTGCTACCTGTCGAAGCAGATCTCTTGTTGGGTCCCGATAGCTCCTCAGAGATGGATTCAGAGACAGATGACCAGTCCTATTCCCCCACTGAGGTGTATGGTCTAACTTGGCACGGTTATACTGCTCATATCATGCATACGGTGTCTTGCATTGCATAGTTTAGACATCATATACACAATATTCAACACCATGTTCTTAGTTCAGACATCATAGCGAATGCCCTCTGTATAGCATATAAATCACATATGTGAATTAAATGATGCGATCCTGATTACTTAGATAACATGTAGGTGAATTATGTCATGCGATCATGTTTAGTTATTCATCATATCTTTGAATTATGTTAAGCTATGCTATGGAGTTTAGATAGACATCATATATGTGAAATTATGTCATGCTATCCATTTTAGTTAAACAATATACATGTCAACTATTTCATGCCCTCTTTTTTCCACACTATCTATTGCATCTGTCTCTCATACAATGTCTGTACATTCAACTATGTTTCCTGTTTATCAGCCATTTGAATTGGAGCGGGTGATGCCAGTATCTAGAGGACTAAAAACATGGTCTTCAAATAAAACAGTGCTACCTCTTGGTGGACATAGCACCCCGGTTGTACATGCACAAGAACCAGCCCTACCACACATAACCCAAACTCTCGCAGATTGTACCCCTACTACGATGGACAGAGAACCAGCTTCACCCAATCTAACCCCAACCCCAGCCGATAGTAACCCAGTTCCTGTTGACACATCACCATCTCCACCACAGAGATCCCAAACAAGAGCAGTTAGTAAGGCAGCTCCAGTGCCCATAGGGCCAGTACTATCATGGCGAACCCCAACTCCACTAGTTAGTACTCCTATTCCTGTGGAGGAAGCACAACCAGCTAGTCGTAGTTTAGCATCTATGGCATTTGATGTTGTTAAATTGTATGTGCATATCTTCCCATCTTGGAAATATTATACTGAAGATGAAGGAAAATGCCAGTTGCAGGTGTTTGTCCAGGAGTTATGTGTAAGTAATGTTATTCATGGCAATTACTTTGCTTCGTCCCATACATCCTACCTCCATGATGGTTATAATACATCAAATTTTCCCATTTTTCTCTATAGAGAAGGACCGATATGGAAACTCAAGATGAGGTAACCTGTGCTAATACCTCTGCTATCTTCAAGAATGCTTGGTGGCAGTATCGGAATTACTTGAAGAAAATGTACTTCACCGGCAAAGAAACTCATCAAATTCCCTTACGTTCTCCTGAGACACATTTACTGGATGATGACTGGGAACGCCTTATTCTGTACTGGTCCCGAACCAAGAATGTGGTAAGGTCTATGAGCTCATTTTCTATTTTTAAGTGCGTCTTACTATACTCTGTTCATGTAGAACAAGTGCCTAAACCTGAAGAACAACGATTCTAATTTAAGATTCCATTGCTACCATAGGACATAGATATATGTTTGTTTGATACTTTTATTATGTACTAGTACTTGGCAATAGAAGACTTGGTAGTTTAATCATGTCCACCTTAGTAATGAACTGGTTCACCGAAATGACTTTCATATACTAGTACATGGTAAACTTGTTATGTGTCTGCTTGTTTCTTCTTTTAGAATGCTGACAGAATATTGGAGGAGAGTGCCTTATTAAGCAACGTTAAAGGAAGTAATGCAGATAAGGTTCAGGATAGTGACACATCCTGTCTTGGTTTAGTGTTGGAGTTGCTGGCCACTACCGCTTGCACAAGCTATTCAAACTCACTGTCTGAATCAGTTCGGTTTCTTGAGTCTCAACTACAAGCTGAAAGACATCGATCAGCTGTGCTGCGACAAGAAGCGGAAGGACTGCGGAAGTCCCTGGAGCATTCAGATGCATACTTTTTGGTGCAACATCAAGCGTTGGAGGATTTTAGCGCCAAACAGGACAAAGCTAATCAGCTTGCTAAGTTTATTGCTAGGATGGTGGATACCCAGGATAACGTTTCTTGAGCTCTTCTAAAGTTGTTTCAGTTATGCTCTTGTTTTGCTGCCATGTTTATTTGCACCGGTGGCCAATTTTGACAGCCAGTGTATATGATATGCTGCTTTGTTCCCTATATTTGCACTAGTGGCGAACTTTGATGCCCAGTGGATGTAATCTATAATCTATAATACCTAAATAGCTCATCCCCACTAACATATTTCTCTTGACATGCAGGCTATCCACATTAGCAGGACTGCCCCGTCTGCGTTTAATTAGAGGCTTACAAGTGGGCCACACCATAGCAAACAACGAACACGTCGGCTTCAGTTACTGCACATGGTGGCTCCAGTTACTGCTGGTAGGACCCCGCTTTCCACCCTGACGACGACGGAAATCTAGCCCAGCCCATCGGCCTTGATTTCCTTTATTTTTCTATGAGTAGGATCCCGCTTTCCTCCCTGACTCCCTCCCCCGCTTTCCCCTGTCTCCACTCCGGCGCGCCGCCGTCATTGCTCTGCTCCGGGTCGTCCATGCACCGGCGGCCTCGGAAGAATTGGAGACGGCCATCCAATCGTGTCCCTGGTTCCAGTGGGATGAGAACTTGAGAAGCTCGCTGCCGCCGTCAAGGCCCGCATGAGTCGCAGCCGGAGGAGATACGGCCATCCCCTGCAGTCGATTAAGCATGCGCGCACGCTACTGGTCTGCCCAGGGCCATCCTCGCGTCGTCGACCTCGAACGCGCTTGATACATTGCGGCCATCTCCACACAGTGGGCTGAGCCTGTGCGCACGGCGTTACTTTGTTCCTCGCCGCCGCCATCAATGCCGCAAGCCCAACCTAAAGAAGAGCGTGAGCGTCTGTTCTCCTTCTCGTGATTATCTTGAGGTGTTTATGCTTGCTGGTCTCTCCATTTGAGTTGTGGTTAGCTTGATATTTGGTGTTGTGATGTGCTAATCGTAATTTTCTTAGCACTTGTTGTTTGCTTCAATCGAGGTGCTTGCTACCAAGGTGAAGGTCATGTGCTCGTGTTGTGCTTCAACTCGGCGAGGAAGGTTTTGTGGTCCTGTTGTTCTTCAGATTTTTTTCCTTAGCTCACACCAGCCCATTGCTTCAACCACTGCGCATCTGAAAGCTCCAAATGGCCCACAATGTTTATTTCTCAGTTGCCATCTATGACCACCAAATAATCATCTAAAAAACCCTTCTATTGTAATTGATGCTTGACGCTCCACTTCCTCTCCCCACCATCTCCACAAGAAACTGATGGATTCCATTTAATGTTGGTGCTCTGCCTCATCTCATTTTGTTACCATCATTCTCCAGTATGGGTGAGTGTCTACCAAAGGGCGCTCATATTGCTGCCTCTGGTGAGTATCTGAGCAACTCCCTCCCCTCTCCTCGCCATTCTCTATGAGATATTGCTGATTGAATCACAAATTTCGAATTCCTTAGGTGTTCAATTATAGGTTAGTTCTTGCAGATGTGCGGAAACCGTAAGTGAAGCCGATGTTCAGGAACATTAGGTTCTAGGAGGTGAAAAGCCCACGTGTAATCTGAAGGCTCGGTTCATGATGTATTTATGTATCTCATGCCATATCCCCTTAATTGCTTGCATTCTTTCTTCTCTCTGCAGCAGCAAAATGCACGTCAGTGCTTCTTGCGTGTAGCAACCTGGGGCCTGTGCTAGCAAATTTGTACATTTATTCAGATTTCGGTGGCAACAAGACTATTGAGTTTTTGTAAGTTTTAATCAGCACTTCGCCATAGTAGTTCTTTACTTCCTTCTTGGTTAATTTCTGCATTTTTCAGATGATGATTACTGATGAGATGATCTTAGCAATAGGTTTTTGGGGGGTTAATGAGGTATTCATTGTGTTCTTTTTTGTGTTGTGTTTCAGACATTAGCTAAATGTGGTGGTGAAAATCAAGACACACATCGCACCCTTTCTCTCATCTAAAATAATATACTTTCTATAATGACAAAATAAGAACATCTAACAAAATAAATAGGATGAGGTATAACTGTTTTCTTATCCTCTTCCTTTTACTACTACAGCTTGAATTGTATAAATCGTTTAGTACAGATTTTTTATCTTGGTGTGCTTCATATTAGCCAGACCAGTTTGTTGCCCTGATCAAATCTTGAGAACAAATTGTCAAATTTCCTTTGTAGTGAAAAGCTAAGATTATATTTTATCCGATTGGTCGTACACAAAACATGAGTCACTATCAATATGTTGCCAAGAGTTCATATTTCTTTCATCTTGGATAAATTGTCAATGCGATATTTGTGTGTCCCTTTAGTTTGATCTGATTATGCGGTGAAAAGTGTAATCAAGAACCAATTTCATAATGCTGACTCAGTCTGCTCTTTATACCTCCTGGCACCACTAGTATAGTTATTTTAACATCCTAATATATTTTCTTAATAGTCCTGCAAGCTCTCATATCTTTTTAGTTTGTTTTATGTAGTTTCATAATCAGGAATTAGTTGTTGTTTATCTTATAATAACTGCCATTCAGTATGCAGCACTGACCTGTATTGTGTGTGTGTGAGCACTTGCGCGTGTGCGTGTGCGTTTGTGTGCATGTGTGTGTGTAGGTTAGCATTATTTCCTGTAATGCGACTGAATATACAATTAAAGCACAACTCATGCCTTTGATTTTATTGGTCCGGTTTTCAGCACTCGACATTTGAGCCAGGAGACAAAGGAGGTTCAACTTGAATGGAGACAACACTAACGAAAGATTAGATGCATATTGCATTGACTTTTAGATCTAGCCGTTTGGGCCGGCCGCTGAGTTTAACTGATTATCGGTATTGTCATTGTTCCCTCCTTTATGTGGCATTTTCTCTTGAATTATACATTGATGAGCTGACATCATATTCGTCTATGAGCCGTGACTGAGTGCCATGTCTTCGGTTTTCCTGGAAAGACCAAATAGAATCACAATTTGGGTTATGTTTTTGATAGTTTGTCTACTTATTTTCTGGTTAGCTCCCATCACGTACCATTTGTTGGATACACAATATCTATTTCTAAAGGTGATGGTTCAGTGCATCCTTTAAAGAGATACTTAGAATTTAACTCCTCATGAAAACTTCATTGGAAAGAGTAAATTGCAAACTTTAGTGATTCAGTTTTCCATGGTTTATTATTACATTGATTTATATGCATATGTTCCCGCAGCAACGCGCGGGGAATCATCTAGTATGTGTAATACCCGTGATAGCCTAGCGTTAGTTGCTTGCTTATTTATTTCCTTGTTGTCTTGTTTATTTGTTTGCTTGTAGTCATTGCAGTTCTTTTTCCGTGGTTAACTAGTGGCTGCAATAACCTATTTTTTAAAGCTAGGCCACAATAACCATGGGCTAACATTTACTGTAGTGACATTGTGCCTCCTACGGGCCATAGAAACAGTGGGCCTTCTACGGGCCGTAGAAACAGTAGGCCTTCTACGGGCCGTAGAAACAAGGGGCCTTCTATGGGCCGTATCATCAATGGGCCTTATACGGGCCGTATGATCGGTTGGCCAAACATGGGCCAATAACAGGTCGCATTATGGCCGTAAACGGGCTAGAGTTGGAATCGTCCGTTCATGGGCCGGCCGTAACGGGCCATCGTTAATAGGTCGTATTTGATGATGCTATGAAAACAGCCCAACGTATTAATGGACCACAAACGGGCCGACTGTAACCACGGGCTGAATTTGGCCCACAAGCAGAAAATGACAGTAACGGGCCGTAAGTAAACGAATGCTAGAAATGAGCCCAAGAATAAATGGGCTCTAAGAAGGCCGAAAGATAACATGGGCTGGAAACGGCCCAACGGAATAACAGGCCGTTAATGGGTATAAAGTGATACACTGTTCATTACGGGCCAATTTCACCACGGGCCGTTAATGGGTGTAAAGTGATACACTGTTCATTACAGACCAGTTTCACCACGGGCCGTTAATAGGCCAAGAGTTACATAGGGCCTAATATGGGCCGAAAGACATCATGGGCCATACATGGGCCAGGAGTGAAAACGGGCTGGAATCATATTGGATGGCCTAGATGACGCTACTGGGCCTAATTCGGATAGGGCATAACGAGCCTTGGGTTAGCGGGCTGTAAATGGGCTATATGCGAACAGACCGTTAATAGGCTTTCCATGGGCCGGCCCGCCACCTTTTGACCAAGTCAAACGGGCCGGCCTTTTCATAGGAATGGGCCTCTGTTGGGCCGTGCCACGTGTCGACGTCTCATAGGCGCCGTCCGTCCAATGAGTGATTGACATCTGTCCCAACGATGAGGTGACACGTGTTTCCTCCAGCCAATGATGATTTTACACGTGGAAAATCCCCATTGGTCGGGGCTGTTAACGGGTTATCGGATCCAAAACCCGACCTGATAGCTTAACGGCGTTCCGTTACGGTGGATGCCACGTGTCGGTCACCCTTGACGAAAGCACTTCTGTGACGCGCGATTTATCGTCATGGAAGTGGACACTTCCGTGATGATAATTTTGGTAATGTCATGGAACACTTCTACGACAGCACAAGTATGACTATCTTGATTCTGTCATAAATTTGTCATGGATGTACATGCATGACAAAAAAAGCGACCTACTGTAAAAACACGTATCATCACGGAAGTGTATTTTTTTGTAGTGCCAGTGACAGAAGGGGCAGCAAGGCACGTATTGTATTGTTGCCATCGAGGATAACAAGATGGTTTTTTTTTATCATATTGCATGAAACTATCCCTCTACATCATGTCATCTTGCTTAAGGCGTCAATTTGTTTTTAACTTAATACTCTAGATGCATGCTGGATAGCGGTCGATGAGTGGAGTAATAGTAGTAGATGCAGAATCATTTCAGTCTACTTGTCTCGGACGTGATGCCTATATCCATGATCATACCTAGATATTCTCATAACTATGCTCAATTCTGTCAATTGCTCAACAATAATTTGTTCACCCACCATAGAATACTTATGCTCTTGAGAGAAGCCACTAGTGAAACCTATGGCCCCTGGGTCTCTTTCTCATCATATCAATCTCCATCACTTTATTATTGCTTTGCTTTTACTTTGCTTTTACTTTAATTACTTTGCATCTCTATACCAAAAATACCAAAAAAATATTATTTATCATCTCTATCAGATCTCACTTTCGTAAGTGACCGTGAAGGGATTGACAACCCCTAAGCGCGTTGGTTGCATTGAGCTATTGTTTTTGTGTAGGTACGGGGGACTCGAGCGTAGCCTCCTACTGGATTGATACCTTGGTTCTCAAAAACTGAGGGAAATACTTACGCTACTCCGCTGCATCATCCCTTCGTCTTCGGGGAAATCCAACGCAGTGCTCAAGAGGTAGCAGTGTGCATCCAACTTGCTTGCTCACGAAGACCTAGGGAATTTGAGGAAGCCCATTGTTGGAATATACAAGCCAAGTTCTATAATGAAAAATTACCACTAGTGTATGAAAATGACAAAATAAGAGACTCTATCATAAAGATCATGGTGCTACTTTGAAGCACAAGTGTGGAAAAAAAGGATAGTAGCATTGTCCCTTTTATTTCTTTTTTATTTTTTATTTATCCTTTCTTTTTTTGACCTTTTTTTGTGACAATGCTCTATTAATGATGATTATCACACTTCTATTTATTTACAACTCAAAGATTACAACTCGATACTAGAACAAAGTATGACTCTATATGAATGCCTCCGGCGGTGCACCGGGATGAGCAATGAATCAAGAGTGACATGTATGAAATTATGCATGGTGGCTTTGCCACAAATATGATGTCAACTACATGATCTTGCAAGGCAATATGACAATGATGATGTGTGTCATGATGAACAGAACGGTGGAAAGTTGCATGGCAATATATCTCAGAATGGCTACGGAAATGCCATAATAGGTAGGTATGGTGGCTGTTTTGAGGAAGATATAAGGAGGTTTATGTGTGACTGAGCGTATCATATCACGGGGTTTGGATGCACTGGCGAAGTTTGCACCGACTCTCAAGGTGAGAAAGGGCAATGCACGGTACCGAAGAGGCTAGCAATGATGGAAAGGTGAGAGTGTGTATAATCCATGGACTCAATATTAGTCTTAAAGAACTCACATACTTATTGCAAAAATATACGAGTCATCAAAAACCAAGCACTACACGCATGCTCCTAGGGGGATAGATTGGTAGGAAAAGACCATCGCTCATCCCCGACCGCCACTCATAAGGAAGACAATCAAAGAACATCTCATGTTTCAAATTTGTCACACAACGGTTACCATAGGTGCATGCTACAGGACTTGCAAACCTCAACAGAAGTATTTCTAAAATTCACAATTACTCAACTAGCATGACTCTAATATCACCATCTTCATATCTCAAAACAATTATCAAGTATCAAACTTCTCATAGTATTCAATGCACTTATATGAAAGTTTTTATTATACCCAACTTGGATGCCCATCATATTAGGACTAATTTCATAACCAAAGCAAATTACCATGCTGTTATAAATACTCTCAAAATAATATACGTGAAGTATGAGAGTTCATCTATTTCTTCAAAATAAAACCACCGCCATGCTCTAAGAAGATATAAGTGAAGCACTAGAGCAAACGACCAACTACTTCGAAAGACATAAGTGAAGATCAATGAGTAGTCAAATAATTATGTAACTATGTGAAGACTCTCTAACATTTAAGAATTTCAGATCTTGGTATTTTATTCAAACAGCAATCAAAACAAAAGAAAATAAAATGACGCTCCAAGCAAAACACATATCATGTGGTGAATAAAAATATAGCTCCATGTAAAGTTATCGATGAACGAAGACGAAAGAGGGGATGCCTTCCGGGGCATCCCAAAGCTTAGGCTCTTGGTTGTCCTTGAATATTACCTTGGGGTTCCTTGGGGATCCCCAAGCTTAGGCTCTTGCCACTCTTTATTCCATAGTCGATCGAATCTTGACCCAAAACTTGAAAACTTCACAACACAAAACTCAACAGAAAACTCGTAAGCTCCGTTAGTATAAGAAAATAAATCACTTTGGTACTGTTGTGAATTCATTATAAATTCATATTGGTCTAATATCTACTTTATTCCAACTTCTCTATGGTTCATACCCTCCGATACTACTCATAGATTCATCAAAATAAGCAAACAACACATAGAAAATAGAATCTGTCAAAAACAGAACAGTCTGTAGTAATCTGTAACAAACGTACACTTTTGGAACTCATAAAATTCTAAAATAAATTGGTGTACCTGAGGAATTTGTCTATTAATCATATGCAAAAATAATCAACCTAATCGGGCTCTCCAGTAAAAATGGCAGCTAATCTCGTGAGCGCTAAAGTTTATGTTTTTTACAGCAAGATCGCAAAGATTTCACCCAAGTCCTCCCAAAGGTTCTACTTGGTACAAACACTAATTAAAACATAAAAACACATCTAAACAGAGGCTAGATGAATTATTTATTGCTAAAGAGGACCAAAAAGCAAAGAGCAAAAATAAAATCGGGTTGCCTCCCAACAAGCGCTATCGTTTAACGCCCCTAGCTAGTCTTGATGATTTCAATGATACTCACATAAAAGATAAGAATTGAAACATAAAGAGAGAATCATGAAGCATATTACTAACACATTTAAGTCTAACCCACTTCCTATGCATAGGTATTTTGTGAGCAAACAACTTATGGGAACAATAATCAACTACCATAGGAGGGCAAAGCAAGCATAACTTCAAAACTTTAAGCACATAGAAAGGAAACTTGATACTATTGCAATTCCTACAAGAATATGTTCCTCCCTCATAATAATTTTCAATAGCATCGTGAATGAGTTCAACAATATAACCATCACATAAAGCATTCTTTTCATGATCTACAAGTATGCAAAGTTGACACTCTTCCAAAATAGTGAGATTAACATTAACTAAAGTCATGACCTCTCCAAATCAACTTTCATAATTATCACAAAAAGATTCAACACCCTCCAAACTAGTGGGATCATTATTTCCTAAAGTTGACACTCTTCCAAAATAGGAGGCATGCTATGATCAAAATAAATTTTCTCATCAAAACTTGGGGGACAAAAAATATCATCTTCATCAAACATAGCATCCCCAAGCTTGTGGCTTTGCATATCATTAGCATCATGGATACTCAAGGAATTCATACTAACAACGTTGCAATCATGCTCATCATTCAAATATTTAGTGCCAAACATTCTAATGCATTCTTCTTCTAGCACTTGAGCACAATTATCGGAATCCTTATTCTCACGAAAGACATTAAAAAGATGAAGCATATGTGGCATCCTTAATTCCTTTTTTTGTAATTTTCTTTTATAGACTAAACTAGTGATAAAACAAGAAAAAAAAGATTCGATTGCAAGATCTAAAGATATACCTTCAAGCGCTAACCTCCACTTCAACGGCGCCAGAAAAGTTCTTGATGTCTACTACACAACCTTCTTCTTGTAGACATTATTGGGCCTCCAAGTGTAGAGGTTTGTAGGACAGTAGCAAATTTCCCTCAAGTGGATGACCTAAGGTTTATCAATCTGTGGGAGGCATAGGATGAAGATGGTCTCTCTCAAACAACCCTGCCACCAAATAACAAAGAGTCTCTTGTGTCCCCAACACACCCAATAGAATGGTAAATTGTATAGGTGCACTAGTTCGGTGAAGACATGGTGATACAAGTGCAATATGGATGGTAGATATAGGTTTTTGTAATCTGAAAATATAAAAACAGCAAGGTAACTAATGATAAAAGTGAGCGTAAACGGTATTGCAATGCTAGGAAACAAGGCCTAGGTTTCATACTTTCACTAGTGCAAGTTCTCTCAACAATAATAACATAATTGGACCATATAACTATCCCTCAACATGCAAAAAAGAGTCACTCCAAAGTCACTAATAGCGGAGAACAAATGAAGAGATTATTGTAGGGTACGAAACCACCTCAAAGTTATCCTTTCTGATCGATCTATTCAAGTGCCCGTAGTAAAATAACACGAAGCTATTCTTTCCGTTTAATCTATCATAGATTTCGTACTAGAATAACACCTTAAGACACAAATCAACCAAAACCCTAGTGTCACCTAGATACACCAATGTCACCTCAAGTATCTGTGGGTATGATTATACGAAATGTATCACACAATCTCATATTCATCTATTCAACCAACCCAAATAACTTCAAAGAGTGCCCCAAAGTTTCTATCGGAGTGTCAAGAAGAAAACGTGTGCCAACGCCTATGCATAAGTTCACGAGGTCACAGAACTCACAAGTTGATCACCAAAACATACATCAAGTAGATCACGTGATATCCCATTGTCACCACAGATAAGAACATGCGATACATACATCAAGTGTTCTCAAATCCTTAAAGATTCAATCTGATAACATAACTTCAAAGGGAAAACTCAATTCATCACAAGATAGAGTAGAGGGGGAGAAAACATCATAAGATCCAACTAAAATAGCAAAGCTCGCGGTACATCAAGATCGTGCGATATCAAGAACACGAGAGAGAGATAGAGAGATCAAACACATAGCTACTGGTACATACCCTCAGCCCCGAGGGTGAACTACTCCCTCCTCGTCATGGAGGGCGCTAGGATGATGAAGATGGCCACCAGAGAGGGATTCCTCCCTCCGGCAGGGTGCCGGAATGGGTCTAGATTGGTTTTCGGTGGCTACGGAGGCTTCTGGCGGCGGAATTCCCGACCTAGGTTACGTTCTGGAGGTTTTAGTATATATAAGAGGTTTTGGCGTCGAGAACAAGTCAGGGGGGGTCTCCGGGCTATCCACGAGGTAGGGAGGCGCGCCCAGGGGGGTGGGCACGCCCCCTACCCCGTGGGCAGCCCGGGACTCTTCTGGCCCAACTCTTTACTCCATGTCCTTCTTCTGGTCCAAAAATAAGTTCCGTGAAGTTTTAGGTCAATTGGACTCCGTTTGGTTTTCCTTTTCTTCGAAACTCAAAAACAAGGGAAAAACAGAAACTGACACTGGGCTCTAGGTTAATGGGTTACTCCCAAAAATCATATAAAATAGCATATAAATGCATATAAAACATCCAAGTATGATAATATAATATCATGGAACAATCAAAAATTATAGATACGTTGGAGACGTATCAGGTGCACAAGCTTGCGCGATAAGCCGTCTGCGGTAGCGGGGTGACAAGACGTGCGAGAGGAGGACGAAAGGACACGTACACATACGGTTAATAAAAAAACATTTGCGATTTAATTACCTACTATACCCCCGTCCTGGTTTATAAGTAGGATTTAACTAATAAAATATGCATGCATGTCGCCAAAGATTATATCGTTGGAGTCATATTTGAACATAGTCTCCAGCTATACAATTTTTGTAACATGCATTAACTCTTTTTTGGGTAAATTTAAGATTACATACCATCAAGCGTTTGCCCACAACACACACGACTTATTCCATCACAAACAGCTCGGATGGATCAACTGTATGCCACGTATCGCACAGATGACCCACAAGTATAGGGGATCTATCTTAGTCCTTTTGATAAGTAAGAGTGTCGAACCCAACGAGGAGCAGAAGGACATGACAAGCAATTTTCAGTAAGGTATTCTCTGCAAGCACTGAAATTATCGGTAATAGATAGTTTTGTGATAAGGTAATTCGTAACGGGTAACAAGTAACAAAAGTAAACAGGGTGCAATAAGGTGGCCCATCCTTTTTGTAGCAAAGGACAAGCCTGGACAAACTCTTATATAAAGGAAAACGCTCCTGAGGACACATGGTGTCGTGGGTTTGTCACGGCATATGTCCCGTGAAAGGACTTAGTCGTGGAGCCATCGCTACAGGTTAGCTTTAAGGGGTTAAATCGGACAAGGGACACGAGGGATTTTATACTAGTTCGGCACCTTCGACGAAGGTAAAAGCCTACGTCTAGTTGTGATTGGTAGTGCTAGGTTTTCGATGACCAGGGAGCGAATCTGCTTTGCCTAGCTCTCGAGTTGTAATCCGTTGTCCCTAAACCACCGTCGGGCCATCCCTTTATATACATAGGTTGACGCCCACCGGTTTACAGAGTCCCGAGCCCGGATCATAAACGCGTCTGGCTTGGTCTCTATTCCTTCTATATTCATGGAGTTAACCCGGCCACTCCTAGCCGGTTTACCTCTAGTAGTCATATCCTCCACATCAGGCCCTAGATTGATTTGAACTGGTTCATGTCAATCTTCAATACTTAGAAAAATTCTTTCCCTGGCTCCTTCGTATAAATCTGGTAACCCACCGTGATGTCATCCTTTAGATCCGTAGTAAACCGCCATGACGTCATCTATTCGTTGAAGCCGAAGATACCCTTCATTAAGGAATATCCAACCATCGAGGCGACACCCTTATTAACTATCCATTTTAAGCTCCTCGATTTACGCATTGGTCGCTTATCGCTTAGCCTTATATATAGGCCCAAGGGCCATTCCTCCTTGTGACTCCTCTGCAACCAAGCGCTGCCGCCATCGCCGATCTTCACCTCCGCCTCTCCATTGGCCGCTGCATAAACCTGGTTGCACCAGAGAGCTGCGCCGTACCTCCGCTGCTTCAACGGCCGCTGTAAGTCCTTTCCTTTCCTCCTTTGTAGATCTGTCTAGGGTTTCCTTGTTCATCAAAGTTCATCGAGGCTCCGGCACTGTTCTTCTGCGTTCCTCCTTAGTCCATGGATAAAAACCTCAAGCTTGATATATTCCATGTAATGGCTTATCTTCGTTTACCACAACAAACCCTTATGCGCATAAAAACTGATCTGGACCTTTGTGAACCACTTCGGGACCAACCTTTTTAGGCCTAAATCTTTTTGCTTTCCTGTCTTACAGTAGATCCAAAATTTCCATGCAACCTTGTGAAACCTGTTTTACCTTACTTAGTCGTTCTTACCTTAGATCTGTATCCTCTTTATCACATAGGCGGTTTACCTTTGTAGAAAGCAATCTATCACATACCATTAGTCCCGTTGTAAACCGGCAATCCCTTTATCTCCATTGTCATACTCCGGTTTAACAGTATGCATATACCTTTGTTCCATTATTGCTTTGTCATTCATTATTGTATCAGCCTCCGTGAGGGAGTCCTGGATTAGGGGGTCTTCGGACTGCCGGACTATCTCCATTGTCCGGACTGTTAGACTATGAAGATACAAGATTGAAGACTTCGTCTTGTGTCCGGGTGGGACTCTACTTGGCATGGAAGGCAAGCTAGGCAATACAGATATGGATATCTCCTTTGTAACCGACCTTGTGTAACCCTAACCCTCTCTGGTGTCTATATAAATCGAAGGGTTTTAGTCCGTAGGACACCAATCACAACATACAATCATACCATAGGCTATCTTCTAGGGTTTAGCCTCTCTGATCTCATGGTAGATCTACTCTTGTACTACCCATATCATCGATATTAATCAAGCAGGACGTAGGGTTTTACCTCCATCAAGAGGGCCCGAACCTGGGTAAAACATCGTGTCCCCTGCCTCCTGTTACCATCCGGCCTAGACGCACAGTTTGGGACCCCCTACCCGAGATCCGCCGATTTTGACACCGACATTGGTGCTTTCATTGAGAGTTCCTCTGTGTCGTTGCCGTTAGGCTTGATGGCTCCTACTATCATCGATAGCGATGTGGTCCAGGGTGAGACTTTTCTCCCCAGACAGATCTTCGTATTCGGTGGCTTTGCACTGCGGGCTAATTCGCTTGGCCATCTGGAGCAGATTGAAAGCTACGCCCCTGGCCATCAGGTCAGATTTGGAAGTTTGAACTACACGGCCGACATCCGCGGAGACTTGATCTTTGACGGATTCGAGCCACAGCCGGGCGCACTGCACTGTCGCGATGGGTATGACCTAGCTCTGCTGCCGAACAGTACCCCAGAGGCCATGCCCGCATCAGCTCCGACCCTTAGTTCGGAGCCAACTGCACCAATCGAGGACGGGTGGTTAGACACCGCCTCAGGGGCTGTAGTCTCAACGGCGATTGAGCCGAACACCAGCATAATCCTCTGTGCAGCCCGTGACTCCAAGGTGCCGGACTCTTTTTCTGACTCTGAACCGCCCGCGCCCCTGCCAATCGAATCTGATTGGGTGCCGATCATGGAATTCACCGCCGCGGCTATCTTTCAGCACTTGCCCTTCGGCGACATTATGAATTCACTAAGGTCTCTCTCTTTGTCAGGAGAGACCTGGCCGGATTATGGCCAACAGGATTGGGCTGCGGACGACGAAGAAATTCGACGCCCACCCACCACCCACTTCGTAGCCACTGTCGATGATTTAACCGACATGCTCGACTTCGACTCCGAAGACATCGACGGTATGGACGACGATGTAGGAGATGAACATGAACCAGCACCTATAGGGAACTGGAAAGCCACCTCGTCATATGACATATACATGGTGGATACACCCAAAGAAGGCAATGGCGACGGGATAGCGGAGGATGACCCCTCCAAGAAGCAACCCAAACTCCGACGTCAGCGGCGCCGCTCTAAGTCCCGCCAAAGCAAAAGTGGTGATGCCGGCACAGGAGATAATAACACTCCGGATAGTGCCGAAGACAACAACAATCCCCTCCAGCAAGATTTAGAGCAGGAGAATGAAGGATCCAGCTCTCCTGAGAGAGCGGCAGATGAAGAGGAGGAGGATGACAATTACATCCCCCCCTCCGAAGACGAGGCAAGTCTCGGCGATGATGAATTCACCGTCCCAGAGGATCCCGTCGAACAAGAGCGCTTCAAGTGCCGGCTTATGGCCACGGCAAATAGCCTGAAGAAAAAGCAGCAGCAGCTTCAAGCTGATCAAGATCTGCTAGCTGACAAATGGACTGAAGTCCTCGCGGCCGAGGAATATAAACTCGAGCGCCCCTCCAAGAGTTACCCAAGGCGCAGGTTACTACCCCGACTGGAGGAAGAAGCATATGATACGGCTGATCGGCCACCTCGTGGCCGCGATAGAGAGGCATTCTAGTCAAAAGCTCAACCTCCACCCCAACACCATTCAAATAAAAAGGCATGGGGAGATACGCCAGAGCTGCGAGACATATTGGAGGACAAGGCAAAGCATTCAATATCGATCTACAGATCACGAGGGCGCACCACTCCGCGAGACGACAAACGTCACGCCGGATACAGTAAAAACAAATCCGACTGGGCCGAACACAGCAGGCAAGACCCATTCGAGGTGCATCGAGATATAGCCCAATACAGAGGCGCCGCACACCCCTTATGCTTCACAGAAGAAGTAATGGAACATCAATTCCCAGAATGTTTCAAACCTGTAAATATTGAATCATACGACGACACAACAGATCCCGCAGTATGGATTGAGGACTTCCTCCTCCACATCCACATGGCCCGCGGCGATGACTTACATGCCATCAAATACCTCCCACTAAACTCAAAGGACCAACGCGGCATTGGCTTTATAGCTTGCCAGCGGACTCCATTAGCTGTTGGGAAGATCTGGAAGCCGCATTCCTCGACAACTTTCAGGGCACTTATGTGCGACCACCAGACGCCGATGATTTGAGCCACATAATTCAACAACCAGAAGAATCAAATCACTGACTGTCCGGATGCGGAGGCCTTAGCGGCTTTCAAGCACAACATCCGAGATGAGTGGCTAGCCCGGCACCTTGGTCAGGAAAAGCCGAAATCTATGCCAGCTCTCACGACGCTCGTGACCCGCTTTTGTGCGGGAGACGACAACTGGCTAGCTCGCAGTAATAACATATCAAAGAACCATGGTACCTCAGATACCAAGGACGGCAATAGCAGGTCACATCGCAACAAGCATAAGCGTCACATTAATAGCGAAAATACTGAGGATACGGCAGACAATGCCGGATTCAAAGGCTCTAAACACGGTCAGCGAAAAAAGCCATTCAAACAAAGTATGCCGGGTCCGTCTAGCTTGGACCGTATACTCGATCGCTCGTGTCAAATACACAGCGCCCCAGACAAGCCAGCCAATCACACTAACAGGGATTGTTGGGTGTTCAAGCAGGACAGCAAGTTAATTGCCGAAAACAAGGACAAGGGGCCGCATAGCGATGACGAGGAGGAGCCCCGGCAGCCACACACTGGAGGACAGAAGAGGTTTCCCCCGCAAGTGCGGACCGTGAACATGATATACGCAACCCACATCCCCAAGAGGGAGTTGAAGCGTGCGCTCAGGGACATATATGCGTTGGAGCCAGTCGCCCTAAAGTTCAACCCTTGGTCCTCCTGCCCGATCACCTTCGATCGCAGGGACCAGCCCACTAGTATCTGTCATGGCGGATTCGCCGCACTGGTCCTAGACCCAATCATCGATGGATTTCACCTCACTCGAGTCCTTATGGACGGCGGCAGCAGCCTGAACCTGCTTTATCAAGACAAAGTGCGCAAAATGGGTATAGACCCCTCAAGGATCAAACCCACCAAAACGACCTTTAAGGGCGTCATTCCAGGTGTAGAGGCCCATTGCACAGGCTCAATTACACTAGAAGTGGTCTTTGGATCCCTGGATAACTTCCGAAGCAAAGAGTTAATCTTCGATATAGTCCCGTTCCGCAGTGGTTATCACGCGCTGCTCGGGCGAACTGCATTTGCTAGATTCAATGCGGTACCGCATTATGCATACCTCAAGCTCAAGATGCCAGGACCTCGCGGAGTTGTTACAGTCCATGGAAACATAGAGCGCTCTCTCCGAACAGAGGAGCACACCGCAACCCTCGCAGCAGAAACACAAAGCAGCCTCTCAAGGCAATCAACCAGTTCGGTGCTTCACAGCCCGGACACCTTCAAGCGTACTCAGGGTAATCGGCAAATAGACCGCCTGGCGCGATCTGAGCTCGCGTAGCAATATGACGGCCACCCCAATCCCGGCCCAGCGGCAAAACTCGTGCCATGCGTACATAATTACGCATTAAAAATACCATGGGCACAGGTGGGGAGGGGGGCACAACTGTGGCACGCCCCAAGACGCAGCCTAAACCGCACTAGGGGCTTCCCGTTTGGTTATTTTTCTTTTTCTTTCAGGACCTTAATCTTTGGAAACACTGTCCAGAAGCACTATTGCCGAATACACGATGCAGCAAACAAGGAGGCAGACAGCTACGTCATACCACGGAATTCCCAGGTTGATTACAGTAACAAGTGAAATATTCAATTTAACATCATTCCTCAGCTTGCCCTTGGAAAGGACATAGTCCTACTCTTTGCTTATCGCACTATCTGTATCACTCTGCTTTAACGCAATTTTTTAATAAATAATGCATGACATTATGACTATTATTGCATTATTGTTATATATATATATATATATCTATGTGTTCATTAATGACGCCTTGCAACTGTACACTATGGTACGGCCAATACACCAGGGGCTTACGTACCCCACAATGCGGTGTGAAAAGTCCGAACACTTTCACGAGTGCGGCACCCCGAACTTATAGCATTACATCCATCATCTCTGAATCATGTCTTTGGTCAAATGTTGGGTTTGCCCGGCTCCTATGTTTTGGTACCTTACGTTCCGCTCTATCGGCTAAGGTAGCACTAGGAGAACTACTGCGATTGTGCCCCGATTTTGCCGGGCTTAGCACCACAATAGAGAAAGCTAAAACTGACTGTCATGATAAGGCGAGAGACTGGTCGCTGTTCGGCGAGGTTTTTTGAGTCCCTAAAGACTTATGCCGCTTAGGGCGAGGGGTCGGCCCTGTCCGGCTTACAGGCGTGTATCGCGCCTTGAATTCGGACTTCCGAATACCAGGGGCTTCGCCAAAATTTAAAATTATAGAATTCTATGGCTAAGTGAGAGTGATAAAGCATTATTAGTCCGGTTGCCTTGTTCGTTGTGCTGAGCACCTCCCTCAAAGGACCCAAATATGGGAACAAGAGTGCTCAGGTTTATCCCGAACACCCCAGCACTCATGGCATGGGGGAAGAAGCCGAGGACTAGCCATCTCTCAGATTGGATAAACAGCCAAACAGAAGGTAATATTTTAAATTCAAACAAGTGTTGTATAGCGCATATGAAACAAATTTTCATAAATACAGGATAAAATGAGCAAGTTTACTCAAATATTACATCTTTTGAACACTCGTCCACAATGAGACGGGGACCCGGCAGAACACCCTCGTAGTACATCTCGGGGTGGCGGTGCTCCTTGCCCTCTGGCGGCCCCTCCTTGATCAGCTTCAAGGCGTCTAGCTTGACCCACTGCAATTTCACACGGGCGAAAGCCCGGCGTGCACCTTCAATGCAGACAGATCGCTTGACGACCTCCAGCCGCGGGCAGGCATCCACAAGCCGCCTCACCAGGCCGAAGAAGCTGTTCGGAAGGGCGTCGCCAGGCCACAGCCGGACTATAAAGCTCTTCATGGCCTGATCGGCCGCCTTATGTAGCTCGACCATCTGCTTCAGCTGGTCGCTCATTGGCACCGGATGTTCGGCCTCAGCATACTGAGACCAGAACAGCTTCTCCGTCGAGCTTCCGTCCTCGGCCTGGTAAAATTGTGCGGCATCGGACACACTGCGGGGCAAATCTGCGAATGCTCCTGAAGAGCTCCGGATCCGGGTAAGTAATCGGTAATTTACTTTTACATGCTTGCTTTGCATATAGAAAGCCTTACCCGCCGCTATCTTCTTCATCGCGTCGATCTCTTGGAGGGCCTTTTGGGCTTCGGCCTTGGCACTTTTTACACTCTCGAGGGCCGCGGCAAGCTCAGACTCCCGCGTCTTGGAGTCAAGCTCCAACGCCTCGTGCTTCGCCACAAGAGCCTGGAGCTCTTGCTGCACCTCGCCCACCCGAGCCTCGTGCTTCTCTCGCTCGGTGCGCTCCTTGGCCGCTGTATCTTCGGCCTTGGTTAGCGCTTGCTTCAGGGTCGCCACCTCGGTCGTGGCCCCTGGCAAACATACGATGATCCTGTCATTTTGCAATCGCGTCCTCTTTTATATATATACATAAGACAGGGTATTACTTACCCTTGTTCTCCTCGAGCTGCCTCTTGGCAAGGCCGAGCTCTTTCCTGGACCCCTCGAGGTCCTGCTTCAGTACGGCGACCTCCGCAGTCAGTGCGGCGGACGCCAGCAGCGAAGCCTGCATATGCATATTGACATACTTATATTAGACTCCTGCGATATTATTTGATCCTCTGTTCGGCTTTTCTTTGTGAACACCGAACAAAGCATCAGGGGCTACTGTCTATGCGGTAATATTTTTACTACATTTTAAAACACTTACCTCGAAGCCTGTTAGAAGGCTGGCACAGGCTTCAGTCAATCCGCTCTTGGCGGACTGAACCTTCTGGATCACCGCACTCATGATAGTGTTGTGCTCCTTGTCGATGGAAGCGCTGCGAAGCGCTTCTAGCAGACTGTCCGGCGCCTCTGGATGGACAGAGGTCACCGGCACAGGCGTCTTGCCCCTCTTAGAAGGAGGCCGCCTGCCCGAGCCCGGAACCGCTGGAGGTTCCGGCACGGTGTTCGGTTGAGGGCCGAACTCGGAGCTCTCAGGGGCCCCGTCCCCTCGGCTCCCGGAGTCCGGAAGGTCACCTTGAGGCACCTCCGGGGCTGTCTCCCCTCGATCCGGCGCCTCCTGAGACAACACCTCGGCGTCATCGGCAGGATGAGGGGACGTGGCGGTCGGGACTGGATCGCTATCCATGTCCGACAAGCCCAAGGAGCCGTCTGATGATACATCGATGCTGGCTCGTGGCGGCCTGCATAATTGCGTTCGGCGTTAGAGAAAGCAGTGCGACAAAGGAATCCTATGAGTTACTCTAGTATCCGAATACTTACGATCTCCCCGGGGGATTGACCCTGGGCAACCACTTGTCTTCGCCTTCGTCGGCGGCGGTGGAACCATCCGGAAGGAGAGTCCTTCCCTTCTTGGACCCTCCGGCCTCCCCGGTTGGGGCGTCCTTTCTTTTCTTGTCTCCCCCAGTCGGTGGGGGAGCATCTTCTTCTTCTTCTTCCTCGTCTTTGGGGGAAGAGTGCACCGCAGAGTCATCGGACGGTGATTCCGACGACGAATGGCGTCAGGAACTCTTTCGGGTTCCCTTGGCCTTCTTGGTCTTCTCCGGCACCGTATAAGGGGCCGGAGTTAACATCTTCGCCAGAAGAGCGTCTGCGGGGCCTTCGGGCAAAGGAGCCGGATAGTCAATCTGTCCGGCCATCTTCTGCCAGTCGTGTCAAAGGTACGGGAGTTTAGATCCCGCATAGAGTCAATCTATATAAAAAAATAAGTATCCTGTGAAAGGTAAAGCAGCTTACCGCACTGGCTTGGCGCTTCGCGCTGAATCCGCGATCCTCAGTAATAGGGGGGGGGACCTCGGCACTTTTGAACAGCACCCTCCAGGCGTCTTCGTGAGTCGTGTCGAAGAGCCTGTTCAGAGTTCGGTGCTGCGCCGGATTGAACTCCCACAAGTTGAACTCCCGTTGTTGGCACGGGAGTATCCGGCGGATGAGCATAACTTGGACTATGTTGACAAGCTTGAGCTTCTTGTCCACCATGTTTTGAATACATGTTTGGAGTCCGGTCAGCTCTTTCGAACTACCCCAGGACAGGCCCTTCTCTTTCCAGGAGGTGAGCCGCATGGGGATGTCAGATCGGAACTCGGGGGCCGCTGCCGATGCAGGGTCGCGCGGCTCGGTGATATATAACCACCTCGATTGCCACCCCTTTATGGTTTCCACAAAGAAGCCCTCGAGCCATGTTACATTGGGCATCTTTCCCACCATGGCGCCTCCGCACTCCGCCTGGCAGCTGCCCACCACCTTCGGTTTGACATTGAAGGTCCTCAGCCATAAGCCAAAGTGCGGCTTGATGCGGAGGAAGGCCTCGCACACGACGATAAACGCCGAGATGTTGAGGATGAAGTTCGGGGCCAGATCATGGAAATCCAGGCCGTAATAAAACATGATCCCCTGGACGAAGGGATGGAGAGGGAATCACAGTCCGCAGAGGAAATGGGTGAGGAATACTACCCTCTCATGGGGCATGGGGGTGGGGATGAGCTGCCCCTCATCTGGGAGCCGGTGCATGATGTCGTCGGATAGGTATCCGGCTCTCCTCAGTTTCTTGATGTCTCCCTCCATGACGGAGGAGACCATCCACCTGCCTCCCGCTCCGGACATGATTGGAGAAGGTCAAGGTGGGAAGTGTGGACTTTGGTACTAGAGCTTGAGTGTGCGAAAACGGATGGGCAAGGGAGGAAGAAGGCGTGGATAGAAAGGTGAACCCTTATCCCTTTATATGGGCGGACGAAACTAAGCGTCCCCACGTGCCTGGTAAAACTCACTTATCCCCCAAGCGCCGCAATTGATGGCGCGGTTGGGTTACCCACGCCTGTATTAATGAGAATCCCGTAATAAGGGGACACGATCTCTGCTTTGACAAGACATGACGAAAAACTGCCTCGCGTTATGTGCAGGGCTGGTTAAAAGAAACGGTTCGAATAATCACCAGGCCATGACGTAACATCATGCTGCCAAAACAAGCCAGCAAATTAGATATGCAAAAATATTATTCTCTCTACGGTGGAATGTGGAACTTATTTTGCAGGGTCGGACACTATCCTCGTATTCAAATTCTTCTGTGATGTATTCGGAGAAGGAACCCGCCTTGTAATGCCGAAGACAATACTGCGCGCCGGACTCATCGTCATTGAAGCCTGGTTCAGGGGCTACTGAGGGAGTCCTGGATTAGGGGGTCTCCGGATAGTCGGACTATCTCCATTGGCCGGACTGTTAGACTTTGAAGATACAAGATTGAAGACTTCGTCTCGTGTCCGGCTGGGACTCTACTTGGCCTGGAAGGCAAGCTAGGCAATAAAGATATGGATATCTCCTACTTTGTAACCGACCTTGTGTAACCCTAACCCTCTCCGGTGTCTATATAAACCGAAGGGTTTTAGTCCGTAGGAGAACAATCACAACATACAATCATACCATAGGCTAGCTTCTAGGGTTTAGCCTCTCTGATCTCATGGTAGATCTACTCTTGTACTACCCATATCATTGATATTAATCAAGTAGGACGTAGGGTTTTACCTCCATCAAGAGGGCCCGAACTTGGGTAAAACATCGTGTCCCCAGCCTCATGTTACCATCCGGCCTAGACGCACAGTTCAGGACCCCCTACCTGAGATCCGTCGGTTTTGACACCGACACTCCGGTTTATGAAATTTACATACTTGTATATCTTTATCCCATTGGACCTTGTGCACCACCATGAATGATTGTTAAACCGGTACTTCTTTTCAGCCTCTCACTTGCAATGGCCAAGCAGTTTTATGCCTGCAACTGGGCTGCCTCCCGGGTTACCGAAGAACAGCTTAGTGGAATGGTCAAAATTGGTACCTTACCAAAAAAGAGTGATATCTGATGGCGAGTTCCTGGACCGGAGAACCCTCCTACTCCCAAACAGGGTGAAGCAGTGGTATTTGTTGATCACATAGGTCATTGCTTCAAACCGTCCGGGTGAAAGTTTTTTTGGGATGTGCTTGCCAGTTTTCAGCTCCACCCTCAAGATATCGGACCCAACTCGGTATCTAATATATGCAACTTCCAAGTCTTCTGTGAAGTGTACTTACAAGAAGAGCCAATGGTTGAGTTGTTCCGAGACTTCTTTCATCTGAACCGGCGTACTGAATTCGTAGACGGTCCCAACACTAAACTTGGCAGCGTCTCCATTCAGAAAAGGAAAGAAGTTGAATTTCCTCATGCTAAGTTGCATAGTCACCCGAAAGACTGGAACCAAACTTGGTTCTATTGTAAAGACACCTCCCTTGAAGATGAGAACCCTCTGTCGGGTTACCAACTTCCGTGCTCACCGGCTCGCCAATACTCATCCACTACTGCAACTTCTAAGTGCCCAAGAACGGGCCTCGTATGCCCCTCAACTTGCCAAGCTCTGAGCCTTTATGGTCAACGGTTTCTCAGGTGTAGACTTTGTCCGCTGCTGGATATCCTGGAGCATCCTACCATTAAGTCGCCGCACCGGTTTAATGTGCGAGTATACTGGCAACATAGAAGACTCCCAGCGCCATATCAACATTCAGCTAATAGACAAAGAAGTAACAGAGTCTGTCAAAAAGATATTGAATGAATCGAAGGTTGTCTGTCGCCAAACCGGATTAAACCCCTTTTATACTAAAAACAAACCGCCTGCTGTAAGTATTATCCTCCACTTTACACTTGATATCCTTGTACTGTATAAGCTTTGAATATCCTTTGCCCCTCTTTTAAACAGGGTGATGATCCGTTCTAGAAAAGGAAGCCTCAGGAGAAAGTGGCAAAGCCTTCCCGTCCTAAAACAAAAGCCATCAAGAAAACCTCAAAGCGGAAGGCAGCTGAACGCATCAGCATGGAACTGGATGACGACCCGGATGAACCGGAAGTTGAGGTAGAACTTGATTCACTTGGTTCCCTTTTCATGCATCTCATTGAGAATGATATATATCAAGAGGACGTGGAGGGCAGCCAAATTGACGATTTAGAGGTAATTACCCTTTCCTCCGGTTCAGACTCTGTGCCAACACAAAAAATCCGTCAAGCAGTCCGGAAAGTAAGCTTTTCTCATCCTCTTGCTTATTTGGACCCAATATTTATTTTGAAGACGCAGCAACACGAGGCTCGCCGCACCACCCGGCATAGCGGCCAACAGGTCACGTCCGCCGGTTTACCTGACACCCTAGTTCGAAAGCATCGATCTAAGGTCTCACCCACTTCTGACAATTCTTATCCCAAGGCAGGTTATTTCCGACAACCTCTTAATCCCTCTGATTTGAATTATCAGGTGACACCTCCCTCATCCTCTGGCGAGTCAACAGTGACCCAACTTCCTCCTCTCAAAACTGTAGCTGGGTAAGTACTTGAACCCCTTCTTTGAATGTTTCCATACTTTGTATGCTATGATTAACTTTCACATGTTTTCTGTTTTTAGAGCCAAAGCCAGACCCAACAAAAAGGCTCGGGTGAACAACCCGCCCGAAGTGCAGGTGGTTCCTGAACCAGAGCAAACTGTTGAACCGGAGGGTCCCAATCCTGGAGCTACTTTTGATGAGCCACCCCCTCAAGATCACAATATCAATGAACAACCAGAAGTTGACATTGCTATGCCTGATGCTGAACCGGCAGATCCAATCCGGGCTGATGACATGTCTTCTAGTCCGGTGAGAGCTACTGAAACTCCATCAACTCTAGAAAAAGCTGCTGGAGACAAAGAAGGCGAGGTTATCATTACTGGCATTGGTCACACCTCTCCTGGCCATCCAGTAATCTTGGCCAAACACAGTGCCAAGGAAGAGCGTGCTACCAGGGAAAAAGGCAAATGGAGCACTGACTTGTCAAGCTACGCCCATCTCAGCGCTCAAGAACTCCACTCCGGCTTTCTAAATCGTCTGTACTCAAACCGTGATTATGAAGCCGGTTTGGTGAACCTGATGAAAGAGCGCTATGAGGTATTTTCATCACTTTCCTTTCTTGAATCTAAAGTACAATCATCAACCCAAGTAGCCCCCAAGGGCCGGTTTATGATGACAATCATAAACCGGGACTATATAATGCCTTAACTTTTACAGACTTGTCCTCCGTATACCAACTGATCGTTTGAAGTAAATCAGACGTGATCATTATATTCCTGTAGTTTTTTTACCTGTGTAGCCCCCAAGGGCCGATTGAGCTTTGCGAGGTAAACTAGGTCTTGAATCAATACATCAGCTTTGAACAGATGTACATTAGCCCCCAAGTGTTAAGGATAATGCTTGCATTGTACTTGAGACTTGTGAAAAATATGTTGACGATAGAACAAATAGGCATTAGCCCCCAAGTACAAAGTGCATAATTTGTTATATGCTTGGTACTTCATAACCTGTTTTTGATTATATATCTCACCTTTTGTAGGCTGAGCTGAATAAGAAGGATGCTCAAACCGTAGACCTTCAAGAGAATGTAAAATCTCAACAAGCAGAGGCTGCCAAAGCCAAAGAAGAGCTGACCAATGCCTTAGCAGCTATGGAGAAGTTGAAAGAAACCTTTGATAAAGAGCGTGCAGACTGGGAGATGGAAAAGGCCGGTTCAACAAAGAAGGCCGAGGACGCAGAGGTAGCCCTGAAACCGGTGGTTGACGAATTGACCGGCTTGACGCAACAGATTAACGTCATGACTTTCGATGTGTTTTGGTAAGTGCCTCCTCTTGTAGTTCATAAGATCTTATCAATTACCAGTTTACTAATGCTAAACCATGACAGGGAACCACATTGCTCATCTGGGCTCTGACATGCGGATGAAACTTAAAGCGGCCTACACCTTGATAGAACAGGTATTCTCGGGATCCCAGTGAGCCATTTGTACTGCAGCGTATAACAAGCCTCCTCCATCGCTGATAAAGGAAACTATTGAAAAGCTGGCCATGCTACCTGCCCGGATCAACGAACTGAAGAGAGCAGCCGCAAGATCAGGAGTGCTGACCGCGCTAATCCGGGCCAAGGCATGGATTCTAGATCTTGAACTGGCATATATCATCAAAGGGTATCCCGGCGTGAAAGAGGACGGCTCCGACTTCAACAAAGACGATCTTCGAAGGCTGAGAAAGGAGATGCGACCAATAGCACGTAAACTAGCGGAGGACACAGATTTATCTCATTTCCAGCCGGTTTATGATGCTGAACGAAAAAGATAGCCCGCGGTGATCCATAATGTTGAAGATCTTGTGCCTCCAATCCGTAAGCATACTTATGCTCCTGACATTGACCCCTCCAGTCTTATCCATGAAGAGGCAGTTTTTCAAGCTTTAACCGGAATCGATTGGTCGACGGTTGATTTCCAGCGTCTGGGGAGGGATGAAGAGGATGTGACCACACAAGATGATCCTCAATCGTCAAGCCAACCTGATGAGGAATCTTAAACCGGAGGCTGGTTTATCATTTTACAGTCTGCCACTTCTTGAAAACAATTATTCAATTTGGGCCGTTTGAAGCGCCTTGTAATAGGATAGTAGGAACACCTTTATCTGCCATGCCATCGAGCATGCTTGTTTTGCTTGATACCTTGAAAACTTGTTCCACTTTTGGGATCTATTTATGCATAGTCCGTTATGATTTACGTTCCTGCATATAAGAACTTGAAAGTGTCCTAGTGGTTTACCATTGGACGGGTCATGATGCCCAAAAATATATACATAACTTGGAGGGATAACCAAGATTTGTATTAACCAGATAAAATAAATGATATCTGTGTCATACCTCATTGGATGACCAACTGCTTGTATGGTAAAGGTGAAAAACACCAATCCGGAGTGTTGATGACTCCTTGCCCTCTTGCCGGTTCATATAAAACCATATTGGGATGTGATAGCCACTGATTTGTTCATATAATGCCGGTGACATCTAGTCAAAACTAGACCGGAGCAACATACTACCGGTTTAAAATTGATCATGTACTAACTTTTCATGGGCTGCCAGGCCCTGAATCGAGGCTTTTCATGGGCTGCCAGGCCGTGGATCGAGGCTTTTCATGGGCTGCTAGGCTGCTGAGTTAAAGCATTTTGCAAAGCCTTTGAAGATGGACCTCAATCTTTAACCAATCACTATTTTAACTTTGACAAGTTCAGGGTCCATCGGATTGACTTGTCAAACATTCGATGGGTCATACCAGGTTTACCTGGATGGAGTGGCTTACTTTAAGAGGCAGGATAACCCGGGGTTTTAGTTGAATACACCTGGCTTCCAATCCTGGCTTGATAGCCTATTACAAGGGTACAAGCTCGTTGTTCTTTGAGAAGCAAGGAGCTCCCAGGTAATATTTGAGCTATGCTTAGTGGTTACCTATGTTTGAGTTGTGCTTGATGCTACAAACTCTCTTTGGTTCCACATAATTTCCTTTTGGCTTCAAGCCTATCAAGAGGTGTAGCTATGGTGTGAAGACAACCAAGCCCCCTAGTGATATCCCTTTTTGGTTTTAAACCGATCAAGAGGTGTAGCTATGATTCGTATACGACCAAGCCCCCTAGTGACTTTCTTTATATCTGTGTGGCCATATGGGTCGGGTTAACAAAACTTCGCTTTGTCCGAAGAAAACCCCTGTGAAACCACACATGATGTAAAAAAGGAACAGAGACCCCGCTTTAGCCGAGGCTCCGGTTTATCATATAATATATACATTGTCATAAGTATGTACATAAGAAGAGCCTGTGGCTCAAGTATAGTAAGGCCGAAGAAGGGCTATATTCCACGGCCGCTTGGTCTCCTCCTCTGATTTACGTGAGTCTTTGTGCTCTCGAACATCAATGAGGTACTATGACCCGTTGTGCCGATTTTGGCTGACCACAAAAGGTCCTTCCCAAGGTGGGGATAACTTGTGCATATCAGTCTGATCCTGGATGAGCCGGAGCACCAGATCACCTTCTTGAAAAGTTCTAGTCTTAACTCGGCGGCTGTGATAATGTCGGAGATCTTGTTGATAAATCGCCGAACGTGCTGCCGCTAAATCACACTCCTCATCTAATAGGTCTAGTGAGTCCTGATGTGCTTTCTCATTCTTAGCTTCAACATAAGCCGTCACACGGGGTGAATCATGATGGATGTCACTAGGGAGAACCACCTCCGCTCCGTAAACCATGAAGAAAGGTGTGTAACCCGTAGATCTGTTAGGTGTGGTGTTGATACTCCATAACACAGAAGGTAACTCCTCCACCCAACAACCCGGTGTCCGCTTTAAAGGAACCATATGCCGAGGTTTAATACCTCTACAAATTTCTTGATTTGCCCTCTCTGCTTGACCATTAGACCGGGGGTGAGCCACTAATGCTACATCAAGCCGGATGTGCTCACGTTGGCAAAATTCCTCCATCTCACCCTTTGACAGATTAGTACCATTATCAGTTATAATACTGTGTGGGAAACCAAACCGGAATATCACCTTTTTGATGAATTGAGCCGCCGTGGGTGCATCACACTTACTGACTGGCTCTGCTTCTACCCATTTGGTAAACTTGTCAACTTCCACTAACAGGTGGGTCTTTTTGTCCTTGGATCTCTTGAAGGGTCCAACCATATCGAGCACCCAAGTTGCAAACGGCCAAGTAATTGGAATCATTCTCAACTCCTGAGCCGGAACATGAGCGCGGCGTGCAAATTTTTGACAACCGTCACACCTTTTGACTAAATCCTTAGCATCAGCATGAGCTGTCAACCAATAGAAACCGTGACGAAAAGCCTTAGCCACCAAGGATTTTGAACCGGCGTGGTGACCACAATCTCCTTCGTGGATTTCTCACAAAATCTCACAACCCTCTTGAGGAGACACAACGTTGAATTGCTCTTGTGACGCTGTAACGATGTAACTCCCCATTGATTATGGTCATTGACTTGGAACGCCGGATTATCTACCGGGCCAAGGTTTCGTCCTCCGGTAACTCGCCCCGGTTCATGTAAGCCAAGTACGGGACTGTCCAATCCGGTATAACATGCAAAGCTGCCACCAATTGGGCCTCCGGGTCAAGAATAGCCAACTCCTCCTCTGTGGGTATCTTTACCGACGGATTATGCAGTACGTCGAGGAAGACATTAGGTGGCACCGGTTTACGCTGAGAGCCTACGCGACTTAAAGCGTCCGCCGCTTCATTCTTTCGCCGGTCTATATGGTCAACTTGATAACCCTTGAAATGACCAGCCACTATGTCCACCTTTGTCGATATGCAGCCATGAGTGGGTCCTTAGAATCCCAAGTGCCAGATACCTGTTGGGCCACCAGGTCCGAGTCACCGAAGCACTTAACCCGGCTTAAGTTCATCTCCTTAACCATCCGAAGACCGTGGAGTAAGGCCTCGTACTCAGCTGCATTGTTAGTACAAGGAACATTAAGCGAAGAACATAACAAAACTTGTCACTTCGTGGGGAAGGTAATATGACTCCAGCCCCTGAGCCCTCCAATTTCCTGGACCCATCGAAATGAATAGTCCAATAAGTGTTATCTGGCTTTTCCTCTGGTGCCTGCAACTCTGTCCAATCATTGACGAAGTCCATGAGTGCTTGAGATTTGATCACTGTGCGAGGTGTATACTTGAGCTCGTGAGATCTAAGCTCAATGGCCCACTTAGCAATCCGGCCAGTTGCTTCCCTGTTTTGAATGATATCTCCCAGAGGGGCTGAACTAACCAGTGTGATAGGATGACTCTGAAAATAATGCTTGAGCTTCCGGCTTGCCATAAACAACCCATACACCAGCTTCTGCCAATGCGGATACCTCTGCTTTGATTCGATAAGCACCTCACTGATATAATAAACCGGCCGTTGAACCAGATACTCCTTTCCAGCCTCCTTGCGCTCCACAACTATAGCCACACTAACAGCCCGGGCATTAGCAGCCACATAGATCAGTAAAGGCTCTTTATCAAATGGAGCCGCAAGCACAGGCGGTTCAGCTAAGTGCCTCTTTAGATCCTCAAACGCTTTATCAGCCGCGTCACTCCAGACAAAGTCATCCGTTTTCTTTAGAATCTAATATAGAGGGATAGCCTTCTCCCCTAGATGACTAATAAACCTACTGAAAGCCGCAATCTGGCTCGCCAGACGCTGAACGTCATTGATACACGCCGGTTTAGGCAAAGAGGTGATAGATGTGATCTTCTCTGGATTAGCCTCAATGCCCCTGTTTGCCACCAGAAAACCAAGGAGCTTGCCTACTGGAACACCAAAGACACATTTGTCCGGATTAAGCATCATCTTATAAACCGGAGGTTGTCAAAAGTCTCCCTCAAGTCATCTATCAGTGTTTCATTCTTCCTGTACTTAACCACAATATCATCCACATATGCATGAACATTGCGCCCAATCTATTTATGAAGACAATTCTGAACACAACGCTGATAAGTCGCATGGGCACTCTTAATCCCAAAGGGCATGGAGACATAACAGAAGGCTCCAAAGGGAGTTATAAAGGCTGTCTTCTCCTGGTCCTTAACTGCCATTTTGATCTGATGATAACTAGAATAAGCATCCAGAGAACACAAACGGTCACAACCTGCCGTAGCATCAATAATCTGATCAATATGAGGGAGGGCAAAAGGATCAGCTGGACAGGCCTTGTTCAAGTCTGTGTAGTCCACACACATACGCCAAGTGTCGTTTTTTTAAGAACCAGCACCAGATTAGCTAGCCACTCCGGGTGAAAAACCTCCACGATAAACCCTACGGCCAACAGCCGAGCTACCTCATCGCCAATAGCCTTACGTCTTTCTTCGTTGAAGCAGCGGAGAAACTGCCTGACCGGTTTGAACTTAGGATCTATATTAAGTGTGTGCTCAGCGAGCTCCCTCGGTACACCTGGCATGTCAGAAGGCTTCCATGCAAAGATGTCCTGGTTATCACGGATGAACTCGATGAGCGCGCTTTCCTATTTGGGATCCAGGTTAGTGCTGATGTTGAACTGCTTGGACGAATCGCCAAGAACAAAATCAAACATCTTAGTGTTTGTGGCTGATTTAAACTTCAACGCCGGATCGTGCTCCATAGTTGGCTTTTTCAAAGAAGTCATGTCTGCCAGATAAACCTTGTCTTTATAAAACTTCAGCTCTTCTGTGGCACAAACCGACTCAGCGTAAGCCGCATCGCCTTCCTCACATTCCAAAGCGGTCTTCCTGCTCCCATGTACTATGATGGTCCCCTTATGAGCAGGCATCTTAAGCTGCAGGTAAACATAACACGGCCTTGCCATGAACTTGGCATAAGCCGGTCGCCCAAACAGGGCGTGATACGGACTCTTGATTTTCACCACCTCAAAAGTCAATGTTTCTGACCTCGAATCATGATCATCTCCAAAGGCCACCTCTAGGGCTATCTTGCCCACTGGATACGCAGACTTATCGGGCACCACGCCATGAAAAACGTTGTTCGATGGTTTAAGATTCTTATCCATCAACCCCATACGGCGGAAGGTATCATAGTAAAGAATATTGATATTGCTTCCCCCATCCATAAGCACCTTGGTGAACTTATACCCCCAACCTGAGGTGCCACCACTAGGGCCAGATGACCCGAATTATCAACCCGAGGTAGTGATCCTCTCTACTCCATAAAATGGGTTGCTCAGACCAGCACAAATATTGAGGCACTGCCGGTTCAACAGAGTTCACGGCCCTCTTGTGAAGCTTCTGATCACGCTTGCATAAGCTAGTGGTGAAGACATGATACTGCCCACTATTCAACTGCTTTGGATTGCTCTAAAAACCTGACTGTTGCTGCTGCCGATTCCCCTGATGGTTATAACCTCCCTGGTTGCCCTGGTTCCCTTGATTGCTATGTCCGGTTTGATTGCCTTGAAAACCTGAACCGGAGCTGCTGCCTCCATAACCTGGCCCATAAAAGCCACCTCCTGAACCGCCAGGCGAGCCATTGTCGTATTAGAACATATTGGAGTTCTTGAAGTCTCGCATGATGTAACAATCCTTCCAAAGATGTGAAGCTGGCCTCTCCTTCGATCCATGCTTTGGACAAGGTTGATTTAAGAGGCGCTCCAGATTGGGGCCTGACCCTCCGCCCCTCTGGGGCTGTTTGCCTTTACGACACTGACTGTTATCCTGAGCATTAGTGTTAGCCACAAAGTCCAAACTATTGTCTGCTTTGCGCTTACCATTGTTCCCATGACCTGCCGGGTTATGCTGTTGTCCTTTGGTGTTGCCGTTCTTCTTCCCTTTTCCCGGTTTGTCCTCCTCTGACTCAGGGTCCTTGGTACTATCTGAATCGGTGTATTTCACCAAAGCGGCCATAAGGGTTGACATGTCATTGCAGTGACGCTTGAGCCTCCCTAGCTTCAACTTTAATGGCATAAACCGGCAGTTGCCCTCCAACGTCAAAATTGTTGTATCTGCATTAATGTGGTCTGATGAATGCAAAATAGCTGAGACTCGCTTCACCCAATGCGTATTATACTCCCCCTCCTCTTGAACACAAGAGGCTAGGTCCACAATTGACATAGGTTGCTTACATGTATCTTTGAAATTGTGGATAAACTGGTGCTTTAGCTCAGCCCATGATCCGACAGAGTTAGCTAGTAAGCTCTTTAACTAGATTCGAGCTGTCCCCTCCAACATCATGGTGAAGTATTTAGCACACACTGCTTCATCCACATCCAGCATCTCCATCGCCATCTCATAACTCTCCACCCATGACTCCGGTTGCAAACCGGCGGTGTAATTGGGCACCTTACGAGGCCCCTTAAAATCCTTTGGCAGTCGCACATTACGCAAAGCTGGGGTAAGACACGGCACCCCTAAAGAACTATAGACCACGCCTGGCTCCACTGAAGCGGTCAGGAGAACCGGAGTAGGTTGACGAGCTGCATGCAGAGCTGCTAACTCGGCTTCTCGACGTGCACGACCATGATCCAGCACATCCTGCGCAATAGCACCTCCACCTGCCGGGTTGTGCCCTCGCGGCGAGTTACGGTGACGTGCACTGCTTGATATAGCCGGTTCATCCTCAATGTGCCTCCTGTAGCTCCGACTCGGACGGGGGATGGAATGAATCCTCTCTATACTATGCGAATAAGCCTGCTGCTGGTTTAAAGCTGTTTGAAGGAGCTCTCTGGCCCGTCGTGTCTCAATCACCACTGGTGACTCGCCGTCAGCTGGGAGTGCTGCCAATCGTGAAGCGGCAACCACAATGTTGTCTAACGGGTTGGAGTAATGCCCCCGGGGCGTTGGAACATACTGCGGTATAACGTTGTTCTGACGAGGCGGGTCCATCGTGTGTGGCTGAACCGGCGCTCCTATTTCCGGAGCCTCCGTTTGGTTTACCACTGGCTGGTTACTGGTTCCGGCTCCTGGCATGTTGAAGAGATTTCTTGGCTCATAACCCAGCGGGAGGTGCGACTAGTATCTTCTTCTCATGAACTCATCTGAGGCATTCTGGTCCAACATAAGCTCGTAGGCCCGAGCTTCCAACTCGGCCCGTTCTGTAGCCATCCTGGCGTTCCCTGCCGCCAGGTCTGCTTTAGCCTGAGTTATCTGATCTTTCACCTTTGCAATCTCTGCGTTGTGCTGATCTCGGGCTGTCGCGTCCACCTCCGTGGCCATCAATGTTGCCAAAGCATCGAATAAATCAGACAAAACCTGAGCAGGAGGCGGCACAGAGCCCCCTGCTCCAGCTGGTGTTGCTGTTGCTGAACCGGAGAACATTGCCGCGGCGGTAGAAGAGTGTTGTGCTGGTTGTGTTCCGGCCATGAAGACAGTGACCCGGTTTGGCAGATCGAGGGGGTCCGGAATACTATTGCCATCGGAACCTCCGCTAATCCGGCCGTCCTGCAGCTAATACAGCGACTCGGTCTCTCTAGTCAAAGACTCGTCATCAGAACAGAGAACGGTTTCTCCACCAGATGTCGGTCCATCCTCATACTCTGCTCCATGGATGACACCTACGAAAACATGCCTTGCTGCGGGCTGAAACGGGGCAGGGCTCGCACGCTGAGCCATCTTGATGATGTCGGTGCAGGTGTCTGGCTCAGGGCCCAGTTCGCCGATCTTGCCGATGAAGATGTGATTCCCACCAAAGGGGACTCGGTACCCGTATTCGATTGAACCAGCCTCGGGACCCCATCCTGCGTCGTTGATGTAGAGCTTGCCGCGACGACTCTTTGTCATCCGGCCCATAGCGTATCCCTTGAGACCTTTGAAGCTGCCCTTCAAGAACTCGAAACCATCGTGCGATAGCCCCACGGTGGGCGCCAACTGTCGTGGGTTTGTCACGACAGATGTCCTCGTGAAAGGACTTAGTCGGGTAGCCATCGCTACGGGTTAGCTTGAAGGGGTTAAACCGGACAAGGGACATGAGGGATTTTATACTAGTTCGGCCCCTTCGACGAAGGTAAAAGCCTATGTCTAGTTGTGATTTGTATTGCTAGGGTTTCGATGATGAGGGAGCGAATCTGCTTTGCCTGGCTCTCGAGTTGTCATCTATTGTCCCGAAACCACCGTCGGGTCGCCCCTTTATATACATAGGTTGATGCCCGCCAGTTTATAGAGTGCCGAGGCCAGATCATAAACGCGTCTGGCTCAGTCTCTATTCCTTCTAACTTACAATACAAGTTACATGAAAGAGTCGGTTTACATCTACAGGCTTTAACTTGCCTTTGGGCCTTGGGCCTTCGTAAAGCGCCACCATCCTCACGTCTTTGTGGGCTTCTATGTTCATGGAGTTAACCCGGTCACTCCTAGCCTGTTTACATCTAGTAGTCATATCCCCAACACATGGGAATTATTATCAAGCTAGTTTTCATCATGCTCATATGATTCACATTCGTTACTTTGATAATTTGATACGTGGGTGGACCGGTGCTTGGGTACTGCTCTACTTGGAAAGCATCCCACTTATGATTAACCCCTCTCGCAAGCATCCGCAACTACAAAAGAAGAATTAAGGTAAACCTAACCATAGCATGAAACATATGGATCCAAATCAGCCCATTACGAAGCAACACATAAACTAGGGTTTAAGCTTCTGTCACTCTAGCAACCCATCATCTACTTATTACTTCCCAACACCTTCCCCTAGGCCCAAACTATGGTGAAGTGTCATGTAGTCGACGTTCACATAACACCACTAGAGGAAAGACAACATACATCTCATCAAATATCGAATGAATACCAAATTCACATGACTACCTATAGCAAGACTTCTCCCATGTCCTCAGGAGCAAACGTAACTACTCACAAATCATATTCATGTTCATAATCAGAGGGGTATTAATATGCATAGAGGATCCGAACATATAATCTTCCACCGAATAAACCAACTAGCATCAACTACAAGGAGTAATCAACAATACTAGCAACCCATAGGTACCAATCTCAGGTTTCGAGACAAAGATCGGATACAAGAGATGAACTAGGGTTTGAGAGGAGATGGTGTTGGTGAAGATCTTGATGGAGATTGACTCCCTCCCGATGAGAGGATCGATGGTGATGATGATGGTGATGATTTCCCCCTCCCGGAGGGATGTTTCCGCGGCAGAACAGCTCCGCCGGAGCCCTAGATTGGTTCCGCCAAGGTTCTGCCTCGAGACGGTGGTGCTTCGTCCCGAAAATCTTCTTATGATTTTTCTAGGGAAAAAGACACCTTATACGAGAATATGGGCATCAGGGGGCTTCCAGGTGGCCCACGAGGCAGGGGGCGCGCCCAGGGGGTAAGGCGTGCCCTCCACCCTCCTGGACGGTGGGTGGCCCCCCTCTGGTGCTTCCTTCGCTATTTTTTATATATTCCAAAACTGACTTTCGTGGAGTTTCTGGACTTTTGGAGTTGTGCAGAATAGGTCTCTAATATTTGCTCCTTTTCTAGCCCAGAATTCCAGCTGCCGGCATTCTCCCTCTTCATGTAAACCTTGTAAAATAAGATAGAAAAGGCATAAGTATTGTGACATAATGTGTAATAACAGCCCATAATGCAATAAATATTGATATAAAAGCATGATGCAAAATGGAGTATCAACTCCCCCAATCTTAGACCTCGCGTGTCCTCAAGCGAAAGCCGATATCGAAAAATATGTCCACATGTTTATAGATAGAGGTGTCGATAAAATAAAATACAGACATTAGGGCATCATGATCATTCTTAGAATAGCAACATATATAGTCATATGATTTCTTATGCTAAAGTAACAATCTATTCATAATGTAAAGTATGAATCAGAAACTTCATTGAAAAACTAGCAAACTATAATCTCAGTCATTGAAGCAATTGCAATTTATCATAACATCAGAAAGAGTCAATATAAGAGCTTTTCAGCAAGTCCACATACTCAACTATCATTTAGTCTTTCACAATTGCTAACACTCACGCAATACTTATGGGTATGAAGTTTTAATCAGACACAGAGAAACATAGGGGCTTATAGTTTTGCCTCCCAACCTTTTATCTCAAGGGTAATGTCAACAATAATAGTTTATGATAACCCACATCCAATTGGATATATATATTAATAGTTTTTTGGTTGGATCTTTCCAACACATAGTGCTTGCCAAAGGATAAAGTATAAAAAGGAAAGATGAAGATCACCATGAGTCCTGTATAAGGTATAAGACAAAAATAAAAGATAGGCCCTTCGTAGAGGGAAGCATAGGTTGTCATGTGCTTTTATGGTTGGATGCACAAAAGCTTAATGCAAACGAACGTCACTTTATATTGCCACTTGTGATAGGGATCTTTATTATGCAGTCAGTCGCTTTTATTTCTTCCATATCACAAGCTCGTATGAAGCTTATTTTTTCCACACTAATAGATCATACATATTTAGAGAGCAATTTTTATTGCTTGCAACAATGATAACTTACTTGAAGGATCTTATTCAATCCATACGTAGATATGGTGGACTCTCATGGCAAAACTGGGTTTAAGGATATTTGGAAGCACAAGTAGTATCTCTACTTGGTGCAAAGAATTTGGCTAGCATGAGCGGGAAAGGCAAACTCAACATGTTGGATGATCCATGACAATATAATTTATTTCGGATATAAGAAAACATAACCCATTACGTTGTCTTCCTTGTCCAACATCAACTTTTTAGCATGTCATATTTTAATGAGTGCTCACAATCATAAAATATGTCCAAGATAGTATATTTATATGTAAAAACCTATCTTTCTTTATTAGTTCCTATTAATTGCAACGATGACCAAAACTATGTTTGTCAGTTCCCAACACCTTTTATTCATCATAATCTTTATATGTGAAGTCATTACTCTCCATAAGATCAATATGATCTCTTTTTTTTTCTTTTTATTCTCCCCCCTTTTTTTATTCCCTCAAGATCGTAGCAAGATAACCAAACCCTTGACTCAAAACTAATCTTTATTATATATAGCTCACGGACTCGACTACATAGCTAAGGATCAACACAAAAACTCAAAGCTAATTCATACTAAACTATATTCTACTAGATCAAGATATAACAAAAAGGATCGAACTAAGACAAACGGTAAAGATAGTAGTGTGATGGTGATAAGATACCAGGGCACCTCCCCCAAGATTCGCAGTTGCCAAGCGGAGTGCACATACCCATGTATTTATGTCTCTTTCTTCGGCGGTGGTGATGATGGAGTTGTTGATGATGTAGGCTTGTCGTCCATCTTCGAAGGCATAGGCCCACCATCATAGAAGGATGATGGAGTCTCTAGGATCCTCAAATTTGCAGCCAAACTCATCCTCTTGAATCTATATTCATACTCACAATTTTGGTTTTGCAGGACATAGATCTGGGATTGGAGGTGCTCGATTTTCTCATGAAGCTTGAAGATGGTCTACCCAATGTTCTTGGCATCCAGCTTGGGGTTGTTGGTGAACTCCGCGATCATCATGTGATTGGCATCGAGTCTGCATTCCACCATCCCATGGTACTTGAAAACTTGTTGCTCCATTAATTGCTTCGAGTCTTGTCTCGACGCTTCCGTTCCTCCTTGGTCACTCAACATCGCGGATGTGCAGCACCCCTCATGCATCTCAATGGTTTGAGGGTGTTGCAGCACCTTCGCGAGGTAGGGGTTGATGAGCTTCTCGAAAAACTTGTCCTTGGGGGCGCTTGAAGACGTCATGGTGATCTAGACCTGTCAGAAAACAGCTCAAAACAAAAGCAGGAGATATTTGCGTGGTACGGTGGTCAAAACCTTCGGGAGATTATATATTGATTTTTTACCAGCAAAAAGAAGTATCATGCAAGAAAACGGAATCTGGAGGGCACACAAGGTGCCCACGAGGTAGGGGGCGGACCCAGGGGGTAGGGCGCGCTCTCCACCCTCGTGGATGCCTTGTGTCCTTTCCGGACTACTTCTTATTTTCCTATTTTCCTAAATATTCCAAAATGGAGAAAAATTGCTATTAGAACTATTTTGGAGTCGGTTTACTTACGGTACCACATACCTATTCCTTTTAGGAGTCTGAAATGTTCTAGAAAGTGCCCCTTATCTACTCCTCTCGGGTTACGATATCAATAACATTGGATTCAACATTTATGCGATTACCTAAGATATGATGTTTGATTCTTTGACCGTTCACCACCTTCAGATTTGTGCCTTCGAAGTTGTTGATTTTTATGGCACCAGAACGATAGACCTCCTCGATAACATAAGGACCTTCCCATTTAGAGAGGAGTTTTCCTAGAAAAAATCTTAAAAGGGAGTTGTATAACAAAACATAATCACCTACATTAAACTCACGCTTTTGTATCCTTTTGTCATGCCATCTTTTAACCTTTCTTTAAACAGTTTGGCATTCTCATAGGCCCAGGTTCTCCACTCATCAAGTGAGATAATGTCAAATAGTTTCTTCTCACCGGCAAGTTTGAAATCATAATTGAGCTCTTTAATGGCCCAATATGCCTTATGTTCTAGTTCGAGAGGTAAGTGACATGCTTTTCCATAAACCATTTTATACGGAGACATACCCATAGGATTTTTATATGAAGTTCTATTGGCCCATAAGGCATCATCAAGTTTATTGGTACAATTCTTTCTAGATCTATTAACAGTCTTTTGGAAACTAATTTAATCTCTCTATTACTCAGTTCTACTTGACCACTAGACTGTGGGTGGTATGGAGATGCAATTCTATGATTAACATCATACTTACCAATCATTTTACGAAAAGCACCATGAATAAAATGTGAACCACCATCAGTCATTAATTATCTAGGGACTCCAAACCTCGGAAAAATAACTTCTTTAAGAATCTTAATAGAGGTGTTATGATCAGCACTACTAGGTGGAATAGCTTCTACCCACTTAGTAACGTAATCCACAGCAGCTAAAATATGTGTATACCCATTAGAGGAAGTACACGGTCCCATATAATCAAAGCCCCAAACATCAAATGGTTCAATAACAAGTGAATAGTCCATAGGCATTTCTTGACGTCTACTAATATTACCAATTCTTTGACATTCATCACAAGACAATACAAACTTACGGGCATCTTTGAAAAGAGTAGGACAATAGAAACCGGATTGCAATACCTTATGTGCAGTTCTATCTCCAACGTGGTGTCCTCCATAAGCCTCGGAGTGACACTTGTGTAGGATATGTTCATGTTCATGCTCAGGTACACAATGTCTAATAACACCATCTACTCCTTCTTTATAAAGGTGTGGGTCATCCCAGAAGTAATGTATTAAATCATAGAAAAACTTTTTCTTTTGCTGGTATGTGGAACTAGGTGGTATAAATTTAGCAACAATGTAATTAGCATAATCAGCATACCATGGAGCAGTATGAGAAGCATTTATGATAGCTAATTGTTCATCAGGAAAACTATCATCAATAGGGAGTGGGTCATCAAGCTAATTTTCTAACCTAGACAAGTTGTCTGCAACGGGGTTCTCAGCTCCCTTCCTATCAATAATATGCAAATCAAATTCTTGTAGCAAGATAACCCATCTAATAAGTCTAGGTTTAGCATCTTTATTTTCCATAAGGTATTTAATTTAGAATCAACATATAAGGTCTGAACTTATCACAAGCAAATACAACTGCAAAAAATTATTTTTCAGTAGTAGCATAATTTTTCTGGGCACTATCTAGAGTTTTACTAGGATATTGGATAACATTTAATTTCTTATCAACTCTTTGTCCTAGAACAGCACCTATAGCATAATCACTAGCATCACACATAATTTCAAAGGGTAAATTCCAATCAGGTGGCTGAACAATAGGTGCAGAAATGAAGGCTTTCTTAAGTATTTCAAATGCTTCTACACAATCATCATCAAAGACAAAAGGAACATCTTTTTTAAGAGATTAGTTAGAGGCCTAGAAATTTTTGAGAAGTATTTAATGAACCTCCTATAAAAACCGGCATGACCAAGGAAACTTCTTATACCTTTAATGTGCTTAGGACACGACATCTTTTCAATAACATCAACTTTAGCTTTATCAACTTCAATACCCCTTTCAGAAATTTTATGCCCCAAGACAATACCTTCATTAACCATAAAGTGGCACTTCTCCCAATTCAAGACAAGATTAGTTTCTTCACATCTCTGCAAAACTCGATCAAGGTTTCTTAACCAATCATCAGAAGAAGTTCCATACACGGAGAAATCATCCATGAAAACCTCAACAATCTTTTCACAAAAGTTAGAGAATATAGCAGTCATACATCTTTGAAAGGTAGCAGGTTCATTACATAAACCAAAAGGCATACGTCTATAAGCAAAGGTACCGAAAGGGCAAGTAAAAGTGGTCTTTTCTTGATCCTCTTTCGACACAGGTATTTGAGAGAAACCAGAATAACCGTCTAGAAAGCAAAAATGTGTATGTTTGGATAATCTTTCTAACATTTGATCAATAAAAGGTAAAGGGTAATGATCCTTTCTAGTTGCTTTTTTCAGTTTGTGGAAATCAATTACTATTCTACAACCTATAACAATTCTTTGTGGCATCAATTCATCTTTATCATTAGGAACAACAGTAATACCTCCCATCTTAGGGAAACAATGGACATGACTTACCCACTGACTATCAGCAACATGATAAATTATACATGCCTCTAGAAGCTTTAGTATTTCATTTCTTACCACTTCTTTCATCTTACGATTTAACCGTCGTTGGTGATCAACCACCGGTTTAGCATCTTTCTCCAATTTTATTTTGTGTTGTCATAGAGTGGGACTAATGCCCTTAAGATCATCAAGGGTATATCCAATAGTAGCACGGTGCTTCTTCAGAGTTTTCAATAATCTCGCTTCTTCCCGCTCTGAAAGGTTAGCACTAATAATAACAGGTTATATCTTCTTTTCATCAAGATAAGCATATTTAAGAGTATCAGGTAATGGTTTAAGCTCAAACATGGGATCACACTTGGGTGGAGGAGGATCCCCTGGAATTTCAACAGGTAAGTTGTGTTTCAAAATAGGTACTTGTTTAAAGAATACTTCACCTATTTCCCTTCTTTCATTCATAAATATATCATTTTCATGGTCTAGCAAATGTTGTTCTAAAGGATCATTAGGAGGCATGGAAATAGAAGCAAGACCAATAATTTCATCTTTACTAGGCAATTCTTTATCATGGGGTTGTCTACGCAATTTACCAAAATTAAAATCATGACACATACCCCCTAAACCAACAGTAACGATATCCTTTTTGCAGTCTATCTTAGCAATAACAATATTCAAGAAGGGTCTAAAAATATAATGGGACAAAAGTCATCTTGTGGGGAACTAAGAACAAGAAAATTAGTAGGATATTTAACTTTCCCACACAAGACTTCAACATCTCTAACAATCCCAATTGGTGAAATAATATCTCTATTGGCAAGCTTAATTGTAACATCAATATCTTCTATCTCAGCAGGTGCAATATCATGCATAATTTATTTGTATAAGGAATGAGATATTGCACTCGCACTAGAACCCATTTCACATAAGACATGATAGCAATGGTCTCCTATTTTAACAGAAACAACAGGCATGCCTACAACAGGTCTATGTTTATCTTTAGTATCAAGTCTAGCAATTCTAGTAGCTTCATCACAAAAGTAAATAACATGCCCATCAATATTATCGACCAAATCATCTTTAACCATAGCAATACTAGGTTCAACTTTAATTTGCTCCGGGGGTGTAGGTGTTCTAGCATTACTCTTACGAACCACAGTTGAAGCTTTAGCATGATCTTTATTCTAACAGGGAAAGGTGGTTTCTCAATATAAGCGGTAGGAACAATAGGATCAACATAATAAGTGATAGTATTTTCTTCAACTTTAATAGGTTCAACTATTTTTACTTCAATGGGAGGATGATATTTATACCACTTCTCCTTAGGTACATCAACATGAGTAGCAAATGATTCACAGAAAGAAGCTACTATCTCAGTGTCAAGTCCATATTTAGTGCTAAATTCACGAAAAGCATCGGTATCCATAAAAGATTTAACACAATCAAACTTAGGTGTTATACCTGACTCCTTACCTTCTTCAAGTTCCCAATCTTCAGAGTTGTGTTTAATTCTTTCCAATAAATCCCACCTGAATTCAATAGTCTTCATCATAAAAGAACCGGTATAAGAAGTATCGAGCATGGAGCAATTATTGAGAGAAAGCCGAGCATAAATTTTTTGAATAATAATTTCTCTTGAGAGCTCATGATTGGGGCATGAATATAACATTGACTTAATCCACCCCAAGCTTGAGTGATACTTTCTCCTTCGCGAGGCAAAAGTTATATATATAATTACGATCACGATGAACCAGATGCATAGGATAAAACTTCTGATGAAATTCCAATTTCAATCGGTTGTAGTTCCATGATCCAATATCATCACATAGCCTAAATCATGTCAATGCATTTCCCTTCAAAGATAAAGGGAACACCTTCTTCTTGATAACATCCTCAGGCATACCTGCAAGCTTAAATAATCCACAAACTTCATCCACATAGATTAGGTGCATATCGGGATGTAATGTTCCATCTCCTGTAAAAGGATTAGCTAGCAGTTTCTCTATTATACCCGAAGGAATTTCAAAGTAAACATTTTCAGTACGTTTAGTAGGTTGAGGAGCAACTCTTTGCTCTACTGGTTGGGGTGAAGATACCCCGAACAAACCACTCAAAGGATTATTTTCCATACTAACAAGTGATAGTAAATTTCAGCACACTATATAAATTTTTCCTTACCAAATTCCACCTACCAAAGGAGCTGCACTCCCTAGCAACGACGCCAGAAAAGAGTCTTGATGACCCACAAGTATAGGGGATCTATCATAGTCCTTTCGATAAGTAAGAGTGTCGAACCCAACGAGGAGCAGAAGGAAATGACAAGCAGTTTTCAGTAAGGTATTCTCTGCAAGCACTGAAATTATCGGTAACAAATAGTTTTGTGATAAGGTAATTCGTAACGGGTAACAAGTAAAAAAAGTAAACAAGGTGCAGCAAGGTGGCCCAATCATTTTTGTGGCAAAGGACAATCCTGGACAAACTCTTATATAAAGGAAAATGCTCCCGAGGACACATGGGAATTATCGTCAAGCTTGTTTTCATCGTGCTCATATGATTCGCGTTCGTTACTTTGATAACTTGATATGTGGGTGGCCCGATGCTTGGGTACTGACCTTCCTTGGACAAGCATCCCACTTATGATTAAGCCCCCATCGCAAGCATCCGCAACTACGAAAGAAGAATTAAGGTAAACCTAACCATAGTATGAAACATATGGATCCAAATCAGCCCCTTACGAAGCAATGCATAAACTAGGGTTTAAGCTTCTATCACTCTAGCAACCCATCATCTACTTATTACTTCCCAATGCCTTCCCCTAGGCCCAAACAATGGTGAAGTTTCATGTAGTCGACGTTCACATAACACCACTAGAGGAAAGACAACAAACATCTCATCAAAATATTAAACGAATACCAAATTCACATGACTACTTATAGCAAGACTTCTCTCATGTCCTCAAGAACAAACGTAACTACTCAGAAATCATATTCATGTTCATAATCAGAGGGGTATTAATGTGCATAAAGGATATGAACATATAATCTTCCACCGAATAAACCAACTAGCATCAACTACAAGGAGTAACCAACACTACTAGCAACACACATGTACCAATCTTAGGTTTCGAGACAAAGATCGGATACAAGAGATGAACTAGGGTTTGAGAGGAGATGGTGCTGGTGAAGATGTTGATGGTGATTGACTCCCTCCCAATGAGAGGATCGATGATGATGACGATGGTGACGATTTCCCCCTCCTGGAGGGATGTTTCCCTGGCAGAACAGCACCGCCGGAGCCCTAGATTGGTTCCGCCAAGGTTCTGCCTCGAGACGGCGGCGCTTCATCTAAAAAACCATCTTATGATTTTCTCTAGGGAAAAAGACACCTTACACCAGAAGATGGGCATCGGGGGGCTTCCAGGTGGCCCACGAGGCAGGGGGCGCGCCCAGGGTGGTAGGGCGCGCCCTCCACCCCCGTGGATGGTGGGTGGCCCCCCTCTGGTGCTTTCTTCACCCAGGATTTTTTATATATTCCAAAACTAACTTTCGTGGAGTTTCAGGACTTTTGGAGTTGTGCAGAATAGGTCCCTATTATTTGCTCCTTTTCCAGCCCAGAATTTCAGGTGCCAACATTCTCTCTCTTCATGTAAACCTTGTAAAATAAGAGAGAAAATGCATAAGTATTGTGACATAATGTGTAATAACAGCCCATAATGCAATAAATGTCGATATAAAAGCATGATGCAAAATGGTCGTATCACATACACGCAACTCTAATCTTATTCGTCCTTGATGTCTTTGACATCGCTCGCACAGTTCGTCTTATTTTCCACGTATCACTGTGTCAGCCTCTGTTCGCATCCCTCAGCAAGCTCTGCTCGCCGTTAGGCGCCGCAGCATGCTCTTCTCGCGTCCGTCGGCGTGCTTGGCTTGTGGACAGCTTTTCCTTGCGCGTTCAACTGCTATATGCATATATATATATATATATATATATATATATATGGTTGCTCTCCATTGAGGCGACCGCGGAGCGCTCTTCTCGCGTCCCTCCGCGCGCGCTCTGCCAGCGGTTGGGCGTGCGCATGATCACGTCGGGGGCCCCATATGCATGCGGTTGCGCCGCAAGCGTTGGCACGCAATGTAGTTATGTGCGGCACGATGGAGTTACGCGCTGCAAATTAGAACTGCCATCAGGGCCTGCCGATATTCCTGGCCATCCGGCTTCCCCTTTAATTCCCGCATTATAACCTTAGTCTCCTCAACCTTTCGACCGCGCCCCACAATACAACAAGCACACCCACGACGACACATAGAGAGGGGATGTCCAGTGGAGCTCCAATGGAGTTCGGTGAGCATAGAGTGGAGACCCACGCGAGGGAGACAGATCTCTCGGTGGTGTACACCATCGACCCAGTCGTGGTGGACGACTACATCAACAACGTTGAGCAGTTTCTTGCTTGAGACAAGTACAAGGTGGTCCACATCGACCTTCAGTACACCGCCGGTCGTCCCGGCATAGATCAGAAGGTTGTTGTCGCCTAGTTGTGCGGGTGCCATCATGTCCTAATATACCACTACTGCATGGCCACAGAGCCTTACGACCGTTTAAACAGGTTTGTCAACAGCACCGACTACAAGTTCGCCATGATGGAAACCACCGACGATGTAAACGCGCTCAGTTTTACGGGCTTGGCCTGCAAGAACCTTGTCGAAATCCGTGACCACTATAGGATATGGGGCAGCACGAAGAAGGACTCCCTGGTCAAACTCACCTCGGCCATCATCGACCCCTACTACGAAAAGATGAAGCAGGATGCCCAGAGAACAAGTCCCCTGTCCTGGCATAGGGCCTGTATGCGGCAATTGGATGAACCTCACCTCAGGTTCACGGCCAAGAGCTTGTTCACATGCTACGAGATGCACAGGCTGACCGTTGACATGAGGAAGTGCCTCGTTACCCAAATCGACGAGCCCGGATCGAGCCATAAGCAGAGCAAGCATCACAAGAAGTAGATGATGATTAGATGATCATTTATGCTAGTTAATCATGCATGTAATACATAGTTTACTTTATTGGTGTGTGGAAATTTCATGTGTGTAGTAGCCACCTATGTAATTATGCATGTAATAGTTTACTTTGGTGTGTGCAAATGCCATGGTTGTAGTAGCCACCTATGTAAGTGGATGTTTAATTTGGTTATGCAAGCATGTCCTTATAAGTGTGTGTGTGTGTATGTGTGTTGTTCAGTATGCAATCCCACCACACAACACACACATCTTATTAGCAGCAACCGTTTGTGTTATTATCGGTCTTCACACACATTACTGATTACAGACCTGTTTGCTGCGTATCACACACATCTTGTTAAGTTGAACCATTTCTGTTCTCATGTCTCAATGCAAACAGTTCATCCAAGTGAACCGAATGCCGTATATCGCACACACCTTCATCTGGCTGACCGTTTCTTTTGTGTTGCTTAATCACAAACAGTTCATCCGAGTGAACAGTATGTTGTATAATCCACACACCTCCATCTGGCTGCCAGTTTCTTTTGTTCCTCCTAATCGCAAACAGTTAATTGAACTGAACCGTATGCCCTGCATTGCACACGCAACTAAAATCTTAACTGTGTTTGATGGCTCCGCCATCGCAAATGTTTTGCACCTTTTTTGACGGTTTTTTACACCACGGTTTGTGATTATGGCATTGCACACAGTTTCGTCGAAGGGTCTCTGATCATAGTGTCGCGTTAACAACATCCTGCAGTAGTGTATGACTCTATATGAATACCTCATGCATATGAGAACAATATGATAATGATGGTATGTGTCATAATAAAATGGAATGGTGGAAGTTGCATGGCAATATATCTCGGAATGTCTATGGAAATGCCATAATAGGTAGGTATGATGGTTGTTTTGAGGAAGGTATATGGTGGGTTTAATGCACTGGCGAAAGTTGCACGGTACTAGAGAGGCTAGCAATGGTTTAAGGGTGAGAGTGCGTATAATCCATGGACTCAACATTGGTCATAAAGAACTCAAATAATTATGGCAAAAATTTGTTAGCTATCGAAACAAAGTACTACATGCATGCTCCTAGGGGGCTAGATTGGTAGGAAAGACCATCGCTCGTCCCCGACCACCACTCATAAGGAAGACAATCAAAAAATAAATCATGCTCCAACTTCATCACATAAGGGTTCACCATGCATGCATGCTACGGGAATCACAAACTTTAACACAAGTATTTCTACCAATCCACAATTACTCACTAGCATGACTCTAATATCACCATCTTTATATCTCAAAACAAATGCAAGGAATCAAACTTCACATATATTCAATGCTCTATATGATTTTTTTTATTATATCCCTCTTGGATGCCCATCATATTAGGACTAAATTCATAACCTAAGAAAATTACCATGTTGTTTAGAGACTCTCAAAATAATATAAGTGAAGCATGAGAGTTCATCAATTTCTACAAAATAAAACCACCGCCGTGCTCTAAAAAGATATATGTGAAACACTAGAGCAACAACCCAGCTCAAAAGATATAAGTGAAGCACATAGGGTATTCTAATAAATTCACGATTAATGTGTGTCCCTCTCAAAAGGTGTGTACAGCAATTATGATTGTGGAAAACTAAAAAGCAAAGACTCGTATCATACAAGACGCTCCAAGAAAAACACATATCATGTGGTGAATAAAAATATAGTCTCAAGTAAATTTACCGATGGACTGAAGACGAAAGAGGGGATGCATCCCCAAGCTCAGATGCTTGGTTATCCTTGAATATTACCTTGGGGTGCCTTGGGAATCCCCAAGCTTAGGCTCTTTCCACTCCTTATTCCATAGTACATCAAATCTTTACTTCAAACTTGAAAACTTCACAACACAAAACTCAATAGAAAACTCATGAGATCCGTTAGTATAATAAAATAAATCACCACTTAGGTACTGTTGTGAACTAATTCTAAATTTATATTGGTGTTATATCTATTGTATTCCAACTTCTACATGGTTCGTACCCTCCGATACTACCCATAGACTCATCAAAATAAGCAAACAACACAATGAAAACATAATCTGTTAAAAACAAAACAGTCTGTATTAATATGGAAACTTCGTATACTCCTGTAACTCCAAAAATTCTGAAAAATTAGGAAAATCTAGGCAATTTGTATATCAATCAATTGGAAAAAATTCTGAATTTTTTGTCCCTCCAGCAGATCAGATCAATTCTGTTACTGGGCACAAAAGTTGTTGTCTTCTCACAGAATCAAATCAACAATCATCCACACTATCCCAAAGGTCTTACTTGGCACTTTATTGAAACAAAAGCTATAAAACATGATTACTACAGTAGCATTATCATGTGAACACACCAAAAATAGTAGGTATAACTATTGGGTTGTCTCCCAACAAGCACTTTTCTTCAATGCCTTTTTAGGTAGGCATGATGATGTCAATGATGCTCAAAAAAAATAAGAGTTGAAACATAATGGGAGCATCATGAAGCATATTACTAGCACATTTAAGTCTATCCCACTTCATATGCATAGGGATTTTGTCAGCAAACAATTTATGGGAACAAGAATCAACTAGCATAGGAAGGCAAAACAAGCGTAACTTCAAAACTTTCAATACATAGAGAGTAAACTTGAGATTATTGAGATATGTAAAAGCATATGTTCCTCTCTCATAATAATTTTTAGTAGCATCATGAAGGAATTCAACAATGTAACTATCACATAAAGCATTCTTTTCAAGATTCATAACCATAGAAATTTTATTACTCTCCACATGAGAAAAATTATTCTCATTAATAGTAGTGGGAGCAAACTCAACAAAATAACAATCATGTGAGGCATAATCCAATTGAAAATTAAAATCACGATGACAAGTTTCATGGTTAACATTATTATTTATAGCATACATTTCATTGCAATAATCATCATAGCTAGCAACTTTGTTCTCATAATCAATTGGAACCTCTTCCAAAATAGTGGATTCATCACTAAATAAAGTCATGACCTCTCCAAATACACCTTTATAAATATTGTGAAAAGATTCAACACACTCCAAAATAGTGGGATCATTAGTACCTAGAGTTGACACTCTTCCAGACCCACTTTCATCAATATAATCATCATAAATAGGAGGGATGCTATCATCATAATAACTTTTCTCATCAAAACTTGGGGAAAAAATATCATCTTCATCAAACATAGCAACCCCAAGCTTATGGCTTTGCATATCATTAGCATCATGGTTATTCAAAGAATTCATACCAACAACATTACAATAATGCTCATCATTCAAAGATTTAGTGCCAAACATTTTATTGACTTCTTATTCTAACACTTGAGCACAATTTTCCTTTCCATCATTTTCAAGAAAGACATTATAAAGATGAATAATATGTGGCAACCTCAATTCCATTTTTTGTAGTTTTCTTTTATAGACTAAACTAGTGATAAAACAAAGACTAAAAGATTCAATTGCAAGATCTAAAGATATACATTCAAGCACTCACCTCCCCGAGAACGGTGCCAGAAAAGAGCTTGATGTCTACTACGCAACCTTTATTCTTGTAGACTCGTGTTGGGCCTCCAAGCGCAGAGTTTTGTAGGACAGTAGCAAATTTCCCTCAAGTGGATGACCTAAGGTTTATCAATCCGTGGGAGGTGTAGGATGAAGATGGTCTCTCTCAAACAACCTTGCAACCAAATAACAAAGAGTCTCTTGTGTCCCCAACACACCTAATACAATGGTAAATTGTATAGGTGCACTAGTTCGGTGAAGAGATGGTGATACAAGTGTAATATGGATGGTAGATATAGGTTTTTGTAATCTGAAAATATAAAAACAACAAGGTAACTAGTAACAAAAGTGAGCAAAAACGGTATTACAATGCTTGAAAACAAGGCCTAGGATTCATACTTTCACTAGTGCAAAGTCTCTCAACAATGATAAGATAATTCTATCACATAACAATCCCTCAACATGCAACAAAGAATCACAACAAAGTTTCTATCGGAGAACGTAGGACGAAAATGTGCATCAACCCCTATGCATAGATTACCCCAATGTCACCTCGGGAATCCGCGAGTTGAGTGCCAAAACATACATCCAGTTAATCAATAGAACATCCCATTGTCGCCACAGATACCCCATCGCAAGACATAGATCAAGTGTTCTCAAATCCAATATTCAATCCAACATAGCAAACCCTCAAAGAGCAAGACTCAATTCATCACAAGCAGGTAGAGGGGGAGAAACACCATATGGTCCAACTATAGTAACAAAGCTCGCGGTACATAAAGATCATGCCAAATCAAAGAACACGAGAGAGAGACAGAGATCAAACACATAGCTACTGGTACATACCCTCAGCCTCGAGGGTGAACTACTCCCTCCTCGTCATGGAGACCACCAGGATAATGAAGATGGCCACCGGTGATGGTTTCCCCCTCTGGCAGCAAGCCGGAACAGGCTCTCGATTGGTTTTTCGTGGCTATAGAGGCTTACGACGGCGTAACTTCCGATCTAGGTTTCTTTTCGGAGGTTTCTATGTTTATAGGAAGTTTTGGCGTTGGAAACAAGTCAGGGGGCGTGCCCTGGTGGGTGGTGCCCCTAGGCTTGTGGTCACCTTGGGACTCTACTGGCCCAACTCTGATGCTCCGTGGGTCTCTTCCGGTCCATCAAAAATCACCGTAAATTTCCAGCTCGTTTGGACTCCGTTTGATATTCCTTTTCTGTAAAACTCGAAAACAAGGAAAAAATAGAAACTGGCACTGGGCCGTAGGTTAATAGGTTAGTCCCAAAAATAATATAAAATAACATATTAATGCATATAGAACATCCAAAAGAGATAATATAATAACATGGAACAATAAAAAATTATAGATATGTTGGAGATGTATCATGGGTTTATGATCAGATTATTTATTGAAAGTTTTTGAGTCTTTTCTAAACGTTGTTATGCATGATTGGTATAGCTTTTTATTTCTCTCTGATCTATCTGTTTGGTTTAGCCTACTAGATTGATTTATCTTTAGTGGAGTGGTGCTTTGTAATGGGTTCAATCTTGTGGTGTCCTCACCTAGTGATAGAAGGGGTAGCGAGGCACATATAGTATGTTTCTATTAAGGGTAAAATGATATGGTTTAATCATATTGCTTGAGTTTACTTTGTCTACATCTTGTCATCTTGCTTAAGGCGTTACTATGTTTGTCATCAACTTAATACCATATATGTATGCTGGATAGCGGTCGACTGGTGGAGTAATAGTAGTAGATGCAGGCAGCAGTCGGTCTATTTGTCATGGACGTGATGCCTATATACATGATCATTGTCATGAATACGTAATAAATATGTGCTTTTCTATCAATTTCCCAACAGGATAACGTAGAAGTCCTCCGTGATCGATTCCCCCTCTGGCAGAGTACCAGAAAAGGCCTCCAGATGGGACTACGGAAGAAAAGAAGCTTTTAGCATAGGAAAAAGTGTTTCGGGTGTATCCTTGGTGGTTTGGGAATATTTATGAATTTACAGAGGTGGAATTAGATCAAACGGAGCTGTGTGGGACCCACGAGCTCAACGGCACGCCCCACCCCTAGGGTGCTGTGACACCCCGAGACAGTTGCGCCAGATGTCTTCCAGTTATTCACCGACGTTGCCATGTCTTTTGCTTGCGTGTTGCATTTCATCATGTCATCATGCGCATTTGCATCATCATGTTTTCAAAACTTGCATCCATTCGGGTCCTCCCAGCTCTCTCCGTTGTCTGTTTTGAGCCCAGACACACTCACACGCGCCCGCGGCACCTCCGAAATATTATTTTATAAGTGGCCGGAAAATGTTCTCGGAATGGGTTGAAAGTTGGCATGCGGTGTTGTTTTGTTGTTAGTAGACCGCCTGTCAAATTTCATCGCATTCAGAGATCGTTTGATGCCCCAACGGATAAATCGTCGTCGGGCCTCTCTCTCTTCTCTTTTCTCAGCACAACCTCTCTTGCACAACCCTCCTATCTAACAACCCTCCGCTCCAGTGCCGTCGTATCATGATCGGAGGGCTCCATAAGCCCCCAAAACCCCTCCTAAACCCCTAAACCTAGCATCTGTCTATATATAGCCCCTACCCCTACCAAAAATAGCCTAAACCTCCTTCCCCCGCAGCCGCCGTCGTCTCCTACCTCACTTTCAGCGCCCAGCCAGCACCCCGCTGCCACTTGTCGCCGCCAGAGCCACCCGTCACCGCCGCCACGACAGCCGCGCCGCCCACGCGCCCACTTCCGCATCGTCATGCGTCCTCCCTGCACTCCGTCTCCCGGCTCCTGAGTGCCGCTCCTCCCGATCCAGCCTCCACGTCGCCGGTCGAAGGACCCCGCCGCCTCGACGCGTCCTCCGGTGACCGGACCTCACCGGCGCGCCGCCATCTCTCCAGGCCAGACCTGCGCCTCTCCCCTTCTTTCTCCTATTTCTTACCCCTCTCTCTTACCTGATCCCTCTCTCACCAGGGACTGCCGCCGCCCGGAGCTTCCCGACCCACCGACCTCGCCGTCGCCGGGAATGATGTCCCCGAGGCCAGGTCCGCCCGGATCTACCCAGGCCTTCCCGTCTCGCCTTGCCTCATGTGCGCCCTGGAGCGTCGTCGTTCCGCCGCCGCCGCCATGACTCGTCTCATCTCGGCAGGAAGTCGGGGAGTGATATGTCTCCGTCGTATCTATAATTTTTGATTGTTCCATGCCAATATTCTACAACTTTCATATACTTTTGGCAACTTTTTATACTATTTTTGGGACTAACATATTGATCCAGTGCCCAGGGCTAATTCCTGTTTGTTGCATGTTTTTTGTTCCGCAAATATCCAAATCAAACGGAGTCCAAACAGAATAAAAACTGACGGAGATGTTTTTTGGAATATATATGATATTTGGGAAGAAAAATCCATTTGATACGGTGCCCGAGGTGGCCACGAGGTAGGGGGGCGCGCCTGCCCCCTCTGGGCGCGCCCCTGACCCTCGTGGGCCACCCGTAAGGTGGTTGGTGCCCTTCATTCGCTGCAGAATGCTAATTTCCGGATAGAGATCATGTTAAAATTTCAGCCCAGTCGGAGTTACGGATCTCCGGGGAATATAAGAAACGGTGAAAGGGAAGAATCTGGGAACGCAGAAACAGAGAGAGACAGAGAGACAGATCCAATCTCGAAGGGGCTCTCGCCCCTCCCTTGCCATGGAGGCCATGGACCAAAGCGGAAACCCTTCTCCCATCTTGGGAGGAGTTCAAGGAAGAAGAAGAAGGAGGAGGGGGCTCTCTCCCCCTCGCTTTCGGTGGCACCAGAGTGCCACCGGGGGCCATCATCATCACCGTGATCTACACCAACACCTCGGCCATCTTCACAAACATCTCCATCATCTTCCCCCCTCTATCTACAGCGGTCCACTCTGCCGCAACCCGCTGTACCATCTACTTGAACATGGTGCTTTATGCTTCATATTATTATCCAATGATGTGTTGCCATCCTATGATGTCTGAGTATATTTTTGTTGCCTATCGGTGGTTGATGATTTGCTATGATTGATTTAATTTGCTTGTGGTTATGTTGCTGTCCTTTGGTGCCCATCATTTGATTGCGCGCGTGGATCACACCCTATGGTTAGTTGTATGTTGATAGGACTATGTATTGGAGGGCAAGAGTGACAGAAGCTTCAACCTAGCATAGAAATTGATGCATACGGGATTGAAGGGGGACCAATATATCTTAATGCTAAGGTTGGGTTTTACCTTAATGAACATTAGTAGTTGCGGATGCTTGCTAATAGTTCCAATCATAAGTGCATAGAATTCCAAGTCAGGGATGACATGCTAGGAGTGGCCTCTCCCACATAATACTTGCTATCTGTCTAGTAAAGCAATCAATTGCTTAGGGGCAATTTCGCAACTCCTACCACCACTTTTCCACACTTGCTATATTTACTTTATTGTTTCTTTATCTAAACAGCACATACCTTTTATTTACGTGCTCTTTATATTCTTGCAAACTTATCCAACAACACCTACAAAGTACTTCTAGTTTCATACGTGTTCTAGGTAAAGCGAACGTCAAGCATGCCTAGAGTTGTATCGGTGGTCGATAGAACTTGAGGGAATATTTGTTCTACCTTTAGCTCCTCGTTGGGTTCGACACTCTTACTTATCGAAAACTATTGCGATCCCCTATACTTGTGGGTTATCAAGACCTTTTTCTGGCGCCGTTGCCGGGGAGCAATAGCGTGGGGTGAATATTCTTGTGTGTGCTTGTTTGCTTTATCACTAAGTAATTTTTATTTGCTGTTCTTAGTTGTTTTCTATCTTTAGTTATGGGTAGGAAACGCAAAATACCAAAAAAATTAGTTGTACCTACTGAACCAATGGTTGAAGAACCACTCAAAATCTATCACACTGCTGAAGCTTCTTACTTGGATCATCTTCAATCCATATGTGCTCGTGCTGAAACCCAACTAGCTTAGTTGAGGGCAAATCTTTAGATGAGCATGCTTGTTATGTGCGACACCGAATATCTGGAAAAGGGAAACTTTTACTGGGTCAAATTCATCGTTTGCAATGCCATGCTTGGAATTTATGTGAAATATATGATTTTACTTGTTGTTCTGAAAACCCTAAGAAACACCTTCCCTATCAATGTGAGTTTAGTGATAATGGAATCGTATCTTCGTATGCTAAGGGTGTTTATAGTTACTATGATGTTCAACAAATTGAAGAATTTGTTGCTTTTAAGGGTGCTTACGAAATTGCTTCTTTGATTGAAAAGTATGATGCTACTCTTTACAAATCTGAAAATTTTGCCAGACTTAAATATTGCTATGATAATTATGCTTCTAATGCCTATGTTTAACCATATATTGAGGACTACTCCGCTGTCCAAGAAGAGACTAATATTGAGGACTACTTCTTTGCAGGAGTCCATAGAAGAAGAAATTGATGAAACTATGAGATCATTGGATGAAAAAGATGATGAGGAGAGCGAAGAACAAAAGGAGGAAGAGCTGATTAGCTACCCGTGCCCACCTTCTAATGAGAGTAACTCTTCAACTCATACATTGTTTAATTTCCCTTCGTGCTTACCAGAGGATGATTGCTATGATGATTGTTATGATCCCATTGATTCTCTTGAAATATCCCTTTTTTATGATGCTTGCTATGCTTGTGGCCAAGATGCCAATATGAATTATGCTTATGGAGATGAACTTGCTATAGTTCCTTATGTTAAACCTGAAATTGTTGCTATTGCACCCACACATGATAGTCCTATTATCTTTTTGAATTCTCCCGACTACACTATATCGGAGAAGTTTGCCCTTATTAAGGATTATATTGATGGGTTGCCTTTTACCATTGAACATGATGATTTTGATGAATATAATATGCATGTGCTTGCTGCTCCTACTTGCAATTATTATGAGAGAGGAACTATATCTCCACCTCTCTATGTTTCCAATACGATAAAATTGCACGAAACTGTTTATACTATGCATTGGCCTTTACTATGTGTGCATGAATTGTTCTTTTATGACATGCCGATGCATAGGAAGAGAGTTAGACTTCGTTTTTACATGATATATGTTACTTTGTGCTCACTACTAAATTACAAATCATTGTTAATTAAAATTGGCTTTGATATACCTTGGGATCCGGGTGGATCCATTACTTGAGCACTATATGCCTAGCTTAATGGCTTTAAAGGAAGCGCTGCCAGGGAGACAACCTGGAAGTTTTAGAGAGTCATTTATTTCTATTGAGTGCTTTTATATAGTTTAAAAACAACAAAAATAAAAGGGGAACCCAAACTTTTTCAAAAAGGAAAACGAAAGTGAGAAAGACAAGCATTGTTGAAGTGGGAGCTAGCCTTGAACTTTGTTCATGCTCACGGAAACTTTGTGAATCTTGATGACAGAAACTTTTCAATAAAAATAATTATCCCCTTGTACAATTCCATTGTATTATAAAAATAATGTGCCAAGGTTTGCCTTTAGGATGTTTACATTTGCTTGATGGTTTGTACAATGCAGGACAGAAACTTTAGCTGTAGTGCGTGATTTTACCTTTTTTGCTGGAATGTCAAATGGTTCTGATTCTTTTTGCACTTTATTCCTATACAAATTTTTATTTTTCATAATTTTGGTAGAATTTTTCAAGTATCAGAAGTATGGTGAATGTTCAGATTATTACAGACTATTCTGTTTTAGACAGATTCTGTTTTTGATGCATAGTTTGCTTGTTTTGATGAAACTATCGATTCATATCAGTGGATTAAGCCACGAAAAAGTTATACTACAGTAGAAACAATGCAAAAACAAAATATGAATTGGTTTGCAACAGTACTTAGAGTAGTGATTTGCTTTATTATACTAACAGATCTTACCGAGTTTTCTGTTGAAGTTTTGTGTGGATGAAGTGTTCGATGATCGAGAAGGTCTTGATGTGAGAAGAAGGAAGAGAGGCAAGAGCTCAAGCTTGGGGATTCCCGAGGCACCCCAAGTAAATATTCAAGGAGACTCAAGCATCTAAGCTTGGGGATGCCCTGGAAGGCATCCCCTCTTTCTTCAACAAGTATGAGTATGTTTTCAGATTCGTTTCGTTCATGCGATATGTGCAATCTTGGAGCATCTTTTGCATTTAGTTTTCATTTTTCTTTTATGCACCATACTGGTATGAGATAGTCCTTGGTTGATTTGTAGAATGCTCTATGCACTTCACTTATATATTTTGAGTATGGCTTTACAGAATGCTTCATGTGCTTCACTTATATCATTTGAAGCTTGGATTGCCTGTTTCTCTTTACATAGAAAACCGCCATTTGTAGAATGCTCTTTTGCTTCACTTATATTTGTTTGACCGTGGGCATATCTTTTGTATAAATAATTAAACTCTCTTGCTTCACTTATATCTATTTAGAGAGATGACAGGAATTGGTCATTCACATGGTTAGTCATAAAATCCTACATAAAACATGTAGATCACTAAATATGATGTGTTTGATTCCTTGCAATAGTTTTGCGATATAAAGATGGTGATATTAGAATCATGCTAGTGGGTAGTTGTGGATTAGTAGAAATACTTGTGTTGGGGTTTGTGATTCCCGTAGCATGCATGTATGGTGAACCGTTATGTAACGAAGTTGGAGCATGAGGTATTTATTGATTGTCTTCCTTATGAGTGGCGGTCGGGGACGAGCGATGGTCTTTTCCTACCAATCTATCCCCCTAGGGGCATGCGTAGTAGTAATTTGCTTCGAGGGCAAATAAACTTTTGCAATAAGTATGTGAGTTCTTTATGACTAATGTTGAGTCCATGGATTATACGCACTCTCACCCTTCCACCATTGCTAGCCTCTCTAGTACCACACAACTTTCGTCGGTACCTTAAACCCACCATATACCTTCCTAAAAATAGCCACCATACCTACCTATCATGGCATTTCCATAGCCATTCCGAGATATATTTCCATGCAACTTCCATCATCATCATATACATGATTTGAGCATTCATTGTCATATTGCTTTGCCTGATCGTAAGATAGCTAGCATGATGTTTTCATGGCTTGTCCGTTTTTTGATGTCATTGCTATGCTAGATCATTGCACATCCCGGTACACCGCCGGAGGCATTCATATAGGGTCATATCTTTGTTCTAGATATCGAGTTGTAATATTGAGTTGTAAGTAAATAAAAGTGTGATGGTCATCATTATTAAAACATTGTCCCATGTGAGGTTATCAAAATAAAAGTGGCCAAAGAAGCCCCAAAAAATAAAAGAGAGAGAGGCCAAAGAAGCCTAAAAAAGAGAGAAAAAGAGAAAAAACAAAAAATGAGAGAAAAAGAGAGAAGGGGCAATGTTACTATCCTTTTACCACGCTTGTGCTGCAAAGTAGCACCATGTTCTTCATATAGAGAGTCTCTTGAGTTATCACTTTCATATACTAGTGGGAATTTTCATTATAGAACCTGGCTTGTATATTCCGATGATGGGCTTCCTCAAATGCCCGAGGTCTTCATGAGCAAGCAAGTTGGATGCACACCCACTTAGTTTCAGTTTGAGCTTTCATATACTTATAACTCTAGTGCATCTGTTGCATGGTAATGCCTACTCACTCACATTGATATCTATTGATGGGAATCTCCATAGCCCATTGATATGCCTAGTTGATGTCATATTATCTTCTCCTTTTTGTCTTCTCCACAACCACCATTCTATTCCACCTATAATGCTATATCCATGGCTCACGCTCATGTATTGCGTGAGGGTTGAAAGTGCTGAAGCGCATCAAAAGTATGAAACAATTGCTTGGCTTGTCATCAGGGTTGTGCATGATGTGAGTATTTTGTGTGGTGAAGATGGAGCAAAGCCAGACTATATGATTTTGTAGGGATAACTTTCTTTGGCCTTGTTATTTTGAAAAGACATGATTGCTTTATTAGTGGGCTTGAAGTATTATTGTTTTTATGTCAAATGATAGACTATTGCTTTGAATCATTCGTATCTTAATATTCATGCCATGATTAGATTACATGATCAAGATTATGCTAGGTAGCATTCCACATCAAAACTTATCTTTTTTATCATTTACCTACTCGAGGACGAGCAGGAATTAAGCTTGGGGATGCTGATACGTCTTCGTCGTATTTATAATTTTGGATTGTTCAATGCCAATATTCTACAACTTTCATATACTTTTGGCAACTTTTTATACTATTTTTGGGACTAACATATTGATCCACTGCCTAGTGCCAGTTCCTGTTTGTTGCATGTTTTTTGTTTCGCAGAATATCCATATCAAACGGAGTGCAAATGGAATAAAAACTGACGGAGATTTTTTTGGAATATATATATGATTTTTTGGAAGAAAAATCCATGCGAGACGGTGCCCGAGGTGGTCACGAGGCAGGGGGCGCGCCTGCCCCCTCTGGGCTGGCCCCTAACCCTCATGGGCCACCCGTAAGGCGGTTGGTGCCCCTCTTTCGCCGCAAGAAAGGTAATTTCCAGATAGGGATCGTGTTAAAATTTCAGCCCAATCGGAGTTACGGATCTCCGGGTAATATAAGAAATGGTGAAAGGGAAGAATCTGGGAACGCAGAAACAAAGAGAGATAGAGAGACAGATCCAATCTCGGAGGGGCTCTCACCCCTCCCTTGCCATGGAGTCCATGGACCTGAGGGGAAACCCTTCTCCCATCTAGGGAGGAGGTCAAGGAAGAATAAGAAGGAGGGGGGCTCTATCTACAGTGGTCTACTCTCCCGCAACCTGTTGTACCCTCTACTTGAACATGGTGCTTTATGCTTCATATTATTATCCAATGATGTGTTGCCATCGTATGATGTTTGAGTAGATTTTCGTTGTCCTATCGGTGGTTGATGAATTGCTATGATTGATTTAATTTGCTTATGGTTATGTTGCTGTCCTTTGGTGCCCATCATATGATTGCGCGTGTGGATCACACCCTAGGGTTAGTTGTATGTTGATAGGCCTATATATTGGAGGGCATGAGTGACAGAAGCTTTAACCTAGCATAGAAATTGATGCATACGGGATTGAAAGGGGACCAATATATCTTAATGCTATGGTTGGGTTTTACCTTAATGAACATTAGTAGTTGCGGATGCTTGCTAATAGTTCCAATCATAAGTGCATAGAATTCCAAGTCAGGGATGACATGCTAGCAGTGGCCTCTCCCACATAATACTTGCTATCGGTCTATTAAAGTAGTCAATTGCTTAGGGGAAATTTCGCAACTCCTACCACCACTTTTCCACACTCGCTATATTTACTTTATTGTTTTTTTATCTAAACAGCCCCTACCTTTCATTTACGTGCTCTTTATATTCTTGCAAACTTATCCAACAACACCTACAAAGTACTTCTAGTTTCATACTTGTTCTAGGTAAAGCGAACGTCAAGCATGCGTAGAGTTGTATTGCTGGTCGATAGAACTGGAGGGAATATTTGTTCTACCTTTAGCTCCTTGTTGGGTTCGACACTCTTACTTATCGAAAACTGTTGCGATCCCCTATACTTGTGGGTTATCAGGGACGATCCCTCCGCGTGTGGGCCCCGTCCAGCGCCCCATGGGCCCACGGCCTCCAAGGCCCAACTTGCCCGCCGGCCCACCTGACTGGCTCGCCGGCCTGCCTCGCCTACTGGGCCTTGGTCCACTATGGTGAGCACCTAGTCCGCCTCTGTTTCGGCCCGTATAGTTTTTTTTAGGTTCTACAGATTTCCTAATTATCCAGAGATGCCAGTTTTGCAGAAAAGTCCCCCTAGCTCCACGCATTTAATAACATCTCAACCGTGCATCGGTTTAAAATAATTTATATATGTAAAATGCTTAGAATTTTGTGTAGATTAATAATATGCAACTTTCATGCATGTTAAAAATGTTTAAACTTATTGTTTGCTTTATTTTGCATATTGCCATGTTAAAATGATTTATTTCATAACTAAATAACCGTAACTCCAAATTTAATAAACTTTATATGTAAATGGGGTAGAAAAATGCCTAGTTTAACATGGTGCACTCATATTGCATGTTTAACAACTCTAAAAATTTCTTTAGGGCAGATCAGTACTAACTCTAAAATATGCTCATGAGGATTTCTCCGGACTTGTTGCTTGTTGTTCCGGCCTCATTTAAACTTGACTAGATAGGTAGTTTTCATTTGCTTCACCTCTTGCCATGCTAACCAACATTTAATTTTGTTTAGTTGTTTAAACGGGAGAGAACTAAATAATTAAATGTGGTGTTTCGTCAATATGCAACTCATTGCATATTGAGCTGCACTTAACTTGTAGTTTTGCTTGTGCACTTTGCCATGCCATGCCTCATTAAACCGGACATGCATCATACTTGGTTGTGCACCATGCCATGTTTATGTGATGGTTGTTTACTATGATGTTTTCTTCTTTCCGGTGTTGCTTCTTCGGGTTAGTTCTGATAATGTCGCGTTTGTGAGGATCCGTTTGACTACGTCCATTTGTCTTCTTCATGGACTCGTTCTTCTTCCTTGCGGGATCTCAGGCAAGATGACCATACGCTCGAAATCACTTCTATCTTTGCTTGCTAGTTGTTCGCTCTATTGCTATGCCATGATACCTACCACTTGCCATATCATGCCTCCCATATTGCCATGTCAAGCCTCTAACCCACTTTTCCTAGCAAACCGTTGTTTGGCTATGTTACCACTTTTGCTCAGCCCCTCTTATAGCGTTGCTAGTTGCAGGTGAAGTTGAAGTTTGTTCCTTGTTGGAACATGGATATTGTTGTGATATCATTATTATCTCTTATTTAATTAATGCATCTATATACTTGGTAAAGGGTGGAAGGCTCGGCCTTATGCCTGTTGTTTTGTTCCACTCTTGTCGCCCTAGTTTCCGTCATACTGGTGTTATATTCCTTGATTTTGCGTTCCTTACACGGTTGGGTGTTATGGGGACCCCTTGGCAGTTCGCTTTGAATAAAACTCCTCCAGCAAGGCCCAACCTTGGTTTTACCATTTGCCTCACCACCACCTACTTTTCCATTGGGAGTCATGCTCCCGAGGGTCATCTTTATTTTAACCCCCCCGAGCCAGTGCTTGTATAATGTTGGTCCGAACCGGGCAGCCTGCGGGGCCACCTCGGGCAACTCGAGGGCTAGTTTTACTCGTAGCTTGACCTATCCGGTGTTGCCCTGAGAATGAGATATGTGCAGCTCCTATCGGGATTATCGACACATCAGGCGGCTTTGCTGGTCCTGTTTTACCATTATCGAAATGTCTTGTAACCGAGATTCCGAGTCTGATCGGGTCTTCCTGGGAGAAGGAATATCCTTCGTTGACCGTGAGAGCATGTGATGGGCTAAGTTGGGACACCCCTGCAGGGTTTGAACTTTCGAAAGCCGTGCCTGCGGTTATGTGGCAGATGGGAATTTGTTAATGTCCGGTTGTAGAGAACTTGACACTTAACTTAATTAATATGCATCAACCGCGTGTGTAGCCGTGTTGGTCTCTTTCCGACAGAGTCCGGGAAGTGAACACGGTTCTTGTGTTATGCTTGAATGTAAGTAGTTTCAGAATTACTTCTTGATCACTTCTCGTTCACAACTGTTGTGTTGCTTCTCTTCTCGCTTTTATTTGCATATGTTAGCCACCATATATGCTTAGTGATTGCTGCAGCTCCACCTCACTACCCTTTCCAACCCATAAGCTTAAATAGTCTTGATCTCGCGGGTGTGAGATTGCTGAGTCCTCGTGGCTCACAGATACTTCCAAATAGTTGTAGGTGCCGATGATAACAATGCAGATGGTGCAACCTAGCTCAAGTGGGAGCTCGAAGAAGATCTTGTTCGTTGTGTTGTTTCGTTTATGGTTGATCAGTAGTGGAGCCCAGTTGGGACGATCGGGGATCTAGCATTTGGGGTTGTCTTCTTTTATTTTGGTTCCGTAGTTGGACCTTTGATTGTATTCTGGATGATGTATGTTTAACTTGTATTTGTGTGAAGTGGCGATTGTAAGCCAACTCTTTATCCCTTTATTATTCAGTACATGGGATTGTGTGAAGATTACCCCACTTGCGACAAACCTACCATGCGGCTATGCCTCTAAGTCGTGCCCTGACACGTGGGAGATATAGCCGCATTGTGGGTGTTACAGGCGCACCCTGTGAGCTCTTGGCTCTCTTGTAGGTCTTCTGGCCTCCTCCCGAACCTTCTAGCGCCCCTTATGGTCTAGAAAAATCACCGTGAAGTTTCATCGTGTTTGGACTTTGTTTGATATTGATTTTCTAAAAAGGCAAAACAAGCAAAAAACAGGAACTGGCACTGGGCACTGAGTTAATAGGTAATTCCCAAAAATGATATAAAATAGCATAAAACTTCATATAAAGCATCCAAGATTGACAAGATAATATCGTGAAACAATAAAAAATTCTAGATATGTTGGAGATGTATCGGCATCCCTAAGCTTAATTCCTGCTCGTCCTCGAGTAGATAAATGATAAAAACAAAAAATTGATATTGAATGCTACCTAACATGTGTATCATGTAATCTCTTCATGGTCGAAATATTGACAAACGATGAATTAAAAATATCAACATAATAATATCCATGAATATAAGAAGCACAAGCATTACTTGTTCAAAATATATGATGCTTAACGAATGTTATCCCCACTCATTTTATCTTGTTAGCATGCCATGACTCAGTGATACGTCTTCGACGTATCTATAATTTTTATTGTTCCATGCTATTATAGTGTCAATCTTGGATGTTTTATATGAAACTATATGCAATATTATATTTTTGGACTAACCTACTAACTTGGTGCCAACTGCCAATTGCTGTTTTTTGCTTGGTTTTGGTTTTCCAGGAAATCAGTACCAAACAAAAGTCCAAATGCCACGAAACTTTTTGACAATTTTTTCTAGAATAATAGACCCTAGAAGCTTTGGGAGGAGGCCAGAAGGCGAAGGAGTAGGCCACAAGGCACATGGTCATGCCCAGGGGCAGGCGCGCCCATGTACCTTGTGGGCCCCTTGTTCCTTAGTTTGACCTAATTCCAACTCTATAATTCTCTAAAATCAGGAAACCAATAGAGAGCCACCCCAAATACTTTTTCCGCCATCGCAAGCCTTTGTTCTTGCGAGATCCCACCTAGAGGCCTTTTCCGGTACTCTGTCGATGGGGCAATTGATCACGGAGGGCCTCTACACCAACCTTGCTGCCCATTCGATGATGTGTGATTAGTTTACCACAGACCTACGGGTCCATAGCTAGTAGCTACATGGCTTCTTCTCTCTCTCTCTTTGATCTTTAATACAATGTTCTCCTTGATGTTCTTGGAGATCTATTCGATGTAATCTTATTTTGCGGTGAGTTTGTTGGGATCCGATAAATTGCGGGTTTATGATCAGATTATTCATGAATATTTTTTAAGTCTTCTCTGAACTCTTTTATGGATGATTATTATAGATTTGTATTTCTCTCCGATCTATCCGTTTGGTTTAGCCAACTAGATTGATTTATCTTGCAATGGGAGAGGTGCTTTGTAATGGGTTTAACCTTGCGGTACTCTTTATACTAGTGAGAGAAAGGGACAAGACACGTATTTGTATTTTTGGCATTAAGGATAAAAAGATGAAGTTTATTCATATTAATTGGGTTTACTTTGGCTACATCATGCCATCTGGCTTAAGGCGTTACTCCATTGTTTATGAACTTAATACTCTAGATGCATGTTGGATAGCGGTTGATGTGTGGGGTAATAGTAGTATATGCTGGTAGGAGTCGGTCTACTTGTCTCGGACGTGATGCCTATATACATGATCATTGCCTTGGATATCATCATAACTATGCGCTTTTCTATCAATTTCCCAACAGTAATTTGTCTACCTACCATATGCTATGTTCAAGAGAGAAGCCTCTAGTGAAAACTATGCCCCCCAGGTCTATCTTTATCATATATTAAAATCCAAAAATACATTACTGCAATTTATTTACCGTTATTTTATTTTGTGTTTTTGTGTATCTATCTACCACTACGAGATTTTGTCCTTGTAATTAACCTCCAAGAGATTGACAACCCTTGTTTGTGTTGGGTGCAAGTATTTTTTATTTTGTGTGTAGGTGTTGTTCATGATGTCTTGCATAGTTCTCCTACTGGATTGATAACCTTGGTTCTTAAATGAGGGAAATACTTATCTCTACTATACTACATCATCCTCTCCTCTTTGAGGAAATCCCAACACAGCTCACAAGTAGTACTCAGCCTTCACCGCATAAATATAAATCATGAGCCCCTTGGTGTCAAACCAGGCAATTGGACCGTACTTCTAACACCCTTCAGCATTTTCAACCCCACACTATACATGAGCATGAGCCATGGATATAGCACTGTAGGTTGAATAGAATATGGTGATAGAGATCAAGTAGGGATGACAAAAATGAAGAAAGTCTCGCATCGATGCGGCTAATCAATGGGCCATGGAGATGCCCATCAATCGATATCAATGCAAGGAATTGGATTGCCATGCAACGGATGCACTAATAGCTATAAGTGTCTGAAAGCTCAATAGAAACTAAGTGGGTGTGCATCCAACTCGCTTTCTCATGAAGGCCTTGGGCGTTGGAGGAAGCCCATCATCGGAATATGCAAGTCAAATTCTATAACGAAAATTTGCCACTAGTATATGAAAGTGATAACTCAGGAGACTCTCTATATGAAGAACATGGTGCTACACTGAACCACAAGTGTGGTAAAATGATAGTAACATTGCCCCTTCTCTCCTTTCTCTCATTTATTATTATTATTATTATCTTTGTTTATTTTTCTCTTCTCTTTTTTTCTGGAGTCTCATGCCGACTTGTGGGGGAATCATAGTCGCCATCATCCTTTCCTCACTAGGACAATGCTCTAATAATGATGATCATCACACTTTTATTTACTTACAACTCGATAACTAAAACAATAAGATCCTATATGAATGCCTCTGGTAGTGTACCAGGATGTGCAATGATCTAGCATAACATGGATAACAATGATGAATGGTGGTTGTGCCAAAAAAATCATGCCAACTCTATATGATCATGCAAAGCAATATGACCATGAACACACATGTCACGAAAATGGAATGGTGGAAGTTGCTTGGCAATATATCTCAGAATGGCTATGGAAGTTCCATAATAGGTAGGTATGGTGGCTGTTTTTAGGAAGATATAAGGAGGGTATTTGTGATAGAATGTATCATACCATGGGGTTTGGATGCGCTGGCAAAGTTTGCACCAACTCTCGAGGTGAGAAAGGGCAATGCACGTTACGGAAGAGGCTAGCAAATTGCGGAAAGGTAGGAGTGCGTATAATCTATTGATTCACATTAGTCATAAAGAACTCAGATACTTATTGTCAAAGTCTATTAGCCCTCGAAGTAAATCACTACTTGCATGCCCCTAGGGAGGAGGTTGGTAGGAGTTAACCATCGCGAGCCCCCGATTATAACAACACTCAAGGATTTCATTTCAGACATAAAAATGCTCAAACCTCCCCACCATGCCATAACAACATTAGATGAGAAGTTAATAACAAGCTTTAATACCGATATTTCTACTAAACAATGATCATGAACCAATATCCTTTCATATTACGACATCAATATCATTAAACCATACGTTTCATATTTAGTGATCTACATGAAAGTTTTTATTATATCCCCCTTTAATACCTATCCTTCTTGGACTAGTCTTATAACACGTGCACATTACCACTTACTATTTATGGAATCTCAAAAATATTTAAGTGAAGCCTGAGAGTGCAATTATTTCTACAAAATATAACCACTATCGTGCTCTAAAAGATATAAGTGAAGCACTAGAGCAACTGCCTAGCTCAAATGTTATAAGTGAAGCACGTAGAGTATTCTAACAAATCACGATAAATGTGTGTTTCTCTCAAAAGGTGTGTCCAACAAACATTGATTGCTATCGGGTTTGTGGTGCGACATATGCCAAGGGGTGGCTTATCATGGAGAGGGCCAAGAGTACGTCGCCGGGCTCTAGAGGCGGGAGTGAGCGAGAACGCCTAAGCCGGCGAATCTTACCCAGGTTCGGGGCTCTCCTAGGAGATAACACCCCTTGTCCTGCTTTGCGGGGTCTCCGCATGATCACTATATCAACAAGGTAACTACAAGGTTGCTCCCTGAGCTGTTTGCCTAGAGGAGGAAGATGAGCAAGGTTGGCCTTTCTTCCCCTCTCTATGGGTGTGTTTAGTTGCTGGAGCGGACCGGAATGTCACGGGTCAAACCCATTCCCCCGCCTGATTCTCGTGTTCAGTTGACAGATGGAATGATCACCACCTCGTTCCCATGGGCCGAATATTCGCCCCAGTCCTATTGCCTCCTAGGTGAGACCTCCAAAACGAGCGGACGATGCGGAACCGGCTCTCTCCCTGCACTCCCAGTCCTATCGCCTCCCGCGCCGCCTCCCCTCCGTCTCTCACTCCCTCGATCTGCGCCGCACAGACCGCCCCGATTACTCCCCTCACCGCCGGCCAACTCCTCCTCTCTTGATCTGCAGCGTTGCTTCACCCCTGGTCCCTGATCTGGCCTTCCCAGGCGCATCCCTCGTCTCCCTGTGGTGGATGGATTCTCTGGCTAGCGACAGATGGATTTTTTGTGGCGCTCCTCAGCAGCAGCGGCTTGCGGCGGATCGATTCCCTGGCTGCTTGCGCGGGCGTGGGCTGTGGAGGAGTAGAGCAGCAACCACGGAGCAGTAGCAGCAGAGCCTGGGAAAGAAGTGGCTAGCAGGCAGTGGAGCAGAAGCAACAGGGAGCAGCATCGGCTAGTACAGATACGAGTATAGCAGCAGTATAGGAATTGCTTGGTGCGCATGTTGGATTGATTCAATAGAGAGGTTAGTTAGTACAACAACATCATCTAGTTTTTCATGATTTTTGCTTGATGCATATGTTGAGTTGCTTGATAATTATTTTTTACTTATATATGTGTCTTGTCAAATAGAAAAGAGTGTGAATTTATGTTTGATATATGCTTGAGTATATTTGTAAATTGTTGGTATTGCAAATAAAATTCAAGTATTTCTCAAAACTTGACTACTCCGTTGCCGAAAATACAAAGAGTTAAAAATATTCATGTTGTTGCTGAAAATCATTCCATTCCAACTCCTGAACCAAGCACCAGAACATAACCATTCCATTCCATCTAATACTCATAACCAAACATAGGAACGGAACCGACCCATTCCCGTGGAATGGAACCATGACATTCCATTCCACTTCGTTCTGGAACCAAACACACCCCATATGTGTGTGAATCTACAAAGGTTATGAACCCCTTGCATGGGTGCCCTAGGGGGGTTTATATAGGCCTACCCCCCAGGGGTACAATTGTAATCTGGCTGGGTGTGGGACCCGGCTGTAAGTGTCTCTAGTCGCCGGCTCCTCCGCTGGCTGGTGGGGCCCGCCGCTTGGTGGGTCCCATTGGCTGCCTTGTACTTGGCTGACAGGCCACGCCCGCCGCTCGTGGGTCTAGCTGGTTGCTTAGCACTATAGTCGTGCTACTGATGACGTGTGCTTTGTCGGGGGAGCGTGGCTACAGTCCCGCCGCCTCGCGGGCGCTCACTATTGCCACATCCCGTCTTATCTGGTTAATGGTGCACAGACTCCAAGGGAGGGGGAGGGCCGCCTGCTAGGAGTCAGCCTCCCCCGTGCCGACTGGTTAGGGACTGCCGCCTTCCGGCATCTCATGGACTGGTAGGGCCCATCGCCTGTAGGCCGTACCGACAGCCCATCATGGGAGCATGGCTATCTCTGCCATGATGATGTCACGGGCAGCGTGGAAACAGTGCTGCGCCGGGCCAGGGATGTCCGCCTGGTAGGTTGCACTGTGGCTACGTTCAGCCCTGGATTCTGGGGTGGCAGGCCGAACTGTAGCCATGCCCCGTCTCGTCGTTGTAATGAGGTGGTAACTTCGAGAGAATGAGGGGCCGCCTGCTAGGAGTCGGCCAACCTTGTTGCCGTCTTTTGGGCTCCGCCGCCTTCTAGCAGCCGGCCGCTAGGACCAGTCGATCCTAAGAAGGCAGTCCTTTATCTTTGATGCTTGAGGGGCGTAGCCGTCCCCGATGTCTTGAAATACCATGGGGGCTGATGAGGCTACCTGTGGTCATTTACTCCGACAGTAGTCCCTGAAGCTGGTGGGGCGCCGCAGCTGAAAAGGTGAGAAGCCTTAGCAGCTTCTTAGTATGAGTGATCTGGTAGCTTTGCGCCGTCCGTCTTCTGAAATGCCGACTGTTAGGAGCCGACCGTGTACAAGCAGACCGCCTGGTGATTTTGAAATGTTGTGGTGGGGGCCAGGTGGCACGCTAGCCGGACATCAGGCTTGCCGTCCGTTGCCAGCACGCCACATGGCACCAGCAGGCCAGGCCGGCCTACCAGCCCACGCGTGCGATGGGACATTGCCATAGGCTGGGCCCCGCCACTACAGGGCGTCGGCACGTGCGCGGATCCGATGCAGCCAAGGCAGACAGTTGAGCTCCTGGGGCGCAGTTAATACATGCAGTTATTGGTGCGGTAAACGTGGGATCGTGGGGGGAGTGGGCGCAGTTAATCTCACAACACCCCTCCCCCCATGTTCTCGCCCCCTCAGCTCCGCCGCCTGGGACTATAAATAGGGGGAGGAGGGGGCGGCAGACGCAAGCGCACCCTCCCCTCCCTTTGCCTTCGCCGCAGTTCTTCTTCTTCTCATCGCCGCCACAGTGCCCCTTCCTCTCGCCGAGGCACTGCCACATCCCACTGCTGTCGGGCTTCTTCTCCCCGCAGCTTCCTTGCTTTGCCGTGGTTTTGCCTGTTCGTCACCGCGCCATGCCTATGTCGAGCACCAAAGTCAATGGCGCGTGCATGGGCCGGTGACTAGGACGGCTCCAACGTCCATGAAGATCATCTCTCCTTCATACATCAGACATGGCGGCTGCCCCGGGAGACGCACGTGAAGGTGAATGCCCCTCCCGAGACGGAAATCTCGCCGGCGCCGGAGGAGGACGAATGTGTCGTCTTTCGGTCCCATTTTCTTCGAGGCTTCGGCCTTTCGGAGAGCGGCTTCTTGTGCTCTTTTCACAACTTCTATCGAGTCCAGCCGCACCACCTCACACCAACCACGCTGGTGCTACTAGCGGCCTTCATCACCCTCTACAAAGGCAACCTCGGTACTCTCCCCACCCTCGAGCTCTAGGGAAAGTGCTTCTACCTCAAGCTGGGCACCTCCGCCAAGGGCACAGTGGCCTAGTGCAGAGCTTGCGTGGCAGTGCGGCGTCCGGGTGCCGAGAACCGCTTCCCGCTCGTCTCCCTGCTGTAGTCGGCGAAACTGTGGCAGAAGTCCTACTTCTACATCAAGATCGTACATCTGACGAGGGACTACATCAACTTGCCGTCTTATGCAGCCAGCCCGCCTGTTGAGCCTCGCCCCAACTGGCTGTACAAGCCGAGCACCCTATCGGCAGCCTCCTCTGCCGCCCTCGCCCGACTTCAGGTGATGACGGAGTCGGAGGGCCTCAAGGGCTCGGACCTGCTGGCCGCCTACGTGGTTCGCCGAGTGCTTCCCCTCCAAGCCCGGCCCCACATCATTAGTAGCATGAGTGGGCATCGGTACCTGTGCCAGATGTGCACATGGGATCTGCCGGACGTGGAGGTGGTCCGACTGGTAAACTACTTCCCCAAGTGCAAGTTGTCGGAGAAGGATTGGTTGTTCGACAAGGAGCTGTACGACCACGCACACCCGGTGCCGGTGTTCTGGGAACGGGGGTCCCCAGAATTGCCTGCCTGCAGCCCGCAGCGTGGCTCCTCTAGCGGCCCTGTACGACCCATCTTCACCAAAAAACACCCAAGACCCTCGCGAGGGGCCAAGCCTCGCAAGGCGGATGACGCAAGACATCCTCAGGAGCGGCCCCACCATGCTGGCTCGCGAGGGGCGGAGAGATCATGGTAAGGCGAACCTCGCGAGGTTCCAATGATGCAAGCCATGATGGTCAAGACCAAGCGGGCGCCAGGCGGGCGCTAGCGAGCACAGTGTCCTCGTTTCCTCTTTGGTGCTTAAGGGGCAAGCGCAGGAGAGGAGTCCCGAGGCATCAGGCAAAGTTTTGCATATCGGTGCAACAAGATCAAGACTAGCAGGACGGCAGGACGGAGGTCACCGTGGAGCCCAAGACGGCGTCACCACCAGAGCCTTTGGCGGCCGAAGACTACTTTTATCAGGATAACTTGTACTAGTTCTCTCCCTTCGAATTTGGCCGTTGTGGGATCCCTTCCCTCTCAATATTTGGGGAGAGGACCAGGACCTCTATAAATAGGACTATCCACCACCATAACGGGGGACAGATCATCCAGATCATCCTCAACCACACAATCTCACCAAGCACAAGAACACCTCTCCTCAAGGCGACAGATCATCCAGTTCTTCCCTTGTAACTGTTCATCCACAGCCCAAGAGGAAACCCACCACACCACACTGGAGTAGGGTATTAAACCATAATGGTGGCCAGAACCAGTATAAATCTTGTGTCTCGTGTTCTTTGGGTCCGTCAAGCTAGGTCGTGAGATCGTTGAGTGCGTGAGCTAGAGGGGGGAGAGATCTTCGTGCGCACGCTAGTGTTCGAACCTCAAGGGTTTTGCCGAAACCTGAAATCCGATATTTGGTGCGCCAGGTAGGGGTGCACCGAAGCGTCGCCCCTCGATGGCGCCTCTTCCCCGACTGGATTGATAGGCGCCCTCCACGGCGCCGGGGAGCTCCGGGTCTTCACCCAGCCTTGCGGCGGGTTCAGTGGCTGCACAAGGTCAAGCCGGAGATGTCGCCTCGTTATGATGGTGCGGCGGATCAGGTGGTCTTTCTGCTGGTGTACCAGGAGTCTGTCCTGGAGGCCAGGGGCGACGACAAGATCATGGCCAACTGGTTCCCGATGGCCCTCGCCGGCGTGCCGCGCGCCTGGCTCCCCCATCTGGCAGAATCTTCCGTGGCCTTTTGGGAGCAGCTGTGCGACCTCTTCATCGCGCGCTTCAGGGGATCAGCGCCCCCAGTCGTCGCGACTCTCCTCGGTGGCTCGCAAGTGCCACCCATGGACCGTCACATCAAGCCATTCTTTCGCCAGATCAGCATTGCCTCCACGCGGCAGTGGGCTCCCCTGGGGTGGGCGGCGCCCAAGGCCGACCTGATCTTTGACTTAGAAGATCACCCAGTCAACACCATCGGTTCGGGCGTGCTTCCGATGCTTTGCATGCCAACCATCTGCAGTGCAGCCGTCACCAAGACCCTCATCAACGGTGGTGTCGGCCTCAACGTGCTCTCTGTGGAGGCTTTTAGTCTCCTTCACGTACCGCTCGAGCGGCTCCGCCCCAGCCGGTCATTCTCCGGAGTCGGCGGTGGCTCCTCCAACCCCATGGGGCAAATCCTTCTCCCCGGGACTTTCGACACACACGACAACTACCGCACCGAGCTAATCGACTTCGACATCGCCCGCATCAGTTTGCCGTATAATGCCATCCTCGAGTACCCAGCGCTGGCCCAGTTCATGGCTACGACCCATCCTGCCTACAACCTCATGAAGATGTCAGGAAGCAATGGCGTCCTTACCGTTGTCGGGGACACCAAGGAAGCTGTGGCAGCCCTCAAGCTAGCCTTCAGGGCCACGGCGGCAGCTTCCTCGGCCGACAAGGCCATGCCCAAGGCCAAGGGGGCTGCGCCAACCAAGAAGAAGTAGATGTTCACTCAAGGTCAAGCCAAGATGAAGCAGATACCAGTCGACATGGACGGGCCCTCTAGCGCTACCTTTATCATAGGCGCCGACCTTGCTCCACCTCAAGAGAAGGAGTTGGAGGACTTCCTGCAAGCGAACTAGGAAGTATTCGTTTGGGATCCCAAGCAACTAGTTGGGGTCTCAAGAGGAGTAATTGAACATCATTTGAGGGTGTTCCCCAATGTGCGCCCTGTGAAGTAGAAGGCGAGGCGGCAATCCACGGAGAAGCAGTCCTTCATCATTCAGGAATCCCGCAAGCTGGAGGCAGCATGTGTCATTCGCGAGGTCCGGTACCCGGAGTGGCTGGCAAACCCAGTCGTTGTGCCGAAGAAAGGAGGAAAGGAACGCATGTGTGTCGACTTCACCAACCTCAACAAGGCTTACCCTCAAGACCAGTTTCCGCTGCCGCGCATCGACCAGATTGACGACTCCACCACGGAGTGTGACCTGCTGTGCTTCCTGGATGCGTTCTCGGGATACAACCAGATCAAGATGGCAGTGGAAGATGTGGAGAAGACAGCTTTCTTAACCCCATGTGGGGTATACTGCTACACTTGCATGCCATTCGGACTACGCAATGCAGGAGCAACCTTCTAGCGGCTGATGCACATCGCCTTGGCGCAGCAGCTTGGGAGGAACGCTGAGGCCTACGTCGATGACATTGTGGTAAAGTCTTGGGAAGCAAGAAGTTTGATTCAGGACCTGGAGGAGTCCTTCGTGAGCCTGCGCCTGGTGGAACTGCGGCTTAATCCGTAGAAGTGTGTGTTTGGTGTCCCTTCCGGCAAGCTGCTAGGCTTCCTCATATCCCATAGAGGGATCGAGGCCAACCCGGAGAAGGTCAAGGCGAACAAAGACATGAGTCCACCACAAAACCTCAGGGAGATGCCGAAGCTTGCAGGCTGCGTGACTTTGCTGGGGCGCTTCATCTCCAAGTTGGGGGAGCGCGCCCTGCCGTTCTTCAAGCTGATGAAGAAGAAGAAGGGTCCATTCGAGTGGACCCCCGAGGCCGACCTAGCATTTCAAGACCTCAAGATATACTTGACCAGCCCGCAGGTGATTCTGGCGCCTCGTCCTTGGTACTCTACCTGTCTGCAATACCCCATTCTGCTAGCGCGGCGCTGATGGCTCTCAGAGAGGAGCCCCAAGTCAAGCGCTCGCCAAGTGAAGCCACCAAGCCGGATAAGGCTGCACAACGCCAAGATGATGTTCCTGAGACAGCGGCTGGACTGGCTAGTCGTCAAGCGACGGGATCTGGAGATCCACAGGAAACACCTCAGTCCCTAGGAGCCAAAAACTCTGTCAGCTCTCCCACCCTTGTCGAGCACCCAGTATACTTCGTCAGCACAGTGCTGCAAGATGCAAGAGCGCGATACCCCATGCCTCAGAAGCTCTTGCTCGCGCTCTTGTTGGCCTCGCGTAAGCTGCGCCATGGTACGTCTCCAACGTATCTATAATTTCTGATTGTTCCATGCTATTATATTATCTATTTTGGATGTTAATGGGCTTTATTTTACACTTCTATATTATTTTTGGGACTAACCCAAGGTCCAGTGCAAATTGTTGTTTTTTGCCTATTTCAGTGTTTCGCGGAAAAGGAATATCAAACGGAGTCCAAACGGAATGAAACCTTCAGGACCGTTATTTTTGGAACAAACATGATCCATAGGACTTGGAGTGGACGTCAAGAAATCAACGAGGAGTCCACGAGGCAGGGGGCACGCCTACCCCCCTAGGCGCGCCCTCCACCCCTGTGGGCCCCTCGTGGCTCCATCGACCTACTTCTTCCTCATATATATATCCACATACCCCGAAAAAAAATCCAGGGGTACCACGAAATCCTATTTCCACCTACGCAACCTTTTTTAGCCAAGATATCCCATCTTGGGGCCTTTTCCGGAGCTCCGCCGGAGGGGGCATCGATCACAGAGGGCCTCTACATCAACTCCATGGCCCCTCCGACGATGTGTGAGTAGTTTACTTCAGACCTTCGGGTCCATAGCTATTAGCTAGATGGATTCTTCTCTCTCTTTGAATCTCAATACAAATTTCTCCTGATCTTCTTGGAGATCTATTCGATGTAAATCTTTTTGCGTTGTGTTTTTTGAGATCTGATGAATTGTGGGTTTATGATCAACTCTATGTATGAACAATATTTGATTCTTCTCTGAAATCTTTTATGTATGATTGGTTAACCTTGCAAGTCTCTTCGAATTATCAGTTTGGTTTGGCCTACTAGATTAATCTTTCTTGCAATGAGAGAATTGCTTAGCTTTTGGTCCAAGTGACAGAAAGGGAAATGACACATATTGTGTTGTTTCCATCAAGGATAAAAAGATGGGGTTTATATCATATTGCTTGAGTTGATCCCTCTACATCATGTCATCTTACCTAATGCGTTACTCTGTTCTTATGAACTTAATACTCTAGATGCATGCTGGATAGCGGTCGATGTGTGGAGTAATAGTAGTACATGCAGGCAGGAGTCGGTCTACTTGTCACGGACGTGATGCCTATATACATGATAATGCCTAGATATTCTCATAATGATTCACTTTTCTATCAATTGCTCGACAGTAATTTGTTCACCCACCGTAATACTTATCCTATCTTGAGAGAAGCCACTAGTGAAACCTATGGCCCCCGGGTCTATTCTCCATTATATTAATCTTCCGTCAGCAAGCTATTTCTTTTACCGTTTATTTCGCAATCTTTACTTTCAATCTATATCATAAAAATACCAAAAATATTGATCTTATTATTATTATTATCTCTATCAGATCTCAGTCTCGTAAGTGACCGTGAAGGGATTGACAACCCATTTATCGCATTGGTTGCGAGGTTCTTATTTGTTTGTGTAGGTACAAGGGACTTGCGTGTAGTCTCCTACTAGATTGATATCTTGGTTCTCAAAAACTAAGGGAAATACTTATGCTACTTTGCTTCATCACCCTTTCCTCTTCAAGGGAAAACCAACGCAGTGCTCAAGAGGTAGCACGCCACTACTTCCAGGGTCATCACATCAAGGTCGCCTCAGCCTACCCGTTGGAGAGAGTGCTCAGGAGCCCCAATGCTGCAGGGAGAGTCGCCGAATGGAACATCGAGCTGCAAGCGTTTAACTTGGAGTTCAGCACAACCAGGGTCATCAAGGGCGCAACGCTTGCCGATTTTGTGGCGGAATTAACCGATATGCCGGAGCCCGAAGGAGGCGAAAACCGATCCCTCTCACCAGGGAATGAAGCGGCTGGGTCATGTACTTCGATGGCGCGTTCACGACAGGGCACGGGGACTGGAGCCGTAATCATCTCGCCCACTAAGGACAAACTTTACTATGCCATGCAGCTCTGCTTCCAGCGGGGCGAGAAGGTCTCCAACAACATCGCAGAGTATGAGGGCCTCATCATCGGCCTCAAGGCGGCGGCGGCCCTGGGGGTGAAATGCCTCACCATCAAGGGAGACTCGCAGCTCCTCGTCAACTTCTCCAACAAGGTGTACGAGCCAATGGACGAGCACATGGAAGCATATCTCGCGGAGGTATGCAAAATGGAGAAGCAGTTCTTGGGCCTAGAGTTGCAGCATGTGCCCCGTGGCGCCAACCAAGCGGCCGATGACATCGCCAGAAGAGCATCCAAGCGGCTTCCCAAGAGCCTGGTGTCTTCGAGGAACGGCTCTTCAAGCCTTCAGCAGCACCTCAGCCTGCGGAACCAGTGCCACCTCGGCAGGAGCTCCCTCAACCGTCAGTCTCGGGAACCCCCTCCTATGGCCCGACCTCAGGAGGGCACCTCCTCTTGGCACTCGAGCCTCAGTAGGGGTCCTGGATCGAGGAGTTCAAGGCATACTTGACAGAGGGCACGTTGTCGGAGAAGGAGGAAGACGCGGGGCGCATGGCCCGGCAGGCTACGGTGTACTGCATTCAGGACGGTGAGCTATACAGGAAGCGGCCAAATGACGTTTCTCTATGGTGCATTTCCAGGAACAGGGGAACGAGCTACTGGCCGACATACATAGCGGAGACTGTGGGCGCCACTCGTCGTCACGCACCCTGGTCGGCAAGCCTTTAAGCAGCGGGTTCTACTGGCCCACAACACTCAATGACGCGGCCGAGCTGGTGAAGTCCTGCGAGGCTTGCCAATTCCACGCCAAGCAGATCCACCAGCTGGCTTAGGGCCTCCAGACTATGCCGCTCTCATGGCCATTCGCGGTCTGGGGGCTGGATATCCTGGGTCCATTGCCTCGAGCGCCTGGAGGTTACCGCTACCTCTACGTTGACATCGACAAGTTCACCAAGTGGGCAGAAGTGGAAGCCGTCTGCACCATCCCAGCCGGGTCAGCAGTCAAGTTCATCAAGAGGATCGTGAGCCAATTTGGGGTCCCGCGTCAGGAGGCCGCGTCGCACGCACGGCGCCAACAGGGCGGGCGCGAGCTCTTCAGCCATGTCTACTGCACCAGGCGGCGCACCGAAGCGCCGAGCCAACTCGTTGTTGTTTGGCAGCTGGCCCAAGAAGCCCAGGAACACGATTGCTACGACCAAGCGGCAGGAGGCCACCGCGAAGGCGGCCCAATTCCTAAGGGCCCCGAACCAGCTCCCGTTAGCGTCCGAGTGAGTACTTCGGATTTTTCGTTGTTGCTTTTGTGTTTTCTTTTCTTCTTTCTTCTAGTCTTCTTACCAGTTTCATGTCGCCGTGCCTTCATAGGGCCCCACTCTCTCTTTCGCGGGCCCCATCTGCCCTAGTGATTGGGGCAGCGGACGGCTCCGCAAAGCGCCACCGTGTGGACCCGCGCGCCGAGCTCCAGCAGGCGATGGAGCGGAATGCGCGAGAGGCGCGCGAGGAGTGGGAGAAGGCGGACGCGGCCAAGGCGGCGACTGCAGAAGTCGATGCAGCAACCAAGACTTAGGCCAACACCGCGGCCAAGGAGAAGGTGAACGCAGCTGCCAAGGCGTAGGAGGCGGAGGCGGCCCACAGCCGGACTCCATTTCTCGTCGTCCCACTGAGTGTTGTGCCACCCGCGCCAGAGAGCCAGGCGCCGACTGGAGGAGCCGGCGACGACCAGCCGGTCCTGTAGAGGGGAGGGGGCGACCCCATCATCTTGGGGCAGAAGTGCCCCTACCTACGCCGACTGCTGATGCGCAGAGCGGCCGGCCTAAAGCACCGTTGGTGCCGCCGTCTGGTGGTGAGCTGGTGGTGGGGCCGACTCCTGCGGCCCGTACTCCGGTGCGCCGGAATTCAGAGAGGACGGCCTTAGCGCCATAGCCGTTTGAGATCGGGGCCACGAGCTCATCAGCCCCCGATGCTGAGGCCACTAGTGCCACCCCTCCAGGTTGGATGTCTGGAGGCGGCATGGGTCTGTTGAACACGGCCGTGCAAGAGCTCCATGCTCGGTTTAATGCCCAAGGCGCCGCCCTCTAGCAAAATACAAAGGAGTTCTTGGCGACGTGAGTGGCTGTTTGAGTAAGTTTCTTGCTTCTTGCTTTCAATTCTTGTAATCTTCCGTGGGGGCGCACCAGCGCACCCACTAGGTGTAGCCCCTGAGTTCCGGGCCGGCTACTGAGCAGGCGACTCAGAACTTAAGGTAAGTTCCAAGTGCTAACTTTTTTTTCTTTTCTTTTGTTGTCTTTGTTGCAGGATTACCACAATATCCGCGTGGCCACCTTCAACTCCCAGGTCAAGGAGCTGGCCAAGCGGACCACTGATTTGGCCGAAAGCCGAAGTAAGCTCTCTGTCTTCTCTCTTGTGGGGGCACGTCAGACACCCGCTAGGTGTGGCACCCGAGATTCAGGCCGACTGCTGAGCAGTCGGGCCGGATCTTTCGGCAACCACTTTTCTTCTTTGTTGAATGCTAATTGTCTTCTCTTTCTTATCTTCTACAGGAGCAGCCGCCACACTGCAGCAGCGCCTGGGCGAGGTCCAGATCGAGCTGCACACCAAGAAGGAGTGCAGCAAGGCGGCCCAGGAGCGCGACCGCCTGGTCAAGGAGTTGGCGGACCAGGCAGATCGACACAAGGCAGACCTCCAGGTAAAGGACAACAAGGCCAACCCCAAGGCCGAGTTCGAGACTGAATGCTCGGCCCAGGCTGAGAAGGAGAAGGCTCTAAGCGACAGCTACGGCGAGATCGAAGATATGATCGATGGTGAGTTATCCTTCCATTCTTTCAGCCGCCGACTGTTATGTGAGCCTACTTCTGGCTTCATACTTCTTTTTCCTTCTTGCGCAGAATTCTTTCCTAGTCATGCCATTGCCGCCTTCCAGGACAACGTGGCTCGCCGCGGCGAGCGAAGACGGGCTGGTGCAGAAATTGCACCATACGCGCCCCGGACCCTCGACGAGCAGCTTCTCGCCGTCTGAGCTCGCCTCCAGCAAGCTCATCGGATGCTCCGCCACCTGCAGCGCGTTGGGGCCTAGGTGTTGACCGCCCTCTAGCCGGACGCTCAGATCCCACGCACCCCCAGTCGGACTACCGAGTGGCTGGATGTAGCAGTCGGCCGCTTTGAGGCTTGGAAGGGCTCCGCGGTTCGTGCTGGTGCTCGGAGGGCCCTGGAGTTCAACAAGGCATGGTATCCAGGCCTGGACTTGGCCCAGCTAGCCACCTTCCGGCAGGAGGCCGCACCGGAGCTGGCAGCAGCAAGCCGTGACCTTACCCAATGCATGGCGGCGATCGCTGACTACGCGGACACCACCGAGTTCTTCCCCGAGCTGAACGAGGAGGGTGCTGAAGTACTGCCCAACTGGTTCAGGCTGAAACCGGAGTATGGTGAGGATTCGGCAGAGGAGATCGCCTCCAGCGACGAGGGCGAGGATGAAGAGGGTGAGGATGAAGAGGGCGAGGATAGTGAAGACGACGCACGGGAGAGAGGAGCCGACGGCCAGCCCCAGCCTGACCGAGCCTCAAGCAACGAGTCACGTGCGAGTGTGTCGACCGCCACCGATGCTGACCAGACTGAGACTCGCCAGACGGCCACTTCACCAGCCGGCGTTGTCGACTCCACCAACCCGCCGGATCCGCCTGCTGCTCCTCTGGCCTAGGCGGCCAGTTTTATCTTATCTTTTCCTGCTTTTGTAACCTCTTGATCAAGTTCGTTAAATTTGTGCAGTTGCACCCACTGTGGGTGTATTCAAAGTTGTTGAATTCTGGCTATGTGCCTTGCTATGTAAATTAACTTAATTCGCACAAGCTGTGCTTTGCCGGGTTTTGACTTGTCTTGCTTTTCTACTCTTTTGGCTTTTTCCTTTGCCGTCTTCCCTTGGCTGCTGCCCTGCCAACCAAACAGCCGCTCTGTGGTCTGTGGCTAGGTCAGGTACTTGGCCATTTTGGGAAGACAATTAGTTTGGCCGCTTAGAACCTAGCAAGTAAAATGAGAAGCCGGATGGTGAGGCGAGGAGCCAGCTTGGCCTATGTAGATGCTTTTTCCTTAGCAATTTTTTGTGTGGGCACCATTTCCCGCCTTTAGCTCTTGCCAGCCGGATAGTCACTCTGCAAGCTGTGGCTTGCGACAAGAGAGGGCTTAGATGCCGGCACATTACTTGTCCGGCTGTAGGTAGCATCAACATAGTACGAGGCGGCAAGCCCCCGGGCCGACTGGTCAAACCCGGTGACGGGCAAAAGAATGAAAATAACACATTCATAGGCAGAAGCTTATCATATAGATAAAAAGGGTAGCCCCCGAGTGCTCCTCGAGGGTCTCGATGTCCTAGCTCTTAATACAAAAGGTAGTGTGGTACATACTGCCTTTAACTATAACATCTTCGGAGGAGATTTGCATTCCACGGACGCTCTGTTTCTTTGCCTGGATCGTCCCTCTTGCATGCCCTGGGCTTCTGTGCATCGATCAGGTATTAGGAGTTACTGCCCAAGGCTTTTGCGGATGATGAAGGGCATTCCCAAGGGGCCGAGAGCTTGTGCTGGCCGGCTGTTCGCTAGATCAGCCGGAGCGCAAGGTCCCCCTCTTGGAAGGATCTTGGCTTTACCTTCCGACTGTGGTAGTGACGCATGCTCTGCTGGTAGATGGCGGACCGGCTGAGTGCTAACAGCCGGCCCTCTTCTAGCAGATTGACGCCGTCTTCTCATGCTTCCTTCGCCTCTACCTCCGTGTACATGGTGACGCGAGGTGAGTCGAACTCAATGTCAGTTGGGATGACGGCCTTGGCTCCGTACATGAGGAAGAAAGGAGTGAAGCCAGTTGATTTGTTCAGAGTGGTGCGTAGGCTCTAGAGGACGATAGGCAACTCATCGATCCAACAGCTGGCCAAACGCTCTAGTGGCTCGACCAATCGGGGCTTGATGTCGGAGAGGATGTGGCCGTTTGCTCGCTCGACTTGGCCGTTTGACTCTGGATGGGCAACGGGCGCTAAGTCTAGTCGGATGCCCTGTGTCACGCAGAAATGAGCCAAGGCGCCTTCGGCAAAGTTTGTGCCATTGTCGGTGATGATGTTGTGCGGTATACCATACCGGACGGTGATATCTGCGTTGAAGGTCACAACAGTCAGACCATTCAACTTCTTGATTGGTTTTGCTTCAACCCACTTGGTGAATTTGTCCACAGCGACAAGCAGATGAGTCATGCCGCCGTGTGTTGTCTTGAATGGGCCCACCATGTCCAGCCCCCATACGGAAAACGGCCAAGTAAGTGGGATGGTCTTGAGAGCAGAAGCCGGCAGATGTTGCTTGGAGAGGAATTTCTGGCACCCCTTGCATTTCTTGACCAAATCCTTGGCATCTTCTAGAGCAGTCGTCCAGAAGAAACCGTGGCGGAAGGCTTTGCCAACAAGGGATTTGGAGGCCGCGTGGTGGCCACACTCACCTTGGTGGATGTCTCTGAGGATTGCTTTTCCCTTCTCTTGCTCTATGTAGCGCTGGAACACACAAGTGACGATGCGCCAGACAAGTTCTTTGTTTACTATCGCCACACACCAGGAAGTTGAGGATGGGATGCGCCCATGATGGTGCTTTGACTTCATTCATTGTCAGCACAACCAATGAAACTAGGGTGGTTGTGTTGGGAGGCGGCGGGGTGGAGTCGGCCGCCGCTTGCTGCGTTGTTGAAGTCCCTGGGCCGACTGCCGTAGCCCCCGGGCCGGGTTCTGAAGTCCCCGGGCCGGTTACGACTGCTGCAGCCCTTGAGCTGCCTGCCAAAATTCCTGGACCGACCGACGCAGCCCCCGAGTCGGATCCGACTGCTCCGGGGGCAGCCAGCACGAAGATAGACTCTGATTCCGGTGAATGCTTGATAGACGGCTTGAGGAGGCGCTGAAGGGAGACGCCCGTTGGTATGGCTTGCCGGGTGGAGCCAATCCGTGCTAGGGCATCTGCTTGCTCATTTGCTGGACGAGGAAGCGGTAGCTCGCCATGTTTGCATCCTTGGTGTCCTAGTTGCCAAACAACTGTTGGACCACCAAGTCCGAGTCGCCGTAGCACAGGATCCGGTGGATGCCGATCTCTTTGGCCAGCCGGAATCCGTGTACTAGAGCCTCATACTCGGCCACGTTGTTGGAGGTGGCAAAGTCGATTTGCAGTGTGTATCTGAGCTTGTCGCCTTTGGGAGAAGTGAGGACGATGCCGACTCCCAAGACGGTGCGCATCTTCGAGCCATCAAAGTGCATCCGCCAATGAGTGGAGTCCAGAGTTGGCGGCAGGTAATGGGTCTCGTCCTAGTCGACGAGGAAGTCGGCCAATGCTTGGGACTTGATGGCGGTGCGTGGCTGGTAGAAGATGGTGTAGGGGGCTAGCTCCATGGCCCATTTGGCCACCCGGCCCGATGCATCTCTGCTTCCTATGATCTCAGCAAGCGGGGTGGTGCAGACGACTGTGATGGGGTGCTCTTGAAAGTATGGCTTGAGCTTCTTGGCGGCAAAGTGCATGCCGTAGCACATCTTCAGGTAGTGGGGGTAATTCTGCTTTGAGGCCGACAACACCTCGCTCAAATAGTACACATGCCTCTGGACCAGCTGTGCTCTGCCGTCTTCTTGGCGCTCTACCACAATGACAGTGCTGACCACCCGGCTAGTGTCGGCCATGTTGGGGAGCATGGCCTCCTTAGCAGCCGGAGCCGCCAGAATAGGCAGCATAGTCAGCATCTTCTTCAACTGGAGAAAGGCTTCGTACGCCTTGTCGTTCCACTCGAAGTGAGTGGTTTTCTTCATTAACTGGTATAGGGGTAGATCCTTCTCTCCCAGCCGACTGATGAAGCAGTTGATGGATGCCAAGCACCTAGTGAACTTCTGGACGTCTCGCAGTCAGGCAGGTCTCTCCATCCTCTCGATGGCCTTGATGCTGGACGGCTGGTACTCCGAAGACACACTTCTCCGGGTTGAGCTTGATTTGAAAACGGCATAGATTGTCAAAGGTCTCCTTGAGATCTTCCAGATGGGTGCCACATGTCCCCGTCTTCAGCACAATATCGTCTACGTAGACGTGGGCATTTCTGCCGAGTTGCTTGAGGAGGCACTTCTACAGGCAATGCTGAAAAGTGGCACTTGCATTTCTCAGGCCGAATGTCATGGTCAGGTAGCAGAAGGCTCCAAATGGTGTGATGAAGGCGGTCTTCAGCCGATCGGCCAGGTTCAACTTGATCTGATGCTAGCCGGAGTAGGCATCAAGGAAAGACAGCAACTCGCATCTGGCTGTGGAGTCTATCACTTGATCAATCCGGGGCAGAGCAAATGGATCTTTGGGGCAGGCCTTGTTGAGGATGGTGTAGTCAACACACATGCTCCACTTGTTATTCTTCTTCAGCACAAGGACTGGGTTGGCAAGCCATTCTAGAAAGAACACTTCCGTAATGAAGCCGACTGCTAGGATTCGGGCTATCTCTTCACCAACAATTCTCCTTTTTTTTCTTCTGACAGATGGCGGAGGGGCTGCTTGACTGGTTTTGCATCTGATCTGAGATGTAGTTTGTGCTCGGCGAAATCCGTCGGAACACCTGGCATGTCCTTGGGAGACCATGCAAAGATGTCCCGATTCTCACGGAGGAAATCGACGAGCTCACTTTCCTATTTGCTATCGAGGTTGGTCCCCATGATAGCGTGCCTCTCCGGGTGGTCGGGGTCCGAAGGGATCTTCTTTGTTTCTTTGGCCGGCTGGAAAGAACCCGATGCTGTCAACTCCTTGGGGTCCGGCGACAGGTCCGACTGCTTGCTGGCCATGGCCACAACCCAGTCAAGGAGCTTCTTCTCGGCAGCAATCATGATGGACTCGGCCAGCTGGCTGCTAGTAGTCGCACAGGCGGCTGACTTCTTGTAGTCGCCGGCTATAGTGATAATGCCCCTGGTTCCCGGCATCTTCATCTTGAGGTAGGCATAATGCGGCACCGCCATGAACTTGGCTAGAGCCGGCCGGGCTAGGAGCGCATGGTAAGGGATCTCTAGGTCAACCACCTCAAACCAAACTGGCTCTCAGCGGAACTGATCTTTGTCTCCAAAGAGGACATCTATCCTGATCTTGCCGATTGGTGAGCAGGAAAGGCCAGGTACAATGCCATGGAAAACAGTCCGACTAGGCTGGAGTTGTCTTTCTTTGATGTGCAATTTCTCCATGGTGTTACGGTAGAGGATGTTGATGCTGCTACCACCATCTATTAGGACTCGGGAGAAACGAGCAGCGCGCCTATATTTTGAAAAGGTGGCATCCAACACCAAGGCATAGGAACCCGGAAAAGGCATCGCCTCCGGGTGGTCAGCACGGCTCTAGCTGATGGGCTTCTCGGACTACCAGTGCATGAATTCTGGGGCTTCTGAAGTGAGAGCATTCACCTCATGGTGCTGCTGACGCCGGCTGTGCCTATCATAAACCACACTGGTGAAGATGACATAGGCTCCGTGTTCTTCGGGGAACTCATCTTGGATGGTGGTGAAAGGGTAGACCGCCGGCTGGCCAGCAGGCGGAGGCGGCAACAGTCCTTCACCCTTGGAGATTCGGGTGAGCCAGTGGCACTTCCAGGTGGTGTGGCTAGACGGCTTCGCGCCGCTGTGGAACCTGCAAGGAGCATCGAGGGTTTTCTCATAGGAGAAGGCAGGCAGCCTAGCAGGCTTTCCACACTTCTGACGCTTGGGGCCGGCCGAACCTCTGGCTGTTGATCTTCAACTGTTGCCACTTCCCGGCTGGCAGAAGCCGGCTGCGGGGCCTTGCGTTTGTTGTCGTTCTACTGTTGGCGCCGACTATTATCACCAACCGGTGCCTGAGGAGCCGACGGGAGCACTTTCCCAGACGCGTCCACTCGGAACTCCGACTTAATAGAGGAGTCGACAATGGCGTACTTGTCTGCTACGATCAGCTGTTCGTCGAATGTAGCCGGCTCATCACAGAGGAGTCGATGTTTGAGTAGTGTGTCCTCTTGGCACCCGGTAGTGAAGTATTCTATGACTTGCACCTCATGCAACCCTCGCAAGAGTTGCGCAGTTCAGCCCACTGCATCAAGTAGTCGCGGGTGGTCTCAGCGGGGCCAAGCTGGTGAGGCTTGGGCGGCCGCTTATAGGTGCTGGTGAAGTTGCGGATGAAGACTTTGGTGAAGTCCACCCAGCTGTTGACGTTGTAGGGCTTGAGACTATTCAACCATGTCCGGGCTGTTCCCTGGAGCATGAGGGGAACATTCTTCACGGCAATGCACTTGTTGTTGTTTGCTATCCTGACGGCCGTGGAGTAGTCAACCAGCCAATCTTCTGGCTTCACGGAGCCGTTGTACTTGGGAGTGTCTCGAGGGAGCGAGAACCCTTTGGGGAAGTGCTCTTCGTGAATGCGGGGGCCGAAACAAGGCGGGCCGATCGCATCTTCTTCTTGAAGCGCCAGCGATCGGGCCATGCGGTCGATCCGGTGGCGGGCGTCGTTTTCTCCGATTCCCTCACGGCAGCCTAGTCGGTTGCCAAGAATTGGGTGGTCAACAGCCAGCGGGGAGACGCGCCTCTCCCTGCGTGGGGGAGGTAGTTGCTCACCCGGCGGCTCGACTGCTCGAGGGCGGCCGTCTTGGTCACGCTCGATGATGATGCGCGTCCGGCTGCGGCTAGCAGTCGGTCTCTGGGTCTCTTCGGTCGCGGGCGCCTCCTGTTGGCGCCTGGGAGGTTGTGCCATGTTCTCGACGGGGGGAGGTTCTTGGCATGCAGGCCAGCTTCTTGCTACGTGGCAGCTGCATCGAGGAGCTGCTGGACGCGCTCTGTTATGCAGCGTCGCTCGTGACCCTCCAGGTGATCTAGTTCGTCTGCCGCCGCCTAGGCGGCACGCAAGTTCTCCAAGGTGTGGCGTAAACAGGGCAGTCAACCCCAGCATGCTGGCGACGGCCACGCCTTGCTCCCGAATGGTGCCCATCCGGCTGGGCTCGCCAGCTGCCGGCATACCACAGACGTCGCAGTTGATCTCGCGCTGGTAGGCCTCAATGAGGCGTCTCATGGCGACCAACTTTTTGGTGCTCTCAACAAGTGTAACGCGGCAGGCCTCCAGCGTCTCGCTGTCAGTATCTGCCGTAATGGGTGCATATAGGTCTCGCATTACCGCCTGCAGCGGGTCCTGACTGGCTCCGCCACTAGCTCCTTCGTGACTGATGACTTGCACCTCCATGACGGTGCTGGTGCTGGCGTCACTAATCACGGGAGGGAGCGGGTCGTCAATGATCACCACATTGGCGGGGAAGGAATCGGGGGATGCCACGTCGAAGTCGATGAGCATCAGATCGGTGGAGCCGACAGACTCTTTGTCGAAGGCAGGCTCGTTGGTGATGTCGATCTTGCCAAGGAGCTCGACGAGGCAGTTTTCGGAGTGGGCTGCTCCCTCGTCAGGTGCTGGCTCATCGGAGAGACGGATCTCATCGACAAGGTCAGCAAGAACACTCACTCCACAAGCGGCTTCTGCACCGCATAGCGTGTCAACATAGACACTATCCGGCGTCCCAGGCTGGCTGCGTTCACTCGTAAGGAAGAGGGTTCCTGTCCAGAACATGTTTCCGGACGACGGTGCACCTGGCCCCATGGTGGGTGCCAAATGTCGGGTTTGTGGTGCGACATATGCCAAGGGGTGGCTTATCATGGAGAGGGCCAAGAGTACGTCGCCGGGCTCTAGAGGCGGGAGTGAGTGAGAACGCCTAAGCCGCCGAATCTTACCCAGGTTCGGGGCTCCCCTAGGAGACAACACCCCTAATCCTACTCTACGGGGGTCTCCACATGATCACTATCTCAACAAGGTAACTACAAGGTTGCTCCTTGAGCTGTTTGGCTAGAGGAGGAAGATGAGCAAGGCTAGCCTTTCTTCCCCTCTCTATATGTGTGTGAATATACTAAGGTTTTGAACCCCTTGCATGGGTGCCCAGGGGGTTTATATAGGCCTACCCTCAGGTGTGTAATATGGCCGGGTGTGGGACCCGGCTGTCAGTGTCTCTGGTCGCCGGCTTCTCTGCTAGATGTCGGGGCCTGCCGCTTGTTGGGTCCCGCTGGCTGCCTTGTACTTGGCCGACAGGCCGCGCCCGCCGCTCGCGGGTCTGGCCGGTTGCTTAGCACTGTCGCCGTGCTAATGATGACGTGTGCTTTGTCGGGGGAGCGTGGCTACAGTCCCGCTGCCTGGCGGGTGCTCATTGTTGCCACATCCCATCTTATCTGGTTAATGACACACATACTCCAAGGGAAGGGGAGGGCCGCCTGCTAGTAATCGGCCTCCCCCGTGCCGACTGGTCAGGGACTGCCGCCTTCCGGCATCTCACGGACTAGTAGGGCCCGTCGCCTGCAGGTTGTACCGATAGCCCGTTATGGGAGCATGGCTATCTCCGCCATGATGATGTCACGGGCGGCATGGTAATAGTGATGTGCCGGGCGAGGGATGTCTGCCTGGTATGCTGCACTATGGCCACGTTCAGCCCTGGACTCGGGGGTGGCAGGCTACACTGTAGCCACGACCCATCTCATCGTCGTAATGAGGTGCTAACTTTGAGGGAATGAAGGGCCACCTGCTAGAAGTCGGCCCACCTCGTTGCCGCCTTTTGGGCTCCGCCGCCTTCTAGCAGCCGGCCGCTAGGACCAGCCGGTCCCAAGAAGGCGGTCCTTTGTTTGTGATGCTTGAGGGGCGCAACCGGCCCTGATGTCTTAAAATACCATGGGGGCTAATGAGGCTACCCGTGGTCATTTACTTCGACAATTGCGGAAAACTAAAAAGCAAACAAAGCAAAAAACTATGGCACAAGACGCTCCAAGCAAAACTCATATCAAGTGATGAATAAGAATGTATCTCCAAGTAACATACCGATAGATTGTAGACAAAAGAGAGGATGCCATCCGGGGCATCCCCAAGCTTATATGCTTGGGTCTTCCTTGAATATTACCTTGGGGTTCCATGGGCATCCCCAAGGTTAGGGTCTTGCCGCTCCTTACTCTTTCATCCATCGTGATATCACGCAAAACATGAAAACTTCAGCGCAAAAAACTCAAGAGGAACCTCATGAGATATGATACTTCCATTTTGCATCATGTTTCCCTATTGTTATTTATATTGTTTTTATGCATAATAATGCCTTTTGGAGTAATTCTAATGCCTTTTCTCTCATAATATGCAAGGTACACACAAAGAGGGAGAATACCGGCAGCTGGAATTCTGGACTTGAAAAAGCTACATCAGGCTACCTATTCTGCACAACTCCAGATGAGCTAAAACTTCACGGAGATTTTTTATGGAATATATAAGAAATATTGGAACCAATAAGTACCCATGGGGGCCCACCAGGTGGGTACAACCCACCTGGGCACGCCAGGGAGCCCAGGCGCGCCCTGGTGGGTTGTGCCCTCCTTGGCCCACCTCCGGTGCCCCTGTTCTGGTATATAAGTCATTTTGACCTAGAAAAAAATAAGGAGAGGACTTTCGGAATGAACCGCAACCGTCTCGAGGCGGAACTTGGGCATGAGCACTTTTTCCCTCCGGCGGAGCGATTCCGCCAGGGGAACTTCCCTCTTGGAGGGGGAAATCATTGTCGTCATCATCACCAACAACTCTCCCATCTTGGGGAGGGTAATCTCCATCAACATCTTCAACAGAACCATCTCCTCTCAAACCCTAGTTCATCTCTCATGTTCAATCTTTGTACCGAAAATATAGATTGGTGCTTGTGGGTGACTAGTAGTTTTGATTACATCTTGTAGTTGATTACTATATGGTTTATTTGGTCGAAGATTATATGTTCATATCCATTTTGATTTTTAATACCCCTCTGATCTGGAGCATGATTATCATTTGTGAGTATTTACTTTTGTTCTTGAGGTCATGAGGGAAATCTTGTAGCAAGTAATCATGCAAACTTGATATGTGTTCGATATTTTGATGGTATGTATGTTGTGATTCCCTTAGTGGTGTCATGTGAACTTCGAATACATGCCACTTAACCATACTTGGGCCTAAGGGAATGCATTTTGGATTATTTATTAGATGATGGGTTGCAAGAGTGGTAGAAGCTTAAATCCTAGTTTATGCGTTATTCCGTAAGGGAGTGATTTGGATCCAGAAGTTTAATGCTATGGTTAGAATTTTTTCTTAATACTTTTCTTGTAGTTGCGGATGCTTGCGAGGGGGGTTAACCATAAGTAGGAGGTTTGTTCAAGTAAGAGCAACACCTAAGCACCGCTCCACCCACATATCAAATTATCAAAGTAGCAAACACAAATCAAACAAACATTATGAAAGTGACTAGATGAAATTCCCGTGTACCCTCAAGAACGCTTTGCATATCATAAGAGACCGTTTTGGACTGTCCTTTGCCTCAAAAGGATTGGGCTACGATGCTGCACTTTTGTTACCATTACCATTACTTGCTCTTTACAAATTATCTTGCTACCAAACTACTCGTTACCTATATTTTTAGTGCTTGCAGAGAATACCTTGCGGAAAACCACTTGTCATTTCCTTCTGCTCCTCATTGGGTTCGACACTCTTACTTATCGAAAGGACTATGATTGATCCCATATAATTGTGGGTCATCAAGGCTCTTTTCTGGCGCTGTTTCCGGGGAGTGAAGAGCTCTTGGTAAGGAAAAATTATTACTACATGCTGAAATTTACTGTTACTTGTCACTATGGAAAACAATCCTTTGAGGGGTTTGTTCGGGATATCTTCACCTCGACCGAAACCAAAATTAATTATCCCTCAACCAACTGCACCTACTGAAAATATTGGTTAAGAAATTCCTTCGGGTATGATAGAACAACTACTAGCAAATCCTTATGCAGGAGATGGAACCGAACATCCTGATATGCACTTGATATATGTGGATGAAATTTGTGGATTACTTAAGCTTGCAGGTTTACCCGAAGATGAAGCTAAGAATAAGGTTTTCCCTCTATATTTGAAGGGAAAAGCATTGGCATGGTATAGGCTATGCGATGATATTGGATCTTACTATTGGAATCGATTGAAATTGGAGTTTCACCAAAAAAATTATCCTATGTATCTAGTTTGTCGTGATCGGAATTATATATATAATTTTTGGCCTCGTGAAGGAGAAATTATCGCTCTAGCTTGGGGGAGGCTTAAGTCAATGTTATATTCATGCCCCAATCATGAGCTCTCAAGTGAAATTATCATTCTGAATTTTTATGCTTGGCTTCCTCAAGATGATTGATCCATGCTCGATACTTCTTGTACTGGTTCCTTTATGAAGGAGACTATTGAATTCAGGTGGGATCTTTTAGAAAGAATTAAATGCAACTCTGAAGATTGGGAACTCGACAAAGGTAAAGAGTCAGGTATTGAGCGTGTGTATGATTGTGTTAAATCTTTTATGAATACCGATGCTTTTCAAAAGTTTAGCACTAAATATGGACTTGACTCTGAGATAGTAGCCTCCTTTTGTGAATCATTTGCTACTCATGTTGATCTGCCTAAGGGGAAGTGGTTTAAATATCACCCACCTATTAAAGAGGAAATTTAAAAAACCGGTAATAGCTACAGATGAAACTATTATTTATAATGTTGATATAGTTGTCCCTACCGCTTATATTGAAAAACCACCTTTCCCTGTAGGATAAAGGAACATGTTAAAGTTTTAACGGTGGTCAGTAAAAGTTATATTAGAACACCTAAACCAGATGAACAAATCAAGGTAGAACCTAGTGTTGCTATGGTTAAAGATCTCTTGGTAGAAAATATAGATGGGCATGTTATTTAGTTCTGTGATGAAGCTGCTAGAATTGCCAAACCCGATGAAAAAGATAAGCATAGACCCGTTATTGGCATGCCTGTTGTCTCAGTTAAGATAGGAGATCACTTTTATCATGACTTATGTGACATAGGTGCTAGCGTGAGTGCTATTCCTTTTACCTTATATCAATAAATTATGAATGACATAGCACCCGCAGAAATAGAAGACATAGATGTTACTATTAAACTTGATAACAGAGACACAATTATCACCGATTGGGATTGTTATAGATGTTGAAGTATTTTGTGGGAAAACTAAATACCCTATTGATTTTCTTGTTCTTGGTTCCACATGAGATGGATTTTGTCCCATTATCTTTGGTAGACCTTTCTTGAACACCGTTAATGCTAAAATATATTGTGAGAAGCAAACCCTCGATGTAAGTTTTGGTGATGAGTCTCATGAGTTTAGTAGAAAGCATCATAAGAAAGAATTGCCTGGTAAGGATGAAATAATTGTTCTTGATTCTATAGTTGTGCCTTCTACCGATCCACTAGAACAATATTTGCTATACCATGAGAGAATGATATGCATATGCATGAAACAAATGAAATAGATAAGATTTTCTTTGAACAACATCCTCTGCTTAAACACAATTTGCCTATTGAAACTCTAGGAGGTCCTCCTCCACCTAAAGGTGATCCTGTGTTTGAATTAAAACAAATTCCAGACACTTTGAAATATGCTTATCTTGATGAGAAAAAGATATATCCTATTATTATCAATGCTAACCTTTCAGAACATGAAGAAGAAAGATTATTGAAGGTTCTGAAGAAGCACCGAGCTGCTATTGGGTATACTCTTGATGATTTAAAGGGCATTAGTACCGCTCTCTATCAACACAAAATTAATATGGAACCTGATGATAAGCCCATTGTTGATCACCAACGACGTTTAAATCTTAAAATGAAAGAAGTGGTAAGAACTGAAACACTGAAGCTTATGGAAGCAGGTATAATTTATCCTATAGCTAATAGTAGATGGGTAAGTCATGTTCATTGTGTCCCCAAGAAGGAAGGTATTACTGTTGTTCCTAATGATAAGAATGAACTTCTTCCTCAAAGAATTTCACTAGCTATAGAAAGGTAATTGATTTTAGAAAATTAAGTAAAGCTACAATAAAAGATCATTACCCTGTACCTTTTATTGATCAAATGCTAGAAAGATTGTCAAAGAACACACACTTTTCTTTCCTTGATGGATATTTTGGTTTTTCTCAAATACCTGTCTCACAACCTAACAAAGAGAAAACCACATTTACTTGTCCTTTCAGAACTTATGATTATAGATGTATGTCTTTTGGTTTATGCAATGCACCTACTACCTTTCGAAATGTATGACTGCTATATTCTCTGATTTTTGTGAAAAGATTGTTGAGGTTTTCATGGATGATTTCTTTGTTTATGGAACTTCTTTTGATGATTGCCTCTTGATCGAGTTTAGTAGAGATGCGAGCAAACTAATCTTGTTTTGAATTGGGAGAAGTGCCACTTTATGGTTAATGAAGGTATTGTCTTGGGACATAAAATTTCTGAACGAGGTATTGAGGTGGATAAAGCTAAAGTTGATGCAATTGAGAAAATTCCATGTCCTAAAGATATCAAAGGTATTCATAGTTTTCTCGGTCATGCTGGTTTCTATAGGAGGTTTATTAAAGACTTCTCTAAAATTTCTACTCCTCTTACAAATCTTTTACAAAAGGATGTTCCATTTGTTTTTGATGATGATTGTGTATAAGCCTTTGAAACACGTAAGAAAGCCTTGATTTCTGCACCTATTGTTCAACCACCTGATTGAAACTTGAATTTTGAAATTATGTGTGATGCTAGTGATCATGTTGTTGGTGTTGTTCTAGGTCAAAGAGTTGATAATAAATATAATGTTATCCATTATGCTAGTAAAACTCTAGACCGTGCTAACAAAATTATGCTACTACTGGAAAAGAATTCTTAGCACTGGTGTTTGCTTGTGATAAATACAGATCCTACATTGTTGATTCTAAAGTAATTGTTCACACCAACCATGCTGCTATAAAATATCTTATGGAAAAGAAAGATGCTAAACCTAGACTCATTAGGTGGGTTATTTTGCTACAAGAATTTGACTTACATATCACTGATAGAAAGGGAGCTGAGAACCCCACGGCTGATAACTTATCTAGGCTTGAAAATATTCTTGATGACCCACAACCTATTAATGGTAGTTTTCCTGATGAACAAGTAGCTACAATAAATGTTTTTCATAACACTCCTTGGTATGCTGACTATGCTAATTACATTGTTGCTAAATATATACCACCTAGCTTCACATACCAACAAAAGGAAAAATTCTTCTATGATTTAAGACATTACTTTTGGGATGACCCACATCTTTATAAAGAAGGAGTAGATGGTATTATTAGACGTTGTGTACCTAAGCATGAACAGGGACCAATCCTACGGAAATGTCACCCTGAAGTTTATGGAGGGCATCAAGCGGGAGAGAGAACTGCTCACAAGGTATTGCAATCTGGTTTTTATTAGCCTACTCTCTTCAAGGATGCCCGTAAGTTTGTTTTATCTTGTGTTGAATGTCAAAGAATCGATAATATTGGTAAGCATCAGGAAATGCCTATGAATTATTCTCTTGCCATTGAACCATTTGATGTTTGGGGTTTTGATTATATGGGACCTTTTCCTTCCTCTAATGGGTATACACATATTTTGGTTGCGGTTGATTATGTTACTAAGTGAGTAGAAGACATTCCAACTAGTAGTGTTGATCACAACACCTCTATTAAGATGCTTAAGGAAGTTATTTTCCCAAGGTTTTGGAGTCCCTAGACATTTAATGACTGATAGTGGTTCACACTTTATTCATGGTGCATTCCATAAAATGCTTGCTAAGTATGATGTTAACCATAGAATTTTGTCACCTTACCATCCCCAGTCTAGTGGTCAAGTTGAACTTAGCAATAGAGAAATAAAGTTAATTTTACAAAAGCCTGTCAATAGGTCCCGAAAGAATTGGTCTAAGAATTAGATGATGCACTTTGGGCTTATAGAATAGCATATAAAAATCCTATGGGTATGTCTCCTTATAAAATGGTTTATGGAAAAGCTTGTCCTTTATCTCTTGTATTGGAACATAAAGCATATTGGGCAATTAAAGAACTCAACTATGATTTCAAACTTGCCAGTGAAAAGAGGTTATTTTATAATATCTCATTAGATGAATGGAGAACCCAAGCTTATGAAAATGCCAAGTTATTTAAAGAAAAAGTTAAAAGATGGCATGATAAAAGAATCCAAAAGCGCGAGTTCAAAGTTGGAGAATATGTTCTTTTGTACAACTCTTGTTTTAGATTGTTTGCAGGAAAACTTCTCTCCAAATGGGAAGGACCCTATGTCATTGAGGATGTTTGTCGATCTGGAGCCATTAAAATAAATAATGCTGAGGGGACTAACCCGAAGGTTGTCAATGGGTAAAGAATAAAACATTATATCTCAAGTACGCCCATTAATGTTGAAAGCAATATTATCCAAACTATGACACCGGAAGAACACATAAAGGAAACCTTGCGGAACACCCCAGAATCGTTGAAAAAAGAGGAGGTACGTGATACGGTAAGTAAACGGACTCCGAAAACTACGCAACAATATTTTTTGATAGTTTTGGAATATGTAAAAAATAGGAAAATAAGAAACAACCAAGAAGGCACCCCTGGTGGGCGCAAGCCAGGCGTGCCCAGGTGGGTTGTGCCAACCTTGTGTACCTTCCGGACTCCATTTTTCTTCCACTTGCTTGTTTCCCAAGATAAAAAAACTATATATACCCCCCAAACCTATTGACCACCGTATCATGGAGAAATCTTATGTTTTCTTTTCTTGCTATTTCCGTCAAATATGTTAAGCTAGGCATCATGTCTTCTTCCTCCTCCAACAACGTAGAAGAGGATGCTTGGTTGATGAAGATTGAGTTGAAGAGAGAAGAGCCCAAAGAAGCCTTCAAAGGGGACAAGGGCAAGGAGGCCACTTGGATCAAGCGTCGGTGGTCGAGCAAGCTCTACCTGCTGAGGAGGAAGAAGAAGATATCCTTAAACCTTACTATGATCATCTTACCACCACTGAGATTGAAGCTTTTCAGATCATCGAAACGGTTCATGTGCAAAATAAATATCTTGTGAAAATATTCTGTTGCAAGAGCACATCATCTTCCTTCGAAGCATCGTCCGTAGATTGGAGTATCTTTTGAGCCTAAGGATAAGACTACTACTACATCATCACCACCACCTCCTTCTTTATCACCAGAGGAAGCTTGAGTATCGGATATGGGCAATCCCCTTGGCTTGTGCCAAGCTTGGGGGAGGTGCCCCGGTACCGTATCACCTTGACTATCTTTTTCCTTTACTTGTCTTAGTTCCATCCATAGTTATCTTTTGCTTTAGATGAATACAAGTATAGTTCGATCCTTTCTTTTTGAGAGTATGCTTATTGATCTATCCTTGTAATCGTGTGTGGGATATATAATAAAGTTTAGTTTAGTTTTCTTTAATTTCATGTTGAATAAAAAGAAACGAAATAAATGAAAAAGATCATATGCTAATCTTATGGTAAGAAATGACATCACATAAGGAACAGTATAAGTAGGAAATTTTATTGGAGATTTACAAACATAGCATTGGTTAATGATGCTATTCATGAAAGAGTAAATAAGGGAAGAGAAGATTCACATGCAAATACACTATCTTGGACATCTTTTGTGGTTGTGAGCCCCCATCAAAATATTGTATGCCAAAATTGTTGACGCTGGACAAGGAAGACAACATAATGATTTATGTTTGTTCATATTCACATATTAGTTATATTGTCATATATCCTTTAACATGTGGTGCTTGCCCCTATCTTTGCTAGCCAAAAATTATGCACTAAGTAGAGATACTACTTTGTCGGTGCAACAAACCCTGGGTCCGTTGCGTAGATTGTGCACATGAAAGAGAGCAAGATTACAACGCCAAGGTCAGATTGGAACACAAGGGTTCAGTTCTTCAAAGCACCAACTGCAGCACAAGAGGACCAAGACTAGCCAGGGAAGCAAGATATCGCTAAGAAAAACCTCCCTTTCCGGGCAGGCGATCCTGGAAAGGATGGGGTCACCCCCGGAAACAAGCCTTCAAGACGTCCCGGCAGGCCTACCAGGGGTTACGGAGGCAGAACCACCTCACCACACCACCTCACCGCACCACCTCAGGACGACACACTTCGTTGATCGATGCGGTGTCAAGCTCCAAAGTGACTAAGTGGCTGCTATTTGCCACATGGCAGCCACTTCCTACGAAAAATACCTACAAGCGACACCCGTCCTGCGACGTGTCGAGCGAGCAGGCGCGAAGCTAGCAAAACAGCCTCGTAGAGCCTGGGAAAGCTACGATGTGACATAGAGCGGCACATTAGCGCTTTGTTAGCCTATAGAGTTAGGTATGATAGCATTGTTTGCTATCTAATTAGTGCATAATGACTGATTTGCCACTGTGGTGACCCCTTTGTCTATAAAAGGAGGCCCAAAGCAACCGTAGAAAGGGTTGGCTAATCCACCCCCATACATACTCATACACGCGTAGCCGTTTCGTCCTGAGGCAACCCTACCGGGCAAACATGTTGCACTCACCACCATTTTTCCACCATCAATCCACCAAAGCAGGAGTAGGGTTTTACGCCTCACGGTGGCCCGAACCTGGGTAAATACTGCCTGTTTGATCTCTGTCGTGATGTTCCACACTCATCTGCTCTTTGTGCAACGTGCCATCCCCCCGCTGAACCAGCAAGGAACTCTTGGTCCCATAGGTGGCCGTGGTTTCCCGCAACATCTTTGGCGCTAGGTAGGGGGATCACTTGCGCAAACCTGAAAGCGTGAGCAGCGCATCATCTTCATCGTGATCTTCATCTTCGACGATGCCATCGACTATGGCACTAGAGAAGAAACTCGGTGCTTCAGCTCACCTGTCCACCTCTAAGGCTTCGCTACCCGCGGACGCCGATGCCGCGAGTGATGCGGAGGCACACTAGGATGTGGGTGCTATGGGGGACGCGGTCGGCATAGGCGGCGTTGTCACCACCTCCCCCGTGGCCGAAGCTGGAGCAGGAGGCACGGGAGGAGAGCAGCATCAACATCCCAGTGGTCATGTTCCGCGAGGTACGAGCGAAGGGGTCATTCCATCTGTACCTCTTCCCCTCGCCGAAGGGGACAACCACAGTGGTGGCACCCGATCTGGGGCGAATCGCCCTCCGGCCGCCCCCCGCCACAGGAACGAGTGAAGCGCGTGCGCCTCCCCCAGAACAAGTTGACCCAGCCGATGTGCCCAACGGAGCCACTGGCCCTCGAGCGCCTTCACCACGTGACCGTGCCATCCAAGTGGCCGGCTCACAACAGCGAGGGCGTGTCACTGTCGCCACGGGCACCGTCAGAAGCAGGGCGATGGTGCGATCTACATCATCATCACCAATGCCAAGCACCGCTACGGAGGCCATGTCACGGGCCCAGTTGCTGTTGAGGTTCCCGCCGGCAGCCGATCAGATGGATGAATGGAGAGACACCATCCAAAGTCTGATTGGGTTCACCGAGGCTAGGGGGCTCACATTGAGCTAGCCCGCCGCGGCCTCCCCAAGCGACGACAACGGCTCGCGCTGCTGGTCGTACGGAAGAGGCCACCCCCAAGGTGCAGTCTCCACCGCGGCAAATAGCACGGGCGCGGCAGAATCAAGAACCCGATGACGTCTCGATGGCCTCTTGCGACCCTCGAGCACGTCCAGGACAACCGCGAGCCCCGGAGGAAAGGCGGAGGGGAGACGCGCGCGTTGTCATCGAGCGATGCCATGATGACTACCGAAGGACCAATGGGTGCGATTGTCCTGACATCGACGAGCCTGCGCTCGAGGACGGCGGGTACCTGCCTTTTGAGGTTGGGTGCCCTGCCTTTGCTCGTGAGTGGCGGCAAGTCCGTTGGCCATCCGCTCGCACGTTCAAGCCAGATATACTCGAGAAGTATCTACACCATTGTTGTTCAAGCTGCCGGAGCAAGAGATGAGAAGGTGTTCGCCAATTATTTCCCTTTGTCACTCAAGTCCAATGTGAGGTCTTGGCTGAAGCACCTGCCGGAGAACTCCATTTTTTCATGGGCTGACCTGTGCCATGTGTTCATTGGCGCCTTCACTGGCATCCATCAAGAACCAAGACGGCCCAGCGACTTGCAGCTTTTCCAACAGAAAGAAGGAGAGACTCTCTGCAAGTATTTGCAGAGATTTAGCAGAGTCCACAGGAATATCCCAAATATCCATCCAGTGGCTATGATAGCTTCCTTCCAGTCCAATGTGCGCAACCACGGGATTGGTTACAAGATGAATGTGCGGTAGCCCAAGACTATGAAGGAGCTAAGGACGGAAGAAAACTCCCCGGAGAAGAAGATTGCATCAGCATCGACTTAGAGGATGACGATGAATCCACCAGTCAGAAGAAGAGCAAGAAGCACAACAAGAGGCACAAAGATAAGGTAGTGATGACCGTCAAAGGATCGAGCATGCTTAGTACCAGCAAGAAGGCTAAGGCCAAAGCCCCCGGCAAGGAAGCTGCCACGTGCGCTGATTACCGGGAGGCTGCGGCTGCCGAGAAGGCTGGGAAAAGCGATGAGCCGTACTGCAAGATCTATCAGACCAAGGGCCACGATCTCCAAGAGTGTCATCAGGTTGAGAAGCTCGTCAAGAGATAGAGGGCTTAGTATGAGAAGCGTGACAAGGAAAAAGGTCAGAATGGCACTGGCGGGAAGGACCGGGGCAGTGAAGCAAATCACCCAGGCAAGCTCTTTCGGAACCAAGGAAAACCCGCCAAGGGCTGAGAGAAGGAAGTTTGTCATGATGAGAGTGATGGAGGGGATGAAGAGGAAACCAATGAGCAGGAATTCCAGAAGGCCACTAACGCCATGTGTATTGACAGGGGTGCATCTTTGCACTCCTCTCACCGCCAATTTAAACGGTGGGTGCATGAGGCCCATGTCATGGAGCCAGCGGCAGTCTCAGAAGCCGCTCAAATGGTCATGCACATCCACCATCTTTGACGAAGAGGACCACTCTAACCGCACCACTATGGTAGGGTGTTTGCCATTGTTGGTCTCTCGAACGATTCGCAACCACAAAGTCACAAAGATGTTGGTTGATGGCGGGGCCGGGTTGAATCCGATTTTCCCAAAGGTTATCAGCAAGCTTCGTATATCAGAGGAAGAACTAAAGGTCATGGGCATGTTTCAAGGAGTTAATTCCGGCAGGAGTCATCCTAAGGGAAAGATCACGTTGCCCGTGACATTTGGGGGAGAATTGAACTATCGAACTGAGAAGGTTGTGTTTGATGTGGTCAACCTCCCCCTGCCGTATAATGGGATCCTTGGACGCCCAGCTGTGGCAAAATTCATGGTGGCATCCCACTATGCCTACAACACCTTGAAGATGCCAGGGCCAGTAGGAGTCATTTCCATTCCGTCCGATGAGAAAGACGCAATCATTTTCGTGGATAAGATCTATCGGGATGCGGTCGCGGCAAAGGCCATGGCAGTGGCAGTTTCCGCCAAGGAGAACAAAGGAAAGAAGAAGGATAGCAGAGACACCAGCAAGGAATACGGGAAGCGTACCTCTCCAGAGTGTGCTACACTTGTTGATGAGTTGCCAGAGAGTTCCAACAGCAAGAGATCCAAGGTCGCTGCACCACATGTCAAGAAGCTCCCGGCAGGGCTGGCTGGCGTTGATGGTACTTTCACGATCAACGCCACCCTCTATGACAAATAGGAAAGCGCGCTCGTTGCCTTCCTGTGGTTGAATATCGATGTGTTTGCTTGGCAACCATCTAATATCCCTGGTGTTCCCAGGGAGGTAATCGAGCACCACCTTGTTGTCTGCCCACATACCCGACCTGTCAAGCAGAAGGTTCAAAAGCAGGCCTTGGAGAGGCAGCAGTTCATTGCAGAGGAGATTAAGAAGCTTGAGGCAGCTAGTCTAGTCAGAGGAGTACTGCATCCGGCATGGTTAGCAAACCCAGTGGTCGTGCGCGAGGCTAACGGGAAATGGAGGCTTTGCATAGATTTCACAGTTCTCAACAAGGCTTGCTCGAAGGACCCATTTCCCTTGCTGTGCATCAACCAGATCGTGGACTCCACTTCAGGTTGTGATTTTCTCTCCTTTCTGGATGCATACTTTGGGTATCATCAGATCTTCATGTCCAAGGAAGACGAAGAGAAGACCTCCTTCATCACCCCATGTGGTATGTACTGCTTCATACGCATGCCTTTCGGGTTAAAGAGTGTCGGGTCCACTTTTGCAAGAGCAGTCCAGATTGGTTTTGAGCCATAGTTACACAGCAACATTGAGGCTTATATGGATGATATTGTGGTCAAGACCAAGGACAAATCAATCCTCATCCATGATTTAGAGGAGACATTTGCTAATCTGTGTAAGATCAACTTGAAGCTAAATCCGGAGAAGTGTGTGTTTGGCGTTCCCTCTAGCAAGCTACTTGGGTTCTTTGTATCCCATCATGGGATCGAAGCCAACCCCGACAAGATCAAAGCTACTGAGCAGATCCAGGCACCCAGGACAGTCAAAGATGTGAGGCGTCTGACACGGTGCATTGCCGCACTTAGCCGATTCATCTACAAGTCTACTGAGCGTGCCCTGTCGTTCTTCAAGATTTGGAAGAAGGCAGGGCCCATGAAGTGGACCCCGGAAGTAGATGCAGCGCTACAAGAGTTGAAGGCCTACTTGTCCTCTATGCCCACTTTGGTTTGTCCTAAACCACAAGAGCTGTTTTTGCTGTACTTAGCGGCAACTAATCAAGTGGTTAGTGCAGCCCTAGTAGCATAGCGGGAAGTAGAGGAGTCAGAGTGTGAACAAAGCCCGACAGCACTGGATGAGGTTCAGGACAGAGAGGAGCACGACAGCAGGAGCAACCCCAAGGACGCGGCAAGGAAGAAAATGGTGCATCGCCCAATGTACTTCGTCAGTTCCCTGCCGCAGGGAGCTAGATCGAGGTATTCTGGTGTTCAAAAGTTGATTTTTGGCCTCAAGGAAACTGCGCCACTACTTCCAAACTCATGAGACCACAGTTGTCACCCGCTTATTGTTGCAAAGGATACTCCAAAACCCTAAGGCTAAAAGCACAATAGTGGAGTGGGCTTTGGAGTTATCTAGCTTTGGCATGAAATTTGAGAGCACGTCAACAATTCAGAGAAGGGCATTGGCAGATTTTATTGCAGAATGGACGCCAACCCCGGATGAAGAAGTGCTAGAAACAGTTATCTCCAGTAAGGAAGCTCCCCAAGAATGGATCATGTATTTCGATGGTGCCTTCTCCTTACAAGGTGTAGGGTGATACGTCTCCAACGTATCTATAATTTTTTATTGTTCCATGCTATTATATTATCTATTTTGGATGTTGTACATGCATTATTAAGTTATTTTATTATATTATTTTTGGGACTAACCTATTAACCTAGAGCCAAGTTCCAGTTCCTGTTTTTTTCCTTATTTTAGAGTCTCAGAGAAAAGGAATATCAAACGGAATCCAAACAGAATGAAACTTCTGCGATGATTTTTCTTGGACCAGAAGACATCCATAGGACTTGGAGTACATGTCAGGGAAGCCACCAGGCACCCACAAGGATGGAGGACGCGCCCAGGGGGGTAGGGCGCGCCCCCACCCTTCACTACAAAAAAACACATCCTTGACATTTCGGGCCGACCGGAATTTTTTTTGTCATGCTTATGACACTTCTATGACGATAATTGTGACAAAGCCCGGCATCATCATAGATGTGGTGGGATCCTACATCTATGACAAAAAATCATGACAGAAAATGGGCTTTTCCTCCTGGGCGGGCCGGAGACGTAGCTGCATGACATTCTTTGGGCCGTGCATGACAGAAAAAATCATGGTAGAAGCCAAGGCGAGGAAAATATCAAGGAGTTCCCATTTACGGTGGGTGGTCAGGGCCGAGCGATGCACGAAGGTTTGCACGTTTCTCTCATACACGTACGCGCGTGTGTGCGAAGCGTTGCACTCTAACTGAACCGAGCGAGGCGTTGGGTTCTAACTGAACCCGAGCGATTACACTAGCTATGTTACCAAACCCCGATCGATCCCTTGCTGTTAACTGAACCCGAGTGATTCCTTTGCTACTACTGCTAACTTGAGCCGATCGATGCTGCCTTTTGATGAACAGTGAGCATTGTTGGGGGGTTGGATGAACAGTTCCCGGTGGGGGGAGGGGTGGATGAACAGGACCCTGTGGTAGTAGAGGCCATTGCCGCTGGATGAACAGGACCCCGATCGATCGAGCCGGTTGGGGGTGGATGAGTAGGACCCCGTGGAGGGCTGGATGAACAGGACGACCCCATGGAGGGCTGGTTGAATAGTAGCCGGTGGAGGGCTGCATGAACAGTAGCCCGTGGAGGGGTGGTTGAATAGGACCCCGTGGAGAGGGCTGGTTCAACAGCAGCCGGTGGAGGAGCGGTGGAGGCTGGATGAATAAGAGCTCGTGGATGAACAGTGGCTGGTGGAGGTAGGAGGGGAGACGCCATGGATGAACAGTCGCAGGTGGAGGCTGGAGGAGGTCGACGGTGGATGAACAGTAGCTCGTGGAGGCAGTCGACGGTGGAGATGAACAATATCCCGTGGAGTCCCATTTTGCGGTACGCCACACCCCTCGCGATGAACAGGACCCCCGTTTCGACTGTAGCGCTCCAACACAAGTCTGTTTCCTCCGTTTTGAGGTACTCCACATACATGCCTCTCGATCAACAGGACCCCGTTTCCTCTGTTTTGTGGTACGCTAGACCCCTCCAGATGAACAGGATCCTGTTTCGACCGTGGCCGGTCAAACACAAGGCCGTTTCCTCCATTCTGCGGTATGCCAGGCCTCATTTCGATCGGCTGTTCCGTCCAAGCCGGTTGGCTCCTGATGAGCACGACGACGCAGTTCCTCCGTTCTGACCCAGCCATGTACACGAGCCCTGGCCGTACGTATGTGCGATTAGGTGTTCAACACCCCGCCTATATGTACATACGTGGCCGTATTTACTTTCTTGCACCCTGACTGTACGTACATGTGCACAATATTAATGGGACTGCAGGACATGCGACGTGCGCGATTCTACTATGACATGTGCGCGCCTATAGTACGACACGTGCCCTTCCTTACACGGCCACGGTTCATCGCTGCAGCCTGCAGATAGACCGATCATATGTACATACACGTTCGCGACCAGGATGACAACGGTACGTATGCTTCGACCAGGTGAGTCCCGACTGTCAGGCACTTCCTTGCGTGTGAAGATGTAGCTGGTGGGGCCTAGCAGTCAGGGGGGGAATGTTTTTTCACGAAATACGGTGGCCTGTCCGGTCGGTCCCTGCTGTCTGGTGAGGAATCATTATTTTCCACGTAATAAGAGGCACTTCTTTGCTGCGGCCGTGGACCCAGCTGTCAGCCTCTCCACATACAGTACTATTCCGATGGAAGTCGTTCCTTGATCAAGTTGACCATGCCGCACCAAGAGAACTAGGGCGGTGGACGATGGCGAGGCCTAGGAAGGGGACGGCGCGGAGCTGGGGAAGATGTGTCAGTGGAAGCCCACGCGGAGAGGAGTAAGAGGGTTCAATAGTTTGGCTGCGGTGTGAGGCTACCGTCGCCGCAGAATAACAGGGGGTGTGCGTGAGTAGAGGGATGGCCTGGCACTAGTATGTGTCAGTGCTATACAAACGGTTTTTAACCCCTTTTGGCGACGACATTTGGAACCGTCACCAAGTTAGTGTGGGTGATAGGGGGGTCCATCCCACACGACCCAAAAATCGTCGAGGATAGACCCTCCTGGGAGGGTCGTGTGCGATTGGGCAAGGCATCGAAACCCAATCATTTCCAAAGGTATATGTACATCCCACACGGTGAAACCTAGAAAAACATTTCTGTAGGTATGTATATCACACACAGTCAATCCAAGGAATACATTTTTGTTCTTATGTACACCCCACACAGTCAATCCAGGGGAAATATATTCGTTCATATGTACATCCCACACAGTTTTATGTGTAGAATCGTGTGTGAAAGGTGTAACTATCACACACACTCTGCCTTGGTTAACTGTTTGCTTTTATCAACTACATCACACACGATTTGATGTAGAGAACTATGTGGCATTGGGTTGTCCATCACAAGCGCTTTTACTACCATAACTGTTTGCAAAGTTCCATGACTGTCGATTTTCTTTTTATTTTTGCCTGTAATTTATTATTCGAATTGGAAATTTTGAAATATGAAACGTGCAATTCAAATTCTCAGCACAATGGTTCAACAACGAATCCATAAATAAAATTGCCAGTACAATATATTCAGTAATTACAGGATTAGGTAGCAATTAACTATGATGAACAACAATATTTAATGGCGGTAAAGGTGAAGAGACAAGTGTAAATCATTTTGACTGCCGACGGTGTTGAAGAAGCGGAATGCCCATAATGTGCCTTCCTGCATGCCATAGGCACGAACCACTTATGTCCAACCCCTTGTTACGATCACCCGCCCATCCTTTACCGCATTCAGGAAGACTTCTAGAGCATTATCATGGTAGCATAAATTATATACTTTAACATTAGTTGCCTCCACTCCGGTCATGTAGTTTGCAAGGTAATCATCAGTAAATAGCTTCGGAAACCACTGAAAAGAGAAAAATATCAAATACTGAGGTCTAATAGAGTAACTTATTGTGGGCGGAGGGAAAAGGCAACACATTACTTACCATCCTAAAGTTCACTGTTGTCTTCGACAAAGTGTAAATAAATAGCTTAATTCCAATCACCTGTTTCTTTCGCCTAACAATCTTTCTTAGTTTCCTCACTTGACGCTTGTTCATGAATATCTCATTGCCCGATACGCAAAAGGGATCGAAGTGTGGATCAGTACCACTCATATATGTACCTACAAGCAACCAGTAAATGTTAGAAGCTAAACTAAGATTGCACAAATGATGTAAAATACAACTACCTATGTTCCTAAGTACAAGTATTTTTTTTGAGATTTCAATATGAACTACATATGGATGTATATATAATTATAAATATAGTTTAGATTAGAATCTAGATTCACTCATTTTCCTCCTTATGTAGTCTATATTGGAATCTCTAAAAATAATTATATTTAGAAATAGATGGTGTATAAGACATGGGATGCAGCTAACCTCGACGACAAACAACAAGATCGCCCATTGTAGCCCTGTGTAAGTACATAGAAAGCCAATGTTAACTACAACGGGGTTAACATCCACAAAAAATAGCAAATGGTAATAAAATGGCAGCATCTGTAGTGATATCTTCATTTAGAAAGAGTAGCACAGTAGCAAAGGGATGAATTAAAAAATGGATGCAACTGTTAATTGCAACAGGCTTAACAACATCCTAATTCATGTTTTGTAAGTTTGTACCCATTTAAATATAACTCTTTAAAAATGGATACAACAGTTAATTGCAATAGGCTTAATGGCCATTGAAACCGGTATTGATAAAAATGCAATTGGCAGAGTTAAACATCACAGGGCAGGTGCTGCCAGAGCAGATAATGTCCCAGTTGTCTACAAAAAGGTAGGGAAATAGCTAAACCATGTTAGGCATGTTACTACAACATGCTTAATACATCGACCATACAAAACATAGCCATTAAATGCAACTGGTATTGGTAAGATTGAACTGGTGACTACATACTTGGTATGTCCTGAGAGGTAGTTGCTGGGGCACTTCATCTTGGCCAGAGCCCGCCCAAAGTCAGCGGCGACGGAGGCAAGCTGTTCCTTTGGGTCGAAGCGTGGATCCGTGCCACTAACATGTGTACCTACAGGCAACCGGTAAATGGTAGAAGTTAAACTACAATTGCACAAATGATGTGAAATACTGTAAGACATGGGATGCAGCTAACCCCGACGGCAAACAACAGCATCAGCCGTTATTAGTTATTACCCTGCGTAAGTACTTGGACAGGCATGTTTAGTAGAACAGGGTTAGCATCCACCAAAAATAGCAAATGGGAAACATCTCTAGTATATCTTCATTGCGGAGAGTAGCATGGTAGCAAATGGACAGATTAAAAAAATGGATACAACTATTAGTTGCAACAGGCTTAACAACATCCTAAGTCATGTTTTGTAAGTTTGTAGCCATTGAAATACAACTACTTAAAAATGGATTCAACTATTAATTGGAACATGCTTAATAGACATTGAAACGGTAGCATCTGTAGTGATATCTTCATTTTGAAAGAGTAGCACGGCAGCAAAGGGATGAATTAAAAAATGGATATAAATGTTAATTGCAACAGGCTAAACAACATCCTAATTCATGTTTTGTAAGTTTGTAGCCATTGAAATACAACTCTTTAAAAATGGATACAACGGTTAATTGCAATAGGCTTAATGTCCATTGAAACCTGTCAAGGATGTGTAGCGACATATGCCAGGGGGTGTCTTATCATGGAGAGGGACAAGACTACGTCATCGTGTTCTAGAAGCAGGAGTGAGTGAGACCGCATGCGCCTGCGAATCTTACCTAGGTTCGGGGTTCTCCTAGGAGATAACACCCCTAGTCCTGCTCTGTAGGGTCTCCGCACGATCACTATCTCAACAAGGTAGCTACAAGCTTGCTCCTTGAGATATTTAGCTAGAGGAGGAAGAGGAACAAGGCTAGCCCTACTCCACTCGCTCTATGTGGGTGTGTGTGTGTTCTAAGGTTTTGAACCCTTAGCATGGGTGACCTTGGGGGGTTTATATAGGCCTACCCCCCCAGGGGTACAATGGTAATTTGGTCAGGTGTGGGACCCGGCCGTTAGTCTATCTAGACGTCAGCTTCTCCGCCGGCTGCCGGGGCCTGCTGCTTGGTGGGTCACCGGCTGTCGTGTACTCGGCTGACAGGCCGCGTACGCCGCTAGCGGGTCTGGTTGATCTCTCTGCACTGTATCCTTGATACTGATGATGGATGCTTTGTCGGGCGAAGCATGGCTACAGTACCGCCGCCTCGTGGGCGTTCACTGTTGCCATTCCCTGTCTCTTCTACTTAATGGCACACATACTTTGAGGGGGGAGGGGGCCGCCAGCTAGGAGGCGGCCTGCCGCCGTTGTAGCCTGCTGGGGATTCACCGCCTTCTGGGGCTCGCCGACAGGTAGGGCCTGCCACCTACAGGACGTACCGACAGGCCGTCATGGGAGCGTAGCTCCCTAGGTAGTAGGTGATGTCATGAGCAGCGTGGCTACAGTACCCCGCCGGGTGAGGGGCGTCCGTTGGGTAAACCCGTACTGTAGCCGTGCTCAGCCCTTGATTCGGGGGTGGCGGGCCGCACTATAGCCACGCCTCGTCCTGTCATAGTTGTGTGGGTGCAAACTTTAAGGGCACGGGAGGCTGCTACCTCTTGAGCACTGCGTTGTTTTTCCCTTGAAGAGGAAAGGGTGATGCAGCAAAGTAGCGTAAGTATTTCCCGTAGTTCTTGAGAACCAAGGTATTAATCCAGTAGGAGGCCGCGCACAAGTCCCTCACACCTACACAAACAAATAAATTCTCACAACCAACGCGATAAGGGGTAGTCAATCCCTACACGGTCACTTACGAGAGTGAGATTTGATAGATATGATAAGATAATATTTTGGTATTTTTCTGATAAAGATGCAAAGTAAAATAAATGGCAAAGGAAATAACTAAGTATTGGAAGATTAATATGATGGAAGATAGACCCGGGGGCCATAGGTTTCACTAGTGGATTCTCTCAAGAGCATAAGTATTTACGGTGGGTGAACAAATTACTATTGAGCAATTCACAGAATTGAGCATAGTTATGAGAATATCTAGGTATGATCATGTATATAGGCATCACACCCGAGACAACTAGACCGACTCCTGCCTGCATCTACTACTATTACTCCACACATCGACTGCTATCCAGCATGCATCTAGAGTATTAAGTTCAAGAGAATAGAGTAATGCTTTAAGCAAGATGACATGATATAGAGGGATAAACTCATGCAATATGATATAAACCCCATCTTGTTATCCTCGATGGCAACAATACAATATGTGCCTTGCTACCCCTACTATCACTAGCAAAGAACACCCCAAGATTGAACCCAAAGCTAAGCACTTCTCCCATTGCAAGAAAGATCAATCTAGTAGGCCAAACAAAACTGAAAATTCGAAGAGACTTGCAAAGATAACCAATCATACATAAAAGAATTCATAGAAGACTCAAATATTGTTCATAGATAAACTTGATCATAAACCAACAATTCATCAGTCTCAACAAACACACCGCAAAAGAAGCTTACATCGAATAGATCTCCACAAGAGAGGGGGAGAATGTGTATTGAGATCCAAAAAGAGAGAAGAAGCCATCTATCTAATAACTATGGACCCGAAGGTCTGAAGTAAACTACTCACACTTCATCGGAGAGGCTATGGTGTTGATGTAGAAGCCCTCCATGATCGATGCCCCCTCCGGCGAAGCTCCGGAAAAGGCCCCAAGATGGGATCTCGTGGATACAGAAAGTTACGGTGGTGGAATTAGGGTTTTGGCTCCGTATCTGGTAGTTTGGGGGTACATAGGTATATATAGGAGGAAGGAGTACGTCGGTGGAGCAACAGGGGGCCCAAAAGGGTGGAAGGCGCGCCTGGGGGGGGGGGGAAGGCGTGCCCCCTACCTCGTGCCTTCCTCGTTGATTGCTTGATGTAGGGTCCAAGTCCTCTGGATCATGTTCGTTTCGAAAATCACGTTCCCGAAGGTTTCATTCCGTTTGGACTCCGTTTGATATTCTTTTTCAGCGAAACCCTAAAATAGGCAAAAAAAACAACAATTCTGGGTTGGGCTTCCAGTTAATAGGTTAGTCCCAAAAATAATATGAAAGTGTATAATAAACCCCAATAATGTCCAAAACAGAATATAATATAGCATGGAACAATCAAAAATTATATATACGTTGGAGACGTATCAAGCATCCCCAAGTTTAATTCCTGCTCGTCCTCGAGTAGGTAAATGATAAAAACAGAATTTTCGATGTGGAATGCTACTTGGCATAATTTCAATGTAATTCTTCATAATTGTGGTGTGAATATTCAGATCCGAAAGATTCAAGACAAAAGTTCAATATTGACATAGAAATAATAATACTTCAAGCATACTAACTAAGCAATTATGTCTCTTCAAAATAACATGGCAAAAGAAAGTTATCCCTACAAAATCATATAGTCCAGCTATGCTCTATCTTTACCACACAAAGTATTTAAATCATGCACAACCCTGATGACAAGCCAAGCAATTGTTTCATACTTTTGGTGTTCTCAAACTTTTTCAATCTTCACGCAATACATGAGCGTGAGCCATGGACATATCACTTTATGTGGAATAGAATTGTGGTTGTGGAGGAGACAAAAAAAGGGAAAGATAGTCTCACACCAACTAGGCATATCAACGGGCTATGGAGATGCCCATCAATAGATATCAATGTGAGTGAGTAGGGATTGCCATGCAACGGATGCACTAGAGCTATAAGTATATGAAAGCTCAACGAAAGGAACTAAGTGGGTGTGCATCCAAGTCGCTTGCTCACGAAGACCTAGGGCATTTTGAGGAAGCCCATCATTGGAATATACAAGCCAAGTTCTATAATGAAAAATTCCCACTAGTATATGAAAGTGATAACATAGGAGACTCTCTATTATGAAGATCATGGTGCTACTTTGAAGCACAAGTGTGGTAAAAGGATAGTAGCATTATCCCTTCTCTCTTTTTCTCTCATATTTTTTTATTTGGGCCTTTTTATGGCCTCTTTTTTCGTCTGGAGTCTCATCCTGACTTGTGGGGGAATCATGGTCTCCATCATCCTTTCCTCACTTGGGACATTGCTCTAAAAATGATGATCGTCACACTTTTATTTACTTACAAATCAACAGTTACAACTCAATACTTAGAACAAAATATGACTCTATGTGAATGCCTCCGGCGGTGTACCGGGATATGCAATGAATCAAGAGTGACATGTATGAAAGAATTATGAACGATGGCTTTGCCACAAATACAATGTCAACTACATGATCATGCAAAGCAATATGACAATAATGGAGTGTGTCATAGTAAACGGAATGGTGGAAAGTTGCATGGCAATATATCTCGGAATGTCTATGGAAATGCCATGATAGGTAGGTATGGTGGCTGTTTTGAGGGAGATATATGGTGGGCGTATAATACCGGCAAAAGGTGCACGGTATTAGAGAGCCTAGCAATGGTGGAAGGAAGAAAAGTGTGTATGATCCATGGACTCAACCTTAGTCATAAAGAACTCATATACTTATTGCAAAAATCTACAAGTTATCAAAGAAAAGTATTACGTGCATGCTCCTAGGGGGATAGATTGGTAGGAAAATACCATCGCTCGTCCCCGACCGCCACTCATAAGGAAGACAATCAATAAATAAATCATGCTCCGACTTCATCACATAACAGTTCACCATATGTTCATGCTACGGGAATCACAAACTTTAACGCAAGTATTTCTCTAATTCACAACTACTCGACTAGCATGACTCTAATATTACCATCTCCATATCTCAAAACAATTATCAAGTATCAAACTTCTCATAGTATTCAACACACTCATAAGAATTTTTTTATTAATCTTGAATGCCTAACATAGTTAAAGCAAATTACCATGTTGTTTTGTAGGACTCTCAAAATAATCTAAGTGAAGCATGAGAGAACAATAGTTTCCATAAAACAAATCCACCGACGTGCTCTAAAAGATATAAGTGAATCACTAGAGCAAAAACTACATAACTCAAAAGATATAAGTGAAGCACATAGAGTATTCTAACAATTTCTGAATCATGAACGTATCTCTCAAAAGGTGCGTCCAGCAAGGATGATTGTGGAAAACTAACAAATAAAGACTCAAATAATACAAGATGCGCTAAGCAAAACACATATCATGTGGTAAATAAAAATATAGCTCCAAGTAAAGTTACCGATGGAGGTAGACGAAAGAGGGGATGCCTTCCGGGGTATCCCCAAGCTTTGCCTTTTAGGTGTCCTTAGATTATGTTGGGGTGCCATGGGAATACCCAAGCTTAGGCTCTTTCCACTCCTTGTTCCATAATCCATCAAATCTTTTACCCAAAACTTGAAAACTTCACAACACAAAACTTAAAGTAGAAAATCTCGTGAGCTCCGTTAGCGAAAGAAAACAAAACACCACTTCAAGGTACTATAATGAACTCATTATTTATTTATATTGGTGTTAAACCTACTTTATTCCAACTTATATATGGTTTATAAACTATTTTACTAGCCATAGATTCATCAAAATAAGCAAACAACACACGAAAAACAGAATCTGTCAAAACAGAACAGTCTGTAGTAATCTGTAGCTAACGTAAGATCTAGAACCCCAAAAATTATAAAATAAATTGATGGACGTGAGGAATTTATATATTAATCATATGCCAAAACAATTAACTATATATAACTTCCAAATAAAAATGGCAGCAATTCTCGTGAGCACTAAAGTTTCTGTTTTTTACAGAAAGATTAAAAAGACTTTCCCCAAGTCTTCCCAAAGGTTCTACTTGGCACAAACACTAATTAAACACAAAAAACACAACCAAAACAGAGGATAGATAAATTATTTATTGATAAACAGGAGCAAAAATGAAGGAATAAAAATAAAATTGGGTTGCCTCCCAACAAGCGCTATCGTTTAACGCCCCTAGCTAGGCATAAAAGCAAGGATAGATCTAGGTATTGCCATCTTTGGTAGGCAATCCATGAGTGGCTCTCATAATAGATTAATAAGGTAATTTAATTTTATTTCTATGGAAGTGTTCCATGCCTTTCCTTAACAAAAATTGGAATCTAATATTCCTTTCCTTCATATCAATAATTGCACCAATCGTTCTAAGGAAAGGTCTACCAAGAATAATATGACATGAAGTATTGCAATCTATGTCAAGAACAATAAAATCTACGGGCACATAATTCCTATTTGAAACAATAAGAACATCATTAATTCTTCCCATAGGTTTCTTAATAGTGGAATCCGCAAGGTGCAAGTTTAAAGAGCAATCATCAAAATCATGGAAACCTAGCAAATCACACAAAGTCTTTGGAATCGTGGAAACACTAGCACCCAAATCACACAAAGCATAGCATTCATGATTTTTAATTTTAATTTTAATAGTAGGTTCCCACTCATCATAAAGTTTTCTAGGGATAGAAACTTCCAACTCAAGTTTTTCTTCATAAGATTGCATCAAAGCATCAACGATATGTTTAGTAAAAGCTTTATTTTGACTATAAGCATGAGGAGAATTTAGCATGGATTGCAATAAGGAAATACAATCTATAAAAGATCAATTATCATAATTAAATTCCTTGAAATCCAAAATAGTGGGTTCATTAATATTTAAAGTTTTGACTTCGTCAATCCCACTTTTAACAATTTTAGCATCAAGATCTAAAGACTCCAATTTTTGGAACACCGTCTAGGTAAAGGTGGATCATATTCAGTCCCATCATTATCAAGATACATATTGCAAAACAAAGATTTAATAGGGGACACATCAATAACTTTTAGATCTTCATCTTTATCTTCCAAAAAAAATTCCGGCTTAGCGGCCATCTTATTAACTAAGGTGGCTTGCTTATCCAAAACTTCAGCTATTAACTTCTCAAGATGAGCAATCTGAGATTTCAAACCATCAAATTCTTTAGACATATCATCGAGCTCTTTATTCATATAACCATAAAACTTTTTTGTTCTTTAAGCTCATTTCTAAAGAAATTATTATGCTCAAATTGTAAAACCATAAAACTCCTAACGTTGCTTTCGATCTCTTCTAACCTTTTAAGGTGAAGATCACCAAATCTAGGTAAAGCCATCATGACAAGAAAGCAATCCAACACACAAGCAAATAAGAAACGGGCAAAAATAGGCAAATAGAGAAAGCGAGGGAGGATGGAGAGAGAGAGGGCGAATAAAATGGCAAGGGTGAAGTGGGGGAGAGGAAAACAAGAGGCAAATGGCAAACAATGAAATGCGGGAGATAAGAGTTTGTGATGGGTACTTGGTATGTCTTGACTTGCAACAGTGCCACAAGTGACTCGTTGTTGGGAACCTCCCCGGAAACGGCACCAGAAATCCTTCTTGCTACATCTTGAGCATTGCGTTGGTTTTCCCTTGAAGAGGAAAGGGTGATGCAGCAAAGTAGCGTAAGTATTTCCCTCAGTATTTGAGAACCAAGGTATCAATCTAGTAGGAGGCCGCGCACAAGTCCCTCGCACCTACACAAACAAATAAATCCTCGCAATCAATGTGATAAGGGGTTGTCAATCCCTACACGGTCACTTACGAGAGTGAGATCTGATAGATATGATAAGATAATATTTTTGGTATTTTTATGATAAAGATGCAAAGTAAAATAAATGGCAAAGGAAATAACTAAGTATTGGAAGATTAATATGATGGAAGATAGACCCGGGGGCCATAGGTTTCACTAGTGGCTTCTCTCAAGAGCATAAGTATTTACGGTGGGTGAACAAATTACTGTGAGCAATTGACAGAATTGAGCATAGTTATGAGAACAGAGTTGACAGAATTGACAGAATTGAGCATAGTTATGTGAACAAATTACTGTGAGCAATTGACAGAATTGACAGAATTTCTAGGTATGATCATGTATATAGGCATCACGTCCGATACAAGTGGACCGACTCCTGCCTGCATCTACTACTATTACTCCACACATCGACCGCTATCCAGCATGCATCTAGAGTAATAAGTTCAAGAGAACAGAGTAACGCTTTAAGCAAGATGACATGATGTAGAGGGATAAGCTCATGCAATATGCTCTAAACCCCGTCTTGTTATCCTCGATGGAAACAATACAATACGTGCCTTGCTGCCCCTACTGTCACTGGGAAAGGACACCGCAAGATTGAACCCAAAGCTAAGCACTTCTCCCATTGCAAGAAAGATCAATCTAGTAGGGAAAACCAAACTGATAATTCGAAGAGACTTGCAAAGATAACCAATCATACATAAAAGAATTCAGAGAAGATTCAAATATTGTTCATAGATAAACTTGATCATATACCCACAATTCATCGGTCTCATCAAGCACACCGCAAAACAAGATTACATTGAATAGATCTCCACAAGATAGGGGGAGAACTTTGTATTGAGATCCAAAAAGAGAGAAGAAGACATCTAGCTAATAACTATGGACCCGAAGGTCTGAAGTAGACTACTCACACTTCATCGGAGAGGCTATGGTGTTGATGTTGAAGCCCTCCGTGATCGATGCCCCCTCCGGCGGAGCTCCGAAAAAGGCCCCAAGATGGGATCTCGTGGATACAGAATGTTACGGTGGTGGAATTAGGGTTTTGGCTCTGTATCTAGTAGTTTGGGGGTACGTAGGTATGTATAGGAGGAAGAAGTACGTCGGTGGAGCAACAGGGGGACCACGAGGGTGGAGGGCGCGCCTGGGGGGTAGGCGCACCCCCCTACCTTGTGCCTTCCTTGTTGATTGCTTGACGTAGGGTCCAAGTCCTCTGGATCATGTTCGTTCTGAAAATGACGTTCCCAAAGGTTTCATTCCATTTGGACTTCGTCTGATATTCTTTTTCTGCGAAACCCTAAAATAAGCAAAAAAAACAACAATTCTAGGCTGGGCCTCCGGTTAGTAGGTTAGTCCCAAAAATAATATAAAAGTGTATAATAAAGCCCAATAATGTCCAAAACAGAATATAATATAGCATGGAACAATCAAAAATTATAGATATGTTGGAGATGTATCAGAGGCCGCCTGCTAGGAGAGTCGGCCACCTCATTGCCGCCTTTTGGTATTCTGTCGCCTTCTGGTAGCCGACCGCTTGGACCTGCCAACCCAAGAAGGCAATCGTTCGTTTGGGAGGTTTGAGGGTCGGAGCCGGCCCTGATGATGTGAAATAGCACGAGGGCTGATGAGGCTACCCGTGGTCATTTACTCCAAAAGTAGTCCCTGATGCTGGTGGGGCGCCATGGCTGAAGAGGCGAGGAGCCTCAGGAGCTTCCTACTCCGAGTTGTCTGGTAGTTTGCTTTGTCCGTTTCCTACAGGCACCGACAACTAGGAGTTGATCGGGGCCAGGCTGGCCACCTGGTGAATTCGAAACATCATGGTGGGGGCCTGGTGGTGGCATGCCAATCGAGTGACAGGCTTGCCGCCCATTGCTCGCCCGCCATGTGGCGCCAGCGGGCTAGGCCGACCTGCCATCCCACGCATGCGACGGGATGTCGCTGCAGGCAGGGGCCCACCACTATAGGGCCTCGGCATGCGCGCGGATCACCTACGGTCGAGGCGGGCTTTTGTGGCGCATTAACCGCACGTCATTTAAGGCACGGAAGGTGTGGGGTCGTGGGGAGAGTAGGGGCAGTTAATCCCACGACCCCCCAGGTCTCGCCCCCTCGGCTCCGCCGCCAGGGGGCTATAAGTAAGGGGAGGAGGGGGCAGCAGACGCACGCGCGCCCTCCTCTCCCTTCATCTTTGCCTTTCTCCTTTCTCTTCTCCTCGCTGCCGCCGTGCCCCTTCCTCTTGCCGAGGCGCTACATCAGCTTGCCATCGTCGGGCCTCCTCGCACCACGACTTCCTCAATCCGTCGCGGATTCACCCACTTTTCACCGCACCGCGCCTCGGCCGAGCACCCACATCCATGGCGCGTGAATGGGTCGGCGACTGGGATAGCTCCAACATCCATGAAGACGACCTCACTTTTCTTCACCAGACGTGGTGGCTGCCTCGCGATACGCATGCAAAGGTGCATGTTTCTCCCAAGGCAGAGATCTCCTCGGTGTCGGAGGACAGCGAGCACGTCGGCTTCCGGTCGCACTTTCTTCGCGACTTCGGCCTGCCGACGAGCAGTTTTTTCCGCTGCTTCCTCGCTTTCTACAAAGTTCAGCCACACCACCTCACACCGAATATGGTGGTGCTGCTATCCGCCTTCGTCACCCTTTGTGAGGGCTACATCGGCACACTCCCCACTCTTGATCTCTGGGGGAGTTCTTCGACCACAAGCTCGATACTGCCACCAAGAACGGGGTGGCCCAGTGTGGAGCCTGCGTCGCAGTGTGGTGTTTGGCTTCCGGGGTCCGCTTCCCGGCCCTGTCCTTGCTGCAGTCGGCCAAGCTGTGGCAGAAATCTTACTTCTACGCCAAGAACGTCCACCCAACGATGGACTACGTCAACCTGCCGACTTATGCAGCCGGCCCGCCGGTCTAGGCCCGCACCAACTGGCAATTTCGGCCGAAGACCCTATCGGCCGCCTCCTCCGCCGCTCTCGCCCAGCTTCAAGTGATGTCGGAGTCAAGGACCTCAAGGCCTCGGATCTGCTGACCGCCTTCATGGCGCGTCGAGTGCTTGCCCTCCAAGCCTGGCCCCACATCATCAGCCGCATGAGCGGGCACCGGGACCCATGCTGGATGTGCACCAAGGAGTTGCCGGACGTGGAGGTGGTCCAGCTGGTGAATTACTTCTCCAACTACAAGCTCTCGGAGAAGGAGTGGCAGTTCGGCAAGCCGCCATACAGCCGCGCACACCGCCGCCTGCGGTGAGTCTTTTAATTCCTTTTTCCCTTCATTTGTCCAGGTTCTTTTTTGCTGCCTGACCAGTCGGCCATGATCCAGATATTCTCGACCCAGTCAGCAGCCGACGCCCTAGAACGAGGTCGTCAGTACCATCCAGACCGGTCAATGAGTGACGTGGCCGACCCCGACTTGGGGGTGGCTGCCTGGAAGAGGACGACGCCATAGGCAGTGGCGGAGATGGAGCAGGCGGCTCCTCAGGAGGCGGCCTTGGGGACTGGCCGGACAATAACGAAGATGACAATGATCTGCGGCACAGCTTTGGTGCCAACAAAGCGGGAGCGAGTTCTTTGGCCGTGTCGACTGCAGCAAGCGGCGTGTAGAAGCCCCAAGCTGACGCCAGGTTGTACGACAGCTGGCCCAAGAGGCCCAAGAACTTGGCTGCCATGACCAAGGGGCAGGAGGCCGCTGCAAAGGCGGCCCAATTCCAGAAGGCCCCAAGGCGGCTCGCACTGGTGTCCGGGTAAGCGTCTTGATCCTTTTTGCATTTTCTGCTTTGTGTTTGCTTTCCTTCTTCTTTGCAAACCTCTTATTTATCTTTTTCTTATCTTTTCGAGTAGGGACCCTCTTTCTCTCTCGGGGGCCCCATCTAGCTCGGTGATTGGGGCGGCAGGCGGCTCAGCAGAACCCCGCCACATGGATCCACTCGCTGATCTCCAGGAGGCGAAGGAAAGGAATGCGTGAGAGGCACGCGAGGAGCAGGAGGAGGCGGAGCAGGTGAAGGTGGAGGTGGCCAAGGTGGCGCAAGCAGAGGCTGATGCCGCAGCCAAGACCTAGGCCGACGCAGCAGCCAAGGCGCAGGCGGACACGGCCGCCAAGGCGCATGCGAAGGAGGCATCCCGCAGCCGAGCCCTGGAGGCCACCGGCCCGCAACACGCGAACCAACCGGTGCCAGAGGGCCAGGCGCCGACAGGAGAAGTCGGCGCCGAATAGATGGTCTTGGAGAAGGGAGTGGGCGACCCCATTGTCTTGGGGGCGGAGGTGCCCCCGCACACGCCGACTGCCAACGCATCGGGCAGTCGGCCTGAGGCGCCGCTGGTGCCGCCATCTGGCGGCGAGCTGATAGTGGGGCCGACTCTTGCGGCCCACTCTCCATCGCGTCGGCGTCTGGAGAAGGCGGTCTCTACACCACGGCAATTGGAGACCAGGGCCTCCCGCTCGTCAGCCCCTGACATCGAGGCCACCAGTGCCGCCCCACCAGGTTGGACGTCTAGGGGAGGCAACAGTGTCTTGAACATGGTTGCGCAAGACGTCCAGGCCCGTTTCAACGCCCAAGGCGACGTCCTATAGCAGTACACACAGGAGTTCCTGGTGACGCGAGCAGCCGTCCGTGTAGGTTTGCTTCTTGCTTTGTGTTTTTATTTCTTGTAATCTTCCGTGGGGGGCGCCAGTGCACCCACTGGGTGTAGCACCCGAGTTCCGGGCCGGCTGCGGAGCAGGCGGCCCGGAACTTTAAGTTAGCTCCGAGTGCTGATTTGTTTTTTTTCCTTTTGTTTTTTTTCGCTGCACGATTATCAGAACGTCCGCGCGGCGGCCTGCAATTCCCAAGTCCAATAGCTGGCCAACTGGACCGCCGACCTTAGCGCTAGCTGGAGTAAGTGATTTATCTTTCTCCTTGCGGGGGCGCGTCAGCGCACCCGCTGGGTGTAGCCCCCGAGATTCGGGCCGACTGCTAAGCAGTCGGGCCGGATCGTCCGGCAACTATCTTTCTTTGGTATTGATGTTCTTCTTCTTCTCCGTCTTGGCAGAGGCCGCCACAGATCTGCGAAAGAGGCTGGGCGCGGCCAAGACCGTGCTCCGTGCCAAGGAGGAAGAGCACAACCAGGCGGCCAAGGAATGCGACCCCGTGGCCCAGGAGCTGGCGGACCAGGTGGAGCGGCACAAGGTGGAGCTCCAGAAGCTGAAGGAGAGCGAAGCCAACCTTCAGGCTGAGTTCGAGACTTCTCGCTCGAACTGGGATGAGAAGGAGAGGGCCCTGTCCGACGGCTACGGGGAGATCAAGGATATGATCGACAGTGAGTTATTTTTCCTTTCGTTCAACCATGGAATTTTGTAAGAAACGACTTCTGGCTTCTAACTTCTTTTTTTCTTCTGCAGAGTTCTTTCCCGGTCAATCCGTCACCGTCATCCAGGCCATCGCGATACGCCACGATGAACGAAGAAGGGCAGGTGCAGAAATCACACCCAACGCGCCTCGGACTCTCGGCGAGCAGTTTCTCGCCGTCCAGGCACGCCTGCAGCCGGCTCATCGGATGCGCCGCCGACTGTAGCGCATCGGGGCCCAGGTGCTGACTACCCTCTAGCAGTTGGCCGCTTCGAGGCTTGGAAGGGAGTCGCGGCTCGGGTTGCGCTCGGAGGGCCCTGGAGTTCGTCAAGGCGTGGTACCCGGGCCTAGACCTGGACCAGCTAGCCACCTTCCAGCAGGAGGCTGCCCCAGAGTTGGCAGCGGCGAGCCGCGATCTTGCTCAATGCGCGGAGGCCATCGCCGACTATGTCAACACCACCGTGTTCATCCCTGAGCTGAACAAGGAGGGTGCTGAAGTGTCGCCCAACTGGTTCAGGCTGAACCCGGAGTATGGGGAGGATTCAGCGGAGGAGATCACCTCCAGCGATGAGGGTGAAGACGAGGAGGACGAGGACGGAGAAGACGATGCACCGGACGATGGAGCGGATAGCCAGCCTCAACCCGGCCAAGTCTCAACCAATGAGTCGCACGTTACCGCGTCGACTGCTGCCGGAGCAGATCAGACGGAGACCTTGCAGTCGGCAGCTCCACCATCTGGCACCGCTGCCTCCGCCAACCTGCCGGACCCGCCTGCTGCTCCCTTGGCCTAGACGGCCAATTTATCTTATCGTTTCATGTTCTTGTAATCTTCTGGACAACTTAGTTTCACGCAATTCCACCAGCTAGGGTTGTATTTTCAAACTCTGTTGAATACTGGCCGAGGGCCCTATGTAAATTAATTTATTAACATAACTCAGTGCTTTGCCGGGTTTCACTTTGCCTTGCTCTTCTGTTCTGTCTTGGCTTTTTTCCTTTGCCATCTTCCCTTTGGCTGCCGCCCTGCCAGCTGGACAGCCGCTCTGCATTTTGTGGCTGGGTCAGAGACTTAGCAGTTTTTTGGATAGACAAGTTCATTGGCCGCCTAGAACGTAGCAATTTGAACTGAGAAGCCGGCCGTCCAACTTTTCAACAGCCGAACCGTGATACAAGGAGCCGGCATGGCCTATGCCGATTTTTTTCCTTAGTCATTTTTCATGTGGACACCATTTCCTGCCTTTAGCTCTTGCCAGTCGGACAGTCACTCTGCGAGTTGTGGCTTATGGCAAGAGAGGGCTTAGATGTTGGCACACTACTTGTCCGACTATAGGTAGTATCAACATACATCAAGGCGGCAAGAACCTGGGCCAACTAGTCGGACCCGATGCCAGACGGAGGAAAAAACATTCATAGGAATAATCTTATCATAGAGATAAAAAGGGCAGCCCCCGAGGGCTCCTCGAGGGACACGATGTCTTTGCTCTTAATACAAAAGGTAGCATGATACATACTGCATTAACTGTAAAATCTTCGAAGGAGATTCGCGTTCCATGTGCGCTCCGTCTCCTTGCCGGAATCATCCCTCTTGCGAGCCCTAGGCTTCTGCACATCGATGAGGTAGTAGGAGTCGTTGCCCAAGGCTTTGCTAATGACAAAAGGGCCCTCCCACGGGGCCGAGAGCATGTGTTGGCCGACTATTCGTTGGATATCGAGGACTGACCTTCCGGCTGTGGTAGCGGCGCAGGCCCTACTGATAGGTGGCAGACTGGCTGAGTGCTAGCAGCCGGCCCTCTTCCAGCAAGTTAGCACCATCTTCTCGTGCTTCCTTTGCATCTGCCTCCATGTACATGGTGATGCGAGGTGAGTCAAACTCGATGTCAGTTGGGATAACGGCCTCGGCCCCGTACACAAGGAAGAAAGGAGTGAAGCCGGTTTCTCTATTCGGCGTGGTCCGGAGACTCGAAAGGACGGCCGGCAGCTAGTCGATCTAGTAGCCGGCCGAATGCTCCAGTGGCTCGACCAGTCGGGGTTTGATGTCGGACAGGATGAGGCCGTTTGCTCGCTCCACCTGGCCGTTTGACTGCGGATGGGCCACGGACGCTAATTCCAGTCGGATGCCCTGTGTCACGCAGAAACAGGCCAAGGCTCCTTTGGCAAAGTTTGTGCCGTTGTCGGTGATGATGCTGTGTGGTACACCGTGCCGGATGGTGATGTTTGTGATGAAAGTCACAACATTCAGACCATTCAGTTTCTTGATTGGGATCGCTTCAATCCACTTAGTGAATTTGTCCATGGCGACAAGCAAATGGGTCATGCCACCGCGTGCTGTCTTGACTGGGCCCACCATGTCCAGTCCCCAGACGGTGAAAGGACAAGTGAGGGGGATGGTCTTGAGTGCAGAAGCCGGCAGGTGTTTCTTGGAGCTGAAATGTTGGCATCCATTACACTTTTGACCAAGTCCTTGGCATTGTCCAAAGTAGTCGACCAGAAGAATCCATGGCAGAAATCTTTGGCGACAAGGGATCTGGAGGCTGCATGGTGGCCGCAGTCGCCTTGATGAATATAATCGAGGATTGCTCTGCCCTTCTCTGGCTCTACGCAGAACTGGAATACGCCAGTCACACTACGCTAGACGAGCTCTCTCTTTAATTTTGTGTAATATGCTGCCCGGCATTGCACCTGTCGGGCCAAAATTTTGTCGGCTGGTAGCTCTCCGCTCACCAGGAAGTTGAGGATGGGCTGTGCCCATGATGGGGCTTCGACCACTGTCAACACGGCCACTGGTACTAGGGCGGTTGGGTTAGGAGGCGGCGGGTTGGAGCCGGCCGCCGCTTGCTGCATTGTTGAACTCCCCGGGCCACCTGCCGCAGACCCCGGGCCAAGTTCTGAAGTCCCCGAGCCAGGTGCTAGTGCTGCAGGACCCGAATCGTCTGCCGATGTACCCGGGCCTCCTGCCACAACCCCTAGGCCGGGTGCGACTGCTGCAGTCCCCGAGCCACCTCCCAAAGTACCCGGGCCGGCTGCTGCAGCCCCCAAGTTAGATCCGATTGTTCCGGGAGTAGCTGGTACGAGGATGGACTCTGATTCTGGCGAAGGCTTGATAGACGGCTTGTGGAGGAACTCGAGGGATATGCCGGTTGGTATTGCTTGGCGGGTGAAGCCGATCCTTGCCAGGGCAACAGCTTGCTCATTGTCGGCCCGTGGCACGTGAAGGAACTCGCACCCGTCAAAGTATCCGCTGATCCACTGGACGAGGAAGCGGTAGCTTGCTATGTTTGCATCCTTGGTGTCCCAGTTTCCAGATGACTGCTGGACCACCAAGTCCGAGTCGCCGTCGCACAGAATCCGGCGAATACCAATCTCCTTGGCCAGTCGGAGTTCGTGTGCAAGCACCTCATACTCGGCCACATTGTTGGAGGCGGCAAAGTGAATTTGCAGCATGTATATGAGTTTGTCGCCTTTGGGAGAAGTGAGGATGATGCCGGCTCCTAGATCGGTGCGCATCTTCGAGCCATCAAAGTGCATCCACCAATGGTTGGAGTCCAGAGCTGGCGGCAGGTACTGGGTCTCGGCCCAGTCGACGAGGAAGTCGGCCAATGCTTGTGACTTGATGGCGGTGTGTGGCTGGTAGAAAATGGTGTAAGGGGCCAGCTCGATGGCCCATTTGGCCACCCGGCCTGATGCATCTCTTTTGCATATGTTCTCAGCAAGTGAGGCAGTGCAAACGACCGTGATGGAGTACTCTTGGAAATATTGCTTGAGCTTCCTGGCGGCAAAGTACATGGCGTAGCACATCTTCTGGTAGTGGGGGTAATTCTATTTGGAGGCCGACAACACCTCACTCAAGTAGTACACGGGCCTCTAGACCGGCTATGCCCTGCCGTCTTCTGGGTGTTCTACCACAATGACAGTGTTGACCACCCGGCTGGTGGCGGCGATGTAGAGGAACATGGGCTCCTTAGCAGCCAGAGCCGCCAGGACAGGCGGCGTAGTCAGCATTTTCTTGAGGTGCAGGAAGGCCTCGTCCGCCTTCTCGTTCCACTTGAAGTGAGTGGTTTTCTTCATTAACTAGTACAGGGGAAGAGCCTTCTCACCCAGCTGGTTCATGAAGCGGCTGATGGACGCCAAGCAGCCAGTGAACTTCTAGACGTCTCACAGTAGGGTGGGTCTTGCCATTCGCTCAATGGCCTTGATCTTCACAGGGTTGCATTCGATGCCCCGTTCTAAGAGAAGGAAGCCAAGGAGCTGGCCAGCTGGGACTTCAAAGACACACTTCTTTGGATTAAGCTTGATTTGAAAATGGCGCAGATTGTCAAAAGTCTCCTTGAGATCTTCCAGGAGGGTGCCACGCTTCTCCGTCTTCACCACAATCTCGTCTACGTAGACGTGGGCATTTCTGCGGAGTTGCTCGAGGAGGCACTTGTGCATGCAACACTGAAAAGTGGCACCAGCATTTCTCAAGCTGAATGTCATGGTCATGTAGCAGAAGGGTCCAAATGGTGTGATGAAAGCGGTCTTCAGCCGATCGGCCGGGTTCAACTTTATCTGGTGGTAGCCGAAGTAGGCATCAAGGAAAGACATCAGCTCGCATTCGGCTATGGAGTCTATCAATTAATCAATCCGGGCAGAGGAAATGGATCTTTGGGGCAGGCTTTGTTGAGGATGGTGTAGTCAATACACATGCACCACTTGTTATTCTTCTTCACCACAAGGACTGTGTTGGCAAGCCATTCTGGAAAGAACACTTCGATAATGAAGCCGGCTGCTAGGAGTCGGGCTATCTCTTCACCGACAATTCTTCTTTTTTCTTCTGCAGATGGCAGAGGGGCCGCTTGACGGGTTTTGCATCTGATTTGACATGTAGCTTGTGCTCGGCGAAATCCGTCAGAACACCCGGCATGTCCTTGGGAGACCATGCAAGATATCTCGATTCTCACGGAGGAAATCAACAAGCACGCTTTCATATTTGCTGTCAAGGTTAGCCCCTATGACAACGTGCCTCTCCGGGTGCTCCGGGTCCAAGGGGATCTTCTTTGTTTCTTTGGACGGCTTGAAGGAACCCTGGGGCTCCGACTCCTTGGGATTTGGCGACAGGTCCAGCTACTTGTTGGCCATGGCCACAACCCGGTCCAGGAGCTTCTTCTCGGCAGCAATCACAAGGGACTCGGCCAACCTGTTGATAGCAGTAGCACAGGCAGCCAACTTCTTGTAGTCGCCGGCTTTGGTGATAATGCCCTTGGTTCCCGGCATCTTCATCTCGAGGTAGCCATAGTGCGGCACCGCCATGAACATGGGTAGAGCCGGCCAGACTAGGAGCGCGTGGTAAGGGATGTCTAGGTCAATTACCTCAAACCAAATTGGCTCGCGGTGGAAGTGATATTTTTCTCCGAAGAGGACATCTATCTTGATCTTTCTGATTGGTGAGCAGGAAAGGTCAGGTACAATGCCACGGAAGATAGTCCAACTGGGCTGGAGTTGTCTCTCTTTGATGCACAACTTCTCCGTGGTGTTGTGGTAGAGGATGTTGATTCTGCTACCGCCGTCTATCAGGACTCGGGAGAAACGGGAAGCTCGCCTATCTATTGAAAAGGTGGCATCCAACACCAAGGCGTAGGAACACGAAGAAGGCATCACCTCCGGGTGGTCGGCACGACTCTAGCTGATGGGCCTTTCGGACCAGTCCATGAACGCTGGTGCTTCGGAAGTGATAGCATTCACCTCACGGTACTGCTGATGCCGGTTATCCCTATCGTCAGCCACACTGGTGAAGACGACGTAGGCTCCATGTTCTTCGGGGAACTCATCTTGGATGGCGGCAACAGGGTGGACTGTCGGCTGCTGAGGAGGTGGAGCTAGCTGGTCGGCTGGTAGAGGCGGCAGTCCTTCGCCCTTGGCAATTTGGGTGAGCCAGTGGCAATTCCGGGTAGTGTGGTTGGATGGCTTCGCGCCGCTGTGGAACTCGCAGGGAGCATCAAGGGTTTGCTCATAGGAGAAGGCGGGCAACCAAGCGGGCTTGCCGCCCTTCTGACGCTTGGGGCTGGGCTGACCCTCCGGCTGCTGATCTTCAATTGTTGCCACTTGCCGGCTGGTGGAAGCCGGTTGCTGGGCCTTGCGCTTGTTGTCGTTCTGTTGCTGTTGCCGACTGTTGTCACCAGCCGGCGTCTGAGGAGCTGGAGGGAGCACTTTCCCACATGCGTCCACTCGGAGCTCTGACTTCATGGAGGAGTCGGCAGTCGTGTACTTGTCTTCAATGATCAGCAGTTTGTCGAGTGTAGTCGTCTCATCGCAGAGGAGATGGTGCTTGAGTAGGGTGCCCTCTCAGCACCCAACAGTAAAGTACTCTATGGCTTGCACCTCGTGCACCCCTACACAGGAGTTACGCAGTTCGGCCCACTGCGTCAAGTACTCGCGGGTGAACTTGGTAGGGCCTTGGACGCACAGAGAGAGCTAGCGAGGCTTGGGCGGCCACTTGTAAGTGCTGGTGATGTTGCGGATGAAGACTTTGGTGAAATCCAGCCAGTTGTTAACGCTGTAGGGCTTGAGGCTGTTCAGCCATGTCCAGTCCATGCCCTGGAGCATGAGCGAGATGTACTTCGCGGCAACGCGCTTTGTTGATGTTTGTTATGTTGACGGCAGTGGAGTAGTCAACCAACCAATCTTCCGGCTTCATGGAGCTGTTGTACTTGGGAGTGGCTTGAGGGAGCAAGAACCCTTTGGGAAAGGGCTCGTCATGAATGCGGGGGCCGAAACAAGGCGGGCCGATTGCATGTTCTTCTTCTACCGCCAAGGATCGAGCCAGTCGGCCAATCCGGTGGCGGGCGTCGTTCTTTCCGACTCCTTCATGTGGGCCTAGCCGTTCTCCCAGAGTCGGGTGCTCAATAGCCGGCGGGGTGACACGCCTCTCCTTGCGCAGGGGAGGTGGACGATCGCCCCCCTGTTCGACTGCTCGAGGGCGGCCATCTTGGCCGCGTTCGTTGGTGATGCGTGTCCGGCTGCGGCTAGCAGCCGACTCTTGGTCTCTTTGATAACAGGCACCGCCTGTTGGCGTCTGGGAGGTCGCGCCGTGTTCTCGGCGGGGGGAGGGAGGTTCTCGACATGCTGGCCGGGTTCTACCACGCGATGGCCAACTTCTTGCTATGCGGCCGCGTCGAGGAGTTGTTGGACGTGCTCTGTCATGCAACGTCGCTTGTCACCCTCCAGGTGATCCAGTTTGTCTGCTGCCCCCTGGGCAGCACACAGATTCTCAAAAGGCATGGCGTAGATGGGGCGGTCGGCTCCGAGCATGCTGGTGACGGCCGCGCCACGCTGCCGAATGGTGCCCAGCCGGCTCGGCTTGCCAACAGCCGGCATGCCACAGACGACGCGATCGATCTCATGCTGGTAGGATTCGCTGAGGCGCCTCATGGCCACCAGCTTCTGGGCGCTCTTGAGGAGTGATACGCGGAAGGCTTCCAACGCTGCTCCATCTATGTTCTCTGCAATGGGTGCGGATAAGCCCCGTACTGCCGCCTGCAGCGAGTCATGAGCAGCCCCATCAGTGGCTCCATCATTGCAGATGACCAGCACCTTCGTGATGGTGTTGGTCCTGGCGTTGTTGATCGTAGGAGGGAGCGGGTCGTGGATGACCACCACATTGGCAGGGAAGGAACCGGGGGATGCCACATCGAAGTCGACGAGCATCGGGTCGGTGGAGCCAACCGACTATATGTCGAAGGTGGGCTCGTTGGCGGTGTTGATTTTGCCAAGGAGGCCGAAGAGGCAGCTTTCGGAGCGGGCTGATCCCACGTCGGGCGCAGGCTCATCAGATAGACGGATCCCGCCGACGAGGTCGGCGAGACTACTCGCGGAGCAAGCGGCTTCTGCACCGCACAGCGTGTCGATGCAGACGCCATCCGGCGTGCCGGGCTGGCTGCGTTTGCTGGGAAGGAATAGGTTTCTCGTCCAGAACCTGTTTCCGGACGACGGTGCACCTTGTGCCACGATGGGCGCCAAATGTCGGGGATGTGTAGCGACATATGCTAGGGGGTGGCTTATCATGGAGCGGGACAAGGGTACGTCACCGGGCTCTAGAAGCGGGAGTGAGCAAGACTGCGTGCACATGTGAATCTTACGCAGGTTCGGGGCTCTCCTAGGAGATAACACCCCTAGTCCTGCTCTGCGGGGTTTCCGTATGATCACTATCTCAACAAGGTAGCTACAAGATTGCTTCTTGAGCTATCTAGCTAGAGGAGGAAGAGGAACAAGGCTAGCCCTACTGCACTCTCTCTATGTGGGTGTGTGTGTGTTCTAAGGTTTTGAACCCTTTGCATGGGTGACATGGGGGGTTTATATAGGCCTACCTTCAGGGGTAAAATGGTAATCCAACTGGGTGTAGGACCCGGCCGTCAGTCTCTCTAGACGCCAGCTTCTCCGTCGGTTGTCGGGGCCCACCACTTGGTGGGTCCCACCGGCTGTTGTGTACTCTGCCGACAGGCCGCATCCACCGCATGTGGGTCTAGATGATCACTCCGCACTGTAGCCTTGCTATTGATGATGGATGCTTTGTCAGGGGAAACATGTCTACAGTAACGCTGCCTAGTGGGCGTTCACTATAGCCATTCCCCGTCTCTTCTAGTTAATGGCGCACACACTTTGAGGGGGAGGGGGCCGCCTGCCCCCGTTGCCTCCTGCTGGGGATTCACTGCCTTCTGGGGCTCGCCGAGAGGTAGGGTCCGCCGCCTGCGGGCCGTACCAATAGGCAGTTATGGGAGTGTAGCTCCCTAGGTAGTAGGTGATGTCATGGGCAGCATGGCTACAGTACCCCGCCGGATGAGGGGTGAGGGAGTCCTAGATTAGGGGGTCTCCGGACGGCCGTACTGTTGAACTATGAAGATACAAGATTGAAGACTTCGTCCCGTGTCTGGATGGGACTCTCCTTGGCATGGAAGGAAAGCTTGGCAATACGGACATGTAGATCTCCTCCCTTGTAACCGACTCTGTGTAACCCTAGCCCCCTCCGGTGTCTATATAAACCAAAGGGTTTAGCCCGTAGGACAACAACAATCATACCATAGGCTAGCCTCTAGGATTTAGCCTCTACGATCTCGTGGTAGATCAACTCTTGTAATACTCATATCATCAAGATCAATCAAGCAGGACGTAGGGTATTACCTCCATCAAGAGGGCCTGAACCTGGGTAAACATCGTGTCCCTCGCCTCCTGTTACCATCCGCCTTAGATGCACAGTTCGAGACACCCTACCCGAGATACGCCGGTTTTAACACCGACATTGGTGCTTTAATTGAGAGTTCCACTGTGTCTTCATCATAAGGAGCGATGGCTCGTCTCATTGTCAAGAACAACATCACCTTTGGGGGAGCCCTGGTTGTAGGCCAAACTCTCCGACTAGGCGGCTTTGTCATGACCGCCTGCTCGGCCATTGCGCCGATGATGACTTCTCGGGTCATCGAAAATAGCCTCCACATCACCTCGAAATTCGCCGAGTAGATGGATCCAATGGAGCTCTCCTCTTTGAACGAGCTCTTGGATTGCATCGCTGCTCTGGGAGTGCTACGGACTACGATCGGATTGGGCATAAACCCGACGAAAGGGAGATTAACTCTTCGCCGGTCACCCATCAGATAGCGATGGTGGAGGAGCAATGCGGCGATTCTTCCTCTATCCTGAGGACGAACTATGTCTGGATTCCCGAGCTCTCCGAGCCGGATACCCATCCATGGGAGGACATCGCCCTAACCCTGAACCTAGAATCAGGCAGCATGCCGAACCTGTGGGGCAACATCCCAGAGCCCGAACTTCCAAGATCGGAAACTCCCCCACCCCTGGGTCTAGGATTGGGTCAAGGTCTGGACTTAAATCCACCCACCCACCCATATATAAACAATCTTTCCCACATTAGGCAAGAGCCCCAAGAGACAGTACATCACTATTGGGCCAGATACCTCCTTGTAATGAACAAGGTCAAGGACTGTCGCGAGGAAGACGCAATTTCATTATTTTGCAACAATTGCACAGACAAGGGAATCCTCAACGCCATAAGTCACCGTGACATAGCACACTTCGCTTAATTGGTGACCATAGTACGGAAGTACTGCGCAATGGAAAGCGCTTGGAAAACCCAAACAAAATTTTGGGATAATCCGGCTCTGACCAAACCCCCAGTCCGAACTAAAAGGGTGCACTCTCATAAGTCGCCGGACTCAATTACAAATAAGCAAAATCCCACTACAGGGCGTGGAACCATATTGGAGGGATAGCTTAACGGGCCCTGCAAAATCCATAGTACAGCGGATACCATACCAACACACAACCTTAGAGCATGTTGGGTACTCCGGTAGGTGGCCAAGAGCGGTGAGGATCTCCTCATTCAAAACACCGCAAAGCACCATCCCGTGGATAACAATACAGTATTGACAGTCTTCGAGACCTTCGCCTCAAATAATAGGCGTACGCGAGCACTCCGCAGCCTTGCTGAAGTCTGCCATGTGGCAGCAATAAATCCATGGAGCGACACGGCTATCACCTTCAATGACAGTGACGAACCTAAATTCCGAACAGCCCAAGCACCAGCCGCCTTGGTCCTCAGTCCAATTGTGGACGGCTTTCGGCTTACTAAAGTGCTCATGGACGGCGGCAGCGGATTAAACCTCATTTATGAGGGGAATCTTCAAAAAATGGAAATACACAGAAACCGTATTGAGCAAAGTAGCACGACCTTCTGAGGAATCATCCCAAGTCGGGAGGCACATTGCGCTGGGAAAATCACACTAGATGTCGTATTCGGCACTCTGGAGAATGACAGGTCCGAAGAATTTACATTCCAAGTGGCCCTGTTCAGTAGCGGATATCACTCCCTTCTAGGGCGGGAGGCATTCATGGTCTTCCAAGCCGTACCCCATTACGGGTACATGAAGCTCAAAATTCTCGGGCCCAATGGAATCATCACTCTAGCTAGTGATCCGGACATAGCACTCCGCGTCGAGAACAAAACAGGAGCACTGGCCCTCGAGGCATTATCCCACTAGTAGAAAACAGAGCTTTAAAACCGGTTCGTAAGGACCTTTAGTGCCAGTTCTGTAACTGGCACTGAAGTGTGGGCACTAAAGGCCCCCCCCCTTTAGTACCGGTTCGGCACGAACCGCCACTAAAGCCCGCCACGTGGCATGAGCTTGCGTCATGGCATGGGGGACCTTTAGTACTGGTTGGTGTTACCAACCGGTACTGAAGGTGTTTTTTTGAATTTTTTTCTGAAAATTTTGAAAAAAAATGATTTTTTTATTTTCAATTTTTCTGAATTTAATTATTTGATGATTTAGTCTCTAATCACCCCTCTTAACTACTCAAGTGTGGATCAATCATTCCAAATCGTCTAACTTCCCGGTCGGTCACCCATCCTCTCACTCCCCCAGCCTGAGCACACTTAACTTCGGAGTTCTATTCCCCCTACTTTCCAAGTCTGCACTTGTTGTTTTCCTGACAAATGTAAGCTGTCAATCCTATTAACCCTCAGCAGTTTAGCTTGAGCATTAGGTCACTCGTTTCACCATTTGAGTTTAAAACTATTATTCTAAAAAACAGTAATTATTTAGTAACAATAATATTTCTTGAATAAGTTTGACCATAGTTTGACCATAGTTTAACCAGATTTGACCAAAATTCAAGAAATTGAAATAATTATTTAGTAACACTAATATTCTTGAATAATTATGTAGTAACATTAATACTTCTTGAATAAGTAGTTTGACCATAGTTTGACCAAAATTAAAAAAACTGAAATTTGAGCATATTTGTTTTCCTTTTGAAATTTGAGGATTCTAAAAAAATTGCAAACAGGTCGTAGGCAGTCTCCATCGGATGCGGATTTTCGTGCTGAATTTTTTGATATATTATACGTTTTTTTCTGACATCGTATGCAAAAGTTATAGCCGTTTTACATTTTCCCTACACTTTTTGCAAAACATGTCCAAATTTAAGTTTTAAAATTTTCATAACTAGTAGGTGTAGTAATATAACTACCTCTCAAAGGATTTTATTTTCTAAAGTTTTTATCATTTTCTTTTGATTTTTTTCAAAACTGAAATGCGATACACGGGGGGGGGGGGGTAGAGTTTGAAAATTGCCCTATATTCCTGGTTTGTGCCTCCAACCGGGACTATAGGTCAGACCCCTTTAGTCCCAGTTCATGGCACGAACCGGTACTAAAGGTTGGCCCTTTAGTACCGGTTTGTGCCACGAACCGGTACTAAAGGTGATTATGGGGCCCCGGCCTGGCGCCAGCCTGCCACCACCCCTTTAGCACCGGTTCCTGGCACGAACCGGTACTAAAGGTTCAACACGAACCGGCATTAATGCATAGCCATTCGAACCGGCACTAATTGTGCCATTAGTACTGGGCCAAAATCGAACCGGGACTAATGTGTCTCACATTAGGTCCTTTTTCTACTAGTCTCCGAAGCCCTTGCGGCAGAGGAATTAATTGCGCTACACTCCACATGGACAGGGACGACGTGATACTCAACAAAAGATCCAAGTCCACCTCTTTTAAACCAGCAGATGAAATAGTCAAATTCCAAGTCCATCCAACGGACCCCACAAAAACAGCATCCATTGGGGCACAGTTAAACCACGTTGTCGATGCCACACTACGGGAGTTCCTGCGCGAGAATTGGGACATATTCGCCTGGCATCCTTGAGACATGCCAGGAATCCCACGCAGGCTGGCCGAGCATAGCCTTAACATTCTAAATGGATTCAAGCCGGTCAAGCAGACTCTTTGGCATTTCTCTGAACCTAAGCGACAAGCCATGGGAGAGGAGCTAGCCAAGTTACTGGAGGTCGGTTTCATCAGTGAAATAAAACATCCGGACTGGCTAGCATACCTGGTAATGGTACCAAAGAAGGACATATCCTGGCGCCTATGCGTCGACTTCAAGGACCTTAATAAGGCTTACCCAAAGGATCCCTTCCCCCTCCCTCGCATCAATCAAATTATCGACGCCACCGCAGGACACGACTCATTGTGCTTCCTCGACACATACTCCGGTTACCACCAAATTAAGATGGTGGAGTCCGATCAATTCACGACGACATTTATCACTCCATACGACCCCTTCTGTTTTAACACAATGCCCTTCGGGCTCAAAAACACCGGCGCAACATATCAGCGCATGATTCAGACATGTTTGGAAAAGCAGATCGGCAAAACAGTGGAGGCATATGTAGATGATGTGGTCGTTAAAACCAGACACATCGACTCCTTAATAGACGACTTGAGGCTCGCGTTCGACAATCTCCGAAGATATGACATTAAGCTCAATCCGGAAAAATGGTTTTCGGCGTACCCGCTGGAAAGCTCCTGGGCTTCATTGTCTCCAGTAGAGAAATTAACCTCAAGCAAATCCAGAAGTTAACTGGATGTGTGGCGGCCTTAAGACGCTTTATCTCCCGGTTAGGAGAAAAGGCACTCCCCCTTTATCGCCTTCTTCGGCGCACCGAACACTTCGAGTGGACGGACGCAGCCACGGCGGGATTGGAAGAAATAAAAGCGATCCTGGCCACCAACCCAATCTTGGCCACGCCAAATGTCGCCGAACCAATGCTGTTGTATATAGCGACAACTCACCAAGTTGTAAGCGCAGTGCTCGCCGTCGAACGAGAGACGGACGGACATAAATTCCTACTTCAAAAGCCGTTATATTATGTATCCACTGTCCTCACTCCTTGCAAATCACGGTACCCACATTATCAGAAGATAGCATACGCGGTATTCATGGCATCCCGGAAATTACGACACTACTTTCAAGAGTGTTCAATTACAATGGCCTTAGAAGTAGCACTCAACGACATAATAATCAACCGCGATGCCACGGGCCAGATTGCCAAATGGTCTATCGAGCTCCTCCCGTTCGACATAACAGATAGACCACGGCGAGCTATTAAGTCGCAAGTACTGGCCGATTTCATCGCCAAGTGGACAGAAGCCGAACTCCCTAAAGAGTACGGCACATACTCCAATTGTATCATGCACTTTCACGGCTCTAAAATGCTGGCTGGTCTGGGGGCTGGCGTCGTCCTGACGTCCCCCACCGGAGATACAGTCCAATACGTACTCCAAATACTATACACAGACTCCAACAACGCAACCGAATACGGGGCCCTATTACATGGTCTCCGGATGGCAGTTTCCATGGGAATTCAATGCATGGAGGTGCGTGGGGACTCGATCCTCGCAATATCTCAAATAAATGGAGACTTTGATGCCAAGGATCTGAAAATGGCGGCATATCGCAACGCTGTTCTCAAAATGTCAGCTCGGTTCGAGGGGCTTGAATTCCACCATGTGGCTCGGGAAAACAATCAGGCGGCGGATATCCTCGCCCGTATCGGCGCTAAGCGCGATCCTGTCCCACCTAACATCTTCTTGCAAGGGCTGTTTAAGCCATCCGTGGTATGGGAAGGGGACACCGATAACAATATTCCGGACCCGCCCACAACACCAGATACCGAACACTCTGACACAATCGGAGGCTCTGCCATCGAAATAACACCTTCAGCCCACATGATAATGGCCGTCATCGCCCCGTGGACAGAACCATTCCTGGCCTACCTAACCAGGCAGGAACTACCCGAGGACCAAAATGAGGCACGCTGCATAGTGCGGAGATCTAAAGCCTACAAGGTCCCCGAGGGGGAGTTTTATAAGAAAAGCACTACCGGAGTCCTTCAAAGGTGCATCTCCGAAGAGGAAGGGTGGAAGCTTTTGGAAGAAATCCATGCTGGACTCGGCGGCCACCATGTTGCAGCCCGGGCCCTTGTAAGAAAGGCCTTCCGTACAGGTTTCTATTGGCCGACGGCCCGAGCAGATGCATAGTATCTGGTCCAACGTTGTGTCGGTTGCCAGCTTTTTGCAAACCAAAGCCATATGCCACCTACCGCTTTCCAAACAATCCCCATTACTTGGCCATTTGTGGTCTGGGGGCTTAATATGGTCGGACCCCTTAAAGGGGGAACCCATAAGAAAAAATACTTACTGGTCATGGTGGATAAATTAACCAAATGGATAGAAGCCAAACCCGTTAAAACGGCTGAATCCGGACCGGTGATAGACTTCATCTCTATGGTTGTACACCATTATGGCATCCCCCACGGCATCATCACTGACAACGGCACGAACTTTACAGCCGACGAGGTAAAAATTTGGTGCAGCAACATGGGCATCAAGCTCGATTATGCTTTTGTCTATCACCCGCAAACTAACGGTCAAGTCGAGCGAGCAAATGGTCTTATCATGAGCGGCATCAAACCCAGATTAGTGCGGTCCTTAAAGGAATCAAACACGCACTGGGTAGAGGAGCTCGACTCTGTACTATGGGGGCTGCGGACCATGCCGGATCGCACTACCGGATACACACCGTTCTTTATGGTGTACGGCGCAGAGGTGGTTTTGCCTTGCGATACAATTCATGACTCACCTCGAGTGCACATGTACGAAGAAAGAGATGCTGAGCTCGATCGGCAGGACAGTTTGGACGCCCTGGAGGAGGAGCGCGACGTGGCAAAAGACTGTTCCGCATTCTATCAGCAACAGGCTCGAAAGTATCAAAGCAGAGAAGTACGGGCCAAAACCTATAACATTGGCGAACTAGTTCTACGCCTGCCCGAGAAGAAAAAGAAGAAGCTCAAGCCCAAATGGGAAGGTCCCTTCATCATTGACCAGGTTCTGACCAGTGGAGCATACCGTCTGCGGGATGCATCGAACAATCGACTCAAGCCAAATCCATGGAACGCAGCCAGACTCCGAAGATTCTATGCCTAGTGCTGGACTCTATGTTCGTCTCCTTACCCCCGTCAATTTTTTGCATATCTGTTATCTGGCTTTTCTCTCTTTCTCTCTTCCTTTTTATTCTCCTCTAGGCCTTAAAAAGCTAACTTGTGTCTTGACTGCACAATCTTGACGCGCTAACCGCGCTCATTATACCTGGGGGCTTCATATACAGAAGCTTAATATAACTATTTTCTGGGCCTTATGCCCCACACATGTGTCATTCTTCCACATGTACCTTTTTTCGCCATTATATGCATCAATATGACTTAAGTTTTGGCCAAGCTGGGTTGCCTGGCTCTTGTATTTATGCCCTACGTTCCCGTTAATTCGGCTAGGGCATAAGGGGAGAACCTCTGCAATTGTTACTGCCAGGTCAGCCGGATGTGTACCTCAGACTAGGTGAAGCCGAAAGCTAGCGTTCTTAAGGGAATATTCGGTCGGTGAACAAAAGATGACTTTTATTTATTTTGATACATGCCCCCAGATGTTTATAGCCCACGTCTCTTTTCGCAGTTCGGACATGCACATTAGGGCATGCGTACCCAGGGAAAGGAACCCTTAATGGAACTATTCTCCCTAGAAGATGTTTTTTACTATCCATGTAATATAACATAACTAGTTGGGTACTTGTCTGTTCAAGCACTTATGACCCCTACGCCTGGTTTCCACGCATACCCCGGTTTTTACATAACCGAGCAGGTATTCGGATACACTCCGGACTATCAGGTCCAGAGGTCGAAGCAAAAAGGTCCGCCATGACAAATGATTTAGAATCTGGCTAGGGACATTATATATGTCACTTAAAGTACACAGTCACTAAGGATGACTAAATTCTTCTTCTATACCGGCCAACAGGCTGTCTAGCCTACAATCCTGTTGGGAATACTTTGCGGCTAATTTTACTTGGTCATACACCAAACTGATAGGGATCTCTTTCCCATCGGGCCCCATAGGTCCGACCTCGGCCATGTGGTTTGGGTCAGCTTTGGTATATCACGTCTTCACCATGGCCCAGGCTTCCCTTGCACTTTGTCGGCAGGCTGATATCTTCCATAATCGGAAGCGCCGCCGCGCTCCCTTGAGCTTCTCTATAAGCTTCCCCGTGCCTCCTGGCGGGGAGGCGGACGGCCACAAGGCTTGGGCAATACCCTACATCACCTGCCGAACTTGATCGTGCAATTGTGAGAGCTCTAGTAGAACATCACCCGCAGACCCGGGCATCTCCTCCGCGGGACGACCCATCAGCATACCTGCAGACATAACTCTGTTTGTCGGCTTCTTCGCCGAACTCTTTCCAAAGTTCGTTCAAGCACTTACGAAAAATGCCACGTTGAAGCCTCTTATTCTCCTTCACGGATTCCACAAGCTGGGCTCGGACATCTTTCAGTTTCATGCCCAGCTGGATATTGGCATCCTGGAGATTATATTTCTCCTGCCTGACCCGCGTAAGCATACGCTCGCCAGCATTCAGCTATCGATTAGCACATTGCGCATTCTCTGGCACGGCCTCCGGATTCACTCCGGAGCCATCTGCAAACATCTATTGTTAGATTTGCATGCATGCCGCATACTATCTAGTACCTGTCATTCTTTGCAATGGAAACAAGTGTTACCAGAGGGGGGCCTTCTCGGACTCCTTCAACGCGGCAACCGCGGCCCATAGCTGGGCTTTGCACTCCTCTAGCTCTTGAGACAATTGGGTGTTCTTCTCTGTAAGAACCTGTAGATATAATGATCCTTAAATCAGTTGTGTCAACTGTTTCAAGTCTCAGGGGCTACTGATATATATAATCGTCAGATTTTCTTACCCGTATATCTTTTACATACTGGTCCATGGCTCTGGCAAGACCATTTTGAGCAGCACAGATGTACGCATCTCCTAAGTTGAAGGCATCAAACGCCTCTTGGGAGAAACAAGCGTCACGAAATACGGCCCGGCGACGCCTGTGATTCATGGCGCTCTCCACTTCGGAATTTGTATCGGATAGTCTATCCGCATCTTCTGTAGGAGGAGCTTCCGGCGTTCGCCCCGTGTTAGCTTCCGCCTCTATGTCCAGCCCTGGAGCCCGACTGGTGGAGGTGTGATCGGCAACCTCTCCGGATATAGTCCGGCGAGCGTTTTTCCTACTAGGAAACATGGACGTCATTATATTTTAAGAAAGATGACAACCACAGAGCGAGGTTCTGTATCATACCTCTGCGCCGGCGTCTTAGTCGTAACCGCTTTCCCTTTTAGCCTACCCGGATTCAGTGTCCCTTGTTGGTGAGTCACTGCGGGTTCGACATGGCGTCCCGAGGGCCTTCCCTATAAAACACCATATGTGTACGGTAGGTGAAGTGCATAAAAGGGGATCCTTCTCGGAAGATGGGACTCTGGTTTTTCTTACATTCTATGCAGGGAGTAGCCTAGGATAGTGGTCTATGATGGCCACCATGGCATCATCGCAGCTCAATTGAGAGAATGTCCTGTCAATCAGCTCCACAAAATATGTTCGGATCCTCTTCGAGTCTGGGATCGAGGGCCCGGTCAGGGTCCTCCATCTATGGAGGTGGGCTGTTGACCTCCCATACGGCTTTTCGCAGTTCCTGCCATGAAACGGCAAGGTGAGTATTTATGACGAAGAATGCGGGAAGGTTGGGAGTAAATAGTGACAGCTCACCCAGCTTGGGGGTTGTACATGGAGAATCCATCTCGTGGCTTAATGCGGATGAACTCCTCTTCCTCTTCATTGAACAAAGCGGACAAAACTTTTGCTAGAGCAGCAACTTAGTCTGGTCCCTTACGCCCGCAGCGGGTGGCATCATCTTCCCCGTTAAAGCGCCACATGGGGTGCCCTCGATATTGAAGTGGCTGCACCCCCCACATTATACATATTGACATAACCTCGATTATTGTCAGTCCTGATTGAGCCAGCACTTTTATCCGGCCCATCAGGTAAAGGAATTCTCCGTTATCTTCCTCCTGAGGACTCCGTGGGCGCCAGCTTTGGCGTTTCTTCAAAGGGCCATTGTCGAACTCGGGAAGACCCATCCAAATAGGATCTGGAAGGGGGATGTCCTCCATGTAAAACCACTCTGAAGGCCAGTCTTCGGACGTCTTCTTCAGGGTACCGGACAGGTATTCGGTCCCGGCAATGCGCCATATTTAGGCTCCGCACACTTGATATATTGACCCCTCCTGTGTGCGGGGCACAAGGCATAATAGCCTCTTCCACAACTCGAAGTGAGCTCCGCAGCCCAGAAACAGCTCATAAAGAGCAACATAACCAGCGATGTGTAATATGGAAGCTAGGGTGAAATTATGCAACTGGAGGCCATAAAACTCCAAGAGCCCGCGGAGGAACGGATGGATCGGAAATCCAAGTCCCCTTACTAAATAAGGGACAAGGCATACCCGCTCCCCCTTGGAGGGATTGGGGAAGCTCTCCGCTTGCTCCCCACCATTATAGGTGGTGAGACCGGCTCGAACGGGGACCATATACGCTGGAGGGAGAAATCCCTGGGTCTGTGACTCTACTAATTTGTCTCACCACCCCGGAGGGAATAGGATCAAGTATGTATCCAGGCATGCGCCAAGGAGTAGCCAATTAAATACCCTCACGGGAGTTGTTCAGGAGGAAGTGCTTGTAGTCAAGGATTACCCGGATGTTTTTCCAGAGGAGTTACCAGGCATGACACCGGATTGAGACATCGAGTTTTCGATAGAGTTATTGCCAGGCACCGGGCCTATATCGAAGAGACCATATCGGATGCCCACAAATGATCTGGAGGAGAATAAGAAACATATCAAGGAGTTATTGGAGAAAGCTTACATTCGACGGAGCTCATCACCATGGGGAGCCCCAGTGCTTTTGGTTGAGAAGAAGGATAAGCCTCTAAGAATGGTTGTTGATTATCGTGCGTTAAATGAGGTGACAATCAAGAACAAATACCCGATGCCGATGATCAATGATTTATTCGACCAGTTGCAAGGAGCTAAGGTGTTTTCAAAGATCGATTTGTGATCTGGATATCACCAGTTGAATATATGAGAGAAGGACATACCAAAGACAGCATTCACCACACGGTACGGGTTATATGAATATATGGTCATGTCGTTTGGACTGACTAACGCCCCTTCCTACTTCATGAGCATGATGAACAAAGTGTTCATGGAATATTTGGATAAGTTCATTGTGGTGTTCATTGATGATATAATGGTATATTCGAAGAATGAGGAGGAGCACGAAGAGCATTTGCGTTTAGTTCTCGAGAAACTCAGGGAATATCAGTTCTATGCCAAGTTCAGCAAATGCGAGTTTTGGCTGAAGGAAGTTGGATTCCTTGGGCATGTTATATCAGGAGAAGGTGTAGCAGTAGATCCTACCAAGGTTCAGTCAGTCACTGAATGGTTGGCACCCACTTCAGTTAGCGAGATCCGCAGTTTTCTTGGACTCGCAGGATACTATCGAAGATTCATTGAGAAATTTTCCAAAATTGCAAAGCTAATGACGGAGTTATTGAAGAAGGATACCAAATTTAAATGGACAAAAGAATGTGAAGCAAGTTTTCAGGAGTTAAAGAAATGTTTGACTAAAGCCCCAGTGCTGATTCTGTCGAATATACGCAACGAGTTTCAAGTGTATTGTGATGCCTATCGCCTAGGACTTGGAAGTGTGATTATGCAGGACGGAAGAGTTGTTTCGTATGCCTCGTGACAACTAAAACCACACGAGTTGAATTATGCCATGCATGATTTGGAGTTGGCTGCCGTAGTGCATGCGTTGAAGACCTGGAGGCATTACCTTATTGGAAATCGTTGTGATGTGTACACGGATCATAAGAGTTTGAAGTACATTTTCACACAGAAGGAGCTGAACCTTAGGCAGAGGAGATGGTTGGAGCTTATAAAGGATTATGACATGAAGCTTCACTATCAACCAGGCAAGGCTAATGTCGTAGCAGATGCCTTGAGCCAGAAGAGTTATGCTAATACCCTAGTGAGCACGGGATTGCCGAAGGAGTTAGCAGAGGATCTCAGGGAACTTCGATTGGAGATTGTTCTTAGAGGTTTTGTTGCAACAATGGAGGTTCAGTCTACATTGTTAGGAAAGATTCGAGAAGCTTAGAAGGATGACAAAGAGGTTGCCGAGATAAAAGAAAGAATGAGCGAAGGAAAGGCCAAAGGTTTTTGTGAGGATGAGCACGACACCTTATGGTTCGAGGACCGTGTTTATGTGCCCATTAACACAGAGATCAGGAAGTTAATACTTCAGGAGGCTCATGGCTCACCATACTCGATACACCCTGGAAACACCAAGATGTATTTGGATTTGAAGGAGCGTTTCTAGTGGACTGGTATGAAGAAGGATATTGCCGAGTATGTAGCCGTATGTGATGTATGTCAGAGAGTGAAGGCTGAGCATCAAAAGCCAGCAGGATTGTTACAGCCTATGCCGATACCCGAATGGAAGTGGGATAAACTTGGCATGGATTTTATCACCGGATTACCCAGGACCAAATCAGGATATGATTCTATATGGGTAGTAGTTGATCGCTTGACCAAAGTGGATCACTTTATCCCCATGAAAACCACCTATACAAGTGCAAAGTTGGCCAAGATATATATATGACCAGGATCGTATGTCTGCATGGAGTTCCGAGGACCATCGTATCAGATAGAGGGACACAATCTACTTCAAAGTTTTGGCATCAGCTGCACCAAACTTTGGGGACAAGGTTGGAGTTCAGTACAACATTCCACCCATAGACAGATGGACAGACCGAGAGAGTCAACCAGATTCTGGAGGATATGTTGAGGGCATGTGCGCTAGATTATGGATCTAGTTGGGATGACAATTTGCCCTACGTGGAGTTCTCATACAACAATAGCTACCAAGCCAGTTTGAAAATGGCACCGTTCGAAGCCCTGTATGGACGAAGGTGCAGAACACCGTTGATGTGGGATGAAGTTGGAGACCAATAGTTGTTTGGACCATATTTGATCAAAGAGTCTAAAGAGAAAGTTAAGTTGATCAGAGATAGTCTGAAGAAAAAGTTATGCATATTCGAAACGCAAGGAAATAACCTATGAAATTGGAGACAGAGCATATCTGCGAGTGTCACCCCTGCGAGGAGTGAAACGTTTTGGAGTTAAGGGAAAGTTAGCCCCGAGATTTGTAGGACCGTATCGAATTTTGGAACATATGGGAGAAGTTGCCTACAAGTTGGAGTTACCTGAAGGACTGTCAGGAGTTCATGATGTATTTCATGTTTCACAGCTGAAGAAGTGTGATGCTGAGATGGCCGATATACCGTTAAGAGATACAATAGCCTTGGAGGCGATTCAGTTGGACAGTGATTTGACCTATGAGGAGAAGCCAGTCAGGATTCTCGAATTTGACAGCCGAGTCACACACAGCAAGGTTATTAAGTTTTGCAAAGTTCAGTGGAGCCACCATACCGAGGATGAAGCCACCTGGGAACGAGAGGATGACCTTCGCAAAGACCACCCACACCTATTCTCTAGCCAACCCGAATCTCGAGGGCGAGATTCATCTTAAGGGGGGTAGGTTTGTAACATCCCAAATTTTCAATTTGGAATGTTGTACATAGATCATTCATGCATATCATATTTTGTTGCATTTCGTTTTGTGATCCTCGAAATCCTAAGCAACTCAAGGACCCTCAGAGAGAGTTGGGGATTTCCCTGTTTTCATATTTGGGTTTTACCAAATATCGAAACGAGGATTTTTGGTTTTAATTATTTTTCTCTACGAAAATATTTCATATTAAAATATATGCGAGGAGATAATATGACTTCTCCAAAATAAATGAAATATTGGAGGAAAAAGATTAAAATCAAATATTTGATTTTATCCGGAGTTTATTGCTATTTTATTTGAATTATAAAATTGCATGTTTTTCAAAGTTGCATTTTAGGGCCAAGAAAATGTTCATCTTGTTCTAAATATTTTATTTAGACGGTGAAAATTAGTTTTGGCATTTTTAGAATTTTATTTTATTTTCTAGGATTTATTTTAATACAGCGAAATTATTAAAAAAAGGAGACCTCCCGCCGGACCGCACTTGGCCGGGGCCCAGCCGGCCCAGCCGCGCTGCCTCCCCGCACCGGCTCAGGAGAGGAGTCCCAAGCGGCTCCGCCGCCGCCGCCGTGTCCGACCCGGACACGCGCCGCCCGCCCCTTCCCCAAACTGCCGCACCCCCTCCTTTATAAGCCGCCGCACCCCCCTAGATCCCTGAGCCACCCCGCCGCCGCAAGCCGCGCCGCCGCCGCCTCGCTATCGCGCCGCCCCGCCGCCTTGCTTCCGCGCCGCTGCCGCTTGCCCACACCGCCGCCGCCCCGCGCTGCCCGCCCACTCGCCGGAGCCGCCCCGCCGCGCCGGAACCTCGCCGCAGGTATAGCGCCGTTCGTTTTTAAAAAAAAACCGGTTCGGTTTTTTGTTAGAAACCCTAGTTTTTTTAGATAGATCGGTTCGCCGGTTTTTCGCGGTTTAGTTACTTTACAGACGTTCGTCCGTACGTTCGTTTTAATGAACGGAGTTCACTCATTAGCCGCAAACAACGAACACTCGTTCGTTAGCCTATTCGTCAGTTTTCTTTTTCTCGGATTTTCCGTGATTATTTTCAATCGCGATTTCTTATCCGATTTTTGTTTTAGTTTATCTTTTCGCTCGTTTGTCGAAATCAGGCGATTCAAGTGCCTAGATCTTCGTCTCGAAACCCTCTTTCCGTTTAACCAACTTGGACAAGTTTTTGCTACTGTAAAATTTGACCTTAGTCCATATTAGTAAACGGATCTTGTTTCTTTCGCAGTTTGAGTTTCGTTGCTCCTTTTGATTTGATTCTTTTCACAAACCAAAGTTCTTAAGTTGAACTCTCTGGTTAGATCTTCTTATTTGAGATTTACCCGTGTTTCTTTTGTTGATTGCTTATGTATGCTATTGTTTGTTTGAGATAGAACACCCGGAGTGCGAAGCGTGCTACTACGAGTCCCTAGGTTTTACGGATCATCAGCAAGGCAAGTAACACTTTGATCACACCCCTTTATCACCCAGTTTTTATGCATTAGTTCCAATCCTCAAACATTGCATGGTTAGGTTGTGATTAACATGTGGGTTGGGAAGTAGTTGATGAGTTAGAACCTATTGCCTTGTTATATTCAAACCCTTGGGAGTTACTTCTATGTATTGCTTTTATTGCTATGCTATGCTCGTAGACGTGGTTTGGGTGAGTGAAATCCATGACAGATGTGAGATTGTTAATTAATGGTTCAACTTAAGGTGGCAACTTGAATACACATCTGGGTGGATTGTTTGTTGGGCACCTGGGGAATCCAGTGTTGTCCTAGGATATCCCGGAGTACCCGTGAGATAATCATATGATCCGCCACCCATGCTCAAAGGGAACTGAGATATTTTCATGCTAGAAACTTCCGTGTGCAGCCACAAGCTATTATGGGCTCTAGCATAGTTGAGTAAGTTGCGTGAAGCTCCCGAAGAGGTGGATCAGCAGGTAGAGGGATGTAGGTTGGTATGGTCTGCCCGGAGTAAGGGGTTAATGCTTCTGAAAGACTGTGTCCCGGTCATCCGTTTTCTCAAACACCATGTAGTGCGAGAAATCCAACGGAGGAGATCGGCTCTTGTGGGGAAAAGTGCGCAAACCTCTCTAGAGTGTATAAACTAATCAGGGTTAGCCGTGTCCCCAGTTATGGAAATCTTGAGTATCTAGTACTTGGAGTATCATAAGTATCTCATCACTCTAAAATAATATTGTGGGGTTGTTAATTACTTTAATTGGGATTGAGTTGGAGGAACCTTCTCAATGATGTTTCAACTACCATGATAGTTAAATAAAATCTATTCTTTTGGTGTAGGGAAAAATTGGCTTTTCGCAAAAACTGTAACCATAGAGCTTTCCACCAGCCAAATATGTATGTAGTGATAGTATTTTCTGTTCTTGCTCTACTGTGTTACTCTGCCAGCATATTCCATGTGCCGACCCGTTTTCGGGCTGCAACATATTATGTTGCAGACTTTTCAGACGAGGAGTAAGGTTCGTTAGGTCGTTGCCGTGCAGCTCAGCTATGCCGTTATAGTTGATGGACTCACTTTATCTTCCAAGCCTTCTGTTGTTATCGTATTAGATTGCCTTAAGCCATATTTATTGTAATAAGTTCTCTTTTGAGACATTCGATGTAATAAATGTGTGATTGCTACTCTGTTATAAATCCTCGAGTACTGTGTGTCAGCATTACCGACCCAGGGATGACACTGAAGCACAGAGACTTGACCGTTTGAGGTCGGGTCGCTACAGTTTAATCTTTCACAATTGCTAACACTCACGTGATATTTATGGGTTCAAAGTTTTAATAGGACATAGAGAAAGATAGGGGCTTATAGATTCGCCTCCCAACCTTTTACCTCAAGGGTAATGTCAACAATAATAGTTCATGATAACTTACATCCAATTGGATATATATATATATATATCAGGATCCTTCCAACACAATGTTCTTGCCAAAGGATAAAATGTAAAAACGAAAGGTGGAGATCACCATGACTCTTGCATAAGGTAGAAGATAAAAGTAAAAGATAGGCCCTTCACAGAGGGAAGCAGAGGTTGCCATGCACTTTTATGGTTGGATGCACGAGATCTTAATGCAAAAGAATGTCACTTTATATTGCCACTTGTGATATGGACCTTTATTATGCAGTCCGTCGCTTTTATTTCTTCCACATCACAAGATCGTATAAATCTTATTTTCTCCACATTAATAGATCATACATATTAGGGGGCAATTTTTATTGCATGCACCGATGACAACTTACTTGAAGGATCTTACTCAATCCATAGGTAGGTATGGTGGACTCTCATGGCAAAACTGGTTTAAAGAATGTTTGGAAGCACAAGTAGTATCTCTACTTGGTGCAAAGAATTTGGCTAGCATGAGGGGGAAAAGCAAGCTCAACATGTTGGACGATCCAAGAGAATATACTTTATTTTGGATATAAGAAAACATAACCCATTACATTGTCTTCCTTGTCCGACATCAACCTTTTAGCATGTCATATTTTAATGAGTGCTCACAATTACAAAAGATGTCCAAGATAGTATATTTATATGTGAAATCTCTCTTCCTTCAATATTCTTTCATGAATTGTTCAAATGACCAATTCTACGTTTGCTAACTTTCAATAAGTTTACTACCAATCTTATTCTATGTGAAGTCATTATTCCCCATGGTATAAGCATATGAAACATATATAAATTAAGATTTATGATATTTCAATTATTTAACCATTTACTCATAGGATATACGTAAAGCACGTGAGTAAATGACAAACTACTCCAAAAGATAATAGTGAAGGACACTGAGTAGTCAAACAATTAACTTGCCATGGGAGGATTCTTTTTTATTTAATAATTAAGATCCAATGATTTTATTCAAACAGCAAGTTAAATTGAAAATACGCTCCAAGCAAAACACATAGCATGTGACGAATAAAAATATAGCTCAGAGTAAGGTATACCGATAGTTTTGAAGAGGAAAGAGGGGATGCCATCCGGGGCATCCCCAAGCTTAGGCGCTTGAGTCTTCCTTGAGTATTACCTTGCGGTTCCTTGGGCATCCCCAAGCTTAGGGTCTTTCCAATCCTTATTCTCTTGATATCGATATCTCACCAAAAGCTTGAAAACTTCAATCACACAAAACTTAACGGAACTTTGTGAGATAGGTTAGTATGATAAAGAGTAAACCATTAACTTTGGTACTGTCAAAGACAAGGCTCATAATTTTTATTACACAATTACTACTGTACCATATCATTTCTACAATTTATATTGAGAAATATAAGCCATAGAAACTTGAAAACACGCAAACTATGCAATGGAAACAGAATCTGTCAGAAACAGAACAGTCTGTAATGATCTGAGCACCAACCATACTTACGCCACTCAAAAAAATATGAAATAAATTTTTGGACGTGAGGAATTTGTCTATTAATATTCTGCAAAAAGAATCAGTACTAAATCACTCTTATGTAAAAAATGGCAGCTAATCTCATGAGCGCAAAGTTTCTGTTTTTTACAACAATATCACATTAACTTTCACCCAAGTATTCCCAAAGGTCTTACTTGGCACTTTATTGAAACAAAAGCTATAAAACATGATTACTACAGTATCTTAATCATGTAAACACACAAAAACAATAAGGGTAAATATTGGGTTGTCTCCCAACAAGTGCTTTTCTTTAATGCCTTTTAGCTGGGCATGATGATTTCAATGATGCTCATATAAAAGATAAGAATTGAAACATAAAGACAGCATCATGAAGTATGTGACTAGCACATTTAAACCTATCCCACTTCATGTGCCTAGGGATTTTTTGAGCACACAATTTATGGTAACAAGAATCAACTAGCATAGGAAGGCAAAACAAGTATAACTTCAAAACTTTAAGCACATAGAGAGGAAAACTTGATATTATTGTACTCCTACAAGCATGTATTCCTCCCTCATAATAATTTTAAGTAGCATCATGAATGATTTCAACAATATTACCATCACATAAAGCATTATTTTCATGATCTACGAGCATATAAATTTTACTACTCTCCACATAAGCAAAATTCTCCTCATTCGGAATAGTGGGATCACTAGTTCCTAAAGTTGACATTCTTCCAAACCCGCTTTAGATGATAGTGTTATTCATACTCCAAAAGATATAAGTGAAGTTCATGGATCATTCTACAATTAATATAGAATAACCAATATCCAAGCTCAAAATGTATAAGTGAAGCACACGAAGCATTCTACAAAACCATACTCAAAAGATTTAAGTGAAGCTCAAAGACCAATTCTATAAGATCATACTTAAAAGATTTAAGTGAAGCACATGAAGTATTCTATAAACTTATGAAGGGACGTCTCATACTAGCATGGTTCTTAAGGAAAAGGAAAAAAAACAAAAACCGAGGTATACCGATAATTGTTGAAGAAGAAAGATGGGATGCCAACCGGGGCATCCCCAAGCTTAGATGCTTGAGTATCCTTAGAATATTTACTTGGGGTGCCTTGGGCATCCCCAAGCTTGATATATTGCCTCTCTTTATTCTTCTCACATCGGTAACTCCTCGTTCTTCAAACACTTCATCCACACAAAACTTTAACAAAAACTTTATGAGATCCGTTAGTATAATAAAGCAAATCACTACCTTTAGGTACTATTGCAAACTCATTCCAATTTCGTATTAGAACTATATCTACTGTATTCCAACTTCTCTATGGTTCATACCGTCCGATACTAGCCATAGATGCATCAAAATAAGCAAACAATACACGAAAAACAGAATCTGTCTAAAACAAGACAGTATGTTTCATCCACACAATTTTTTTTTTGTATTTTCATTATTTTTTAAAAAATTGTATGTTTCACCCACAACTAAACAGAAACAAAAAAATCTAGTTAGTTAAGAAAGCAAACAAGCATACATGAGAATATCAACCCCACGCTATTGCTCCCCGGCAACGGCGCTAGAGAAGAGCTTGATAATCCCCAAGTGCAAGGAATCATCGTAGCAATTTCCAAGGGTGGGAGTGATAAGTATGGAGTGTCAAACCCACAAGGAGCTAAATGTAAGATCAATATTCTCTCAAGCCCTATCTGCCACTGATACGACTCTACGTACACCGAACGTTTGCTTCCAACTAGCAACGAGAAATAAAACGTATGAAGAGGATAACTTTGTATGATATCGGAGAGCTAAAATATAAAAGTAGGTGTTGTTATCATGAAGTTATAATATATTACTAAATATTATAAATAGCGAGTGTGGAATAATGGTGGATCGGTGTGCGGAATTGTCCAAGGCAATCATTAACAAGACCGGTAATCACTATTGCAGTTTCATATGAGGGAGAGGCATAAGCTAACATACTTTCTCTTCTTGGATCATATGCACTTATGATTGGAACTCTAGAAAGCATCCGCAACTACTAAAGATCATTAAGGTAAAACCCAACCATAGCATTAAAGCATCAAGTCCTCTTTATCCCATACGCAACAACCCCCTTACTCGGGTTTGTGTTTCAGTCACTCACGCAACCCACTATAAGCGAATCCTAAACGTATTGCAACACCCTACAGCGGTAATCCCTCACGCTTGCGCGACACGGAGGGCACCATAGGACAGCACCAAAGTAAAACATACAACTCATACCAATCTAGATCATCAATCAACCCAAAGACAAAGGATATCTACTCAAAACATCATAGGATGGCAACACATCATTGGATCATAATATGTGGCATAAAGCACCATGTTCAAGTAGGGATCACAGCGGGGTGCGAGAGAGTGGACTGCGTAAAAGAGATGAGGATAGTGAAGATGATGGTGATGTTCATGAAGACGATCACCGCGGCGATGATTCCCCTCCCGATGGCACTTCGGTGCCACCGAGAGAGAGGAGGAGAGGTTCTCCCCCTTGTGCTTCCTCCTCCATGCCCTCCCTCTAGATGGGGAGAGGTTCTCCCTCTGGTCCTTGGCCTTCATTGTGATGATGGCCCCTCCGGGATCCTCCTCCATGCCCTCCGGTGATGACGGCCCCCTCCGACAGGGTGCCAGAGAGGGCCAAGATTGGTTTTTGGTGGCTACAGAGGCTTCTAGCGGCGGAACTCCCGATCTAGGTTAATTTTCCGAGGTTTCTGTATTTATAGGATTTTTTGGCGTCGGTCTCACGTCAAGGAGGTGCTCGAGGCGTCCACGAGGCAGGACCACACGCCTGGGGGGTGGGCGCGCCCCCCACCCTCGTGGACGCCCCGAGACTCTCCTAGCCCAACTCTTTTACTCCGGGGTCTTCTTTTGGTCCATAAAAAATCGTGAAAATTGGCACGTTAATTGGACTCCGTTTGATATTCCTGTTCTATAAAACTCAAAAACAAGGAAAAAAACTGGCACTGGGCACTAGGTTAATATGTTAGTCCCAAAAATCATATAAAATAGCATATAAATGCATATAAAACATCCAAGGTTGATAATATAATAGCATGAATACTTCATAAATTATAGATACGTTGGAGACGTATCAGCAGGCTTCACTGTTAGCGGCGACCGCCCAGGCCGCCGAAGTATCCGAACTTAAGTGTTGGCCGGGGCTGGCCGATGAGGTTCTCGCCCGCATCAACAAAAGATTTGATGAGGCGCAAGGTATATTTTAGAACATTTCGTTCATGCCTATATTAATACGCACATCTTGAGTCAAAGATCATGCCCTGCTATGTGTATGATTGCAGTCAACGAGGCTGCGGTTGAGGACCTTAGGGATGAATTTGCCCAGGCCTAGGAGCAGGCGAGGGTAAACAAGGCAACCGCTGATAAAGCGGCTGAGGAATTGAAGTACGAATAGGTTGTCCTCTACCAATACGAGGAGCGGGTGACCAAACTAGAGCAAGCGCTCAAGGACGCCGCCGACAAGTGCAGGTCCCTAGAGGAGAAGAGTAAAGCCTAGGCGACCGACCTTGCGAAGGCCCTTAAAGAGGCCGAGGAGGCGCGGGCCGAATCCCAAGCCACGCGCGAGGAGATTAAGAAGGCCGGTCAAATAGCGATTGGTAAGCCCAATCTTTATAGAGTAAATTCGGCAATCAGACGTATGGTGTGCTCCAGATGTCTTTGCAGATCTTCAGAAGAGTGTCGTTGACGCTGCGCAGTTCTTTTGGGCACAGTTCGTGGCGCGGGAGCGCCCTGCGCTGTTGAATGACCAGATGTCGCAGTGGGCCGAGCTGCATAGGATGTCCGGGTTGGCCATGAGGGACATCATAGTCCGGCTGTAGCCAACCGAAGCCATTCCGAGCAGTTATTTTGGCCTAGCGCAGCGACTTGTTAACGCACTGCCCCGTATTGACGCTGTCAAACGATCGTCATGTATAGAAGGTGCGCGGCAGGCCTTTGCCTGTGTCAAGATGCACTGGGCCAAAATAAAGGCAGCCATCGTGGTTGTTGAAGGTCCGCCCGGGGGCAAGGACCACCATACACCAGAGCGCTACTTTGAATACCTCCTGGAGGGTGCCCGCTTGATAGAGGGCCAGTGCTCAAGGGACATCATGTTCGAGTGAATGTGTCTGAGTTGCCCGGATGTTGTATAAACCAAAGCTATGTAATATAAACCAAGGCCTTGTAATATATTTATGTTGTTTGTCTTTTGAAGCGTTTTTCCTCCTGTGTGGCCGCTTATATCCCTGAGAGTTTGCCAGTCATCGGCTTCAGCCCCCACGTAGATACTACAGGGGTGTTCGGAACAGCACATGACCCCACATTGACCCAACGTCTTGGTCCGTAAAAGGGCGGGGGGGTCAATGCCGGGAACCAGGCAAACGGACTATACGGCTTTACCACTCTCACTTAGCCATAGGAGTTTGACAATGGGGTTATAAGGTAGCCCCTGGTGCGTATGCGGCTATCCGAACTTGGGTGCCTTAAGCGTGTGACTGGGGAAAGCCAGCCTTTCGTGTAATATGGAAGAAATCGCTAGAGATTTAGTAAGTCAACGAATTGCTGGCCAGCTCTCACCGCATCACGACGGTTAGTTTTCGGCTTTCTCTACTGAGATGTTTGACCGGGCCAGCCGGAAACACAATTGAAGTAGTTCTCCCTTTACTACATTAGCCTAAAAACGGAACATAAGGTAGCAAGCACAAGAGTCGGGCAACCCAACTATTGACCAAAGACGTGATTCGGAGCCGATGCATATAATGCAGTATTCAGGATGCCGAAGTATACTTTGAGAGTGTTCGGACTTCCTATTGTTGAGAATATATATGGCTTGAAAAAGAGCCCTTGGCGATTTAAGTCGTACCAAGGTGTACATGCCAATTAGGACATAAAGTGGGAAGACAAATTAAGAAATAAGCCAATACCGAACAAGGATGAGCGAAATTGTTTCCATTTTAGTCTGATTGGTACGTCGAAACGTATTTTTGCAGAAGATGCCATAAGCATCAAGGCCATTTTACATGCCGAGAACAAGGGAAAGCTATAGGTAGGTCCTAATTTTATAAGATGATCTCGAAGATCCTTTGGACACTCTGCCGCACGTCTGCGCTACTTTTCCCCATAGTGTATGATCCTTTGAGAGGGTCAACGATCGAGTGTCTATAAGGGGCCTGGAAAAGGACCCTAAGTACCATCGAAGAGTGGTGTGGGTTGTAAAGAACCTGAAATAGAAAAACAAGAGAAAAGGATGGAAGAATAAAAGGTCCAGATAGGGTCGAGCCGTGACGTGGACTGTGTTTTCCGTATGCCTCCATCTGTGCCCATGGTATCTTTAGTGCATAGTTATGTACATGTGGTACGTATGCCACCATCCAGTTGTCGTTGTGACGAAGGCCGGATTGCTAATCTAGCTCTGGACGAGCCGGGCTCTCGTTCTGTGGGGTAAACCGCACTCATTTGATAGTGTCCGGGGGCTTGACTGCCGGGGTAGTATTCGGCTTGATAAGGCCACCCTATGCTTCTACTACGAGAGTAGTGGTATGCTCCTCGGTACGGAGGGAGCGCTTCATATTTCCATTGACTGTAATAACGCCGTGAGGTCCAGGCATTTTGAGTTTTAGGTAAGCTTAATTCGGGACCGCATTGAAGCGGGCTAAGGCGGTTCTTCCAAGTAGTGCGTGATAACCGTTGCGGCAAGGGACGATGCCGAAGATCAACTCTTCGCTTTGGAAGTTGTCCGGAGAACCGAAGACCACTTCCAGTGTTACTGAGCCCGTACAGCAGGCTTCAAAACCAGGTATTACTCCTTTAAAGGTGGTTTTAGTGGGCTTGATTCTTGATGCATTGATGCCCATTTTGTGGATACTGTCCTGATAAAGCAGGTTAAGGCTGGTGCCGTCGTCCATAAGGACTCACGTGAGATGGAATCCGTCGATAATTGGGTCGAGGACCAATGTTGCAAAACCTCCATGACGGATATTAGCCGGATGGTCTCTGCAATCGAAAGTGATCAGACAGGCTGACCATGAGTTGAATTTTCAGGCGACTTGCTCTATGGCATAGACGTCCCTTAGTGTGCGCTTGCGCTCCCTTTTGGGGACATGTGTAGCATATATCATATTCACCGTTTTTACCTCGGGGGAAATTTCTTCTGTCCCCCTGTGTTCAGTGGGCGAGGCTCTTCATCATCGTCCTCGTTGGGCAGCCCGTTCCCCTTATGTTGTCGTTTAGCTTGCGGCCTCTTTAAAGACCCAACATTTCCTGTTAGTATGATTAGCATGCTTATCAGGGGTGCCATGAATATGGCAAGGCCGATCGAGTATTCTGCCAAACTAGATGGACCATCCTTGTTTTCTTTGAATGGCTTCTTCCGCTGACCGGGTTTAGAGCCACTGAATCCAGCATTGACTGTTGTGTCTTCGGTATCTTCATTATTGCTCCGATGCTTGTGTTTGTTGCGTCGTGGCATGCCGTTGCCATCCCTGGCTTTGGAGGTCCCAGGGTCGCTGGTGCTATTGCTTCTGTGAGCTAGCCAGTTATCTTCTCCCGCGCAAAAGAGGGTCATAAATACAGTAAGGGCTGCCATGGACTTCAGTTTTTCTTAGCCGAGGTGTCGGGCGAGCCACTCGTCTCAGACGCTGTGTTTAATGGCTGTGAGGGCTTCGGCGTCCGAACAGTCCACAATTTGGTTCTTTTAAATTAAGAACCTAGTCCATAGCTTCCGGGCTGATTTTCCGGGTTGGTGGACTATGTGACTAAGGTCATCGGCGTCTGGAAGCCGAAGATAGGTTCCTTGGAAGTTGTATCTAAAGGCATCCTCCAAGTCTTCCCAGCTGCCAATAGAATTTTATGGGAGGCTATTGAACCAGTGTCGTGTTGTTCCCTTTAATTTTAGCGGGAGGTATTTGATGGCATGGGGATCCACTACACCACAACACCAATGTAATGGCATGCAATCTGCCGGGAGAAAGCTCTTAAGAGGGCAGAGAAACTGCCAGGATAGTAGTTCTCCCAGCAGATAGAACTGCCACGAGAACGGCTGCCGGGGATTTGTTCTCCCGGCAGTTAAATTATTCCCGGTAGTTTATCTGCCCTAGCCTATATATCTGCCGGCAGTTTGCTTTCTCCCGGCAGACTGGTTGTGCCAAAGGAAATACAGTTACCGACAATGTTACTGCCAGTACAAGCATGTTGACCTGGCAGATAGAATGCCAGGTCATTGTGATTAACTAGCAAAAACTGTTTTATGTATGCAGCATATACCTAATTAAGAATCCATTTTGGCAATCAGGTAGATCTCACAACTTAGACATACACTTCAATCGAAGTTACACATAGGCCTCATTAAAAACCTTAAACTTCCTTCAATATAAACATAACATGCCAGATACATATGTTTCTGGATACATACATATAGGAAACAACCATACATAAGGACTTGTGCTGGCACAAAAAAGTACGTATGTTTCTAGATGTGCCACACAACCAAAATGAGCATCCAATGGCTTGTGTACCAAAACAACCACCAAAATAAGCAGAACTTGCCAATGTCTCCAGGTTCAACAAACTAGGTGCACTACATTATCACTACACCAACTTAATTGTATGTCCTCCAAACCTTCAGCCGCTGTAGAACTTCCAAACCGTCAACCGCTTGTATGTAGATCTTGCAAACCTCCATCAACTTGTGTGTCTTTGAAAACCTGCAACAGACCGGAAACTCAAAATGGAGCTCTCATAGAACGATAAACCTGCTGTATCATAAACATGCAACTAGTGATGGAAGCACAAGACAGCACAATAAAAATGCAATCTTTATATCACATAAGGACAAGTGTTCTAATGCAAATAGCAGAAGTCAATAGACATTTCTTCAGGACATCAACTAAACATAGTCCAGGCACTTTGCAAGGAGGCTCCAGGCCAAGCATTTTTCAGCAAGGACTTCTATCCAGACATCAATAGTCCTGCTCAGTTTTTAAAAGGCTCTGTTTGGGTGCATAGTAGTATATGTAAAATTGTAGTATTCGAAAACTACAGTTTCTAAACCTCTAGCTACAAAATACCAGAGTTTGTGAAAACCATAATATTATACAGTATTTGCAAAATCACGAGACGTATCACAGATGCAATATTTACAGCAGTATTTTAAACTAAATCACATGAGCTTGAACAGCCAGCCACTGATACAACAAAATATGTGTACATGTGCCCTTCACCTTTCCACCATATATCTACCTGACGTGTTGTGCAAATTTCAGAAACAATTAAGCTAGACAAACTTACCAATTGTTGATTATTATAATCAAAGAAACAGACTAGTCCTGCTTCTGGACAGTTTTTCATTATTATAGCAATCAATGAAAGTCAATCAAGGCCTTTAACAGTTCAGGCAGTGTGTAGCAACATAAAAACAAGGCTATTCAGGCAGTGTATAACAACAATCCAGTCAGTGTATAACTGTCGCCGCTGGAGATTCCCCGTAGAGGGGCGTCCTCTTTGGTAACGTAAAAAGCCTTGAGCATGGCTATTCAGTGCCGTTCTCATTTCTTACGCCTGCAAACAGTAACAACTACTCCCTCCGTCCCATAATGTAAGACATCTTTTTAACACTAGTGTAGTATCAAAAAACATCTTACATTATGGGACAAAGGGAGTAGAAACTAGCTAGCTAGAAAAAAATGTGGGTTCTATGCATGTGCATGGCCGTCTGATGATGATCCATAATCCATAATCAACAAAATTGCTGTAAGTAACTAATAAGGATGGTCCTTGAAGGATGCCAACTAAAGAAAATGTTAGACCAAAACTACTGGCGAGTAACTAGCTCTCTGTCTTGTACAATCTAGCAGAGGACTAAATAGCAGCCAGCTGCACACTTGCTGCGGCAACACACAAGAACAGAGGAACTCACACAGTAGCAGTTGTGTGCTACTCCCTCCGTCCGAAAATACTTGTCATCAAAATGGATAAAAAGAGATGTATCTAGAACTAAAATATGTCTAGATACATCCCCTTTTATCCATTTTGATGACAAGTATTTCCGGACGGAGGAAGTACTAACTATTTATGCTTAAGCATTCTAGCAAAACACATACACGTATATTTAGTAGTACTACACTTGAGGCTTGGCTGGATAGAAATGAAATGGCCCTGATTTACAATGGAGGAGCACGGCTCCTTTAATAGGGGATTACAAACTGCCTATTGCAGTTGTACGTGAATGTGAGATAGCTACCTAGAAGCTTGCTGCTGCCAGCTCAATGCACTAAAGCTTGAAAAGTCTAGTTCAGCTCAACCTTTTCAACTAGGGAAAGCGAACTATTGCTTAGCTGCTTCTCCTCCTCAGCCTTTTCACAAGATAAAGTCTAATTCTATTTAGCTACTTCTCCTCCTCAGCCTTTTTGATTGGAGAAAGCCTAGCAAACGACTCCCAGTAGACTGGGTTGATCAACAGAAAACACTATCAGAATCAAATCAGGTGTTGCCGCTTTTCAACTATCCCTGTGTCACATACCTGCTTTGATTGCCCTCATCATCCCACATGCAAGGTCCCATAGTAGAAGCGGAAAAATCTTTTTGGAGCCGCTGTTATCAGTGACAGTGTTATGTATGGACCAGATGCATATATCCTTGACAACTTCAGTATCAGAAGATTTGGCAAAGAACGAGATTTAAATGTACTATACCTTTCTTAGAACATGTTCTCCACCTACACTAGGTGCCTTCCCAGAAGCAAGCATTATTTGGTTAGATGCATCTATGCCCATGACTCAAGCACCACCAAAAGATGGTTCATTTTGCATAGCACGGTAAAGAAATTACAAGAATGACACAATTAAACTTGGAAAGAAAGGAATCCAACTGCAAAATTGCTGGAAGAAATATGTTGGCAATGCACAGCAGTTTCAAACAAACAGATAGATAATCCACGAGAATTAGCAGTCCAAATTATGAAGGTCTTTTGACACTAGCTATGCATCAAGTGCCACTTTGCATTCACAAAAGGCATGAAAACCAGACTGCTAACATACGCATGGGGTCAGATCATGCTCCTATGTTAAGATCAAACATTTTCATGAGCAAATAAGACAGGTACTTATTATGCGTCTTAATATTCTGTTCAACCTCCTAAACCATAACATGCAAACAAAACAAGGTTTTTACGTGTTATTATTTGAAACAAAATAATCATAGTTGACAAACATTTTTCAATTTACACATCTAACAAAAGTTGGGCCAGAATCATGAATTCCTTGCCCAACCCAATTTCTACTTTGATGTTGCTATTACTAAAGTGACCATATGTTTCAGGTCAGACAAGATACCAGGCAGCAATTATTAGTAAAACATGCAGTACATAGTGTAGGCTGAATGTTTACAGCTGAAAATAGCACTTTGTCACAAGTATTTACCAGTAAAACAATGCGGCAACTATTCCTAGAGCTATAGTCTTCACTGGCTGAGGCTGACTGTCCCAGATACGTTCTTCCATCAGAGTGCTCTGCTATTTTCCTCAAAGCAGAGGAAGAAGATTTGGCAGATGTGCTCATGTGTGTTACAAATCATTGGAAAAATTGAAAGAACAGTAAAGAATACAAGAGAACGGGAAGCACCAGGACCATACCTCACGCTCGAAGTACAAAAGGGGGAGGTCGGAGGAGCACGGACGAAGGACGATAGGCTGGAGAGCATGACGTCGAGGTGAGCACGCACGGGAGGGGGGCGACTAGGATGGTCGGTGGCGCAAACCCTAGGAGAGACAGTGCTGCCCGGGGAGAAAGCATGGAAGGAGAGGCGACATCTGGGCGGCGCTGGGGATGGGCGGCGCTGGGGATGGGTGGAGCGCGGACGAGATCTGTGTAGGAGGGTACTTGACGGCGACGGAGGAGGGTGCTCGGCGGCGGCGGTGGTCCGAGAGGACAGCTGCTGCGATGGGTGGTCAGGGGCGGCTGGGGTCGGGCAGTGGTGGGTGCTCGGCGTCGTCTCGTGTTGGCGGCGGCTAGGGTTGGAGCAGATGGTGATTTGGGCTAGATCTGGGGCGGCCGCTAAGTCTCTGGAGCGAAGTATTTTGGCTCTCGTGCGCTCTCCGCGCTGGCGCGCCTTTGGGCCCAATTATTTCGTTCTCGCGCCATTAACGCCTCCCGGCAGATAATAGGCCAAGGTTTAGTTCTGCCGGCAGATGGAGTGACCTAAATGGTGGATATCAACGCCGGCAGTTTATATGCCATTATTGCTCAACTTCTACCGGCAGTTATTCTGTCTGCAGGTACTTGTGCCGGCAGTTAAGAGATCCCCGGCAGTTGGTTTGCCCTTATATAGATATTTCTCCCGGCAGTTAATTGCCCCCAATCAAGTGTTGTGGTGTTGTGATCATCACCGCTGGCCATGTGAATATGGAGAAGAAAATCTTTGATTCATACTGTGGGATCTGTAGTACCATCATCTGATTCAATGTTCACGGGTTTAAACCCTTTAGGGAACTAGTGCTCCATCACCTCATCAGTGAAGCATAAGGGGGGTGCGGTGCCTCTATATCGGGCGATGTCACGATGCAGTTCGGATGAAGTCCGAATGCAGTTTTCGGCCCGGGAGGGGTTGTGCCTGTCGCGCTAGGCCTGATGGCCGCCCTCTCACGCTGGAGCACGCCCCCTTGACCCATAGATTGATCTTGTCTAATCGGCTCTATTGTCTAGGTCCTTACGTAGGTCATAGGTATAGCCCGGGGCCGCTGCCTCCCTGCCTCGACGACGGGGTCGCGCGGGATGGTGTTCGGTGTATGTAGCCGATTTGTCCCGTCCAGGTGGTGGTCGGTCAGGTTCGTCAGCGGGTTTATACATTAGCGGCATTGGCTCAAGGGCCTCGTCGTCAAATTGTGGTAGCAGCTTGCGCTTCGAGGAGCTCTTGGTTGGGCGTTCGAGGCCATATTCCTTGGCTGCCAGGACTTTAGTCCATCTGTCATTGAGCATATCCTGTTCGGCTTGGAGTTGCTGTTGCTTCTTTTTTAGGCTACTCGTAGTGGCGATTAGCCGGCGCTTAAAGAGCTCTTCTTCGAGAGGTTCCTCCGGCACGATAAAATCTTCGTCACCGAGGCTCACATCCTCTTTGGAGATCGGTGGGTAGTTCCTATCCTCCGAGTCCTCGTTCTCGATTGGATCATTGGGGTTAACTTGCCCATCCTCCCAATAATCATGTTCGGATGATGGCTCGACGGGGACTTCGGGGTCTTCGGCATTCCCTGGAGTGTTATTGTCTCTGGTGCCGGTATTGCTATCTTTTTCGCGACGCGATTTTGAGCGGCGCCACTGACGCCGATGCTTTGGAGGTGCTTCAATAGGCTTGTCCTCAACCGGATCCTTCTTGCCGTCATCGTCATCCTCTTTGGGTGTGTCTACCATGTACACGTCGTATGTGGAGGTGTCCGTCCAATGTCCGGTAAACGGAGGGTCTTGGCCTTGTTCGTCTTTGGCATCATCGTCCATGCCGCCGATGTCTTCGGAGGTTTAGTCCAACATGTCGGTTAAGTCTTCGGCAGTGGCTATGAAGTGGGTGGTGGGTGGGATGTAAAATTCCCCGCTCTCAGCCCCTAGTCTGGGCTGGGCATAATTCAGAAGCGATTCCTCTGTAATGGCGAGGGATCGCATTAAGTCCAGAGCCTCGTTTAGGAGCGAGGTTTGGATAGGGAAGCAAGAGTCCACGTGGGCGGCTGGGGTGAAAGCCTCCTGGCCGCGCTCTCATGATACAGACCTCGAGAATTCGGATCTGGAGTCCGAGGGGGAGTCCGGCACTTTAGCGACAAGGGGAGCCCGGTTCGTCTTTGGGTGTGCCGATGACGCAGTCCCTCCAGATCTCCGGTAGCAAGTTCCATAATTGTAGGGAGTCCGGCGGGCTCTAAACTCCTGTCTTTGGACCTGGTAGTCTGCTTTGGATCTAAGGCCAGAGCGGCGGTAGGTGCCGCGAACCCTTTGAAGATCAAGTCTCCTTGGATATCAACGACATAGTTCAGATTTCCACAACTGATCTGATGACCAGGGGCATAGTTGTCGATCTGTTCAAGGTGGCCAGTCGAGTTGGCACGCAGTGCGAAGCCACCGAATATGAAAATTTGGCCTAGGAGGAAAGTCTCCGCTAAGGTGGTATCGTTGTGGATGATCGAATGAGCCATCGAACCTTCTGTCGACAACACATACGAACTCTCGATAAAAGAACCAATGTCAGTGTCAAAATGGGCTGATCTCGGGTAGGGGGTCCCGAACTATGCGTCTGAGGATCGAAGGTAACAGGAGGCGGGGAACATGATGTTTACCCAGGTTCGGGCCTTCTTAATGGAGTTAATACCCTACTTCCTGCTTTATTGACTTTCATGAGTATAGGGGTTACAAGAGTTGATCTACCTCAAGATTGTAATGGCTAAACCCTAGATGTCTAGCCTGTATTATTATGATCGCCTCTACGGACTAAACCCTCTGGTTTATATAGACACCGGAGGGGCGTAGGGTTGTACATAGTCGGTTTACAGAGAAAGGAATCTTCACATCTGAACGCCAAGCTTGCCATCCATGCAGAGGAGAGTCCCATCCAGACACGGGGGAAGGCCTTCTATCTTGCATCTTCTTGGCCCATTAGTCCGGCCCATATCACATAGCCCAGACGCCCGGGGACCCCCTAATCCAGGACTCCCTCAATGGTGTCTAGCTTGCATTACTTATATTATCTTGAAAATCCTTCTGCTTAGTTTACACATTGTTGATGTGAATATGTCACTCTGTCCTGTTGTTCTTACACATTTCATCCTCATACGGTTGTCTTACACCAAAGTATTGCTTGTTTATATCATGCATCAATGAGTTCTGAAGAGCGATTTTATTCTTTTGTGTTGTGGGTACGGCTTGACATGGCAAAGTCAAAAAAGAGCAAGGAAAAGAATATAGTAGGGAATGGTGTTACTCGTCGGGTGAAACGGAAAAGGATATATGCAGTAGAAGGTCCAAGTCCACATTGCTAAATCTACAAACACAGTATCACCTGCAACACCAGCTGCAGCATCCGCTTCAACTGTACCAGCATCTCAACGAGTTACTCGTTCGTTTGCTCTGGAACTAGCCAGTTCCCAAGCTACCTTCACACCTAACACTACTTCTGAAGCACTGTTGACACAACAGCACTTGGCAAGATCAGATGAACCTCATGAGCATCAACACCAAGACGGTACCTGACCGAGTCAAGTTGCAGCTGCGTGCTCCTTTATATGTACTCTGATAGTGTTATGTGCACTAACACTTTCCATATTCGTTGTTGAACTAGCACCATGACGCAAGCAGAAACAGACATCAGTGATAATGCTTGATAGATTAACAAAATCTAAAGGAGGAAGAATGGAGATCCATTTTGAGGCATGTTTAAAAAGGCCACGTGATGCTACAGGGTCCAAGTTAGTATCAGAGGCAGCCGTTGCCATTAGGTGTCATGCATGTATCGTCCCAACGTGGATCCAGTACAGGAATGAGAAAGACAATACCCAGTTTAACACCTTCCTTGACCATTTATACATAAGTAATGTTATTCATCACAAATTTTAATATTGTCTTGCTCTGTCCAATACTTTGTAGCTTCCTCCTAATAAGACTCACATTCTTTTTTCAATAGATGAGGTTCAAGTTGGATCCGAAAGATTATGCAACTAAACAAGCATGCACTCATGTTTTTCAGTCTGCTCTGCGACAGTATCGGTAACACGTCTTAGAAAATCTCACTTTGACGGCAAGGCTAACAATGAAATCTCCCTAATATCTCTAGTGGAATATATTACACATGAAGACTAGATAGCTCTTGTTAAACACTAGTCTGATCCAAAGTATCAGGTAGGATATATGTATTTGATCAGACCACATATTGAACTTTTATTTATGTATGTGCCTTACAAGTGTATCTTCTTCTAGGCTAACTGTTTGAAGAACAAGACCAACCATTCTAAAGTTAAATTCCAATAGACAACAGGATCTCGTAGCTATATTGCACACTGCGAGGCTCTTGTAAATAGCTGCTAGTTCCTTCTTTTTTGTGTGTCATATTATCGTATCTATATTGAATTCTTCCACATACAGAGGAAAGCCCGTGCGGACCAAAAAGAACCTGAACCGAATGTAGTGCAAATCTTCAAGGATTTCCACACCAGCAAGATGAAGGGCATGAGCACACCAGTTCAAGCCCCTATTGTAAGTCCTTACTCCTCCTACCTTTGAACTGATTGGTATTGTGATGTGTTCATTTAACTGCTTGGTTTGCAGCCAATGTCAGTCACTCTGTTCACTTCTATACACAATAGTCTTAATGTATCATTTCACCTTACATGGTTTAAAAGAGATGAAGGATATTCTTTCGGTCTTGATCTGTAATCTAGTTGTGATGTTCACGTGTGCACACAATGATATAATAGCATGTTTGTTTTATATCTGTTTGCCCATGATATGAATGATGTCATACTATGTTCATCCAACTTTAAACCATGTCTCTTTATCGTTAGATGTCAACGAATGTGAGGAAATAGAAAATACAATAGGCATGCTACATGGACATATGTTCCGAAAGTGATTTTATTATGTAGTTGGCACTACAATACATGCTAATGTATTACAGTAGTTCACCAAAATAATTTATGTATAAACGTGAAACCTACTTTGTTTGTTTTTGTATCATTAGTAACTTATCTGGTACACTAATGTTGGATTTCGTGTTCCGGCAGACCCTTAAGGTTCGAACTCTGGGGTGCGCACGGGGATCTTTCCCCTACCGACTCGTGCTTCTATGGCACGCAAGAAATCTAGGCTGGATAGAAGAACACACAAAGGACACGAGGTTTATACTGGTTCGGGCCATCGATGTCGTGTAATACCCTACTCCAGTGTGTGGTGTGGTGGATTGCCTCAGGGGCTGATGATGAACAATACAGGGGGAAGAACGGCCTCGCGAGAGGTGTTCTTGAGCTGGTGCAGTGTGTTCGACTTGGTCCGGATCTCTCTCTCTTTCTCTTTCTTTCTCTCTTCTTTTTTCCTCTCCCCCCGTCTCTTCGGGGGCTAGTCCTATTCATAGAGGCCCTGGTCCTCTTCCCAAATAATGAGCGGGAAGGGCGCCAACAATTGGCCATTTTGAAGGGGAACATCTAGTACAAGTTATCCTGACCAAAGATGGTCTTCGGCTGCCAAAAGCACTGGTGATGACGCCGTCTTGGGCTCCATGGTGACCTACGTCCTACTGCTCTGCTGGTCTTGGTCTCGTTGCACCGGAATGGTAACCTTTGCCCGATGCTTTCGCCTGGGCTTGCTCCCTTTGCACCTAAGGGGAAACAAGGACACTGCGCAGGCCGGCGCCTGCCTGGCGCCTGCCTAATCTCGATCGTCATGGCTTGCGTCACGAGCTCCTCACGAGGCACCCCTACCTTGATCTCTCCGGCTCCTCGCGAGCCTGCCTAATGAGGCTGCTCCTGAGGAAGCCTCCTGTCATCTGCCCCGCAAGACTTGGCCTCTTGCGAGGGTCTTGAGCTTGAGCTGATGAAGCTGGGCCGCACTGGGCCCCCACTCGAGCCACGCCGCAGGCCGCGGGCAGGCATGTCTGGGGACTCCCATTCCCAGAACGCTGAAAGTAGCCCCCGGGCCCAAGGCGCGCCCGGTCTTGGCTTAGCAGAGAAGCGAAGGGGCAAGCGCGAAGCGCTGTGGGCCCCAATAGCCCGTGGCCTTGGGCGCCGCGTGGCGATTGATTGGACGTGGGTGTCTGCACTTCCCCATGACGCCTCGGCAACCGCTCGACTTGACAAGTCCCTACATGCAGAGAAATGGTTCATGATTACCTGCGATCGTGGTGGCCGGCGGTTGGCCTTCTCCGGCTATAAGAATGGGGCCGCATGAGCCTCGTTAGCTTATCCCTTCCTGCTACTCCTTTCCTTCCTCTTCCTCGTCCTTGGTTCTCCATACGCCAATGGCACCAATCCGCCGGTTTTCTGTAGAAGAGAAAGGAAAGGCCCCCCGAGAAGGTCCTGACCCTCTTCTGCCGAAGAAACGGCTAATCCCCTGCCGCCGAGATGAGGGTGCTTGGCAGGAGGCGTCGAGGCCCTGGTACGAGCGGCCGCCGCGTGGGTTTCCACTGCCCTTGTATGCCCGAATCGGGGCCCTGGGGAAGAGGGGGTCGAGCGACATCGACGATGCTGCCGTCGACACCGGCAAGTCACGGCGGTGCGCGTCGTTCCTCATGGAGTCCACACCGAGGGCTCCTCGTATGAGCTTGTGCTTCACGCTGCCATGCCCCCATGCTCTTGGATCCGCCTTCCTCCCTCCGTCGCCTTCAAGATGCCGCCGAGCGGGTCTCTGGAGCTCTGGCTGCAGCACGCTGACTGCAACACCCTTGCGACTGGAGCGGAGGTCGCGGTCGTCGCTCCGGGCAAGGTCTACATGACCCGGGGCTGGTGTGAGATCGTCCGGGTCTGCCGGACGGAGGGTGCCCTCGTGATTCATCTTGAATATGACGGCGCCTCCCTGATGTTCTTCAAGGTCTTCGATGCTGAAGGACACCGGTTGGAGTGCTGCCCCAAGGAAAGCGGCAAGGGTATCGGACTGGCGAGGACCTGGCCTGCCCACCGCCCTTCAACAGCTCTTCAGGCGGCAGCGGAGGAGTAGGGAAATCCAGCGGCTCCCCCGAGCTTCTCGTGACTCCGGAGACGAGTGACGACAGCTACGACACTCCGAGCTCGCGCCGTGCTTGGAGTAGGGCAACTGCATCGGGCCGGCGACACCATTGATCTGGGTGGGGTTGGCGTCGGCGCCGGGCAGTCCACTGTTGATGATGGCGTCGCTTGCGGAGGTTCGGGCAATTAGTGTTCCTTAGGAGCAACACCTCGCGGGGGTATGTAAGGCGCCTGCCATGTCTTTTGTGAACATTATATCCCTAATATGAATCAATGCGAGATGCTTGTCCTGTCCCGGCTCGGCTCCCCCTTTCTATCCTCACAAGGACTTAGCGCTCTACGCTGACAGGTCCCAGTCCCCAGGCAGGGTTCAGCCGTCGCTGGTATGCCAGGTCGCGATGCGATGGTCAAGGCCAGGAGGTGAGCGGCCCGAGGTCCGGTAAGAGCTCCCGAGTCGCGATGCTCGGGAGGTTCCCTTTAGTGCTCGAGCAGCCCTTGCTGGGCAAGAAAGGAAGGCAACGTCGTCATGACAGAGCTGCACTAGGCGAGGGTTTGGTGCTGCGTTGGTCCAGCTCCTGTAAGGGCGTGACTTATCTTTTGAGTTTGGGGTAGTTCTTCGACGGGGCGCCTGGCCCGAGTGGCGGTAGCTGAGGTGCTGCTGGGTTAGGTCCTCGCGAGCTTCTTCCCACTTCCCCACACTTTCCTTAATGTTCTACATCCTCAGGTCCTGGCCCTCGAGCGAGCTCAGCCGCCGCTGGTATGACAGGTCGTGATGCCGTGGGTCAAGGCCAGGGGGTGAGGGCTGGAGAGTCAGTAGGAGCCCATGAGTCGTGATGCTCATGCGCCCCCCTTTTAACGTGCAAGCGGTCCATGCCGGAGAGAGGGAGAGATAGCCCACGATGTCCCCAACGTTGCTCTTGCAGTGGGTCCTGCATACCAATCACAAGGAGAGACAATACATGTCGCTACGGTTGCCAGCCAACCATTGGTCACTCCGAGGGAGTGATTGGGGCACTGGGGGCCTGGTGAGGTGGCGCCTTGCAGGGCTGCTGCGACCAGAGCTCGACCACTCAGATTTATCGGCGTTGCAGGGATGGACCCATACGCAGACGTCGTGCCAGAGCGAGCGGCTCCATGGGTAGGTGTCAATTGAGCAGGCGATTAGGTCAGGTATGTTAAGTACGAAGGAGCAAATCCATTTCAAGTAGATGCAGGAAAAGCAAACGCCGCTGGGCCAGGCCCGAGCAGCTTGGGGATGATGCAGCCCGAGGGGCACCCCCAACAAGGTAGGTAAAGAGCGTAAGCAAAACGGATACGTGCCGCAGGGACAGACCCACGCGACCTGGGAACAACGCGGCCATGTGGGCTCTCCCAGCTAAAAATGGAACTTGAAAGATGTCACCTGATGCCGTTGAAGATGAAGGGATGCCGAAGAAGTGGGTGACACGCGGTGAAGACATCGACCCTCACGAGCCCCCAGGCCCAGGAGCCTCGGGAGGCTCCGGGGGCACGGGTAGGTCTTCGAGGGCCATCTCCACCTCCGCTAGGACTTCACAATGCCTGACCTCCTAAGCCTCTAGAATCCTCCTCAGCAGGCGCTGATGAGCGGCGACCGCGTTCGGCAGGCCGAAAGGCATGCGAACGTAGCTGTGAGGTGGACCCTCGCAACGCCCCACGCGCGAAGGCCAGAGGCGCTCCTGAGACGCGGCTCGGTTGAGCCCTGGCGCGTCGATGCAGACGCGCAGCCCACCATCCTCGCCTAGATGTGGGGCCACGGCGGGCAAGTGGCGGCTGCCGCGCCTGACTCTCAACTCCTGTAGCTCCTGGGTGTTTCCTGCGATGAACTCCTGAGGGTTTGGTGTTCCTTGCCTCGTACCTTCCTAAGGGAAACGTGCCTGGAAGCACCCCTCCAAGTGGTGCCCGAGCGCCTCCCTCGTGACCTTGGCAAAGTCGGTGGATCTCCAAGAAAGAGCCCCGAGCCCTGCCTGAGGAGGGCGCCGGGCGTGCTTTCCTATGCGATAGAGGGTGGCGCTCCCTGAACGGGCGCGAATCCTGACGCAACACCTCCGGAGGCGCCTGCCTCCTTATGGCTTGGGCTAGGAGAAGCCTTCTTCTTCTCAAGGGTCGCCTCGGGAAGTCTTCCGCTCCTATAATCTGGGTCTTCGATTGCTGCGGCTTGGAACGCACGCTCAAGTGAACACACCGCGTCCCTTTCCTCACAGGGTACGGTGATGACTCCACCGCTTCCTGGCATCTCAAGGACATTGTAGCAATGGTGAGTCACTGCCATGAACTTGGCTAGGGCTGGGTACCCGAGGATGGTGTTGTATGGTAGGCGAATGTGGGCGACGTCGAAGTCGATGAGCTCGGTGTGGTAGTTGTTGCGCTGCCCGAAGGTGACTGGCAGGAGAACTTGCCCAATCGGAATAGTGGAACCATCAGTGACTCCTGAGAGAGGCTTGGTCGGCTAGAGCTGATCATACAGCACTTGGAGATTGTCGAATGTCTCGACAGACAGGATGTTGAGTCATGCTCCGCCATCTACGAGGGTCCTGGTGACCTGCACATTGCTGATGACTAGGGAGCAAAGCATCGGGAGAACTCCGGCCATTGCCGCGCACTTGAGCTGATCCGCTGAGCTGAACGTGATGGCGCACGCAGACCACCTGAGAGGGCGCGTGGCCTCAAGCTTGGGGAGGACTGCATTCACCTCGTGAGCAAACTGCTTGAAGATGCGCTGTGATCCTGGGGCCTGGGCGCCACCCAAGATGCAAGCGATTGCGCGCGGCTCCTGGAAGCCCCCAGCCCCTCATCTTGATGTTGGTCTTTGTTCCTTCTTGGTGGTGGCGGTAGAGGAGGGAGGCCTGCATTGCCGTGCGGGCGATCCTCACGAGGCTGATCCCTCCAGCCTCCCTCGTGAGGCTGGTCTTGCCAGCGATCCTTGCGAGGTCGGTCACGCCACCCTTGGCGAGGGCCACGGTCTTCCCATCGTCCTCCACCTCTTCCTCCTCCTCGGCCATAGCCCCTGTCGTTGTGCTTGGGGCGTCGGCCGATACGCCCATCTCACACGGCCCTGAGCTCTTGGCATTCGTTGGTGTTGTGGGTGTGGAGGTCATGGTACACGCAGTATCGGCTGCCCTTGGATGACTCAGGCTTATCCCTGCCTCACTTGGTGTCTGGTTCCGCTGCGATCACGGCAGCTCCCTTATGCTTCGCGTCCTTGGCCTTGGGCTTTTTCTCTTCTGGGTCGGCAGCTGGGAGCTCGAGGAGTGAGAGGCGTCCTTCCTCAGCCCTGGCGCACTTGGTCGCCAAGTTGAACAGCTCTAGGGATGTGCACAGGTCTTCATGGATTGCCAGCTCCTCCTTCGTCTTGATGTCGCGCATGCCATCGGAGAAGGCTAAGATAATGGCTTCCTCAGTCACCCTGGGGATCTTGAGGCGAGCGTTGTTGAAGCGCTGGATGTATTTCTGCAGGGTTTCCCCTGGTTGTTGCTTGATGCAGCGCAGATCGCTTATGGCCGGGGGCCGATCGCGAGTGCCCTGGAAGTTTGCGATGAAGCGAGTGCGCATCTCGTCCCAGGAGGAGATCGTGCTGGGAGCCAGGTTCAGGAGCCAGGTGTGGGCGCCGTCCTTGAGCGCCATGGGAAACCAGTTCGCCATGACCTTTTCGTCTCCGTTGGCAGCTTCGATGCCCAGCTCGTAGAGCTGCAGGAATTCCGCGGGGTCCGTCGTGCCATCGTAGCGAGGGGGCAGATCAGGCTTGAACTTGCCTGGCCATGTGACGTCGCGTAGCTCGGGGGTGAAGGCGCGATAGCCTGCTGTGGCCACCGGCGCCCTTTGCTGGTGCTGGGCGTGCTCCTGGTGATTACCACGCGCCGCCACTTGGAGCAGCGCGGGGTCTCGGCATGGAGGTGCAGGGACGCGATCTTGGCATGCCGGTGTTGGGAGCGCGCGAGCACCTTCTTGGGGACGAGGGATCTCTTGGAAGCTCCCTTCTTGCCGCGCAGTCGCTGGACATGGAGGGTCTCGCCCTGGGGCAGCGCGCCTTGGAGCCAGGGCGCCTTCTTGGGGAGGAGGTGGCGGAGGCGCCTCCACATCCTCGCCCCCTACGTGGAATGGAGGGCGAGGCAGCGAGAGGGACGACAAAGGAGAGCCCCCCGCGGTGCTGTCGAGCTCGGTGATGCGGGCGAGCCAGTCCTCGTAGAGGTCGTCGACGGGGCGGTAGTCCAGGATCTCTCTTGCCAGGAGCAGCGCGGCGTGCATGTCCGTGGGGGCGCGACGGGTGTGGGACGATGAACCGGCTGGAGTCCGTGACGGGGTTGCGGTGCGGCCATCCCACCGCACCGAAGGATGCTGGGACGAGGCCTGCTACTCATTCCCCGCCAGGCCGGTGGCGGCGTTGGCGGAAGGCGACGAGGAACGACGAGGGCGTCCGCCGACGGACGCCGTCTGGGCGACGCGGGTGGCGAGAGTAGCCCGGCAATCGGTGCGAGCCCCACGAGCGTCAGCCATGGACACGACGGAAGATCACACGCGAACAGCAGAAGAAAGATTCCAGCGCACCCCTACCTAGCGCGCCAAATGTCGGATTTCGGGTTCCGGCAGACCCTTAAGGTTTGAACTCTGGGGTGTGCACGGAGATCTTTCCCCTACCGACTCGCGCATCTATGGCTCGCAAGAAATCTAGGCTGGATAGAAGAACACACAAAGGACACGAGGTTTATACTGGTTTGGGCCACCGATGTGGTGTAATACCCTACTCCAGTGTGTGGTGTGGTGGATTGCCTCAGGGGCTGATGATAAACAATACAGGGGGAAGAACGGCCTCGCGAGAGGTGTTCTTGAGCTGGTGCAGTGTGTTCTACTTGGTCCGGATCTCTCTCTCTCTTTCTCTTCCCTCTTTCTTTTTCTTTCTTCCTCTCTTCTTTTTTCCTCTCCCCCCTATCTTCGGGGGCTAGTCCTATTTATAGAGGCCCTGGTCCTCTTCCCAAATAATGAGTAGGAAGGGCGCCAACAATTGGCCATTTTGAAGGGGAACATCTAGTACAAGTTATCCTGACCAAAGGTGGTCTTCGGCTGCCAAAAGCACTGGTGATGACGCCGTCTTGGGCTCCACGGTGACCTACGTCCTACCACTCTGCTGGTCTTGGTCTCGTTGCACCGGAATGGTAACCTTTTCCCGATGCCTTGGCCTGGGCATGCTCCCTTTGCACCAAAGGGGAAACAAGGACACTGCGCAGGCCCGCGCCCGCCTGGCGCCTACCTAATCTCGATCGTCATGGCTTGCGTCACGAGCTCCTCGCGAGGCACCCCTGCCTTGATCTCTCCGCCTCCTCGCGAGCCTGCCTAATGAGGCTACTCCTGAGGAAGCCTCCTGTCGTCCTCCCCGCAAGGCTTGTCCCCTTGCGAGGGTCTTGAGCTTGAGCTGATGAAGCTGGGCCGCACTGGGCCCCCACTCGAGCCACGCCGTAGGCCGCAGGCAGGCTAGTCTGGGGACCCCCATTCCCAGAACGCCGACAACTAATCTACAAGTTCAAACTTTCAGCAAGCTATGGAACAAATGATTGAACAGCCACAACCACCTGAAGGTGACGAGGCTACCACATGCACAATGTCACCTCTTGCTACAGTGCATCAGTATCTCCCCACTAACACTGCAAAAAGCACCTTCCTGCATAATTCTGGGTTGGTTGTCAAGGTAACCTCATCCAAATAGCCTACTGAACAAAATCTTCCGGCTAGACAGAGTGATATATCTGTGCCCCATACACAAGTCCAATCCCTAATGGACGTAGTTTCGGAAACAAGAATAGTGGTTGAAAAATGTCGTGAAGATATGAATGGTTTTGAAACCAGACTATTGGACATTTGCTTTGTTGTTCAAGAGAAATGGCGTAAAAAGGGGAAGATTGTGCCGCTCCATCAGATTCTACAGCCTGAAACATTAGCACTCAGGTCAAATGATTTGTGCTTATATACACCTGATGGTCTTTTATCTGCAAGGACTGTAAACTTTATGCCAACAGGCCTTCTGTTGTATGGTTGGAATTTATTTTGTTGTGATGCTGCCAAAGGCTGCAGTAATTACGACGCTAAATTTGTATAGTGTAGGTTTATCTTAGTAATGTTTCGGCCGAAAGCTTCGTAGGATCCCAACATGCCAACATTTGTCGGGCCCATTCCAATTGGGCTAAAACGATTATGGGCCGAAATTTGCATGTAGCCCACTAAAAATATCTGGGCCTAAATCAGCATAAGATTCCATATTTTTCTGCTAGGCTTGTGCCCATAGTGGGCCTTTAACAAGCCTAAACATAATTTGGTCTCTCAGTAACAATAGGACCATTTACAGGTGTAAATATCTCGAGCCCATAAAAAACATGGGCCTTTAATAGGCCGAAAGTGAGATTGGGCCATGATTGTGCCAAATAACCCACTGGTATTAGCAGGCCATAATGGTGGCCCATTTACAATGTGGATCGTTCACAGGCCGAAATTCAGACGGGCCATAAATGTGCCGACCTACTACACGGGCCTTTAACAAGCCGGAAGTTCGGTCGGGCTTGATTTTTTATATGGGCCGTTACTCGGACCGATGTGACGTTGGGCCACATATGGCCCATGGATTTCGTCCGACATTAACATGCCGAAAGTCACAACAGGCTGAAAGTGGCCCAAATCTATAGTGGGCCTCTAACAGGTCGAATGTTAGACATGGCCGAATATGGCCCAAATCCTTCATGGTCATTTATGGGCCGAAAGTTTCAATGGCCTATAAATGGGCCCAAATGAAGCAGGACCTTTAACAAGCCATAAACAGACCAGGCCATAATTTGGCCCAAATACTTAGAGGACTGTTAACGGGCCAGAAGTGACCATGGGCCGCGATGATGACAAGTTTAGGATGGGCCGATTTGACACTAGCCGTACGGGCCTTAACTAATAATGTTGGGCCTTTAGCTGGGCCGGCACATTATAGTCTGCAAAATCTTGTGGGCCTTTAGCTGGGCCGGCCCATTATGGTCCGCTAAATCTTGTGGCCCTTTAGTTTGGCCGGCACATTTCATCTTTATGGGCCACTTTTGGGCCGTTCCACATGTCAACATCACATAGGCGCATCTCGCCCATTGGATGAGTGACACTTGTTCCAACATGGAGCTTACACGTGGTTCCGTCAGCCAATGAGAATTCTACACGTGGAAAATTGGCATTGGTCATGGATGTTATAGGGTTATCGGATCCAAAACCGGACCAGATAGCTTGACGGCGACCCGTTACGGTGGATGCCACGTGTCGGTCACCCTTGACGAAAGCACTTCCATGACGCAGCATTTATTGTCATGGAAGTGGACACTTCCGTGATGATAATTTGGTAATGTCATGGAACACTTCTACGACAGCATAGGTATGACTATCTTGATTCTGTCATAAAATCGTCATGGATGTACATGCATGACAGAAAACATGACCTACTATGACAAACACATATCATCACAGACGTGTATTTTTTGTAGTGCCTATGGGCCCCTCGTGACTCCACCGACCTATTTCTTCCGCCTATACAGTCTCAAATATTCCAAAACCTATCAGGAGAGCCACGAAAACACTTTTCCACTGCCAGAACCTTCTGTACCCGTGAGATCCCATCTAGGGGCCTTTTCCGGCGTCCTGCCAGAGGGGGATTCGTTCACGGAGGGCTTCTACACCAACACCATTGCCTCTTCGATGAAGCATGAGTAGTTTACAAAAGACCTACAGGTCCATAGCTAGTAGCAAGATGGATTCTTCTCTCTCTTTGATTCTCAATACCATGGTCTCCTCGATGTTCTTGGAGTTCTATTCGATGTAATACCTTTTGGCGGTGTGTTTGCCGAGAACCGATGAATTTTGGATTTATGATTAGCTTATCTATGAATATTATTTGAATCTCCTCTGAATTCTTATATGCATGATTTGAAATCTTTTCAAGTCTATTCGAACTACCGATTTGGTTTGGCCAACTAGATTGGTTTTTCTTGCAATGGGAGAACTGCTTAACTTTGGGTTAAATCTTGCGATGCTCGATCCAAGTGACAGAAGGGGAACCGACACATATTGTATTGTTGCCATCGAGGATAACAAGATGGGGTTTTCTTCATATTGCTTGAGTTTATCCTGCTACATCATGTCACCTTACTTAATGCGTTACTCTGTTCTTTGTGAACTTAATACTCTAGATACATGCTAGGATAGCGGTCCATGTGTGGAGTAATAGTAGTACATGCAGGCAGGAGTCGGTCTACTTGATACGGACGTGATGCCTATATTCATGATCATTGCCTTAGATATCATCATAACTTTGCGCTTTTCTATCAATTGCTTGGTAGTAATTTGTTCACCCACCGTAATAATTTCTATCTTGAGAGAAGCCTCTAGTGAAACCTATGGCCCCCGGGTCTACTTTGCATCATATAAGTTTCCGATCTACAATTTTAGTTTCCTATTTACTTCCTTTGCAATCTTTTACTTTCCGTTCCATAAACCAAAAATACCAAAAATATTACTTTATCGTTTATCTATCTCTATCAGATCTCACTTTGCAAATAACCGTGAAGGGATTGACAACCCCTTTATCGCGTTGGGTGCAAGTTGCTGTTTCTTTGTGCAGGTATTCGGTAACTTGTGCATTGTCTCCTAATGGATTGATACCTTGATTCTCAAAACTGAGGGAAATACTTACTCTACTTTGCTATGTCACCCTTTCCTCTTCAAGGGAAAAACCAAGGTGACCTCAAGAGGTAGCAGGAAGAATTTCTGGCGATGTTACCGGGGAGATTTACGCCAAGTCAAGTCAAGATTTGTTTCCCATCAACTTGCCAATTCCTGGTGCCGTTGCCGAGGAGATCTACGCCAAGCCAAGACATACCAAGTACCCATCATAAACTCTCGCCTCTCGGATTACATTATTCGCCATTCGCTTCTCATTTTCCTCTCCCCCACTTCTAAAATGATTTTCGGAAAGATTTGCCTTTTCTACGCCCTCTTCTGTTGGTCTTCTTAGCTTGCTTTCTGTGTGCTCGTGTGTTTAAACGCCTGATTAGCTCTCATGGCTAGTCCTTCCATTATCGTGAGCACTCCTGGTAATGAAGTCCTCAATTTGAACCAAAGGGAAGGGGAAATTTTGAAAGATGCTTGGTATAGAATTTGCAATGCTCAAAATAGATCTACTCGAAAGCAATCTACTGCTGTTCTTCTTCGCAATTTTTATGTAGGCATTACTCCTTGGAATAGCTACGTTCTAGATACCATTACTGGAGGAAATTTCTTGGGGAACCATACTTTTGATTCTTATAATGCTATGATAGATTTGCTAGGTCGCCCACCTCTTTTTGTTAACGGTACTGCTTTAAATTTAGAGCATGTGATGCAAAGACTTGATATTATTGAGAATAAAATTGCTACTATAGACTTGATTGAAAATTTGGATAAAAATATTCATAATCAGATTACTCAATATGGATCTAAAGTATGAGTTACCTTAAAGAATCTCGGGGAAAAGGAAGCAATAGTTAAAGAAAAGATAGATCAAGATTCTACTAGAATTGGCAAACTAGAAGATATCATTACCAACATGGGTTCCGCTTTTTCTTCCGTTAAAACTACTCAAAATCTTCCTCCTACTAAGATTGCCAAGTTTACTTATGTTCCTAAGAATAAGGGTGAATCTTCTAGTAAAGACAATGAAGACGTCAAAGCGATAAGTATTCATCCCAATTTTCTCGATATTATTAAGGAACCAATTGTTACGAATGAATTTCTTGATTTCTTTCCTAGGAGTTTGATCATTGATAAGGGCGTTAAACAATAATTATAAGTGTCTCAGGGAAAAGGAAGCAATAATTATAAGTGTGTAATTAAAGAATTGCATACCGAAGATGAGAATATCTAGATCTATTCATGTTTTATGCCTAGGTAAGGGCGTTAAACAATAGCGCTTGTTGGGAGGCAACCCAACTTTATTTTTTCTTTTTTCTTTTTAGGTTCTATTTTTCATTAAATAATTCATTGAGCCTCTGGTTAGATGTGGTTTTGTGTTTTAGTTAGTGTTTGTTGCAAGTAAGACATTTGGGATAGCTTACGGTGATAGTTGATTTGATATGGCTGGAAAACAGAAACTTTTGCACTCAGGAAAACAATTCTCATTTTTAACAGGAGTGTGCTAAAATATTTATTCTTTTTCAGAAGATTAATAAACAAATTTCTTAGGTCGTCCTAATTGTTGAAAAAAATTGGAGTTATAGAAGTATTCAAAATATCCAGATTGCTACAGACTGTTCTGTTTTTGACAGATTCCGTTTTCATTGTGTTGGTTGCTTATTTTGATGAATCTATGGCTAGTATTGGGGGGTATGAACCATGGAAAAGTTAGAATAGATTAGATATTATACCAATATAAATAAATAATGAGTTCACAACAGTACCAAAAGTGGTGATTTATTTTCTTATACTAACGGAGCTTATGAGAGTTCCTATTGAGTTTTGTGTGTTGTGAAGTTTTCAAGTTTTGGGTAAGGATTTGATGGACTATGTAATAAGGAGTGGCAAGAGCCTAAGGTTGGGGATGAACATGGCACCACAAGGTAATATTCAAAGATGACCAAGACCCTAAGCTTGGGGATGCCCCAGAAGGCATCCATCTTTCGTCTTCATCCATCGGTAACTTTACTTGAGGCTATATTTTTATTCACCACATGATATGTGTTTTGCTTGGAGCGTCTTGTATGAATTGAGTCTTTGATTTTTATTTTGCCACAATCATCCTTGCTGTACACACCTTTTGATAGAGACACGCATGAATCGTGATTTATTAGAATATTCTATGTGCTTCACTTATATCTTTTGAGCTAGGCAATTTTGCTCTAGTCCTTCACTTATATCTTTTTAGAGCACGGCGGTGGTTTTATTTTATAGAAATTTTTGAACTCTCATCCTTCACTTATATTATTTTGAGAGTCTTTAAAACATCATGGTAATTTTCTTTGGTTATAAATTTAGTCCTAATATGATAGGAATCCAAGAAGGATATAATAGAACTTTCATATAAAGTGCATTGAATACTATGAGAAGTTTGATTTATTATGATTGTTTTGAGATATGAAGATGGTGATATTAGAGTCATGCTAGTGAGTAGTTGTTAATTTGAGAAATACTTGTGTTAAAGTTTGTGATTCCTGTAGTATGCACGTATGGTGAACCGTTATGTGATGAAGTCGGAGCATGATTTATTTATTGATTGTCTTCCTTACGAGTGGCGGTCGGGGACGAGCAATGGCCTTTTCCTACCAATCTATCCCCCTAGGAGCATGCGCGTACTACTTTTTTTTGATGACTAATAGATTTTTGCAATAAGTATGTGAGTTATTTATGACTAATGTTGAGTCCATGGATTATATGCACTCTCACCCTTCCACCATTGCTTGCCTCTCTTGTGCCGCGCAACTTTCTCCGGTACCATCAACCCGCCATATACCTTCCTCAAAACACCAACCATACTTACCAATTATGGCATTTCCATAGCCATTCCGAGATATATTGCCATGCAACTTTCCACCATTCTATTTATTATGACACGCTCCATGTTTGTCATATTGCTATGCATGATCATGTAGTTGACAACGTATTTGTGGCAAAGCCACCGTTCATAATTCTTTCATACATGTCACTCTTGATTCATTGCACGTCCCAGTACACCGCCGGAGGCATTCACATAGTCATATTTTGTTCTAAGTATCGAGTTGTAATTCTTGAGTTGTAAGTAAATAGAAGTGTGATGCTCTTTATTATTAGAGCATTGCCCCATGTTGGGAAAGGATGATGGAGACTATGATTCCCCCACAAGTCGGGGTGAGACTCCAGACGAAAGAAGTGGCCAAAAAAATGAGAGAAGGCCCAAATAAAACAAAATTGGAGAAAAGAGAGAAGTGGAAATGCTACTATCCTTTTATCACACTTGTGCTTCAAAGTAGCACCATGATCTCCATGATAGAGAGTCTCCTATATTGTCACTTTCATATACTAGTGGGAATTTTTCATTATCGAACTCTTGTATATTCCAATGATGGGCTTCCTCAAATTGCCCTAGGTCTGCGTGAGGAAGCAAGTTGGATGCACACCCACTTAATTTCTTTTTGAGCTTTCATAAAATTATAGCTCTAGTGCATCCTTTGCATGGAAATCCCTACTCACTCACATTGATACCTATTAATGGGCATCTCCATAGCCCGTTGATACACCTAGTTGATGTGAGATTATCTCCTTCTTTTTGTCTTCTCCACAACCACCGTCTATTCCACCTATAGTGTTATGTCCATGGCTCACGCTCATGTATTGCGTGAAAGTTGAAAAAGTTTGAGAACATCAAAAGTATGAAACAATTGCTTGGCTTGTCATCGGGGTTGTGCATGATTTGAATATTTTGTGTGATGAAGATGGACTATAGCCAGACTATATGATTTTGTATGGATAAGTTTTCTTTGGCCATGCTATTTTGAGAAGACATAATTATCTTGTTAGTATGCTTGAAGTATTATTGTTTTTATGTCAATACTAAACTTTTGTTTTAAATCATACTGATCTGAGCATTCATGCCACAATAGAGAAGATTACATGGATAAATATGTTATGTAGCATTCCACATCAAAAATTCTTTTTTATCATTTACCTACTCGAGGACGAGCATTATTGTTTTTGACCTCTCTCTGTACAAGCTCATGAGGAGCTCAGAGATCTCCAAATAGAAGTTAGCTCTACCACACTTTCTGAGGCAAATAATAGCTGGATTTGCACCTGGGGAGCGTCGGCTTTCAAGACAAATGCGTACTACAAGTTCTATTTTCGAGAAGTAGTTGCTCATGAGGCTTTTACGTGGCTTTGGAAGGCCAAAATTATTCCTAAAATCGAAGTTTTTGGATGGTTCTTGCTAATGGATCGCCTCAACACATGCAACATGTTGAAAAGAAGGCATTACAATATTGGGACGAACCTTGATTGCCTGCTCTGTGGTAATCATGTGGAGGAAACAGTTGAACACCTTTTCTTTCGTTACAAATTCAGTGAAGAGTGCTGGAACAAATTCAATATCAGATGGCCGAGGACTGGGGACCGACTTGACATGATGACACACATGAAAAGGGGCCATCCTAGAAAAATGATCATGGATATATTCCTTGTGGCTTCTTGGAGCCATTGGAAAAAAATTAACAACAACTACTTCTGAAGAGTCATGCCTTCGCTGCCTGCTTGGCAAACCAGATTCAAAAATTATTTTGCCAACATTGCACATAGGCTCCCAAAACATAAGAGACCTCTTGTCTTGACCATAGTAGATTCTGTTATTTAGGACTAACTGTTGTAACTTCTTCTTATATAGCTCTTTTCTTAGCGTTTCCTTTTTCTTCCCCCCCACCCCCTCTCTTCATGTACATTGACACTTGATGTCTTGTTAACTTAATACAAGCATGTAGTAGGGTTTTCCCTACTGTCTAACCTTTCAAAACAAGGACAAGCAGGAATTAAGCTTGGGGATACGTCTCCACCGTATCTATAATTTTTTTTGTTCCATGCTATTATATTATCTATTTTGGATGTTTGATATGCATTATTATGCTATTTTATATTATATTTGGGACTAACCTATTAACCTAGAGCCCAGTGCCAGTTCCTATTTTTTCCTTGTTTAGAGTTTCACAGAAAAGGAATATCAAACGGAGTCCAAACGGAATGAAACTTTCGTGATGATTTTTCTTGGACTAGAAGACATCCAGAGGACTTGGAGTACACGTCAGGGAATCCACGAGGCACCCACAAGGACGAAGCATGCTCCTAGGGGGTAGGGCGTGCCCCCACCCTTGTGGGCCCCCTTGTGACTCCATTGACCTATTTCTTTCGCCTATATATTCTCAAATATTCCAAAACCTATCAGGAGAGCCTCGAAAACACTTTTCCACTGCCGCAAGCTTCTGTACCCGTGAGATCCCATCTAGGGGCCTTTTCCGGCGTCCTACCGGAGGGGGATTCGATCACAGAGGGCTTCTATATCAACACCATTTCCTCTCCGATGAAGCGCGAGTAGTTTACCACACACCTACGGGTCCATAGCTAGTAGCTAGATGGCTTCTTCTCTCTCTTTGATTCTCAATACCATGTTCTGCTCGATGTTCTTGGAGATCTATTCGATGTAATACCTTTTTGTGGTGTGTTTGCCGAGATCCGATGAATTGCGGATTTATGATCAGCTTATCTATGAATATTATTTGAATCTCCTATGTATTCTTATATGCATGATTTGATATCTTTGCAAGTCTCCTCGAACTATTGATTTGGTATGACCAACTAGATTGGTTTTTCTTGCAATGGGAGAAGTGCTTAGCTTTTTGTTCAATCTTGCGGTGCTTGATCCCAGTGATATAAGGGGAACCGACATGTATTGTATTGTTGCCATCGAGGATAACAAGATGGGGTTTTCATCATATTGCTTGAGTTTATCTCGCTGCATCATGTCATCTTACTTAATGAGTTACTCCATTCTTTATCAACTTAATACTCTAGATGCGTGCTGGATAGCGGTCGATGTGTGGAGTAATAGTAGTAGATGGAGGCAGGAGTCGGTCTACTTGATAAGGACGTGATGCCTACATTCATGATCATTGCCTTAGATATCATCATCACTTTGCGCTTTTCTATCAATTGCTTGGCAGTAATTTGTTCACCCACGTTAATAATTTTTATCTTGAGAGAAGCCTCTAGTGAAACTTATGGCCCCCGGGTCTACTATCCATCATATAAGTTTCTGATTTGCAATTTTAGTTTCCTATTACTTCCTTTGCAATCTTTTACTTTCCATTCCATAAACCAAAAATACCAAAAATATTACTTTATCATTTATCTATCTCTATGAGATCTCACTTTGCAAATAACCGTGAAGGGATTGACAACCCCTTTATCGCGTTGGGTGCAAGTTGCTGTTTCTTTGTGCAGGTATTCGGTAACTTGTGCATTATCTCCTAATGGATTGATACAATGGTTCTCAAAACTGAGGGAAATACTTACTCTACTTTGCTGCATCACCCTTTCCTCTTCAAGGGAAAAACCAACGCAAGCTCAAGAGGTAGCATAGGGGCTGGCATGCTTCTTATTGGTCCCATAGGGGATCACTTGAAGTACGTCATCCAGATGCATTTTCCCTGGGAGGAGGAAACCAACAATACAACAGAGTATGAAGGGCTCCTTGTCGGGCTGAGGAATTCTATAGTATAGGGAATCAAGAAGCTGATCATTTGAGGGGATTCTCAACTTGTGGTGAGACAAGTCAATAAGGATTACCAAATTCCATTGATGGAGGCATACATTGAGGAAGTGAGAAGATTGGAGGATCACTTTGACAGATTGCAAACAGAGCACGTACCCCGAATTGATTGCAAACATAGCTGGTCATCTGCCAAAGTGTGCTGCGTAGAAGCTTCCTGTGGAACCAGGAACTTTTGTTCTCCATCTTACTCAGCCCTCTGTATTGATATGCCCATTTTGCATCATATTTTCTTACTGTTATTTATAATTTTTTATCCATAGTAATGCTTTTTAGGAGTAATTCTAATGCCTTTTCTCATAATATGCAAGGTATACACAAAGAGGGAGAATTCCGGCAGCTGGAAATCTGGAACTGGAAAAGCTACATCAGGCCACCTATTCTGCACAACTCCAAGTGAGCTGAAACTTCACAGAGAATTTTTATAAAATATTTGAGGAATATTGGAGTGAATAACTACCAGAGGGGCCCACCAGGTGGACACAACCCACCTAGGCGCGCCAGGGATCCCAGTCGCGTCCTGGTGGGTTGTGCTCACCCAGGCCCACCTCTCGTGCCCATATTCTGGTATATAAGTCATTTTTACCTAGAAAAAAGAGAGGTCTTTCGGGACGGAGCACCTCCGCCTCGAGGCAGAACTTGGGCAGGAGCAATTTTGCCCTCCGACGGAGCGATTCTGCCGGGGGAACTTCCCTCCCGGAAGGGGAAATCTTCGTCATCATCATCACCAACCACTCTCCCATCTTGGGGGTGGGGGGAAATATCCATCAATTTCAATAGCACCATCTCATCTCAAACCCTAGTTCATCTCTTGTGTTCACTCTTGTTACCGGAACTATAGATTGGTGCTTATGGGTGACTAGTAGTGTTGATTACATCTTGTAGTTGATTACTATATGGTTTATTTGGTGGAAGATTATATGTTCAGATCCAATATGCTATTTAATACCCCTCTGATCTTGAGCATGATTATCGTTTGTGAGTAGTTACTTTTGTTCCTGAGGTGACAGGACAAATCATGTTGCAAGTAATCATGTGAACTTGATATGTGTTCGATATTTTGATAGTATGTATGTTGCGATTCCCTTAGTGGTGTCATGTGAACGTTGACTACATGAAACTTCACCATATTTGGGCCAAAGGGAATGCATTGTGCAGTATCACTTAGATGATGGGTTGCGAGAGTGACAGAAGCTTAACCCCAGTTTATGCGCTATTCTGTAAGGAACCGATTGGATCCAAAAGTTTAATGCTATGGTCAGAGTTTATTCTTAATACTTTTCTTGTAGTTGTGGATGCCTGCAGGAGGGTTAATCATAAGTAGGAGGTTTGTTCAAGTAAGAACAACACCTAAGAACCGGTCCACCCACATATCAAATTATCAAAGTACCGAACACGAATTAAACCAACATGATGAAAGTGACTAGATCAAATTCCCGTGTACCCTCAAGGACACTTTGCTTATCATAAGAGACCATTTTGGAATGTCCTTTGCATCAAAAGGATTGGTCTACCTTGCTGCACTTTTGTTACTACTATCGTTACTTGCTCGTTACAAATTATCTTGCTATCAAACTACTCTGCTACTTAGAATTTCAGCACCTGCAGACATTACCTTGCTGAAAGCCACTTGTCCTTTCCTTCTGCTCCTCATTGGATTCGACACTCTTACTTATCGAAAAGAGCTACAATTGATCCCCTATACTTGTGGGTCATGAAGGCTATTTTCTGGCGCTGTTGTCGGGGAGTGAAGTGCCTTTGGTAAGTGGAATTTGGTAAGGAAACATTTATATAGTGTGCTGAAATTTATTGTGATTTGTTACTATGGAAAACAATCCTTTGAGAGGTTTGTTCGGGGTATCTTCACCTCGACCAGAACAACAATTAGCTATCCCTCAACCTACAACACCTACTGAAAATATTGAATATGAAATTCCTTCGGGTATGATAGAACAACTGCTAGCTAATCCTTATGTAGAAGATGCAACTGCACATCCTGATATGCACTTGATATATGTAGAACAAATCGGTGGATTGTTCAAGCGTGCAGGTTTACCTGGAGATGAAGTTATGAAGAAGGTTTTCCCTTTATCTTTGAAGGGAAAAACATTGGCATGGTATAGGCTATGCGATGATATTGGATCTTGGAATTGGAATCGTTCGAAATTGGAGTTCCACCAAAAAAATTATCCTATGCATCTGGTTCATCGTGATCGGAATTATATATATAATTTTTGGCCTCGTGAAGGAGAAAGTATTGCTCTGGCTTGGGGGAGGCTTAAGTCAATGTTATATTCATGCCCCAATCATGAGCTCTCAAGAGAAATTATCATCCAGGACTTTTATGCTCGGCTTTCTCGTAATGATTAAACCATGCTTGATACTTCTCACTACAAAAAATACACTTCCGTGATGATACGTGTTTGTCATAGTAGGTCAGGTTTTTTGTCATGCATGTACATCCATGACGATTTTATAACAGAATCAAGATAGTCATACCTGTGCTGTCATAGAAGTGTTCCATGACATTACCAAAATTATCATCACGGAAGTGTCCACTTCCATGACAATAAATCGCGCGTCATAGAAGTGCTTTCGTCAAGGGTGACCGACACGTGGCATCCACCATAACAGGTCACCATTAAGCTACCGAGTTCCGATTTGGATCCGGTAACCCGTTAACAGCCCGGTCCAATGGCGATTTTTCACATGTAAAATTCTCATTCGCCGACGAACCACGTGTCGACTCAGCGTTGGGATAGATGTCGACCGTCCACTTGACAAGTATCGCCAATGAAATGTTGACACGTGGGACGGCCCAATAGAGGCCCATATAGGTCTAAAAGTCGGCCCAGGAACAGGCCCACAAGATGTCGTCAGATCTAATGGGCCGGCCCGTTAACAGCCTAACATTTTTTGGACCAAATTATAGCCCATATCATATACGTGTCGTTAAATAACTCCAATATTCTGGGCCCAGTTTACGGCCCGTGTCAGATCCTGCCCGTGAAAAGCCTGCAATAGTTTGGGCCAAATTACGGTCCACACCTGATCCGGCATATTAACTGACTTTTATTTCTAGGGCCAAATTATGATCCATAATAGATACGACCCTTTTAACAGCTACTGTGCCATTGGGGCCATTGGTGGCCTGATTTGCTCTTCAACCTCTTAAAGGCCCGTTTAATAGTTCAGCCCGATACTAGTTTCGGCCTGTCAACGGCCCTGTCTATATATGGGCCTCTTTCGGCCCGGTTTCACTTTCGACCATTTAAAGGCCCGAGTTGCACCTGGGCCTAATTATGGTCCTTAGTTACTTTTAGCCTTTTAACGCCTTGTAGTCTTTGTGAATACATTCTAGCACAAACTGTCTATAGGCCCGTTAAAGGCCCTTGAGAGTGTTGGGCCTAATTTGGGCCGTTATACATCCGGCCTGGTTCTTGCCCATCATGTAATTGGGTCGGCAAAGGCCCAAAAAACATTTCAATCTGGTAAAAGCCTATTTAATTTTCGGGCCCAATTAAGGCAAGCGGTTTACTCAGCCTTTTGAAGGCCCGAAACTAATAGTGGGCTAGATTAAGACTAGACCAAACTAGTGGCCCAAGTTGATTGTAGGCCGATGGTTCGGCACGTACTAGCGATTGGCGACTGGCTAGTTTTAGTACAGAAATTATTATTTTATAAACCTAACCTGCTGGCTCATTGCGCATCGATCGATTATTACGACCTTTTCTCATAGGAACGGCAGTAGAAACAACAAATAAATTACAACATCATGATGAATAATAAACCTAGACTATACAACAAAGAAATTACAGCATATTACATCCCCTCGGCATCAAAGTTCGCCGCCGGTGATAATAAAGGGCAACCAAATAGCAGATTACATAAACTGGGCAGGTTGCCACCAGTGGAAGTTAACAGGCGGACAAAAAAATAGATAGAACGAATAGCACTTCAACACAAATTCAAGAAAGGTTAGCCTGGCCCAGGACCTGCACCGCAAGCAGCTTAGCAACCTGATGAGACTGCTCTTCTTTGGCGCTCATATCCACCAACTTAAGTTGCATGGCATTAATAAACGTCATGTACTTACAGTTAATCTTGCATAGAGATTGGAGTTCCAGTCTGATTTGAGCGGAAGCATGTATTTCTGCTTGAATTTCAGACTAAAGAAGTCGAACACATTCAGGCGGCGATTTCATCGAGCTTGTGTCACTGAGTAAGTTTGACACTACATCAAGATGTTACTTCGTGTTTGTATCCCTACCGTCAAGATATGTTGCCTTATCTGGAATATGTGTTAGGGGGACAAACAATGGGTTCGTCTCACTATCATTGTGGTAGTTCTTCCTAGCAGCAGTGTTGTCACACTGAAAGAGAAACAAGTAGGTAGATAACAGGTTTTGCACGTATAAGCATCAGCGTTGTCAATTCATCTCATTTGTTTGTCAGAAAAAAAGAGACACGGTTTAAAATAGCATTAACATAATAGGCATTGTTCGTAGTTAATACGGCATGAAGTGGCATTGTGCAGGAGCGGCCAGCTTCACCAGACCACTAGATTACAGAACAAGAACACAAGCATAGATGTAGTTCTAAACAACGTATAAGCATGAATGGTGAGTGCATTGTCAATTTATACCATTTCAGATTGGTAAATAAAGAGACACAGTTTAAATAACATTAATATAATATGTCTTTATTCATAGTTGAGACATAGCAGGATATGACATTGTGATGTTGTTAGTAGTCTCACCACACCACTGGATTACAGATCAAGAACACAAGCATACACATAGTGCTAATGAAGATAACTTGCTATGTTTAGTTTAATTTACATGGTACGGATAAGGAACTCGATTGTACAACTAAAGGCTGAAATTGAGAAGCACAAACTTATGTTTATGTACTTCTACTTTATAAACTTTGAACAAGCAATTTGAAGCAGACGACAAAAATAAACAGCATTTGCACTGATAGCTATCCAAATATACACAACAAAGTTTGAAGGCTCGAGGAGGACAAACTTACATTAGTAGTGAAGAAAGGCTCTATAAAGGCCTTGTCCATATTGATGGGGGGCAATTCAAGAAGTTTACCGCACGCTCTTCTTCAAGAGTATTGCCTTTATTCTACATTTTGTTAAGAGTAAATATAGATGTGAAAATATAGGAACACATGGTGATTACTTAACTTAATATGCATTGTACAAATGTAAATACAACATACAGGTAGAAGGCACTGTCGGAGTAAATGACCACGTGTAGCCTCATCCGCTCCCCCTGGTATTTCAAGACATCGAGGCCAGTTGTGTCCCTCAACCCTCAAAGATGAATAGCCGCCTTCTTTGAGCCGGCTGGTCCAAGCGGCTGGCTGATACATGGCGGCGGGGCCCAGAGGACGGCCATGAGGTGTGTCGACTCCTACCAGGCGGCCTTTAGGGAGGCCGGCTCCTAACAGTCGGACCCCCTCTCTCCCTCAAAGTTTTCACCCCATTACTATTAGGAGACGGGGCGTGGCAATAGTACAGCCTGCCACCCCCGAATCCAGGGCTGAGTGTGGCATAGTGCTACGTATCGGGCGGACATCCCCTGACCGGCACGACACTGTTGCCATGCGGCCCATGACATCACCCATGAGAGGAGGAGCCATGCTCCCACTACGGGCTATCGGTACGGCCTGCAGGCGGCGGGCCCTACCTATCTGTGAGAAGCCAGAAGAAGGCAAGCCTTGACCAGTCGGCGTGGGGGAGGCCGACTCCCAGCAGGCAGCCCTCCCCCTCCCTCAATGTTTGTGCGCCATTAATCAGAAGGGACGGGGAATGGCTACAGTTAACGCCCGCCAGGCGGCGGCACTGTAGCCATGCTTCCCCCAACAAAGCACACATCATTAGTGGCGTTGCCACATTACTAAGTAGCCGGTAGGACCCGCCAGCGGCAGGTGTGGCCTGTCGGCCAAGTACAAGACAACTAGTGGGACCCACCAGGCGGCAGGCCCCCGTAGCCAGTTGTCGGGACCCCGATTCCAAGTCACATCGATCTAGCATGTAACACCTCATATCGCTTTGCGGCCTCACGCACGGTATTCTCACGGGTGTTGCCTTACTATGGCCCGGGACCGTTTGCGTCTTTTGGCTCACGTATATGATAGTGTCACTAGCATCCATATGACAGAGAACCTGGGCCGACATGGCTAGTCGTGAACCCAAAGCGGCACCAACCTATGGGGACATGCATACATGTATCACATCGAGCATGTCAGTCAGCAGCGTGTGAATCCGGGCTGTAGCACTGGGCTAATAGGACTCCGGATGTCACCGCGTGACATTTCCCCGAAGGGACAGACACAGGAACGAAGTGAAACATATGCCGGCCAGTCAAGTGTCCTGAGCAGTAGTGCTGGGCTAGCAGGACTCCGGTGAACTGGGCTGTAGCGGACTACTATGGCTCATGGAAGCACAAGACTACATTTCCCCATAAGGGAGGCTACCAAGGATAAACAACTAGGTTGTCGGATCCCACACATACCAAGCATTTCAATCATACACACAATATGCTCGATATGTGTAAATACAACATGGCATCACAACATAACTCTACGACTCAAGTATTTATTCATTAGGCTCCGAAGAGCGAGATATTACAAACATGGGTCTCATGACCCAACATTCAGAGCATACAAGTCAAAGCACATGCGGAAGCTTAACATGTCTGAGTATAGACATCTACAAATGAAAAAGGCTGAGAAGCCTGACTATCTACAAGACCCTCCCAAGGTACAAGATCGTAGCTGAGGTAACGAGCTAAACGTCAAAGTCCAAGCGGAACTACTAGCGAGACTGAAGTCTCTCTGCAAAACATAAAATAAGCAAACGTGAGTACAAATGTACGCAGCAAGACTTACATCAGAACTAGTTACATATGCATCAGTATCAACAAAGGGGGTGGTGGAGTTTAACTGTAGCAAGCCAGCTTTGACTCGGTGGCTATCCTGAACTACGACTGCAAGTAACTCTTTTGAGGTGGCGCACACGAGTCCACATATTCACCATATCAATACTCCACCATGGATCCGCTCCCGTCTCCCTACGAGAAGGCCATCCATAGCACTCATGCTTATCTTGCGCATTTTAGAGTATCCACTTTCACTTGTCTATGAACTATGCAAGGGGTCCAAGTTTCCATATCCAAGGAATCCGGCTATTCGAATAGATAATGATAACCCTGTAGGGGTGTACTTCTTCACACGCGCTCTCGCCACTTATCGCCCTGTACACGTCATGTACCTCGGCAACCTTCAAGCGGAAGCCGGGTGAGGGAGTCGGCCATGACCTGACTAACCAACAAGTCTCTCGTCCAGATTTATCACCTATTCGGGTTCCATCCGCAAGGAGATCCGGCCGGGGTGTCGCTCACGGCCCCAAACGATGTGTGCAGGGTTCCCAAGCCCACCATCCGGGTGCCACTTGGTACACCGTGCCACTGTGCCTAGTCTGTCCCAAGCCCACCTGTATCGGGTGCCACTTGGTAGACTGCTAACACTACCTACAAACACCAGTAACTAGTTGCAACTCCTGGACAGAGATCGAGTTGATTAATAAGCCGAGAGGGGCCGAGTTACCGGAACCCAACGTGTGGTAGCAACTGTTCATGGATCACAAACACAGGACTCAGTTCCTGAGGACGGCTGCAATGAGACAACCCACCATGTACTCCTACATGGCCTCTCACCGCTACCTTTACCAAATCGTGTTCACACACTTAGCTCTCAATGGTTGGACATGTTCACCACGTTCCAATTCATTCCCGATGAATCAGACCAGACTCAACTCTAAGCAGTAGCAAGCATGACAAACAAGCATGAATGAGTAGGCACATCAGGGCTCAAACAACTCCTACTCATTCTAGTGGGTTTCATCTATTTACTGTGGCAATGACAGGTCATGCAGAGGAAAAGGTTCAACTACCACAGCATGTAACAGTTGAGTCGGTGTTGCCCTAATGCAGTAAAAGAGAGCAGGAGCGAGAGAGTGCGATTGTATCGGAATGAACAAGGGGTTTTGCTTGCCTGGCACTTCTGAAGATAGTATAGTTCTTCATCGGTGTCATCGAATTCATCGCTGGATCAACGTCTAATGAGGGGGGACAAACACTGGCAACTGAGAAAGAACGCAATCAACACATGACGATATGCAACAATATGATGCATGCTATGATATGGCAATATGAATGTGTTTTGGGCTAATGCAAGCTAGAACATATTGAAATGAGTCCATTCGAACAAAGGATTCAAATGCAAACCCATTTTATGAAGTCATATAAGTGCATTAACTTGTTTCACCTAAACAGCAAGGTTAAAGTGTTCTAACATGCATGAAACTAGCATAAATGGATAGATTGGATTCTCCTTTCTCTTACAAAGGGCGATTGATCTTCCTATGTAGTTACGTCTGCTTACCACAGCCACATCGTCCCTCTCATCATTCATGCATGCCTCCTGACCCGTCTCTCACACGCACGTGCACAGACAACAAGCAACCATCTCCTCTCTTATTGATATTGCGGGCGTGCCCTCCGTTTGTCTAGCAAGCCTATCCCACCATTTGTTAGAAGCAACTCCACTACCACCCCCTCCAACACTCTAGCTCAGTCTCTCTCCCAACCTTATTCATCTCCTGCACATATGCATGGATGTCGATCGATCTCCCTTAATACATGAGGCAGATCGATCTCCTTAATACATGAGGTAGGCCTCTCTCCTCCTCCACACATATACCAGCCATTGTACCTCTATAGTTAATTGGGCCTCCCTCTTCCCCCACCACACACCAATAGTCGAGCGCTGCAGGTAGGTATCCATGCCACAGAGACAAACTACACATGTCCCATCTCACGTTCCAGTAGGCCAACCACTCTATATCTTTGACGTGGGCACACACAAATTCGATGGCACTCTTTATCGATCGTGCGCACGCGCGCACACACACACACATCATCCCTCTCTTCGATTCTATGGACACCTCAAGCCGATGATACCTCCACTCTCTTCTCGTGGATTGTCCCCTCTATATATATGTTATATCCAGGACTCTATTTCACACACATTGCATATGTTAAATTTTTTGATTGACCCCCCCCCCCCAAAAACTCTCAAGAACCCACACACTATATCTCTCTAGGTTTGTATCTCTCTCACACAACCCCACACAGGTGGTGTACGTATACAAGAAGAGAATAGGTGCACCGTGCACGTACTCACGCTTCGTGCCCAGCCACACCCGCGCGGGTACACGGCGGAGCTCATTTCTTTACGAAATGGCAGCCCACGTGCTAATTTGAACGCCTGTAGCGGTTGTTTACCTAGGGAGGTCATGTACCACGCGTGCACGAAACAAAGTTTGACTTGACGCGTTGCCGCGTTATTTTTAAATAAAGTTATAGCGCTCAATGGCACGTGCACAGAATATAAAATGATTTTTATGGAGGAAAAGGTAGTCCGCTCTTCAGAGTATCTCACACAAGGCTCCGGTGGCCTCTCTCTCTCTCTCACCGTTGGTCACTGATCCGGCTGCATCCCGTCCGCCGGGGGAAAGGGAGTGCGGTGGCCTCTCTCTCTCTCTCACCGTTGGTCACTGATCCGGCCGCATCCCGTCCGCCGGGGGAAAGGGAGGAAGTGCATCGTTTCTTTGTTCGACGGCGCCGAGGCAGCATGTCCCGATCTGCGGTACACGTCGTTCTCTCTGACCAAGCTCCGGCGCGGCAGGGCCTACGCCACCTACTCACAGATTCTGCCCGCCGCCGCTCACCTAGTTACATCCCGACGACCTCCAGGTATCCCCTCCGGCCTTGCTCCACTGCCCGTTTTCCCACGTCGCTGCATGTGGATCTTCCATAGTTCTTTGCCCAAAACGTCGCTCGTCCAGTGTACTTTCCATATTGCATTCTCATCCTCACACCGTTTTAGACAAACACAACCGTGTTGTTATCTTCCCTTAGGACAACGAATATGCTTCTTTTTTGTCGTTGCATGTGTCATCAACTGTTATTGGCCAATAATTGTTTCCTTTCTACCTCTTTTTTGCAAACAGGGCTATCCATTTCACATCGTTGCTATTGCGACCTTTTGGTGAACTGCACAAATCACTTTTTCCTTAAGAGTGTTTTGTGAAGTTGTACTAAAATGTCACACGGGCAACGTCTCTACATTTCAGTGTGACTGCACAAAGGGAGATTGGTTTTGCTCTATCCTCCTCATCCAACTCCGAGCCTAATCTTCTCCAACTAGTTAGTCTTAAGAGAGACTGCAAAGGTGACCGGCTTCTATTTGTGTGTTTATTGTTTCATCAACAGTCCTCTATTATCGTAATCACACTTGATATCTTTGGAACAGGGACGCTCAGCTCTATTTTAGTGGAACTGCACAAAATGATCGGAATGTTGCATGCTCCAGACGGCTACTTTTTTCCCCAACATGCCTTGTTGATTTAGACAGAGCTGGGGGGACGTTGCTGCCAATGAAAGCATGGATCAATTTTAATTTAACACCTTCTCACAACTTTGTCTTCAGTTGTGATGTAATTATTAGCTCTGATCTGCTAATAATTGACATGCATTAGCAAGGAAGTTAGTTTTTTATTGTTTCCGAAAGAGCATCGATGGCAAGACACGCGAAACAAAAGCTGAAAGCTCACACCATTGTACAATTTCATGTCGCTGGAAAATTATTTGTATAGTACGTCAATTATGTAAACAAATGATGGAAGCTTGATAGCATTGCCAGAAGCCTCTTCATCATCCGGGTCCATGTGCCATGCACAAAATTATACTCCTTCGTTCCTAAATATTTGTCTTTTTACAAATTTCAAACGGGCATATTTTAGAGTGTAGATTCACTCATTTTGCTTCGTATGTGTACTCCCTCCGTTCCTAAATATTCTATTCATCTTAACAGAGATTTCAACAAGTGACTACATATGGAGCAAAATGAGTGAATCTACACTCTAAAATATGTCTATATACATACGTATGTGCCAGTCCATTTGAAATCTCTAAAAAGACAAATATTTGAGAGAGAGTGAGAGAGTAGTCACTCGTTGAAATCTCTAGAAAGACAAATACTCCGGAGTATATTTAAGAACTGAGGGGGTAGTGCGCAATCGCATGGGAGGCTCAGCCTGGTTGTTGCGCCGCATTAATAGTGAGTAATGAGCAGTCAAATCATAAGCCCCACCTTTCCGACTATAAGTTGCTCTGAAGAAGCAACCATCAATATGCTCTTCTTTGAATCCGCTCATACTACTCCATACGTCACTGTTTATACAGCGTGCTTCAAAAACAAGAAAAAAATCTATGGGACCAAGGCGACTAGCGATCAGCCTGAAAAATAGCGTTGGTAGTTATAGCACGGCGTCTATTACTAGAGGGAATAATGCGTACACACATGCATGCAGTGCTTCCACCCCAGGTACACACATGCATGCACTCCGTAGTAGTACAGTACATGGAGAGAAAATTGTGGACTTGATTGCGGTTACCACGCCCTAATTAATTGAGCATTATACCAAACGCGTCTAAAGTCTCTCTGGTGGTGGAAATGCATTGAGAGAAATGCATCATAATGAAGCGCACCCTGTAAACTGTGATGGAGGGTGGAGTAGTATGAAGGTGAAAAACCAAGTACGCGTACTACTGCGCTTGGCTCTTCGCCCCTTCGTGAAGTCGAACAATGATGGTACTCCGCATGTTGGGTACTACAGTGTATGCCTCTGACAATCTGACACCGAATGGACTGATGCATGTCCACCGAGGGTAGGTTGCATTAGTCAAAAGGCGTAAGCGAGCTTCACCTTGTCCTGCAAGCTTCTCCTCGTTCTGCGAGTTGACGGGACACACCAAAAAGTAGTGCTAGTCCATACTCCCTCCTTTCCGGTTAATATGGCTTAATCTTTTTTGCGGGTAAATGAGAGAGCTTTATTCATATATAAGCATTCTTAGGACGATCAGCCAAGACACTGGTCACTAGGAAGCGAGGTACCCCGCAAAAAAAGAAGTAGGAAGCGAGGTGTTTCATCAAGCCAGCTCTCGGCCACATTCAAAGTGCAGCAAGCACGGTTCGCACGAAGATGCGCCGCAAGGTTTGCTGACCTGTTTACATGCTGAATAACAAAAAAAGAGGAAATATTACTGAGCGCTACTATTTGTAACAGGATATGAGCCAGAATTAAGCGAGAATTGTGGCGAGTGTTCCATGCAATCAACTTCCATTATCACATGCGAGAACCCTCGAAGAGAACCAAATGTGTTGAAGATTGCTTTATCACATTTTAAAATTATAATAAGAGTGCAGACGCTCCTCCATCCGGTTCCTAGTACTAGTATAGTACGTACCTTTATGGACTATAGTAGTAGTACTAGTAAACTTTGCGCTTGGCTGTTCGGGAAGTCGAACAATAATAGCACTAGTAGTATAGTGTATGCTTCTGGCAATCTGACACCGAATTAACTGTTGCACGTCCACCGCCTGAGCGAGGGAGAGCTTGCATTAGTCAAAAGTTTCTCCTTGTCCTGCGAGCCACCGCGCGCAAGCTTCTCCCGCCCTGCAACCTTCTCCTCGTTCGGCAAGTTGACGGGACACAGCAAAGTAATGCTAGTCCATGCTGCCTCCTCTCCGGTTAATATGGCTTAATTTCAAACGAGATAAATACACTGTCTGTCACTGTATATTTGTAAAAATACGGTCAGTGGACTTCATAATACGCTCATTGCGCTCAATATATATATTTTCCGGTGTTCATACGGTCACTAGCTCACCCTGACTGAGTATGTGTGTGCATGCACGTGTAGGTTGAGCACTTGAGCGTGACCGTGTGTGTTCCGTCGTGTGCTCGGACATGCATGCATTAGGGCGTCGCGCGCGTTTTTGCGTCCATGTGTACGTGTGACTGTTGCATACACGTAGGGGGAGTACGTGTAGGGGCCACTAAGGAGCAGTCAAATCACACAGTAAGTTAGTCGGAAGAAGCAACCATCATTTCACTCTTGAATGACACGTACGCAATATAAAATGGTTGATATGGAGAGAAAAAGAAAACCACTATATATACACTAGCAGGAGCCTAAGCTACAAGCCTGCTTGCTTAGGTTGCTCTCTTCACAAGCATAGAACGACGGGCCTGATCCCGCAGCTGGGGAAGGGAACAATGTTCTGCGTAGACGCGGTCGACATCGGCGAGGGAGAAAACCCACAGTCGGTGCGTCCCAATCGGGGGTCACCGCGGTATGGGCCGATGCCGCGTCCCAACCGCCCTTCTAGCTACAGCCCGACGTCCCAGGTAGTCCATCTTCCTTTTGGAGCCGGCTTGCTCCACTGCCGTAGCTCCATCTCCATGTCGATCTTTCTCTACTTCTACCGGCTTCTACTTGTGATGAGTTTATGTCTCATGAACTAGTGCCAGTACTATTATTCTAATCACACTTCTTCAATATCTTTGCCATCAGGGATGCTCAGGTCGATTTTAGTGGAACTGCACAAAAGCATCGTATGATCCGAGGGTGCCAGCCGTCTTTCCTTCGACAGGTTCTACCTGGCTAGGAAATTAAATCATGTTTAGGGTTTAGGGTTTAAGTCGTAGCGACCCCATCAGTAGTTTTTCTATCGTACACGCTCTCACAACTTTTTTCTTTAGTTGTGAAGTAAATATTGGCTATGATCTGTGAATCATTGAGATGCATCAGCATGCGTGTTAGTTTTCCTTTGTATTTGATGGAATGTTGTAACGGGGCAACCTTGGAATAGGAATGAAAATGGAGTGGAAAAGTTTCTGTTTTTCCGGAGAAAAAATGGAAACAGAGAGAAACCAATGTTTCGTTTCGTTGGATCGCACCATCCAGCAAAACCAACGCTTAAATCACGTTTGTCGTGTTCGTGTCTCACCCTCCTCCACGGCTCGACCCCACACGGTCGCTCGGCATGCCACTCACCACAAACCGAGTAGTATACCATAACTTTCCCGTCTGCTTGTCGATGGATCGCGCCATGGAGTACTAGCACTACTGGAAGAGATTGACAAGTTGGGGGAGGACAGCTAGCTGTAGCACGGACTCCCTAGAACTTACTACTTGAAGAGATCACGCATGTTGTAGCCGGCTATTGCGACCTTTGAACGCGGAGCAGCCGCATGCACCCAGAAGCGGCGCATGCGACGCTCTCTCGGTCATCACGCCGCAATCAATGCCGGCGCCAGTGAGAGGTCGCGTCCGCTCTGGCCGGGCATGAATGCGGCACTGACCGTTTCGGGCGGGAAGCACGCGCGGGTGATGAAGAGGGTTCAGGTTGGTCAGGACCGGCCGTGGCAGCGGTCCGGACGTGCGCAAACAAGAGATGTTGTATGTTAATATTGCTGCGTATATAATTAACAACGTAAATAATGTGCCAGTTGGACAAATATGATTGGAGATGGAGATGGAAATGGAATTTTACGTAAACACAGATATGCATGTCTATGTCTATGTGTGTGTGCGCGACGACTCTCGCGACCTGGAAGCGGGGGCGTGTTTTTGATCGAGTTTTCTTTCTTGGTACGTTAGAAAATCAGTTTGTCTAAGTCACATCTAGATGTTATTTAAGGATATCACATCTAAGCTCCCACAAGTATATAATGTAGCAACAAGAAACAAAAAAACTAGGAAAAGACCACAAACAGAGTGGACATCAACTTATATGTGACATAACTATGTCACATCTAGATGTGTCCTAGACAGACCCTTAAAAAATTGTCCGCCAGTTTTCGTTTCTTTTTTCCGGGAACGCGCGTATTCTATTTAAAACCACTGCTATGGAGAGATTTTTTTACTCATAGCCTCTTGTTTGATAGAGTTTCTCGCGTCTCGCTCTCTCACCCTCTCCATATCAAAACAAGATGACAATGTCCACTCTATCTCTCTCCTCACTGGTGGTCACAGATCCGGCCGAATCCCGTCCGCTGCGGGAGGTGAGGAGGTGCAGCATTGACGTTGTCGCCGTCGGCGACGGAGGAAGCCGATGCGCACCGTCCTCTCGGAGCCGGCGCTGGCGCGGACGAAGATCCTCCGCGCCCTTGTTCGCTGCCGTCGTGTGGGCAGATCCTGCCCGCCCGCCTAAACGACATCTCGCCCACCTGAGGTATAACTTCTTGTACTGGTCCAGCTCCCCAGGTCGCTGCGTGCGGGTTTTCTTCTATGCGACTACTCCCCAGCTCCCCATGCATAGTAGCTAGGGTTCGTCGGCTGGTCCAACATCACCTACTAGTACTATTATAGAGGAAATGCCACTCAAAAAGTTGTCCTGATTTATGCCTCGGTGGAGGTATACATGTTGTTTCGACAAAAAGTACATGGTGGTTGTGCGGTCATTGTCCATATGGTGGTAGTACTATCACTGGTTAAATGAAGAAATGCTTTTTTTCTCGGGTATCCTGGTTTAGTTCCCATCAAGATAATTATGATGCTTCTGTTTGTTGGTGTACTTTTCATTAATTCTTATTGACAATTGAGATGTCGTTGCTAACCCTTTTTTATATTTTTGGAAACAGCGATGCGTGTCTCCATACCCGGGCATGTCTTCCTCAATTTTAGTGGAACTGCACAAAATTGGATGGCCATTGTTGTTCCGCCTCACTGTCCTCTGCCACGTGGTTCTTCCTTCCTCGAGCTTGATTACTGAGAAGAAACAGACCACAGTGAGGATTTGTCGAACTTCTTAGGTGCCTCACCCAAACTTGATGCCAAATGGATGATGCATCACCACGATGACCTATCGATGCTCATGGTTGCGCCTCATGGTTGCGTCGGCTGGTGAAGCTGATCGATTTTCGACGAAAAACAAGCTGTCTTCCATCAGTGCTCTTTGCTTGTTACGCACAAAGATGATATCCTTCGTCAGTTCACCTTGGTTGCGTTGGAGACGCAGTCGTCTTTCACGTTGGTGCAATTTTCGCTAGGGTTTTACGACAGGTGGGCCCAAAATGTGGCTGGCTCACCTGTCATACAGCCAAAAGCAGGTGCAGTGAAGGCACCGGAGCTCAGTCCGTACTACAGTAGTATATATATATAAGCGGGAGCCTCAGTGCTTGTTCGCTAGGGTTTGCACTCTCCACACGCTCGCCGCACTACATATATGTTACTCCCTCCGTTCCGAATTACTTGTCTTAGATTTGTCTAGATACGGAGGTATCTAGCACTAAAATGAGTCTAGATACATTTGCTAGGGTTTGCTATATTCACAGTCTCTCACCCTCTCTTCACCAGATCTAAACAAGACTGCGTTGGCCTCTTGTTTCTCTCTCCCCCCTCACAGCTGGTGAAGGAGGCGTCCGTATCCCGTCGCACCGGGAAGGGGAGGAGGTGCAGCGTTCACTCTATCGCCTTCGGCGAGGGAGGCAATCCACTGACGGCTACGCTCTTCTCTTTCACCCAGCGCCTGTGCGGGAGGGCCACCGACCCCTTCTTCCTCGCTGCCGTACTTAGTGTGGGCAGATCCGGCCTCCCGCCGCACGCCTTGCCACATCCCGATGACCCTAAGGTATAAGTTTCTTTGAAACCGTCGTTGCTCTAGCTGCAGGTGGATCTTTTTCGATCTGTAGTCGAATCTAGGTCTTGGTTCAAAGAGGAATGAAGGGTGCGGTGGGCTGGAGCAAGAATCTAGGACGTGGTTCAATGAGGAAAGGAGGGGCGGAAAGTAGTATAGACTGGCTATCCAGCCGCTTTGTAGGTCGAAAAGGGAAAAAGGGGGTAACCCAGTACACACATCTGTAAGGAACCGATCTCTTTGTTGAAAAGGGAAAGAAACTGGGGGGTCGGGTAGTTTGTGCACGACTAGATTTGCTGCCCTCACATAGGAAGAAGGTTCAAAGAGAACAAATATGGGACCAGCGCATATATGCTGCTTGGCTACATACTCTGCATCACCCATTTATACGTGTGGACGCACATGGTGCTGGCATGTCCCATGCAGCTATTTTGCTGTTGTTAATCTCAGAATTAACTACTGATCTGTTTTAAAAGAATTTCTCTGTTAATATGAATCAATGCAACCGTTTTAGAAATGCCACTGTCCTATACTTTGTTTTCCATCAAGATAAGGTAGATGCTTCTTTTTGTGGCCGCATGTTTCATCCTCCTTTATTGGCCAGTAATTGTTTTCTTTTTTGCCTCTTAAAACAGGGATATCTATTCAACTTGTTGCTATAGAAAACTTAAATGTCACACCGGCAACTTTGCTTGATTTCAGTGCAACTGCACAAAACTTGATTGGATTTCCTATTCGTGTTGGTAGATTCGTATTTTATGTTGGTCGTCTCATGAAAGGTCAGTACAGGCCTTCATCCACATGATTGTGCAGTGTGTTTTGAGATGCTGTGCTACTTGTATTGGTACTGTTTTAAATAAATGATGAATTGAAGCTATTGTATTGCTGTCTTTTCCCATTAAGTAGAGAACAAAAATGGGACCAACCCAGACATGATGCTTGTTGCTTTGTTACAACAAATTTAGCACCCCCTTTATAAGCTTTGTCGTTCTTTATACATGTTGAAACAAGGCGTTGTTAAGATAATTTCTCAGTCAATATGAATGAATCACACTGATGGAGAATTGCTACTCTCCTTCTTTGTTTCCCATTAAGATAAAGTAGATCAGTAGATGCTTTTCTTCTGGGAGTACAAGTCATCAACCGTTATTTCTTAGTAATTGTTTCCCTTATACCTATTGTTGCTTACAGGGATATCAAAATTAAAGCTCGGTTTTATTCCGACTTCGATTTTAGTTGAACTGCACAAAAGGAGCCAATGTGTAATGCAAACTGCTGCATTACTATGTCTAGTTGGTCGTTCCACTTTGCAAAAAGAAGCAGTCACTATTTGCGCTACATTACAGAAGGAATGACCGAGAAGCTTTATAGAGTATTATTAGACACCGGTGACATGACTAGTCTGTAGAGACCATTGGCAATTTAACAATACGTGGAGTGCCCTGGGCAAAAAGTGCCCAAAGAAGGATAAAAGCTACGACAGGACTCCACGATCATAGGCATTACATATTTTGAATGGGAAAAGCTTGTCAAAGTTTAATCATTGATGTTAGCAAGAAGACGTTAGTTTAATATATTGGAATTGGAAAACCTTGTCAAAATTTGCTCATTGATGTTAGCCAGAAGACATGCATTTGATATTTTTGAGTGGGACGCCCTTGCCGTGAGCAGTGTCGAGTGTTTTTTCCTATTCCTATGTTCAGTTTAGAAGTAAATAGTTACTCTGCTGAGATATTCCTGTGTTACGAGTTTGTTCTGAATATTGTCTATGTAATGCCAGGCCTTGTGTTTGATTGCAAAGTTGAGCTTGGAATGTTGTGGCATGCGGCATCACGAGCTGTTCACCGTGCCTCCTGAGAATAATGCTTCGTATTGTTTTGCATGTCAATCTAATGCCAGTGATTTGCTTGTTAAGAAGATCATCCTCTTATGTTGTTTCCGTGCTTAAGAAGTTCATCGTCTGATGTTTCATTCATAGCCTATACGACAAGTCGGGTAGGTTAGACGTGAAACCATATGATCTTCCGACCAACTCATGATATTAGGCCGTGATTGGATCGTCGTTTTCCAACCAAAACCGCTTGTAAAACTGACGCTTGTAAATTAAAGCAGATGGTCTCGGGCGAAGGCGCTTGGTTGGTCGATTTCGACTAGTAAAATATCGGAAGTACTTGACACACGATAAAAACGCTGAACGACACTCGGACGATTGCTAATCCAGCCATTAGCTGTTGTTTCAGCCTTGCCCATGGATGGCATGATACGCACATCGTGCATGTATCGTCTGGTAATGTCGTCCATATAGCAGTGCTCGTAAAATATACACTGGTCTCTCAAATTACATGCGTAACCCGCCGGTTTTACTTACAGACCTCGGGCCCTCGGTTTCATTACGCCTGTATTTTACATGTTGTTTTCGATGACAAGTAAATTACACTTGTATGTTAATACAGGTTTGAAATAAACCAGAGCTCCCAAGCGCGGCCTTACCGTTTCATGCCGTCTCAGTTTCTCGAAGGTGCTCATAGGTGTCCGATGATCCTGGCTTCCTGAATGAGTAGTGGGTGCTGTATCAGACCATCCATAGGGCCCGCGAGGCCCTCTCCGTTTTCCTTCAAGTTGTTGCGCTCGCCATGGCGCCGCGCATTGTTAACATCGTCAACGAACATGAGGATTCAGGAGATGACTTTATTTTGACTGGATGACACTAGGGACCCACTAGGGCCATAGCCGTACGTACGCAAGTGCCTCTTTATTATGTACAACTATATTTTTTTTGCTTTCTCCTGGTTTCGTGACATCATGGTCCCACACCATTGTCAACCTATGTAGTCAATATAAACGAGAGAATTGCACAAGGTGCGGCCGACAGCTGGGACCAAGCAGCTCGAGCAGTATTTGTGTTTTTGAGGCGTGAGCACTGCAGAGTTTTTCTTGGCAATGATTTCGTTGTTGTTCATAGGAGAGCAGGGTATTAACTGGGCGAGCTGTGGCCCATCTAGCCCAGGCCAGATATCCAGCCCAGATACTAATTTTTTCAAGATGAAAATGGCTAGCCTAGCTATACGTCTTTTTGAGGAATACCCAGGCAAGGTCAACTTGTTATTCTCCGCCCCGCTGGGCTGCAAATCTTTCCTAGGAGGGATGCATTAGGCTTAATAGGAAAATGGGCTTTAAAAATAATAAATGGGATGTAATTATAAAAATTGGGCATTAACTATAAAAAATGCACCAAACACGAAATTAGTTTATAAAATATTATTTATGGATTTTGAAAATCTTAAATTTTCATTGTTGCGCGCGCAATGTTTCATTGGATTTTTACATAATACAAATTTATATTTAATCTGACTAGAAATTTCGGGATAAAAATATTTCAGAGCCCATCAAAATGTGGGAACTTTTATTGAATTCTGTCTTCAATGGTTGGTTGAAATTATTAATCATTGTCCTAGCTAGAAAATGGGATGTACTTTTAACAAACTGTAAATGGGTTGTTGTAAATTCCATTAGAATTCCAAAATGGGTTGTACATTCTTACAAAACGCAAATGGGCTATAACTTCTCTGCCACACACTTGTGGGCCTACTAAGTGACGCGTCCCCTAAAAAAATAAGTTGACGCATATGCAAGCCTTTGCCAACTTATTATAGTCAACACACGGTTCTAGCAGCAGTGGCCGTTGGATGTCTATCCAACGGATGTCGTGCTTCTTCTACAATCTCGGATATTCTTAGCTTCGGCCGCCCAAAAAATGATTCCTCCCCCCTAACATCTGGGGCGCACCGTTTCGAAGGCTATCCTGTGGGCCTACTAAGTTGGAGCATACCAAGGGCTTTGTCAACTTAGTCAATAATAAACGTTTCTAGCTTCAGTGACCGTACGATGTCCATCCAACGGTCATAGTGCTTCTTCAACCTCTGGTCTTCTTGGTCCAGCCGCCCAAAGCAGCGCCGGTCGTGCCGCCTGCTCCTAAAGGAAATATGCCCTAGAGGCAATAATAAAGTTATTATTTATTTCCTTATATCATGATAAATGTTTATTATTCATGCTAGAATTGTATTAACCGGAAACAAGATACATGTGTGAATACATAGACAAACAGAGTGTCACTAGTATGCCTCTACTTGACTAGCTCGTTGATCAAAGATGGTTATGTTTCCTAGCCATAGACAAAGAGTTGTCATTTGATTAACGGGATCGCATCATTAGGAGAATGATGTGATTGACTTGACCCATTCCGTTAGCTTAGCACTTGATCGTTTAGTTTGTTACTATTGCTTTCTTCATGACTTATACAAGTTCCTATGACTATGAGATTATGCAACTCCCGTTTACCGGAGGAACACTTTGTGTGCCACCAAACGTCACAACGTAACTGGGTGATTATAAAGGTGCTCTACAGGTGTCTCCGAAGGTACTTGTTGGGTTGGCGTATTTCGAGATTAGGATTTGTCACTCCGATTGTCGAAGAAGTATCTCTGGGCCCACTCGGTAATGCACATAACTTAAGCCTTGCAAGCATTGCAACTAATGAGTTAGTTGTGAAATGATGTATTACGGAACGAGAAAAGAGACTTGCCGATAACGAGATTGAACTAGGTATTGGAATACCGACGATCGAATCTCGGGCAAGTAACATACCGATGACAAAGGGAACAATGTATGTTGTTATGCGGTTTGACCGATAAAGATCTTCGTAGAATATGTAGGAACCAATATGAGCATCAAGGTTCCTCTATTGGTTATTGACCGGAGACGTGTCTCGTTCATGTCTACATAGTTCTCGAACCCGTAGGGTCCGCACGCTTAAAGTTCGGTGACGATCGTATTTAGGGTTTTTGTGTTTTGATGTACCTAAGGTTGTTCGGAGTCCTGGATGTGATCACGGACATCACGAGGAGTCTCGAAATGGTCGAGACATAAAGATTGATATATTGGAAGCCTATATTTGGATATCAGAATCGTTCCGGGTGAAATCGGGATTTTACCGGAGTACTGGGGGGCTACCGGAACCCCCCCGGGGGTTAATGGGCCTACATGGGCCCTAAGGGAGAAGATGAGGGCCGGCCAGGGCAGGCCGCGCGCCCCCTCCCCCCTAGTCCGAATAGGACGGAAGGGGGCGGCGCCCCCCTTTCCTCTTTCCCCCTTCCCCTTTCCTTCTCCAAACAAGGCAAGAGGGGGAAGTCTTACTCCCAATGGGAGTAGGACTCCTCCAGGTACACCCCTAGGGGTCGGCCGCACCTCCCCCCTCCCTCCTTTATATACGGGGGCAGGGGGCACCCCATTACACACAAGTTGATCTTCGTGAGCATTCCTTAGCTGTGTGTGGTGCCCCCTTCCACCATATTCCACCTCGGTCATATCGTAGCGGTGCTTAGGCAAAGCCCTGCGTCGGTAGAACATCATTACCGTCATCACGCCGTTGTGCTGATGAAACTCTCCCTCAACACTCGGCTGGATCGGAGCTCGAGGGATGTCACCGAGTTGAACATGTGCAGAACTCAGAGGTGTCGTACGTTCGGTACTTGGATCGGTCGGATCGGGAAGACGTACGACTACTTCCTCTATGTTGTGTCAACGCTTCTGTTGCTAGTCTACGAGGGTACGTAGACAACACTCTCCCCTCTCGTTGCTATGCATCACCATGATCTTGCGTGTGCGTAGGAATTTTTTTGAAATTACTACGTTCCCCAACAGTGGCATCCGAGCCATGTTTTATGCGTAGATGTCATATGCACAAGTAGAACACAAGTGAGTTGTGGGCGATATAAGTCATACTGCTTACCAGCATGTCACACTTTGGTTTGGCGGTATTGTTGGATGAAGCGGCCCGGGCCGACATTACGCGTACGCTTACGCGAGACTGGTTTTACCGCCGTGCTATGCACACAGGTGACTAGCGGATGTTAGTTTCTCCAACTTTAGTTTAAATGAGTGTGGCTACGCCCGGTCCTTGAGAAGGTTAAAACAACACTAACTTGATAAACTATCATTGTGGTTTTCGATGCGTAGGTAAGAACGGTTCTTGCTCAGCCCATAGCAGCCATGTAAAACTTGCAACAACAAAGTAGAGGACGTCTAACTTGTTTTTGCAGGGCATGTTGTGATGTGATATGGTCAAGACGTGATGAGATATAAGTTGTTGTATAATATGATCATGTTTTTTTGAAGTTATCGGCAACTGGCAGAAGCCTTATGATTGTCTCTTTATTGCATAAGATGCGAGCGCCAAATAATTGCTTTACAATTATCGCTATGCGATAGCAATAGTTGCAAGAGCAATAGTTGGCGTGACGGCCATGTGATGACACATTGATATAGATCAAGATGATGGAGATCATGGTGTCATGCCGGTGATGCTGGAAATCATGACGATGCTTTGGAGATGGAGATCAAAGGCACAAGATGATGATGGCCATATCATATCACATATTTTTTGATTGCATGTGATGTTTATCTTTTATACATCTTACTTTGCTTAGTTATGACGGTAGCATTATAAGATGATCTCTCTCTAAATTTCAAGATAAAAGTGTTCTCCCTGAGTATGCACCGTTGCCAAAGTTCGTCGTGCCCAGACACCACGTGATGATCGGGTGTGATAAGCTCTACGTCCATCTACAACGGGTGCAAGCCAGTTTTGCACACGCAGAATACTCAGGTTAAACTTGACGAGCCTAGCATATGCAGATATGGCCTCAGAACACTAAGACCGAAAGGTCGAGCGCTCTGTTGGAAAAGGCAGTGCCTAGAAGGCGCTTAGGCATGCCTAGGCGCTAGGCAATGGCCAAACGCCTCGCCTAGGGCATAAATGGATGTCTAGGTAGGGCAAGCAAGGAATTGCCTACCCAAGCAAGAAATCATGCCGCATACTACACCGATATGCCAAACGGGTTATATTCCAATGGCAGTAGATGGTAATTAACTTATTTATATGCCCTAAACTAATATCAACACTCATATAATAATCACAAATACACTACGATTAAAAACTATATTACCGCCTAGGCTACGCGTAGGGCGCTTAGGCACCGCCTAGGCACTAGGCACTAGGCGAAGGCTAATCGCCTCGCTTACGCCTCGACTCGAGCATGAATCATATAGTAGATACGATCAACATAAGTAATGTTCACCATTGAAAGCTACTCCATTTCACGTGATGATCGGTTATGGTTTAGTTGATTTGGATCACGTGATCACTTAGAGGATTAGAGGGATGTCTATCTAAGTGGGAGTTCTTAAGTAATATGATTAATTGAATTTAAATTTATCATGAACTTAGTCCTGGTAGAATTAGCATATCTATGTTGTAGATCAATAGCTCACGTTTAGCTCCCCTGTTTATTTTTGATATGTTCCTAGAGAAAACTAAGTTGAAAAATGTTAGTAGCAATGATGCGGATTGGATCCGTGATCTAAGGATTATCCTTATTGCCGCACAGAAGAATTATGTCCTTGATGCACCACTAGGTGACAAACCTATTGCAGGAGCAGATGCAGACGTTATGAACGTTTGGCTAGCTCAATATGATGACTACTTGATAGTTTAGTGCACCATGCTTAATGGATTAGAATCGGGGCTTCAAATACGTTTTTTGAACGCCATGGAGCATACAAGATGTTCCAAGAGTTGAAATTGGTATTTCATACTCATGCCCGCATCGAGAGGTATGAGACCTCTGACAGTACTTTGCCTACAAGATGGAGGAGAATAGCTCAACAAGTGAGCATGTGCTCAGATTGTCTAAGTACTACAATTGCTTGAATCAAGTGGGAGTTAATCTTCCAAATAAGAGAGTAATTGACAAAGTTCTCTAGTCACTATCACCAAGTTACTAGAACCTAGTGATGAACTATAATATGCAAGGGATGACAAAAGTAATTCCCAAGCTCTTCGTGATGCTAAAATCGACGAAGGTAGAAATCAAGAAAAGCATCAAGTGTTGATGGTTGACAAAGACCACTAGTTTCAAGAAAAGGGCAAAGGGAAGAAGGGGAACTTCAAGAAGAACGGCAAGCAAGTTGTTGCTCAAGTGAAGAAGCCCAAGTTTGGACCTAAGCCTGAGACTGAGTGCTTCTACTGCAAAGGGACTGATCACTAGAAGTGGTACTGCCCCAAGTATTTGGCGGATAAGAAGGATGGCGAGGTGAACAAAGGTATATTGGATATACATGTTATTGATGTGTAATTTACTAGTGTTTATAGCAACCCCCTCGGTATTTGATACTAGTTCAGTTGCTAAGAATAGTAACTCGAAACGGGAGTTGCAGAATGAACAGAGACTAGCTAAGGGTGAAGGGACGATGTGTATTGGAAATGGTTCCAAGATTGATATGATCATCATCGCACACTCCCTATACTTTCGGGATTAGTGTTAAACCTAAAATAAATGTTATTTAGTGTTTGCGTTGAGCATGAATATGATTGGATCATGTTTATTGCAATACAGTTATTCATGTAAGTTAGAGAATAATTGTTGTTCTGTTTACATGAATAAAACCTTATATGGTTACACACCCAATGAAAATGGTTCGTTGGATCTCGACTGTAGTGATACACATATTCATAATATTGAAACCAAAAGATGCAAAGTTAATAATGATAGTGCAACTTATTTGTGGCACTGCCGTTTAGGTCATATTGGTGTAAAGCGCATGAAGAAAATCCATGCTGATGGGCTTTTGGAATCACTTGATTATGAATCAGTTGATGTGTGCGAACCGTGCCTCATGGGCAAGATGACTAAAACACCGTTCTCTGGAACCATGGAGCGAGCAACAGATTTGTTGGAAATCATACATACAAATGTGTGTGGTCCAATGAATATTGAGGCTCGCGGCGGGTATCATTATTTTCTCATCTTCACAGATGATTTGAGCAGATGTGAGTATATCTACTTGATGAAACACAAGTCTGGAACATTTGAAAAGTTCAAAGAACTTCAGAGTGAAGTGGAAAATCATCATGACAAGAAAATAAAGTTTCTACGATCTGATCGCAGAGACAAATATTTGAGTTACGAGTTTGGTCTTCAATTAAAACAATGTGGAATAGTTTCACAAAATCATGCCACCTGGAACACCACAGCACAATGGTGTGTCCGAACATCATAACCGTACTATTATTGGATATAGTGCAATCTATGATGTTTCTTACCGATTAATCACCATAGTTTTGGGGTTATGCATTAGAGACAGCTGCATTCATGTTAAAAAGGGCACCATCTATATCCGTTGAGGCGACACCGTATGAACTGTGGTTTGGCAAGAAACCAAAGTTGTCGTTTCTTAAAGTTTGAGGTTGCAATGCTTATGTGGAAAAGTTTCAGCCTGATAAGCTGAAACCCAAATCGGAGAAGTGCGTCTTCATAGGATACCCAAAATAAAATGTTGGGTACACCTTCTATCACAGATCCGAAGGCAAGATATTCATTGCTGAGAATGGATCCTTTCTAGAGAAGGAGTTTCTCTCGAAAGAAGTGAGTGGGAGGAAAGTAGAACTTGATGAGGTAACTGTACCTGCTCCCTTATTGGAAAGTAGTTCATCACAGAAATCTGTTCCTATGACTACTACACCAATTAGTGAGGAAGCTAATGATGATGATCATGTAACTTCAGATCAAGTTACTACCGAAACCTCGTAGGTAAACCAGAGTGAGATCTGCACCAGACTGATACGGTAATCCTATTCTGGAGGTCATGTTACTTGACCATGATGAGCCTACGAACTATGAGGAAGCGATGATGAGCCCAGATTCTGCGAAATGGCTTGAGGCCATGAAATCTGAGATGAGATCCATGTATGAGAACGAAGTATGGACTTTGATTGACTTTCCCAATGATCGGCGAGCCATTGAGATTAAATGGATCTTCAAGAGGAAGACTGACGCTGATAGTAGTGTTACTATCTAAAAAGCTAGAATTGTCGCAAAATGGTTTTCAACAAGTTCAAGGTGTTGACTACGATGAGAGTTTCTCACTTGTATCTATGCTTAAGTCTGTCCGAATCATGTTAGCAATTGCCGCATTTTGTGAAATCTGGCAAATGGATAAACAAAACTGCATTCCTTAATGGATTTATTAAACAAGAGTTGTATATGATGCAACCAGAAGGTTTTGTCAATCCTAAAGGTACTAACAAAATATGCAAGCTCCAGTGATCCATCTATGGACTGGTGCAAGCATCTCGGAGTTGGAATATATGCTTTGATAAGTTGATCAAAGCATATAGTTTTATACAGACTTGCGGTGAAGCCTGTATTTACAAGAAAGTGAGTGGGAGCACTACAGTATTTCTGATAAGTATATGTGAATGACATATTGTTGATCGAAGATAATGTAGAATTATTCTACAAAGCATAAAGGAATGTTTGAAAGGAGTTTTTCAAAGAAAGGCCTCGGTGAAGCTGCTTACATATTGAGCATCAAGATCTATAGAGATAGATCAAGACGCTTGATAAGTTTTTCAATGAGTACATACCTTGACAAGATTTTGAAGTGGTTCAAAATGGAACAGTCAAAGAAGGAGTTCTTGCCTGTGTTATAGGGTGTGAAGTTGAGTAAGACTCAAAACCCGACGACAGCAGAAGATAGAGAGAGAATGAAAGTCATTCCCTATGCCTTAGCCATAGGTTCTATAAAGTATGCCATGCTGTGTACCAGACCTATTGTATACCCTGCCCTGAGTTTGGCAAGGGAGTACAATAGTGATCTAGGAGAAGATCACTGGACATTGGTCTAAATTATCCTTAATGGAATAAGGATATGTTTCTTGATGATGGAGGTGACAAAAGGTTCGTCGTAAAGGGTTACGTTGATGCAAGTTTTGACACTAATCTAGATGACTCAAAGTCTCAATTTAGATACATATTGAAAGTGGGAGCAATTACCTAGAGTAGCTCCGTGCAGAGCATTGTTGACATAGAAATTTGCAAAATACATACGGATCTGAATGTGGCAGACCCGTTGACTAAACTTCCCTCACAAGCAAAACATGATCACACCTTAGTACTCTTTGGGTATTAATCACATAGCGATGTGAACTAGATTATTGACTCTAGTAAACCCTTTGGGTGTTGGTCACATGACGATGTGAACTATGGGTGTTAATCACATGGTGATGTGAACTATTGGTGTTAAATCACATGGCGATGTGAACTAGATTATTGACTCTAGTGCAAGTGGGAGACTGAAGGAAATATGCCCTAGAGGCAATAATAAACTTATTATTTATTTCCATATATCATGATAAATGTTTATTATTCATGCTAGAATTGTATTAACCGGAAACATGATACATGTGTGAATACATAGACAAACAGAGTGTCACTAGTATGCCTCTACTTGACTAGCTCGTTTATCAAAGATGGTTATGTTTCCTAGCCATAGACAAAGAGTTGTCATTTGATTAACGGGATCACATCCTTAGGAGAATGATGTGATTGACTTGACCCATTCCGTTAGCTTAGCACTTGATCGTTTAGTTTGTTGCTATTGCTTTCTTCATGACTTATACATGTTCCAATGACTATGAGATTATGCAACTCCCGTTTACCGGAGGAACACTTTGTGTGCCACCAAACATCACAACGTAACTGGGTGATTATAAAGGTGCTCTACAGGTGTCTCCGAAGGTACTTGTTGGGTTGGCGTATTTCGAGATTAGGATTTGTCACTCCGATTGTGGGAGAGGTATCTCTGGGCCCACTCGGTAATGCACATCACTTAAGCCTTGCAAGCATTGCAACTAATGAGTTAGTTGCGGAATGATGTATTACGAAACGAGTAAAGAGACTTGCCGGTAACGAGATTGAACTAGGTATTGGAATACCGACAATCGAATCTCGGGCAAGTAACATACCGATGACAAAGGGAACAACATATGTTGTTATGCGGTTTGATCGATAAAGATCTTCATAGAATACGTAGGAACCAATATGAGAATCAAGGTTCCGCTATTGGTTATTGACTGGAAACGTGTCTCAGTCATGTCTACATAGTTCTCGAACTCGTAGGGTCCGCACGCTTAAAGTTCGGTGACGATTATAATTAGAGTTTTCATGTTTTGATGTACCGAAGGTTGTTCGGAGTCCTGGATGTGAAAACGGACATGACGAGGAGTCTCGAAATGGTCGAGACATAAAGATTGATATATTGGAAGCCTATATTCGGATATCGGAATCGTTCCGGGTGAAATCGGGATTTTACCGGAGTACCGGGGGGTTACCGGAACACCCCCCCCCCCCAGGGGGGGGGGGTTAATGGGCCTACATGGGCCCTAAGAGAGAAGAGGAGGGCCGGCCAGGGCAGGCCGCGCACCCCCTCCCCCCTAGTCCGAATAGGACAAGGAAGGGGGGGGGCGCCCCCCTTTCCTCTTTCCCCCTTCCCCTTTCCTTCTTCAAACAAGGCAAGAGGGGGGAGTCCTACTCCCGATGGGAGTAGGACTCCTCCAGGCGCACCTCTAGGGGCCAGCCGCACCTCCCTCCTCCCTCCTTTATATACGGGGGCAGGGGGCACCCCATGACACACAAGTTGATCTTCGTGATCGTTCCTTAGCCGTGTGCGGTGCCCCCTCCCACCATATTCCACCTCGGTCATATCTTAGCGGTGCTTAGGCGAAGCCCTGCATCGGTAGAACATCATTACCGTCATCATGCCGTCGTGCTGACAAAACTCTCCCTCAACACTTGGCTAGATCGGGGCTCGAGGGACGTCACCGAGTTGAAAGTGTGCAGAACTCGGAGGTGTCGTACGTTCGGTACTTGGATCGGTCGGATCAGGAAGACGTACGACTACTTCCTCTATGTTGTGTCAATGCTTCTGTTGCCGGTGTATGAGGGTACGTAGACAACACTCTCCCCTCTCGTTGCTATGCATCACCATGATCTTGCGTGTGCGTAGGAATTTTTTTGAAATTACTATGTTCCCCAACAGCTCCTGCCTCCGTGGCCTGTTGTGCTGCCGCGGAGGCCTCACCGCCCCCATACTACTCCCACCGCTGGCCAGGCCATCCCTCCACTCACCCACACCCCCTGTTATTCTGCGGCGACGGCAGCCTCACACCGCAGCCGAACCAGTGAACCCTCGTACTCCTCTCCGCGCGGGCTTCCGCTATTGCGTCTTCCCCGGCTCCGTGTCGTCCCCTTGCTAGGCCTCGCCGTCGTCCAGACCACCGCCCTGGTGCTCTCAGCGCGGCTTGGTCAACGTGGTCAACGACCGACTTCCATCAGAAGAGTACTGTACGTGGAGAGGCTGACAACTGGGTCCAGTCGGCCGCAAGGAAGTGCCTCCTTATTACGCGCAAAATAATTATTCCTCCACCTTACAGCAGGGACCCACCGGACGGGCCACCTTATTTCGCGAAAAAAACGTTTCCCCCCTGACTGCTCGGACCCACCGGACGGGCTAGCGTATTTCATGAAAAAAACGTTTCCCCCGCTGTCAGCTCGGACCCACCGAAAGTGCCTCCTTATTATGTACAAGAAAATGAATACTCCCCCTGCTAGCTGGGACCCACCATGGTGGGAGCTGACTTGTGGGTCTACTAAGTTGACTGGGATGGGGGCCTTTGTCAACTTTAGTCAATATGAACGATTCTAGCTCCAGTGACCGTACGATGTCCATCCAACGGTCGTAGTGCTTCTTCAACCTCTGGTCTTCTTGCTCCAGCCGCCCAAAGCAGCGCCGGTCGTGCCGCATGCTCCTGCCTCCCGTGGTCGGCCGTGCTGCCGCGGAGGGCTCACCGCCCCCTACTATTCCCACCGCTGGCCAGGCCCTGCGGCGAGGCAGCCTCACACCGCAGCCGAACCAGTGAACCCTCGTACTCCTCTCCGCGTGGGCTTCCACTACCGCGTCTTCCCCGGCTCCCTGTCGTCCCCTTCCTAGGCCCCGCCGTCGTCCACCGCCCTGGTGCTCTTGGCGCGGCGTGGTCAACGTGGTCAAGGAATGACTTCCATCGGACGTGGACTGTACCTAGAGAGGCTGACAGCTGGGTCCACAGCCGCAGCAAGGAAGTGCCTCCTTATTACGTGCAAAATAATTATTCCTCCACCTGACAGCGGGGACCCACCAGACGGGCCACCGTATTTCACGAAAAAAATGTTTCCCCCCTGACTGCTGGGACCCACCAGCTACACCTTCGCATGCAAGGAAGTGCGTCCGGGCAAAAAAACAAAACGATTCGCCCCCCTGACTGCTGGGACCCACCAGCTACATCTTCGCACGCAAGGAAGTGCCTGACAGTCGGGACCCACCTGGTCGTAGCGTACGTAGCGTTGTCATTCTGGTCGCGAACGTGTACGTACATATATACTGGTCGGTATAAAGGCGCACACGTGTCGTAGTAGAGGCGCGCACGTAGCATGTACACGTACGTACAGCGGCCAGGGTGCAAGAAAGAAAATATGGCCACATATGTGTACATACGGGCGGGGTCTCGAACGCCTACTTGCGCATACGTACGGCCAGGGCTCGTGTACATGGCTGGGTCGGAACGGAGAAACTGCATCGTCGTCGTGTTCATGGGGAGGCAACGGAATGCGTCGTGTTCATGGGGAGGCAACGGAATGCGTCGTGTTCATTGGGAGGGCTTGGACGGAACAGGCGATGGAAACGAGGCCTAGCGTACCGCAGAACGGAGGAAACGGCCTTGTGTTCGACCGGCCATGTTCGAAACGGGATCCTATTCATCGGGAGGGGTCCGGCGTACCGCAAAACGGAGGAAACGGACCTCCTACGGTCGAAACAGGGGTCCTGTTGATCGGGAGGGGTGTGGCGTACTGCAAAATGGACGAAACGGACTTGTGTTGGAGCGCTACGGTCGAAACGGGGGTCCTGTTCATCGGGGGGGGGGGGGGGGTGGCGTACCGCAAAACGGGACTCCACGGGATACTGTTCATCTCCACCATCGACCCCCTCCAGCCTCCATGAGCTACTGTTTATCCACCATCGACCTCCTCCAGCCTCCACCTACGACTGTTCATCCACGGGCTCCTGTTCATCCAGCCTCCACCGCGCGCTACTCCACCGGCTACTGTTCAACCACCCCTCTCCACGGGCTCCTGTTCAACCACCCCTCCATGGGCTACTATTTATCCTACCCTCCACCGTCTACTGTTCATCCTACCCTCCACGGGGTGGTCCTGTTCATCCAGCCCTCCAAGGGGTCTTGTTCATCTAGCCCCAACCGGCACGATCAATCGGGGTCCTGTTCATCCAGAGGCAACACCACGGGGTCCTGTTCATCCAGCCCCACCGGGAACTGTTCATCCAAACCCCCCTCGCAATACTCACTGTTCATCCAGAGGCAGCATCGATCGGCTTCAGTTAGCAGCAGTAGCGAAGGAATCGCTCGATCGGGTTCAGTTAACAGCCATCGATCGATCGCTCAGGTTCAGTAGCGCGTAGCATGCAGTGCAATCGACCGGGTTCAGTTAGAGCCCAACGCCTCGCTCGGGTTCAGTTAGAGCCAACGCCTCGCACACACGCGCGTACGTGTATGAGAGAAACACGCATCGCTCGGCCCCCGACCTCCCGCCGTAACTGGGAACTCCTCGAAATTTTCCTCCCCCTCGCTTCTACCACGGTTTTTCCGTCATGGACGGCCCAAAGAATGTCATGCAGCTGCGTCTCTGGCCCGCCCAGGACGAAAAGCCCATTTTCTGTCATGATTTTTTGTCATAGAAGTAGGAGCCCACCACATCTATGATGATACCGGGTTTTGTCACAATTATCGTCATAGAAGTGTCATATGTATGACAGAAAAAAAATTCGTTCGGCCCAAAATGTCACGGATGTGTCTTTTTTTGTAGTGCATCCATGCTAGTTTATTTCCTTTTTATGCTTTCTTCTTGTGTGTTTAATAAACCTTAAGAAAAACCAAAAAAAAATTAGTTGTAGCTTTTAATTAGTTTACTTTCCATGCTTGTAGTAGTAATTAAAAAGAAAACCCAAAAGATTTCTTGTTCTTCTTGTGCTTGTTGGGGGCTTTCCCGTGTAAATAGTTTTATTTCTTTTCTGTTCTTTGGGGGTCGATAGGAGGAGACCATGATTAAATTGTTGAAGTGGCTCTTATATGCATTATTGTTGATCTGACAAAAGAGCCCATATTGCCTTGTCTTGTCCTGTTTATTGAATGCTTACAGATTCCAGCTTAGTCCAATGCACGTGCACTATTATTATTATTCACATCATTTGGTTGTGCAAGTGAAAGGTAATTATGACGATATATGATGGACCGACTGAGATGAGAAAAGCTGGTATGAACTCGACCTCTCTTGTTTTTATAAATATGATTAGTTCATCCTTCCTGATCCAGCCTATTATGAATAAACATGTTTGCAATGACAACTAGAGATCATAGTTTCGTGTGCCATGCTTGATTAGCTAGGAGCTTATAATGGTTTACCTTGCGTGCCAACATGCTATCAAAATGGTTGTGATGTGGTATGATAGGGTGGTATCCTCCTCTGAATGATTTAAGTGACTTGACTTGGCACATGTTCATGCATGTAGTTAAAACAAAATCAACATAGCCTTCACGATATTTATGTTCATGGTGTATTATATCCTACTCATGCTTGCATTCAGTGTTGATTAATTTTAATGCATGTTCATGACTGTTGTCGCTCTCTAGCTGGTCGCTTCCTAGTCTTTTGCTAGCCTTCACCTGTACTAAGTGGGAATACTGCTTGTGCATCCAATCCCATAAACCCCAAAGTTATTCCATATGAGTCCACCATACCTACCTATATACGGTATCTACCTGCCATTCCAAGTAAATTTGTATGTGCCAAACTCTAAACCTTCAAATAAATATCCTGTTTTGTATGCTTGAATAGCTCATGTATCAACTAGGGATGTCCATATCTTCCATGTTAGGCGGGTTATGCTCAAGAGGAGTGGACTCCGCTCCTCACTCACGAGAAAGTGGCTGGTCACCGGGATGCCCAGTCCCATGCTTTATGCAAATCAAATCAAAATAATTGCAAACAAAACTCCCCCTGGGACTGTTGTTAGTTGGAGGCACTCGTTGTTTCGGGCAAGCCATGGATTGATGCTTGTTGGTGGAGGGGGAGTATAAACTTTACCATTCTGTTTGGGAACCGTCTATAATGTGTGTAGCATGGAAGATATCGCCATCTCTTGGTTGTTATGTTGACAATGAAAGTATACCGCTCAAAATATTATTCATCTCTATTTCAAAACCGAGCTCTGGCACCTCTACAAATCCCTGCTTCCCTCTGTGAAGGGCCTATCCATTTACTTTCATGTTGATTCATCATCTTCTTATTAAAAAGCACCAGTTGGAGAGCACCTCTATCATTTGCATTCATTACTGTTAGTTTACATTGAGTGTGACTTGACTGGATCTCTTTTACCATGAATTACAATGTCTAGTCAGTCCTTGATCTTTAAAGGTGCTCTGCATTTATGTTTTGCGGTCTCAGAAAGGGCTAGCGAGATACCATCTTGTTATATCATATTATGATTGTTTTGAGAAAGTGTTGTCATCCGAGATTTATTATTATTGCTCGCTAGTTGATTATGCCATTGATATGAGTAAACTTGAGACCTAAGCGTTATTGTGAATGTGGTTAGTCATAATCTTTGCTGAAAACTTGAATGTTGGCTTTACATATTTACAACAACAAGAGCAAACCGAGTTTGTAAAAGTTTTTCTTTATCACTTTCAGTTTATCAATTGAATTTCTTGAGGACAAGCAAAGGTTTAAGCTTGGGGGAGTTGATATGTCTCCGTCGTATCTACTTTTCCAAACACTTTTGCCCTTGTTTTGGACTCTAACTTACATGATTTGAATGGAACTAACCCGAACTGACGCTGTTTTCGGCAGAATTGCTATGGTGTTATTTATGTGCAGAAACAAAAGTTCTCGGAATGACCTGAAACTTCACGGAAAGTCTATTCGGAAATAATAAAAAAGCCTTGCAAAAGATGAAGACCAGGGGGCCCACCACCTGTCCACGAGGGTGGGGGGCGCGCCTGCCCCCCTAGGGAGCGCCCCCTACCTCGTGGGCCCCCTGGAGCTCCTCCGACCACAACCCCAACTCTATATATTTGGTTTCGGGGAGAAAAAAAATCAGAGAAAGGATTCATCGCGTTTTACGATATGGATCTGCCGCCAAGCCCTAAAACCTCTCGGGGGGCTGATCTGCAGTCCATTCGGGGCTCCGGAGAGGGGAATCCGTCGCCATCATCATCATCAACCATCCTCCATCACCAATTTCATGATGATCACCGTCGTGCGCGAGTAATTCCATCGTAGGCTTGCTGGACGGTGATGGGTTGGATGGGATCTATCATGTAGTCGAGTTAGTTTTGTTAAGGTTTGATCCCTAGTATCCACTATGTTCTGAGATTGATGTTGCTATGACTTTGCTATGCCTAATGCTTGTCACTAGGGCCCGAATGCCATGATTTCAGATCTGAACCTATTATGTTTTCATCAATATATGAGAGTTCTTGATCCTATCTTGCAAGTCTATAGTCACCTATTATGTGTTATGATCCGTTAACCCTGAAGTGACAATAATCGAGATACTTACCGGTGATGACCATAGTTTGAGGAGTTCATGTATTCACTATGTGCTAATGCTTTGTTCCGGTACTCTATTAAAAGGAGGCCTTGATATCCCTTAGTTTCCACTAGGACCCCGCTGCCACGGGAGAGTAGGACAAAAGATTCATGCAAGTTCTTTTCCATAAGCATGTATGACTATATTCGGAATACATGCCTACATTACATTGATGAATTGGAGCTAGTTCTGTGTCACCGTATGTTATGATTGTTACATGATGAACCACATCCGGCATAATTCTCCATCACTGATCCATTACCTACGAGCTTTCCATATATTGTTCTTCGCTTATTTACTTTTTCGTTGCTATTGCTATCATCACTACAAAATACCAAAACATTACTTTTGCTACCATTACCTTTTGCTACCGTTACCACTACTACCATTACCATTACCTTTTACTTTGCTACTAAATACTTTGTTGCAGATATTAAGTTTCCAGGTGTGTTTGAATTGACAACTCAGCTGCTAATACTTGAGAATATTCTTTGGCTCCCCTTGTGTAGAATCAATAAATTTGGGTTGAATACTCTACCCTCGAAAACTGTTGCGATCCCCTATACTTGTGGGTTATCAGTCCCCGGCAAGGGAGCCAAGCACCGAGCCCATGCACACAAAGGAGGAGGCAAGCTAGGGCACCGGTGGCCACACCCCGGCGCCGGATGTTGGCGGGGAGGGGGCCTCGCCTTCCTAGCCTGGCACGGGTAAGCCATCCGCCTTCCATCCCTTTCCTTTTTTTGTTCTTTCTGAAACTTGGTCTCGGCTTCGCTTCATCCCCTTCTTGACATCCAAATCCCCCATCGGCGGACCAGGAGGACATAGACACCATCATCAAGGACGTCACCAAGGCCGTTGAGGCGGAGGCCAAAAAGATCGCCGCCGAGGAGGCCGCCAAGGGTGCTACCGAGGATGCCGCCAAGGGGCCTGCCGGGGAGCCCGGCAAGGCTATTGCCGAGGAGGCCGGCAAGGGACATATCGGGGAGGCTGACAAGCCCGTTGCCGAGGAGGAGGTGGCTGCTTACCAGCCTTCCTCCTCCGCTGCCTCTAGCTCCGGCAGGTATCTGAGGGTGAGCGACGACCTTTTCGTCCACCTTCCAGGGGCGTCCAGCTCCAGGGCGCCCATCGAGGGAGAGGTGTTCGACGAGGAGGTGCTTGCCACCGTCGGGCTCGAGGTTGTCGACGAGCCAAGCGTCGGTGGTGATGGTTCTCAGGAGGAGCAGCTTCTCCAGGCCATGGGCGCCAGCTTTCGGAAGCTCCAGGCGCTCCACCGCGCCTGCCTGGACAAGGTCAAGTCCAGGACGGCAACGGTGGACAAGGCGGAGGCGGACCTCAAGGGACGCATCACCGAGGCACAAACTTGGTTCCGCCAAGCTTGCGAGGAGCTGAAGGCCGCCCAGGGCGAGCTAGCCAAGCGTGAGGTGGAGCTCATGATGAAGCGGCCGACGTCGAGAAGGCCCGAGAGACGGAGAGGAACCTGGCCGCCAAAGCCGAGGCCGCTCGAGCCCAGCATCAGGCCGCACTAAACTCCCAGTAGGAGGACCTTGCCGCGCTTGAGGAGAAGCTTGCCGCAACTCTCCGCGGCAAGGACGAGGAGGTGGAGAAGCTTGTCGTGTAGCGGACCCGGGAGCTGGAGCAGAGGCACAAGGAGGCACTCGATGCACATGCTCTGGTTCATGCCGGCAAGGTGAAGGAGCTAGAGGTGGAGCGGGATGGTCTAAAGGATCAGGTCCTAAAGCTGTCCAAGGAGAAGGACATGCTCAACGATGCCCTGGTTGAGGCGCAGGGTGCAGTCCTCGACAAGATCGGGCAGCTCTCCGAAGCCAACAACCTCATCAAAGACCTCAAGCTAAAGCTGGAGGGTCTCGAGGGGATGCTGTCGGAGGGCAAGGCCCTGGAGGAGGCCCTGGCCAAGGACCTGGAGACCGAGAAGCGGCTGCGGAAGAATGAAGCCGCCAACCACAAGGATTTTGTGGAAGGCGAGAACCGCTGGATCGGGCGTCCCGAAGGCGTCGCCGGCAGGATCACCGCGCAGCTGGCTCCCATGGGGATGCCAAATGTGAGGTATACCCCGGAGCGCAACGCGAGCCCCAATGCCAGGCTGACCATCTACTTCAAGAGCGTCCTTGGAGCCCTAGAGCAGCTCCACTCCAACCGGGCGGCCTCCCTGGCCGATGAGTCCCGGAGGCTTTGCCGGGGTGCCATGACCAAGGTTCTCACCTAGGTGGCGCACTAGAACCCCAACCTCGACTTCGACGTCGCGCTGGAGAGCTTGCTAGAGGATGCAGACCTCACGACGCTCGAGGAGCGTATCAACCCCATCATCAGCCTCATCAGCAGAATCGAGAGGGTGGAGGGCCAGCGCCGGGATTAGGCACCTCGTTTCTCGTTGCCGCTGCGGGTTCATGGCCCAGACAATTTATATCCTTAGTTAGAACGGCAGCAACAATTGATGTAATATAACTCTGCAATACTTTTGATACAATGCATGCTATTCTCCGGTTCGATCTTCCCTTTGTATGTTTACCCTACATTAAACAGGTAGGCTTGCCGGCGCGTAAACGCAGGGCGGCACCTTGAGGACGGATACCCAATGGCCTACCGGGTGTGCTTGCTGCCGAGCGAACCACCTTACCGCTCTCAACGCGGCCGCTCGAACTGTCGAGCTTGACTCAAGTCAGAATCAAGAGCGTTGCCAACTGCGGAAGGCTACCCCGCCACCCTCGAAGCGGCCACTTGAGCTGTTGAGCGGACTCAAAACAGAACAAGGGCGTTGCCAATTGTGGAAAGGCCCCTTTGCGTGTAGGCTTTCATACATAGGGCAAGGCCTTCGAGGACAATAACCTCATATATAAAAAGGAAATTGCTTAAAGTTTCGTATGACTTAGCTTTCCTGTCGCCGCACCGGCGTCCTTCGCGCTTGCAGGCGGCGTCGTTCTCTTGGCCGTCTTCTTCTCTGGAAGCCGTGGCCACGAGAAACTGCTAAGCCGGTCGCTAAACCAGATTCTCACAACTGCGCCCCCTACCTGGCGCGCCAAAGATGTTGGTGGGATCGACACCTATGGGATCACTGGGATCCCTTCTACGGTCGGCGGGCACGGGGTCGTGAGGAGAGCAGGTTTAGGAGCTAGCACACGGATTGTTTACCCAGGTTCGGGCCGCGAGGATGCGTAAAACCCTAGTCCTGCTTTGGTGGATGTATTGAGTGTTCTTGAGCTTTTTGAACTAGCTACGGTGGTTGTGTCATTCCAAAAAGCCGAATCCCTCTCCTGGTCGCCTCGGGACTCCTTTTATAGGAAAGAGGGGTTGCCACACTGACACACAGGAGGTGGAAAGGCCTATAGTGTGCGAGCTTATCGCACTGCATTATGGGACAAAGTGCATTAAATACGCTACATAGGTGTCCATCAGCTTTATCGGGGACAGGAACGAGGCCCGTCCCATCCGTCACCGCTCCGCCTCGCTTCGACACGCACCCAGGCTAGCGATGCATGCAACAGCATGTACGCAGGCAAGCAGCAGAGGTGGAGCGTTGGTAGGGCCTTCATGAAGATCTGCATGCCGCCACGCAGGTGCCTGCTGATTTGGCCTGGAAGCTGCATGTTGCCACACAGGTGCTTGCCCGGCTGGTTGGGCTGGCAGCTGCATGCGAACGGCGGCAGAGTCTTGGCTGGTGCGGCCCTGGCAGTGGCCCTGCGGATGCCCTCGGCAAGGATCTTGCCGGGGGCCCGTCAAGGGTCTTGCCGTGGCGTTGCTATCATCCCCGGCAAGGGTCTTGCTGGGGGTCTTGTGGATTTCCTCGGCTAGGATCCCGCCGAGGGTCGTCGTCTTCTGGTCCTCATCTGATCTCATATGTTAATGATGTTGACAAAGATTTGCATGCCACCAGAGGTGCCTCCCGAGCCTTGGTTCCAATGCAGTTGGTTAGGTTGGAGCCGGTGGGCTCAAGGGTGGCTCACTCCGCTGGCATCGGGCAAGTTGCCCCGGCAAGGCTCTTGGCGGGGCTGCGAAGGCTGCCTCGGTAAGGATCCTGCCGAGGGAGTCCACCTCACCCTCTTGCTCTCCTCCGCTTCTGGTCTTGGCGTTGCCTTGGTTGCCTCGTGTTTTGGCTTCCCTCCGGCTTCCCCCCTGCCTTGGTAAGTGTGGCCGTGGCGCGCGGCTCTGACTCCCCATGCACAAGTAAAGGGGTCAAAAGAAGAGCCCCTACTTTTGTACACCGACACTCATGTCAACAATCCGCCTGTACATCTCGTAGCATGTGTACACGTTCTTGGCCGTGAACCTGAGGTGAGGTTCATCCAATTGCCACATCCAGGCCCCTTGCCAGGATACGTGACTTGTTCTCTGGGCATCCTGTTCATCTTTTTGTAGTAGGGGTCGATAATGGCCGAGGCGAGTTCGACCAGGGAGTCCTTCTTCGTGCTGCCCCAGACCCTGTAGTGGTCACAGATGTCGACAAGGTTCTTGCAAGACAAACCCGTAACACTGAGCGCTTTTACACCGTTGGTGGTTTCCACCATGGCAAACTTGTAGTCAGTGCTGTTGACAAACCTGTTGAAACGGTCGCAAGGCTCTGTGGCCTTGCAATAGTGGTAGATGAGGACATGATGGCACATGCACAAGTGGGCGACGGCAACTTTTTGATCTATGTCGAGACGATCGGCGGTGTACTAGAGGTCGAGGCCGACCACCTTGTACTTGTCTCCAGCAAGCAACTGCTCAACGTTGTTGATGTAGTCGTCCACCACGGTCGGGTCGATGGTGTACACCATCGAGAGATCCGTCTCCCTCGCGTGGGTCTCCACTCTATGCTCGCCGAACTCCATTGGAGCACCGTTGGACATCCCCTCTCTATGTGTCATCGTGGGTGTGCTTGTTGTGTTGTGGGGCGCAATTCAAAGGTTGAAGAGACTAAGGTTATAATGGCCGCGTGAATTAAAGGGGAAGCCGGACGGCCAGGAATTTCAGTAGGCCCTGATGGCAGTTCTAATTTGTAGTGCGTAACTCCATCATGTCGCACGTAACTGCATCACGAGGCAACGTGAGTGGTGCAATCGCATGCATATGGGGCCCCTGATGTGATCGTGTGCACGCCCAACCGCTGGCAGAGCAAGCGCGGAGGGACGCGAGCAGAGCACTCCGTGGTCGCCTCAACGGCGATCAACCATCTGTACTCTTATAAAAGACCAAGTTGGTGATGATGGTATGCCTGCCATCGTGTAATATAAACCGTCTGATCTATATCTGACGGATAGAAAGCAAACTGACAATTTTGCAAAAAGGTACCTGCACCTCTCACCACACTTGCAGATAAGGACTTCTCTCGTTCATCCTTTTCTCTCACAAGATAAACTACTCATACAAATGTATCTTGATGTTCCGTGCAATGCACGGGCATCTTGCTAGTATATATATATATATGCATATAGCAGTTGAACATGCAAGGAAAAGTTGTCCACAAGCCGAGCGCGCAGACGGACGCAAGTGATGTCTACTACACAACCTTCTTCTTGTAGACGTTGTTGGGCCTCCAAGTGCAGAGGTTTGTAGGACAGTAGCAAATTTCCCTCAAGTGGATGACCTAAGGTTTATCAATCTGTGGGAGACGTAGGATGAAGATGGTCTCTCTCAAACAACCCTGCAACCAAATAGCAAAGAGTCTCTTGTGTCCCCAACACACCCAATACAATGGTAAATTGTATAGGTGCACTAGTTCGTCGAAGAGATGGTGATACAAGTGCAATATGGATGGTAGATAAAGGTTTTTGTAATCTGAAATTATAAAAACAGCAAGGTAACTAATGATACTAGCACCGGATTAACAACAGTAATCTGGTGATGTGGCATCATTAGCGGAGGTTCACTGTAGCTTAATTATCTGGGCGTCACATATTCTTTCCGTTCAATCTATCATAGAGTTCGTACTAGAATAACACCTTAAGACACAAATCAACCAAAACCCTAATGTCACCTAGATACTCCAATGTCACCTCAAGTATCCATGGGTATAATTATACGATATGCATCACACAATCTCAGATTCATCTATTCAACCAACACAAAGAACTTCAAAGAGTGCCCCAAAGTTTCTACCGGAGAGTCAAGACAAAAATATGTGCCAACCCCTATGCATAAGTTCACGAGGTCACGGAACTCGCAAGTTGATCACCAAAACATACATCAAGTGGATCACGTGATATCCCATTGTCACCACAGATAAGCACATGCAAGACATACATCAAGTGTTCTCAAATCCTTAAAGACTCAATCCGATAAGATAACTTCAAAGGGAAAACTCAATCCATTACAAAGAGAGTAGAGGGGAAGAAACATCATAAGATACAACTATAATAGCAAAGCTCGCGATACATCAAGATCGTACCACCTCAAGAACACGAGAGAGAGAGAGAGAGATCAAACACATAGCTACTGGTACATACCCTCAGCCCAGAGGGTGAACTACTCCCTCCTCGTCATGGAGAGCGCCAGGATGATGAAGATGGCCACCGGAGAGGGATTCCCCCCCTCCAGCAGGGTGCCAGAACGGGTCTAGATTGGTTTTCAGTGGCTATGGAGGCTTCTGGCAGTAGAACTCCCGATCTATTCTGCTCCTCGATGTTTTTAGGGTATATGGATATATATATAGGCAAAAGAAGTCGGTCAGGGGAGCCACGAGGGGCCCACGAGGGTGGGGGCGCAACCAAGGGGGGCAGGCACGCCTCCCTGCCTCGTGGCCACCTCGAAGCTTCCTTGACTTCAACTCCAAGTCTCATGGATCACGTTCGTTCCAAAAATCATGCTCCCTAAGGTTTCATTCCATTTGGACTCCATTTGATATTCCTTTTCTGCGAAACACTGAAACAAGGGAAAAACAGAAACTGGCACTGGGCTCTGGGTTAATAGGTTAGTCCCAAAAATAATATAAAAGTGCTTAATAAAGCCCATAAACATCCAAAACAGATAATATAATAGCATTGAACAATCAAAAATTATAAATACGTTGGAGACATATCAAGCATCCCCAAGCTTAATTCCTGCTCGTACTCAAGTAGGTAAATGATAAAATAGAATTTTTGATGTGGAATGCTACCTAACATATTTATCAATGTAATCTTCTTTATTGTGGCCAGAATATTCAGGTCCATAAGATTCAAGAAAAAAGTTTAATATTGACATAAAAATAATAATACTTCAAGCATACTAACTAAGCAATCATGTCTTCTCAAAATAACATGGCCAAAGAAAGTTCATCCCTACAAAATCATATAGTTTGGCCATGCTCCATTTTCATCACACAAGAATGCTCTTATCATGCACAACCCTGATAACAAGCCAAGCAATTGTTTCAGACTTCAGTAATCTCAAACTTTTTTCAACTTTCATGCAATACATGAGCGTGAGCCATGGATATAGCACTATGGGTGGAATAGAATATAATGACGGGGGTTGTGTGGAGAAGACAAAAAAAAGAGAAAGTCTCACATCGACGCGGCTAATCAATGTGCTAGGGAGATTCCCATCAATTGATGTCAATGCAAGAAGTAGGGATTGCCATGCAACAGATGCACTAGAGTTATAAATGTATGAAAGCTCAACAAAAGAAACTAAGTGGGTGTGCATCCAACTTGCTTGCTCATGAAGACCTACGTCATTTGAGGAAGCCCATTGTTGGAATATACAAGCCAAGTTCTATAATGAAAGATTCCCACTAGTATAAGAAAGTGACAAAACAAGAGACTCTCTATCATAAAGATCATGGTGCTACTTTGAAGCACAAGCGTGGAAAAAGATAGTAGCATTGTCCCTTCTTTTTTATTTTTTGGGCCTTCCTTTTTTTATTTGGCCTTTCTTTTTTCTTTTTTTATTTTGCCTTTCTTTTTTTGGCCTTTCCTTTTTTTGGGACAATGCTCTATTAATGATCATCACACTTCTATTTATTTACAACTCAATGATTACAACTCGATACTAGAACAAAATAAGACTCTATATGAATGCCTCCGGTGGTGTACTGGGAAGGGCAATGAATCAAGAGTGACATGTGTGATAGATTATGCATGGTGGCTTTGCCACAAATACAATGTCAACTACATGATCATGCAAAGCAATATGACAATGATGAAGCATGTCATAAATGAAACGGTGGAAAGTTGCATGGCAATATATCTCGGAATGGCTATGGAAATGGCATAATAGGTAGGTATGGTGGCTGTTTTGAGGAAGATATAAGGAGGTTTATGTGTGACAGAGCATATCATATCATAGGGTTTGGATGCACCGGCAAAGTTTGCACCAACTCTCAAGGAGAGAAAGGGCAATGCACGGTACCGAAGAGGCTAGCAATGGTGGAAGGTTGAGAGTGCATATAATCCATGGACTCAACATTAGTCATAAAGAACTCACATACTTATTGCAAAAATCTACAAGTCATCAAAAACCAAGTATTACGCGGATGCTCCTACGGGGATAGATTTGTAGGAAAAGACATCGCTCGTCCCTGACCACCACTCATAAGGAAGACAATCAAAGAACACCTAATGTTTCAAATTTGTCACACAACGTTTACCATACGTGCATGCTACTAGACTTGCAAACTTCAACACAAGTATTTCTCAAATTCACAACTAGTCAACTAGAACAACTTTAATATTACCACCTTTATATCTCAAAACAATTATCAATTATCAAACTTCTCATAGTATTCAAGGCACTCTATATGAAAGTTTTTATTATACCCATCTTGGATGCCCATCATATTAGGACTAAATTCATAACCCAAGCAAATTACCATGTTGTTATAAATACTCTCAAAATAATATAAGTGAAGCATGAGAGTTCATCTATTTCTTCAAAATAAAACTACCGCCGTGCTCTTAAAGGATATAAGTGAAGCACTAGAGCAACGACAAACTACTCCGAAAGATATAAGTGAAGATCAATGATTAGTTGAATAATTATTTAGCTATGTGAAGACTCTCTAACATTTAATAATTTCATATCTTGGTATTTTATTCAAACATAAAGCAAAACAAAATAAAATAAAATGACACTCCAAGCAAAACACATATCATGTGGTGAATAAAAATATAGCTCCAAGTAAAGTTACCGATGAACGAAGACGAAAGAGGGGATGCCATCCAGGGCATCCCCAAGCTTAGGATCTTGGTTTTCCTTGAATATTACCTTGGGGTGCCTTGGGCATCCCCAAGCTTAGGCTCTTGCCACTCCTTATTCCATAGTCCATTGAATCTTTACCCAAAACTTGAAAACTTCATAACACAAAACTTAACAGAAAACTCGTGAGCTCCGTTAGTATAAGAAAATAAATCAACACTTAGGTACTGTTGTGAACTCATTCTAAATTCATATTGGTGTAATATCTACTGTATTCCAACTTCTCCATGGTTCATACCCTCCGATACTACTCATAGATTCATCAAAATAAGCAAACAACACATAGAAAACAGAATCTGTCAAAAACAGAACAGTCTGTAGTAATCTGTAGGATTCGAATACTTATGTAACTCCAAAAATCCTGAGAAATTAGGAAGTCATAGTAAATTTGTTTATTAATCTACTGCAAGTAGAATTGGTATTTTATTGCTCCCTGGTAAGAAATGAAAATTATTCTCGTGAGCGCATACTTTCTGTTTTTTACAGCAAGATCAAATAACAATCACCCAAGAAGATCCTATAGGCTTTACTTGGCACAATCACTAACTAAAACATAAAAAACACAATCATAACAGAGAATATATGATTTAGTTAGTACTAAACAGGAACAAAAAGCAAAGGACAAAAATAAATTTGGGTTGCCTCCCAACAAGCGCTAACATTTAACGCCCCTAGTTAGGCATGATGATTTCAATGATGCTCACATAAAAGACAAGAATTGAAACATAAGGAGAGCATCAAGAAGAATATGACTAGCACATTTAAGCCTAACCCACTTCCTATGCATAGGGATTTTGTGAGCAAACATTTTATGGGAACAATAACCAACTTGCATAGAAAGGTAAAACAAGCATAGCTTCAAGATTTTCAAAACATAGAGAGGAAACTTGATATTGTTGCAATTCCTACAAGCATATGTTCCTCCCTCATAATAATTTTCAGTAGAATCATGAATGAATTCAACAATATAACCATCACATAAAGCATTCTTTTCCTGATCTACAAGTATGCAAACTTGACACTCTTCCAAAATAGTGGGATTAACATTAACTAAAGTCATGACCTCTCCAAATCCACTTTCATAATTATCACAATAAGATTCAACACCCTCCAAAATAGTGGGATCATTACTTCCTAAAGTTGACACTCTTCCAAACCCACTTTCATCAATATAATCATCATAAATAGGAGGCATGCTATCATAAAAATAAATTTTCTCATCAAAACTTGGGGGACAAAAATATCATCTTCATCAAACATAGCATCCCCAAGCTTGTGGCTTTGCATATCATTACCATCATGGATATTCAAAGAATTCATACTAACAACATTGCAATCATTCTCATAATTCAAATATTTAGTGCCAAACATTCTAATGCATTCTTTTTCTAGCACTTGAGCACAATTATCGAAATCCTTATTCTCACAAAAGATATTAAAAAGATGAAGCATATGAGGTACCCTCCATTCCATTTTTTTGTAATTTTATTTTATAGACTAAAGTAGTGATAAAACAAGAAACAAAAAGATTCAATTGCAAGATCTAAAGATATACCTTCAAGCGCTAACCTCCCCGGCAATAGCGCCAGAAAAGAGCTTGATGTCTACTACACAACCTTCTTCTTGTAGACGTTGTTGGGCCTCCAAGTGAAGAGGTTTGTAGGACAGTAGCAAATTTCCCTCAAGTGGATGACCTAAGGTTTATCAATCCGTGGGAGGCATAGGATGACGATGGTCTCTCTCAAACAACCCTGCAACCAAATAGCAAAGAGTCTCTTATGTCCCCAACACACCCAATACAATGGTAAATTGTATAGGTGCACTAGTTCGGTGAAGAGATGGTGATACAAGTGCAATATGGATGGTAGATAAAGGTTTTTGTAATCTAAAATTATAAAAACAGCAAGGTAACTAATGATAAAAGTGTGCATAAATGGTATTGCAATGCTAGGAAACAAGGCCTAGGGTTCATACTTTCACTAGTGCAAGTTCTCTCAACAATAATAACATAATTGGATCATATAACTATCCCTTAACATGCAAAAAAGAGTCACTCCAAAGTCACTAATAGCAGAGACCAAACGAAGAGATTATGGTAGGGTACGAAACCACCACAAAGTTATCCTTTCTGATCAATCTACTCAAGAGTCCGTAGTAAAATAACACGAAGCTATTCTGTGACGCCCCCGATTTGACCGTACACTAATCATACATGCAAACGTGTACGATAAAGATCAGGGACTCACGAGAAGATATCACAACACAACTCTACAAATAAAAAAAAGTCATACAAGCATCATATTACAAGCCAGGGGCGTCGAGGGCTCGAATACAAGAGCTCGATCATAGATGAGTCAGCGAAAGCATCAATATCTGAGTACCGACATAAGTTAAACAAGTTGCCATTAGATGGCTAACACAAACTGGGATACATATCGAAAGAGGCGCAGGCCACCTACCTGGGATCCTCCTAAACTACTCCTGGTCGTCGTCAGCGGGCTGCACGTAGTAGTAGGCACCTCAAGTGTAGTATGAGTCGTCGCCAACGGTGGCATCTTTCTCCTGGACTCCAACATCTGGTCGCAGCAATCGGGTATAGGAAAGGGGAAAAGGGGGAGCAAAGCAACCATGAGTACTCATCCAAAGTACTCGCAAGGAAGGAGCTACACTACATATGTATGCATTGGTATCAAATGGAAAAGGGGTAACATATGTGGACTAAACTGCAGAATGCCAGAATAAGAGGAGGATAACTAGTCCTACCGAAGACTATGCTTCTGGTAACCTCCATCTTGCAGCAGAGGAAGAGAGTAGATGGTAAGTTCACCAAGTAACATCGCATAGCATAATCCTAACCGATGATCCTCCCCTCGTCGCCCTGTGAGAGAGCGATCACCGGTTGTATCTGGCACTTGGAAGGGTGTGTTTTATTCAGCATCCGGTTGTAGTTGTCATAAGGTCAAGGTACAACTCCAAGTCGTCCTATTACCGAAGATCACAGCTATTCGAATAGATTAACTTCCTTGCAGGGGTGCACCACATTTCCCAACACACTCGACCCCCTTTGTCCGGACACACTTTTTTGGGTCATGGCCGGCCTCGAAACATCAACACGTCGCAGTCCTACCTAGCCACAACAAAGAGGTCAGCACGCCGGTCTAAATCCTATGGCACAGGGGTCTCGGCCCATCGCCCATTGCACACCTGCACATTGAGTATGCGGCCGGTGAGCATACCTAGCCTCCCTTATACAAGAGCAGGCATTCCAGTCCAACCCAACGCGCGTCGCTCAGTCACTGACGTCACGAAGGCGTCGGCTGATACCACGACATCGAGTGCCCATAACTGTCCCCGCGTAGTTGGTTAGTGCGTATAGGCCAGTGGCCAGACTCAGATCAAATACCCAGATATCGTTAAGCGTGTTATTTTGAAGTAACCGTGAACGCCGGACAGGGCCAGGCCCACCTTTCACCTAGGTGGTCTCCACCTGCCCTGTCGCTCCGCCATAGTGTAACAGTCGGGGGCCTTCAGGAACCCAGGCCCACCTCTATCGGGATGGATCCACCTGTCCTTTCAGCCCCCTCATCGGAATCACTTGCGGGTACTCAACGAGCCGACCCGACTTTAGTCACAACAAGTATAGTATGTATGTACCCGTGATCACGGCCCGATAGTATAGCATGGCAGACTGGCAAGAATGTAGGGCCACTGATGATAATCTAGCATCCTATACTAAGCATTTAGGATTGCAGGTAAGGTATCAACAGTTGTAGCAACAATGACAAGCTATGCATCAGAATAGGATTAACGGAAAGTAGTGACATGCTACACTACTCTAATGCAAGCGGTATAGAGGAGAGTGGGCGATATCTGGTGATCAAGGGGGGGGGGGCTTGCCTGGTCGCTCTTGCAAGAGAGAGGGGTCGTCAACACCGTAGTCGAACACACGGACATCGGCAGCGGTCTCGGAGTCTACCGGAAAGGAGTAACAGAGGGGGAACACAATAAATAACAGAGCAATCAAATGTAACACAAAGCAAGACGCGGCAATATGTTGTGCTAGGGCTGACCTAACGTAGGGATAGGTGATACCGGCGAAGGGGGGAAACATCCGGGAAAGTATTCCCGGTGTTCCGCATTTTTGGGCAGATGAACCGGAGGGGGAAAGTTGCGTGTTTGCTATGCTAGGGATGTGTGACGGATGAACGAACTGCGTATCCGGATTCATCTCGTCGTTCTGAGCAACTTTCATGTACAAAGTATTTTCATCCGAGCTACGGTTTATTTTATATTAATTTTAAAAGATTTAAATCATTTTAAGGATTTATTTAATTATTTTAAATCAACATTATCCAGAATAGTGTTTGCTGATGTCAGCTTGACGTCAGCGGTCAACTGTGACCGTTGACCGGGTCAAACTGACATGTGGGTCCCACTGGTCATAGATTGTTCAGTTAATTAACAAAAGTTAATTAGCTTGTTAGGTTAATTAAACATGATTAATTAGGTTATTTAATTTAGTTAGTTAATTAAATATATTAATTTTTATTTTTTTAATATTTTTTTGTTTCCATTCTTTAACAGGGACGGGCCCCACGTGTCAATGGCCCAGGGCCTTAGCGGGCGCTGGCAGGGGTTACGGGTGCGGGCGCCGGGTCGCCTGGACCCGGGCGCGGGTGGGAGGGCCGGCGGCGAGGCTGGGGCACCGGCCGCGGGTCGGCGAGGCCCTCCTATCGGTCACGGCAGGTGGAGACGGCGACGAGCGTGCGCGGCGGACAGGACTGGCGCGGGGCAGGAAACGCAGTCGGGCGGCATGGACGGAGGCGGGGGTCCAGCGGGAGCGGTGGTGGTGGGCCCGCACGGGGATGGTGCACGGGTCAGTGGCGGCGCGCTGGCGCTGGGGAGCGGCAGGCCGGGACAGGCCAGTGGGCGCGACGCATGGCACAAAGCAGCGCGGGGGAGAAGTAGCATCAGTAGGCAGCGATGCCAGGTAGGGAAGGGTGAGGCCATGGGTGGCAACCGCAGGGATCCAGGGACGCGGGGGGGGGGGGGGTGGCCCGATGACTGCAGCGATGATGGACAGCGAGGGCGCGGTGCGTGTGGAAGTCAGAGGGAAGGGGGAGAGGAGGGGTCCTCACGGGCGACATCGAGGAATGGGGGCGGCGAGGCTCGTGGTGGTCCGGCGGAGGAGAGTCAAGGACGAGCAGTCCGACGAGGGGCGATCCGGCTATGGCGTCGGCGGTTCGTCCGGGGTCGAGCGGTGAGGTGAAGGCGGCGACGTTAGGGCAACCATGGCGATTGTTGGCGTCGGGAGGAAGCAGAGGCGCCAGGAGGCCGGTCGGGGGGGAGGGTTGAGGAGGCGGGCGCCGACGACGGCGGTGCAGCGCTGTGCGGTGTCGGGGTTCGGCGGTGGGCGGCGATGACGCGCCCGATCTGGATCGGGGGGCGAGGTAGAGGTGGGGGATCGAGGGGATCGTGCAGGGGGGAGTGGGGTTGCTAGTGGGCTAGGGTTCCCATGGTGGGGGGTTTTAGGTAGTGAGGGGGCAGCCAGTTGGGCCGGCCAGGCGGCCTGTGGCCTGCTGGGACGAAGCCCAGTGAGGGGGGGATCCTTTTCCTCTTTTCTTTTGTTTTGTCTTAGTATTATTTTTGTTTTATTTTATTTCTTTAATAGTTATTGTTTTGTAATAAGTTAAAGCCCACACCAAAATTAGAGTTGTAAAAAGTTTAATGGAAAATAAACTAGGTTAAATTTTGTTTATTATTTAATAGCATTTACATAATTGTTTTTGCTACTGTTTTATTCAACTTATGGTATTTAAATATTTTATAAAAGTGTCGTTTCTCCACCAAATTAATGTATGGATTATTTGCCGCAACTGAACATTTTAGTTTTAATGTTTGAAAACTTTTGATGTTTGCCATTAACTCAAATTTGAATTTAAATCGCTTTGAACTAGCGCCGGATTAACAACAGTAATCTGGTGATGTGGCATCATTAGCGGAGGTTCATTGTAGCTTAATTATCCGGGCGTCACAATTCTCCTCCACTACAAGAAATCTCGTCCCGAGATTTAAGAGGCGTAAGGGGGAAAGATTTGGTTACGAAATTCTTACGGATCTTCTTGTTCTTGTTGCTCATCTCGGAGAGGTCGACCCATTACATTGATGTCTTCATTTCTCTGCTTCAGGTCATCATGATGAAGTCGACATCCTTTCTTCAGGAACTCCATCGTACTTACGAAAGAATAACGTGTAGGTATTCCGAAAGAACTTACCTCTGCAAGGTTGACTATCTGGTCGATAACATCGGGGAAGGTGGCCGAAAGTAACTCTTGAATTGAAATTTAAGAAAATATCTAGAGCAAGGTAAGAAGGTGCAATAAGAAGTTTCAAGCGGATAGACAATCATTTGTTGCCTCAAACAGAGTGTGAAAGGGGGTTCATAGCAATGGGCATAAGTATTGTTTCAGATACTACAATTGGTGATATCTCGAAAGGTGGCTCATGAATTGCATACAAAGCCACGCGTGAGAAATAACTTTGGAAACAGGGGGTACAGGAGAGTCAGGTTTCGATCCTGTGGAACTGTGGGTTATGGGCCCATCATGTGGGTTAAAAGTAGAAAGGGCGGTGAGGTCTTGCATGATCATGTAAGTAAGGCATGTCAGAGGATAGCCTGTCAGTTATGTCGGCAACAACCTTGGTACCAAGGGCGAGGGACAAAGAGAACCATTTTCCTGGTCGTTGAACGAGGCGGACCAATAGGCAAAGTTCTCGTCCATAGGTGGTTACCGGAATATCATCAACAATAGTAACAGGGTCTTACTGACCGAGTTGTACACCATGGTGTTTACATAAGCAGGAGAATATTACTTCTTAGATCATATAGATCACCAATAAGGTTTAAACAAAACAATGGAAAGGAAAAGGTGATCATCAGATTTAAGCAGGACAATGGAAAGGAAACTGTGTTTAAACACATATTTCAGGGATATATCCTTCCCAAGGACAAGCAGAGCATGATATCCGTGGCAGGATATAATGTAGAAAACCCTTTAGGTAAGGGGGGAGAAATTTCATGACATTACACATACAAGGTGTTTGGATAATTGATAAGGAAAAATATAGCATTGTGCATCAAATGTTCTTATTGATGATAGGAGTACCACATACATGCTTCGAGATAGCATTGACATGGTCTTCAAGCAAAGGTCGGACTTTGCATACACAAAGGATTCATCAGGAACAACTTATGAAATAAGTCTTACGATTTCCTCATGGAAGAATTGCTAAGCTTGCGAAAAAGGATACTATAACAATAGGTCCTCCGCCCAGGTGTGCTAGTCATGACATCACCTTACCGGGTCTTATCTCTTGGAAAAAATGTTCCAACCATCAAATCTGCCGAGATTCAGATCTGATTGGTGTCAGGATACATGAGACTCAAGATGCATGAGAAGAAAAAGTGCAACACAAATTGACGAGATGGAGTTTCAAGATTCTCGGGAAATGAACTATGGAAGCAAGTTCCGAATCATGAGTTCATCATTGAACCAAGGAGAGGATGAGGAGGTGGCTGATGAACTCGACAACAATTCATTGGGATTTCCAAAAGATGGATTTCCACAATTATGTGAACAAGGAGATAACATTTGTCGGATCAAATGATATAATGAGGTATGCTCGAGGAAAACACACACTACTAAACATTGGTTGAAAAGCGCACCCGAGATATGGGCTTAGGTAGTACGACCAATGTTAGAACGGTGATTCGATAACCAATGGTATAAGAATGAAATATCGACCATTAACTTGAAAGCAATAGGGTTGCTAGAAGTTTTGAAGTCGCACATCATAGTTCAATTGTCGGTTTTCCGGTTAGATACAACAAGGGGACCAAGGAGCGAACGGATATGGCAAGGAGTATCACTTGTATCAAGAATTCTTAAGAGGTGGTGAAATTCTCACGACATTCTTGACATAAAAGATGGTAATACTCCAAGGTAAAGAACAAATGCCGGATAGCAAGGATCTCAAGGTATATCACGAAACACGAACAAGTTTGTGTTGAACGGAAGGAAATAAAGTGGTCGATGATAACACAAATCATCGATGGCAAGGATGGTACTTCTCATCATGAATTGAATTGATATCCTGGAAGGGGTCAAAATGTTGAAGATGATCACGACACACTTGTCGAGGGGTTTCATGAGGATATAATCGATCATCAATGACATCAAGCAAAAGGAAGGGTGAAGCGAAAGTTATCAGAACCATGGGTATGAAACATACTCGAAATCAAGTTTGCTATTCAAGGAGAAATGATATGATAAGGAAGATCGACGTAAGATTAGCTCACTGTCGAAATTTGTGCTCCATGAAGCAGGACCAGGTAGCACAGTTAAAAAATAGCCCAATGTGATAGCCGATTAGGCTAGGATTGACATGCTCGAGTACAAACTCGTGAGTAAATGATATTACTAAGAGTTGTTTAATCGTGGTGCGGACCCGATTTAGTTATCGGCGTCCTCGAGTGACTAACAACTCGGAACCAGGAAACATTGAAATCAGTGAGGAATAATACTCGATGAAGGCTCATAATAAGCAACATGGTTCGATGATATTATCAAGATACCAGAGGGTAATACTCGGAGGTAGAGCAAAATAGAGGTTTGACAAGTGTATTGATCTACAAAAGACAAGTACTTTAACTTGTCCGAGAAAAGGAATCAAGGAATATCAATATGGACGAAACCATAGTTGCAAGGGATCCAATTCAAAGACACCGGAAGAATTATCCAACTAACTAAAAGTTTTTCAAGAAGCTTCCATGATAAGTTCCACATCGGGTCCATGGGCATGAACACAAAGTTCAAGGTCGACTCCCACTTCCCCAATGCACAACCTTTCAGTCACTTCTCATTTTCGAAGAAGTTGTAATATTGAAATTTTATCTGACATAACACCAGTAGAGTATGACCCGCAGTAGTTCCCGGGTTCACACATATTAAGGAAGGCATAGGTTCAACCCATCAGGGTATGGTGGAAACATATACCACAAGCTTCAATAGTAAATACCACAAGCTCAAAAACAGAGCATGGTTGGCCAAATCATAGAATAGGATTTTTCAATGGTATTATGTATCAGGGAAGAGAACTCCTCAAGGTTTTGTATACGAGGGACACTGTCATATGAAAATTCAACAAAGGATCCGGTGGTCCTCAACGGATCTGATGTGAGCATCAGTACTCAACCGGAGGGAGAAAGAATGCAAGGAGATTTGATTATAGAAACAACTGACTAACTCAAAGCTCAAATGCAAAGGAATTATGAATTCCAAGACAAGGCATCAGAAGCAATGCTCTGATTAGGGATGAATAAGTTGAATAGCCTTAGGGGTACAATCGATGGCAATTTGATTGGTCGAGATCCAGCTCATGTTTAAAATGACGTCTGAGCCGGAAGGATGAAATGAAGGATCTGGTTAAGGATTGTGAGCATTCACAACAAATTGATTCAACAGACTCGAACTGATAATGACTAAGGATGCCAATAAGATTACCAGACTTTATAAGGTTAATCATAGTGCAAGCAAGCAATAATTTCAAGAGCAATAAGCTGTTGAGGATTTTCGGAAGATCAAATATTATTTCGAAGACTTTGGTGAAACACATGAACAACTGGGGAGAAACAAATCCTCGGTGTGTGTGAGGATTAATTTGTAGGTGTATTTAGGTGTCAAGGAACTGCAAGGCAGTAGGCACAAGGATTCTCGGAACAACAGAGAGATATATATCTTGTAACTATAAGATAAACGGGGAATGATTGTATCAATGGCAAGTGTACGTATTTATCCATAGAGATATTTTGGTGGTAGGGAACTGCAAAAGCAACAGGCACAAAGTCTCGAGAGAATATCGGAGAGTATCTTCGAAATCTTCTGGTGTAGTAGACAATCATCGGTAATAAAGTGCTCTCCGGGTGAAACTGATCACGAGATCCTAATGTTAGATTTAGCAAAATTCATTTAACCCGAATAGAAGAGAGATCAGAGTCCCAGAGTATAGATGAGGAATAAAATATCCTAATACCACCCAAAGACGACGTGGGCCCGTAAGCTGCACAGTCATGTTAGTTAAATTTTTTGCCACGACTAGACTCAACTTCGGCCAAGGAGTGTGGAAGGGGGATTCCTACAGGCAGTCGGCTCTGATACCAACTTGTGACGCCCCCGATTTGACCGTACACTAATCATACACGCAAGCGTGTACGATTAAGATCAGGGACTCACGGGAAGATATCATAACACAACTCTACAAATAAAATAAGTCATACAAGCATCATATTACAAGCCAGGGGCTTCGAGGGCTCGAATACAAGAGCTCAATCATAGACGAGTCGGCGAAACCAACAATATCTGAGTACATACATAAGTTAAATAAGTTGCCATAAGATAGCTAACACAAACTGGGATACATATCGAAGAGGCGCAGGCCTCCTACCTGGGATACTCCTAAACTACTCCTGGTCATCGTCAGCGGGCTGCACGAAGTAGTAGGCACCTCCAGTGTAGTAGGAGTCGTCGTCAACGGTGGCGTCTTGCTCCTAGACTCCAACGTCTGGTCGCAGCAATCGGGTATAGGAAAGGGGAAAAGGGGGAGCAAAGAAACCGTGAGTACTCATCCAAAGTACTCACAAGCAAGGAGCTACACTACATATGTATGCATTGGTATCAAATGGAAAAGGGGTAACATATGTGGACTGAACTGCAGAATGCCAGAATAAGAGGGGGATAGCTAGTCCTACCGAAGACTATTCTTCTGGTAACCTCCATCTTGCAGTAGAGGAAGAGAGTAGATGGTAAGTTCACCAAGTAACATCGCATAGCATAATCCTAACCGATGATCCTCCCCTTGTCGCCCTGTGAGAGAGCGATCACCGGTTGTATCTGGCACTTGGAAGGGTGTGTTTTATTAAGTATCCGCTTGTAGTTGTCATAAGGTCAAGGTACAACTCCAAGTCGTCCTATTACCGAAGATCACAGCTATTCGAATAGATTAACTTCCTTGCAGGGGTGCACCACATTTCCCAACACACTCGACCCCCTTTGTCCGGACACACTTTTTTGGGTCATGCCCGGCCTCGAAACATCAACACGTCGCAGTCCTACCTAGCCACAACAAAGAGGTCAGCACGCCGGTCTAAATCCTATGGCGCAGGGGTCTGGGCCCATCGCCCATTGCACACCTGCACATTGCGTACGCGGCCGGTGAGCATACCTAGCCTCCCTTATACAAGAGCAGGCGTTCCAGTCCAACCCGGCGCGCGCCGCTCAGTCGCTGACGTCACGAAGGCTTCGGCTGATACCACGACGTCGAGTGCCCATAACTGTCCCCGCGTAGTTGGTTAGTGCGTATAGGCTAGTAGCTAGACTCAGATCAAATACCCAGATATCGTTAAGCATGTTATTTTGAAGTAACCGTGAACGCCGGACAGGGCCAGGCCCACCTCTCACCTAGGTGGTCTCCGCCTGCCCTGTCGCTCTGGTACAATGTAACAGTCGGGGGCCTTCGGGAACCCAGGCCCACCTCTATCGGGATGGAGCCACCTGTCCTTTAAGCCCCCTCATCGAATCACTTGCGGGTACTCAACGAGCCGACCCGACTTTAGTCATAACAAGTATAGTATGTATATATGTATGTACCCGTGATCAACACCCGGCGTGATCACGGCCCGATAGTATAGCATGGCAGACTGACAAGAATGTAGGGCCACTGATGGTAATCTAGAATCCTATACTAAGCATTTAAGATTGCAGGTAAGGTATCAACAGTTGTAGCAACAATGACAAGCTATGCATCAGAATAGGATTAACAAAAAGCAGTAACATGCTACACTGCTCTAATGCAAGTAGTATAGAGGAGAGTAGGCGATATCTGGTGATCAAGGGGGGGGCTTGCCTAGTTGCTCTGGTAAGAGAGAGGGGTCGTCAACACCGTAGTCGAACACACGGACATCAGCAGCGGTCTCGGAGTCTACCGGAAAGGAGTAACAGATGGGGAACACAATAAATAACAGAGCAATCAAATGTAACACAAAGCAAGACACGGCAATACGTTGTGTTAGGGGTGACATAACGTAGGGATAGGCGATACCAGCGAAGGCGGGGAAACATCCGGCAAAGTATTCCCGGTGTTTCGCGTTTTCGGGCAGATGAACCGGAAGGGGAAATTTGCGTGTTCGCTATGCTAGGGATGTGTGACAGACGAACGGGTTGCGTATCCGGATTCGTCTCGTCGTTTTGAGCAACTTTCATGTACAAAGTATTTTCATCCGAGCTACGGTTTATTTTATATTAATTTTAAAAGATTTAAATCATTTTTAGGATTTATTTAATTATTTTAAATCAACATTATCCAGAATAGTGTTTGCTGATGTTAGCATGACGTCAGCAGTCAACTGTGAGCGTTGACCGGGTCAAACTGCATGTGGGTCCCACTGGTCATAGACTGTTTAGTTAATTAACAAAAGTTAATTAATTTAATTAGCTAGTTAGGTTAATTAAACATGATTAATTAGGTTAATTAATTTAGTTAGTTAATTAATTAATTATATTTATTTTTATTTTTTAAATCTTTTTTGTTTTCATTCTTTAATAGGGGCGGGCCCCATGTGTCAATGGCCCAGGGCCTTAGCGGGCGCCGTCAGGGGTTACGGGCGCGGGCGCAGGGTCGCCTAGACCCGGGTGCGGGCGGGAGGGCCGGCGGCGAGGCTAGGGCGTGGGTTGGCCGTGACCACGGCGAGGCCCTCCTACCGGTCGTGGCAAGCGGAGACGGCGACAAGCGCGCGCGGCGGACAGGGGCGGCACGGGGCAGGAAACGCAGTCGAGCGGCGCGGGCGGAGGCGGGGGTCCGGCGGCGGTGGGCGCGCACGGGGATGGTGCATGGGTCAGTGGTGGCGCGCTGGCGCTGGGGAGCGGCAGGCAGGGAGCGGCCAGTGGGCGCGACGCACGGCACAGTGCAGCGCGGGGGAGAAGCAACAACAGTAGGCGGCGATGCCAGGCTAGGGAGGATGAGGCCATGGGTGGCGACCGCGAGGATCCAGGGACGCGGGGGAGGGGTGGCGCAGTGACTGCGGCGACGATGGACAGCGCGGGCGCGGTGCGTGTGGGAGTCAGAGGGAAGGGGGAGAGGAGGGGTCCTCACGGGCGGCGTCGAGGAACGGGGGCGGTGAGGCTCGTGGGGGTCCGGCGGAGGAGAGTCGAGGATGAGCAGTCTGGCGGGGAGGTCCAGCGAGGGGCGATCCAGCTGCGGCGTTGGTGATTCGTACGAGGTCGAGCGGTGAGGCGAAGGCGGCGACGTCGGGGCAACCATGGCGATTGTTGGTGTCGGGAGGAAGCAGAGGCGCCAGGAGGCCGGTCGGGGGGGAGGGTTGAGGAGGCGGGCGGCGACGGCGGCGACGCAGCGCCGTGCGGTGTCGGGATTCAGCGGTGGGCGATGATGTTGTGCCCGATCTGGATCGGGGGGGGCGAGGGAAAGGTGGGGGATCGAGGGGATCGTGCAGGGGGAGTGGGGGTGTTAGTGGGCTAGGGTTCCCACGGTGGGGGGTTTTAGGGAGTGAGGGGGGGGCCAGTTGAGCCGGCCAGGCGGCCTGTGGACTGCTGGGCCGAAGCCCAGTGAGGGGGGGTTCCTTTTCCTCTTTGCTTTTGTTTTGTCTTAGTATTATTTTTGTTTTATTTTATTTCTTTAATAGTTATTGTTTTGTAATAAGTTAAAGCCCACACCAAAATTAGAGTTGTAAAAAGTTTAGTGGCAAAATAAACTAGGTTAAATTTTGTTTATTATTTAATAGCATTTACATAATTGTTTTTGCTACTGTTTTATTCATCTTATGGTATTTAAATATTTTATAAAAGTGTCGTTTCTCCACCAAATTAATGTATGGATTATTTGCCGCAACCGAACATTTTAGTTTTAATGTTTGAAAACTTTTGATGTTTGCCATTAACTCAAATTTGAATTTGAATCGCTTTGAACTAGCGCCGGATTAACAACAGTAATCTGGTGATGTGGCATCATTAGCGGAGGTTTACTGTGGCTTAATTATCTGGGCGTCACATATTTTTTCCGTTCAATCTATCATAGAGTTTGTACTGGAATAACACCTTAAGACACAAATCAACCAACACCCTAATGTCACCTAGATACTCCAATGTCACCTCAAGTATCCGTGGGTATGATTATACGATATGCATCACACAATTTCAGATTCATCTATTCAACCAACACAAAGAACTTTAAAGAGTGCCCCAAATTTTCTACCGGAAAGTCAAGACGATAACGTGTGCCAACCCCTATGCATAAGTTCACGAGGTCACGGAACTCGCAAGTTGATCACCAAAACATACATCAAGAGGATCACGTGATATCCCATTGTCACCACAGATAAGCACATGCATGACATACATCAATTGTTCTCAAATCCTTAAAGACTCAATCCGATAAGATAACTTCGAAGGGAAAACTCAATCCATTACAAGAGAGTAGAGGGGTGTAACATCCCAAAATTCTAAATTTTGGAATGTTATAATAAATAGATAGATTTTATTGCTTGTTTGATTGTTATGTGATTGATTGACTGAAAGTGAGTGAATTCGAACTTTTTGAAAGTTAAATGAGAGGGAATAAAAGGACTTTCCCAAACTTTCATCTTTGCTTTTGATCCCCGAGAATTCAAATTCTTTTCAAAAATACAAAACCCTAGAGAGAAGATGACATGACTTCTTCCATTAAAATAAATGAAAAGGGTGTTTGAAAATATTTGAATGCCATTTGGAAAACATTTCCAATTCAAAAACTTCATGCAACTCAATGATTTTCATGAGAGAAGATAAAATGACTTCTTCAAAACATATGAAATATGAGTTGGGAGTTTCGAAGAATCAAATTAAAAGCCCTTTTGAATTTATTTTCAATTTGGAGTTATTTGAGTTTTATTCAAATTATTTTTCTTCAAAAATAAAATATATAGAAAATAGGGTAACATGATTCCCTGCAACAGAAAATTGGAGAGAAATAAATTTGAGATCATTTTGATATTTTTAAAATGATTTTTATTGGATTTTATTAGACCAGTAACACTCTTTGAATTATCTGAATTTCTGTGAATTTTATTTAATGCTAGGAAAATGTTCATCTTGTAGAAAATATTTTTTGAAAATTTTGATTTTCATTTTATTTAAAGCCCTATTTTTTGAAAATGTTCATTTTATTTAAAGCCCTATATAAAGTTTTATTTTCATTTTCGTTTTTAAGTTTATCGCATTCTGTTTAAAAAAATTGTGCGCGCGCCTGAAACTAACTGTCGCCCACGTGCGCAATATAGTAGCTTCTGTTGCCCCATTGTTTTTTTTTCTCTTAAATGGGCGAGGCCCAGTTAGCCATTTTAGTTTTTATTATTTATTTAAGGCCGAATTTTGAATAAAAGAAAGAACCGCAGCCGCAGCGTGCGCGCCGGCCTTTAGGCCCATGCGATGCGAGCGTCTCTTTTCATCTGTGTTTTGTATATTTTCGTTTATGTTTAGTCCCATATTGTCCAGTCTTTAACCCCTAAGCCTCTTTTCCACCAATAAATATAGACCCATAAAGCCTCCAAAAATCATCCGATTCGGGTTAAATCAATATTTTGGTTTGACTAGATTTATTTAAGAAAAAAATATTTTTTTTCTCTTCGGCGCGACTTCTGGAAGTTGTCTTCTCTCTCCAAAGTTGTCTTTTCTCTGCCTTATAAAGGTATCTCTCTTTGTTTTTTTCTCTTTTTTTTTCTTCTTATACTTTCGTAGTTTATTATTATTTTTAGACTAATACGATAAAATAATTAGATTATCAATTAGTCTACGTATTTATACATTAGACGCTAGTCCGTATCTATTTTTTTCTTTCGTAAAACAACTTGGCCCTGATTTTTCAAATAGCCATAACTTTTTACTCGTTTGTCCAAATCCAACGAAACCAACACCCACTTCTTCGTTATGATCCCCTCTATCCAGTAATCCAACCCAAACATGTTTTTGAAATTTTCAAATTTCGAATTTTATTCAGATTTATATTCAAACTTCTTTTGAACATAACTTGAGTTTCATAACTCCGATTTAGTTGATTCTTTTTGCAAATCGAAGCTCTTGACCTAAACTTTATGATAAGGCCAAATTCATATAATTTTGGTACTGTTATAAATTGTTTTATGTTGCAAGAGTTATTTGCTTGGTTTTGACGTTTTTTGAATCGTCTTCTTCGTTTTTCCCGATCCTTTGAGTGATTGCTTATGTGTGGTTACTATTGCTTGCTTACGATAGATTGACCGGAGTGTGACGAGTAGAACTATCAAGAGTTTTGAGTGCGAATCATCTTCATCAACATTGCAGGCAAGTTCACACTTTGATCATATCCCCTTTCATACCCAGTTTTTATGCATTATTTCAACCTCAAACATTGCATGAGTAGGATTGATAACATGTGGGTATTGGGAAGTAGTTGATGAGGTAGGAACCCATTACCTGTTTATTATCAAACCCTTGGGAGTTACTATTACGTTATACTTACATTGCCATGCTATGCTCGTAGACGTGGATTGGGTTTTGAGAGTATTCATGACAGATGTGAGATTGTTAATTAATGGTTTACTTAAGGTGGCAATTTAAACACACATCTGGGTGGATTGAGGTACCTGGTTATTCCAGGATTGCCTGTCTAGGCACCTGGGTAGACCAGGATTGCCTGTTTTTTTTATGGACCGCCACCCAGGCTCAAAGGGATCATGAGATTATTCATGCTAGAAACTTCTGTGTGCAGCCACAAGCTATTATGGGCTCTAGCATAGTTGACTAAGTCGTGCGAACTCTTACAGTGGTAGACTAGCAGATGTAGGGGATGTAGGTGGTACGGTCTACCCGATCGTAAGGTGCTAGCGCTTCTGAAAGACTATGTCTCGGTCATCCGTCTTCTCAAACACCATGTAGTGCGAGAAACCAAACGGGGGCGATCGAGTCTTGTGGGGAAAAGTGCGCAAACCTCTGCAAAGTGTAATAAACTAATCATGATTAGCCGTGTCCCCGGTTATGGACATTTTGAGTATCTAGTACTTGGATTATCATGTGAATCTCATCATGTTACTTTAAGTAATTTTGTTGGGTTTAATGATGTTACTTAATGGGGATTGAGAATGCTGTCAACCATTATCAATGTTCAACAACCACCATGATAGTTAAATAAAATTTATTCCTTTGCAATAGGGAAAAATTGGCTTTTCACAAAAACCTTATAACCATAGAGCTTTTCCACTAGCCAAATATGCATGTAGTGATAGCTTTTATTCATCATTCTCTATGGTGTGAATTTGCCAGTACATTCAATGTACTGACCCTCTGTGGCTGCAACGTCTCATGTTGCAAGATTTCTTACGACGAGTAAGTGATACATTAGGGTTACGATTTCTACGCTCAACTTTGCCATTGGTGTTGATGGGAATCCACAACCTTGTTACTTCCGCTATTTTGGATTGAGGTAATAGTATTTACGTTACTTATACATGTGATTTACCTCTATTATAAATCCTCGAGTACTGTGTGTGTCAGCATACCGATCCAGGGATGACACTTAAGCACAGAGACTTGATCCATTCAGGTCGGGTCGCTGCAAGATGGTATCAGAGCCAGGTTGACTATAGGACGTGACCCTAGAAACTGGCAAGCCCATAGAAAGGATTTTCTCTAAAACTTTCCCTTTCAAAAAGATCTTTTACCTCTCTTCTCTTCTGAGCTTATTAAAAAATGCCCTTTAGTGAGACCATACCCCTTTCCCCTTTTGACCACACGAAGATTCGACCGATGAGACCACTCCAAGAAGTACAAGATACCGAACAACTAAGACCACTTTGGAATGAAGAGGATTTTACCATACATCATAATAATGGAAACTACAACGGTTGAAGACTCCGAAGACTAGGAGAATTTGAAGACTCTAAAGAATTTTCCAGATTTGTATGAACTAGGAAGGCACCCCTTATGGAACTTGGCAGACTAAGGAAGCCGTCAATACCTGAGATCAAGGTGTATCGGAGAAAGACCGAGCATGGAGAGTTAAAAACCTCAAAGTGTTGTCAAGAAAACCCTAAGGAAGGAGATATCAACTATGGAGAGATAGCTCATGGAAATGACAAGAGCAGAAACCCAGCTATCCATGATGTTATGGCCCGCTTATGCTATTTTTCACCGTGCTGAGTTAAGCATGCATATGCATGGAAGGATTGGATGGTAGAAGGCTGATGGAGCACCCATCAGCAATACGAAGTTTTACCTTTAGCTGGTGTATCACCAGGATTTGGAGAATTACATCAAGAAGTTTAAGATGGACTGCAGGAAGCTATATTTTGACAAGGAAGCGTTTCGTGAAGAACTTGGGACCCAAAAAGTGGAAAGTAGCCAAGCTGGAGGAGCAAAACCTCGAGATACCGGAGATTCGTCAGGAACTGAAGGACAGTATGACCATGGTTCATGTGAAGGATGTTGAAACCAGAAGTTTGGAACGCAACTCCAGAATATTAAAGGACGTCACGAGAGACTTCGCGTCAACAGAGTTGATCTGGCAAAAGAACTTGAGAAAGGACAAGCATGATTGGAAGAAGCCATTAGAGGCATGAACAAGCCTTGATGGGTTTGATGACTTTGAAGATTTATTGACCTTTAGAAGACCAAACCCCTGTTATACACTTACGTTAGATGCGACGTTTGTGAGCTGTCATTTGTTTGATGTTTTTCCCGACAGCCACAAATAAAAATCTGCCTTTTCAAAACTTTTGTTTGTATTGTGTGTATCCCTCTCTATCTCTTTCATCCCACCCCAAACCCATGGACCCAATAGAGGATGAATGAAGATCAACTTGTATTTTCTGTACCGATGAGTCAGTTGGAGACAGACCGATGGATTCAGAACATGGAAGATCACATGAAAAATAACCTTATAGTTGGAAATGATATGACCCATCATGCTCTTCAGTGCTTTGAAAGAGGTGCTGCTACTTGGTGGAGGATGTACCAAACCATGAATGGATGGCAAGGAGTAACCACTTGGAGAGAACTTAAGTTGACTTTGCCAAAGTCTCGGTTTGTGTCCCAGAAGTTGAAGCCTTATGGAAAGGATATGAAGAAACCTTGTGCATGCAAGATTTGTGGAGAAATAGGACACACCTAAAGAGGACCTGAGTAAACCCTGCGCTAAGTCTTGCTATTCATGTGGAGAAGGACACATCTCCCAAAATTGTATGAATAGGGATCTAGTAGAATTCCCGACGGAGGAAGTAGAGTATGACCCACAAGAAATAGAAGCCATGATTGGCATGGAAAGGTCCAGGAAGAGAAGTACATTGGATTCCAGGAAGGACCTGAGTCATATTACATGTTACAGGTGCAAGGAGTCAGGGCACTACCTCAACAGTTGCCCAAAAAGGAAACCTCGATACTTGTCAGAAGTAATATGTTTTAGTTGTAATGGAGCAGGGCGCTTTGCCAGAGAATTCCCCAAGGAAAAGGAAACTTGTGCTAGATAGTTGAGTTTGCAACAAAAGAAATGGGGTAGTAGAAGTGAGAACATTTTCTTTTATATTGAGGTGTTGAGTTGAGACATGTAATGGAAAAGCGAGAGATTGTAATCACTTGAGAATGAATAAAGTTGGCATCGTTGGTACTGATATGGATTTTATGAGTTATTACTCTATGAAGAAGGATTTTGACCATTTTTGAGGATAAGAGAAATATGGTCTATGGAAGATTTGTGCATTTTAAGGGTGGTAGTACCCCGTAAGAACCCGTGACCCCTGGAAAAGATAAGGATACTCCACTAAGTGGATTTCTAACAAAATGAATACGAGTTTTGTCTCGATATGTGTGATGCCCCAAGAGTATGTGGGATGAAGTGGAGACCGTCAGTTGTTTGGACCAAATGTGATCAAGGAGTCAGAAGAGAATGTTAAGTTGATTCGAGATAGACTGAAGGTAGCTCAGTCCAGGCAGAAGAGTTATGCAGACAAAAAAAATGCAAGGAGGTAGTCTACGAAATTGGAGACAGAGCATGTCTTCATGTGTTCCCTCTGCGAGGAGTTAAACGGATTGGAGTTAAGGGAGAGTTAGCCCCGAGATTTGTAGGACCATACCGAGTTTTGGAGCGTATGGGAGAAGTGGCATACAAGTTGGAGTTACCCGAAGGACCGTCAGGAGTTCTTGATGTGTTTCACGTTTCCCAGTTGAAGAAGTGCCATACAGAGATTGCCAATATTCCCCTGTAAGGACGCTTGACCCTGGAAAGGATAATGATGTTCCATGAAGTAGAATATGGACTTCATAAGTATAAGTTTTTATCTTGGTATGTGGGATATTCAACGAGGATGAAGAGATGAATTACTATTGGATATAAAGGAGGTATGATGTCAGAAATATGGATCAATGGAAACTCCATGATGAGTCTGAGTAATCATGTCCTAGTTTGGTGCCAATAGAAGGAAGGAAGACAGTACAATTGGATGGATTAAAGAATACTAGGAAGTTGGAAGTTGGAATAATGATCAGTTGCCCGATGATAAGTTCAAGGACTACAATTGATGAGATGGGCCATAACCCACAGGCCCCAGGACCTGCCAAGAAGCAAGCACATTTTGCTGAAGGAAAAACCCTGAAAGAAGTTACGATTTTATCGACCGACGATCTTGTAGGAGTTACGCAAAACCTGAGAGTTGTGAAGGAACGATAGATGGTTGTTTGGCTTGCAGAATCCATGGATTTATCCGAACCCAGTTCGTCGACAAGAGAAATTCTGCAATGCTTGTGAGGATGACCGAGTGTTAGAATGCGAGATTCGCTAAACCGTATACACGATAATGATTTGGGTGCGGGATGGATTGATCACCATACCGACTTACTCTTATTATTCACCTTGCTATATGGGATGGTAAACCTGAGTGACTTACCTATAGTAAAGAGACGACGATCAAAACCTTGTTTAAGCCTTAGAATGGTATAGGTATTTTTTTCCTTGTACAAGGCAGGTTTTGCCAACCGTAGGTTATACGGTGAGGTTCAACCCAGACCCATTTCCTGCAGGAGAAACCATAAATGGTTGACCACCATGAGATATCGATAGTTGTTTAGTATTGGCGCCAGACCCGTCAGCTAAGAAGACCCAGTCACAGAAGAACCTTACCAAGATGAAAGACAAAAGAATTGAGGAAAAGGTTATGCCACTACCTGAAGAGCCTAGAGAAGGAATTATCCTTACGATATGAAAAGACCGGCACTGTCAAGAATAAGGATGGAGCATATGAGTATTGATGGGACCGTAACAATGTTTCTAAGGATGGTAGCACTCGAGACCCCGGAGACAATCGATGGATTTTGAGCAGACCCCGAACCTAACCTATTTCTTTCTAGCCTCTCCGAATCTCGAGGACGAGATTCATTTTAAGGGTGGTAGGTTTGTAACATCCCAAAATTCTAAATTTTGGAATGTTATAATAAATAGATAGATTTTATTGCTTGTTTGATTGTTGTGTGATTGATTGACTGAAAGTGAGTGAATTCGAACTTTTTGAACGTTAAATGAGAGGGAATAAAAGGACTTTCCCAAACTTTCATCTTTGCTTTTGATCCCCGAGAATTCAAATTCTTTTCAAAAATACAAAACCCTAGAGAGAAGATGACATGGCTTCTTCCATTAAAATAAATGAAAAGGGTGTTTGAAAATATTTGAATTCCATTTGGAAAACATTTCCAATTCAAAAACTTCATGCAACTCAATGATTTTCATGAGTGAAGATAAAATGACTTCTTCAAAACATATGAAATATGAGTTGGGAGTTTCGAAGAATCAAATTCAAAGCCCTTTTGAATTTATTTTCAATTTGGAGTTATTTGAGTTTTATTCAAATTATTTTTCTCCAAAAATAAAATATATGGAAAATAGGGTAACATGATTCCCTACAACAGAAAATTGGAGAGAAATAAATTTGAAATCATTTTGATATTTTTAAAATGATTTTTATTGGATTTTATTAGACCAGTAGCACTCTTTGAATTATCTGAGTTTGTGTGAATTATATTTAATGCTAGGAAAATGTTCATCTTGTAGAAAATCTTTTTCTGAATTTTTTATATATAATATGCCTATATAAAGTTTTATTTTTATTTTCGTTTTACAGTTTATCGCATTCTGTTTAAAAAAACTACGCGCGCGCCTGAAACTAACTGTCGCCCACATGCGCAATATAGTAGCTTCTGTCGCCCCATTGTTTTTTTCTCTTAAATGGGCCAGGCCCAATTAGCCTTTTTATTTTTTTATTATTTATTTAAGGCCAAATTTTGTAAAAAAGAAAAAACCGCAGCCGCAGCGTGCGCGCCGGCCTTTAGGCCCATGCGATGCGAGCGTCTCTTTTCATCTGTGTTTTGTATATTTTCGTCTATGTTTAGTCCTACATTGCCTAGCCTTTGACCCCTAAGCCTCTTTTCCACCAATAAATATACACCCATAGAGCCTCCAAAAATTATCCGATTCGAGTTAAATTAATATTTTGGTTTGACTAGATTTATTTAAGAAAAATATATTTTTTTTCTCTCCGGCGCGACTTCTAGAAGTTGTCTCCTCTCTCTATAGTTGTCTTTTCTCTGCCTTATAAAGGTATCTCTCTTTGTTTTTTTCTCTTTTTTTCTTCTTATACTTTCGTAGTTTATTATTATTTTTAGACTAATACGATAAAATAATTAGATTATCAATTAGTCTACGTATTTATACATTAGACCCTAGCCCGTATCTATTTTTTTTCTTCCGTAAAATAGCTTGGCCCCGATTTTTCAAATAGCCATAACTTTTTACTCGTTTGTCCAAATCCAACGAAACCAACGCCCACTTCTTCGTTATGATCCCCTCTATCCAATAATCCAACCCAAACATGTTTTTGAAATTTTCAAATTTCGAATTTTGTTCAGATTTATATTCAAACTTCTTTTGAACATAGCTTGAGTTTCGTAACTCCGATTTAGTTGATTCTTTTTGCAAATCGAAGCTCTTGACCTAAACTTTCTGATAAGGCCAAATTCATATAATTTTGGTACTATTATAAATTTTTTTATGTTGCAAAAGTTATTTGCTTGGTTTTGACGTTTTTTGAATCGTCTTTTTCGTTCTTCCCGATCCTTTGAGTGATTGCTTATGTGTGGTTACTATTGCTTGCTTACGATAGATTGACCGGAGTGTGACGAGTAGAACTATCAAGAGTTTTGTGTGCGAATCATCTTCATCAACATTGCAGGCAAGTTCACACTCTGATCATATCCCCTTTCATACCTAGTTTTTATGCATTAGTTTCAACCTCAAACATTGCATGAGTAGGATTGATAACATGTGGGTTTTGGGAAGTAGTTGATGAGGTAGGAACCCATTACCTGTTTATTATCAAACCCTTGGGAGTTACTATTACGTTATGCTTACATTGCCATGCTATGCTCGTAGACGTGGATTGGGTTTTGAGAGTATTCATGACAGATGTGAGATTGTTAATTAATGGTTTACTTAAGGTGGCAACTTAAACACACATCTGGGTGGATTGAGGTACCTGGTTATTCCAGGATTGCCTATCTAGGCACCTGGGTAGACCAGGATTGCCTGTTTTTTTATGGACCGCCACCCAGGCTCAAAGGGATCATGAGATTATTCATGCTAGAAACTTCCGTGTGCAGCAACAAGCTATTATGGGCTCTAGCATAGTTGACTAAGTCGTGCGAACTCTTACAGTGGTAGACTAGCAGATGTAGGGGATGTAGGTGGTACGGTCTACCCGATCGTAAGGTGCTAGCGCTTCCAAAAGACTATGTCTCGGTCATCCGTCTTCTCAAACACCATGTAGAGCGAGAAACCAAACGGAGGCGATCGAGTCTTGTGGGGAAAAGTGCACAAACCTCTGCAGAGTGTAATAAACTAATCATGATTAGCCGTGTCCCCGGTTATGGACGTTTTGAGTATCTAGTACTTGGATTATCATGTGAATCTCATCATGTTACTTTAAATAATTTTGTTGGGTTTAATGATGTTACTTAATGGGGATTGAGAATGCTGTCAACCATTCTCAATGTTCAACAACCACCATGATAGTTAAATAAAATTTATTCCTTTGCAGTAGGGAAAAATTGGCTTTTCGCAAAAACCTTATAACCATAGAGCTTTTCCACTAGCCAAATATGCATGTAGTGATAGCTTTTATTCATCATTCTCTATGGTGTGAATTTGCCAGTACATTCAATGTACTGACCCTCTGTGGCTGCAACGTCTCATGTTGCAGGATTTCTTACGACGAGTAAGTGATACGTTAGGGTTACGATTTCTACACTCAACTTTGCCGTTGGTGTTGATGGGAATCCACAACCTTGTTACTTCCGCTATTTTGGATTGAGGTAATAGTATTTACGTTACTTATACATGTGATTTACCTCTGTTATAAATCCTCGAGTACTGTGTGTGTCAGCATACCGATCCAGGGATGACACTTAAGCACAGAGACTTGATCCATTCGGGTCGGGTCGCTACAAGGGGGATAAAAATCATAAGATCCAACTATAATAGCAAAGCTCGCGATACATCAAGATCGTACCACCTCAAGAACACGAGAGAGAGAGAGAGAGATCAAACACATAGCTACTGGTACATACCCTCAGCCCCAAGGGTGAACTAGTCCCTCCTCGTCATGGAGAGCGCCAGGATGATGAAGATGGCCACCGGAGAGGGATTCCCCCCTCCAGCAGGGTGCCAGAACGGGTCTAGATTGGTTTTTGGTGGCTACAGAGGCTTCTGGCGGCAGAACTCCCGATATATATAGGCGAAAGAAGTCGGTCAGGGGAGCCACGAGGGTGGGGGCGCGTCCAGGGGGGCAGGCGTGCCTCCCTGCCTCATGGCCACCTCGAAGCTTCCTTGACTTCAACTCCAAGTCTCATGTATCACGTTCGTTCCAAAAATCACGCCCCCGAAGGTTTTATTCTGTTTGGACTCCGTTTGATATTCGTTTTCTCCGAAACACTGAAACAAGGGAAAAAACAGAAACTGGCACTGGGTCTGGGTTAATAGGTTAGTCCCAAAAATAATATAAAAGTGTTTAATAAAGCCCATAAACATCCAAAATAGATAATATAATAGCATGGAACAATCAAAAATTATAGATACGTTGGAGACGTATCAGCAAGCAGAGCGCGCCAACAGACGCGACAGAGCGCACCGCGGCGCCTAACGGCGAGCACAGCGCACTACGACGCCTAATGGCGAGCAGAGCTTGCCGAGGAACACGAGCAAAGGACGACACATTGATACGTGGCAAATAAGATGAACTATGCGAGCGGTGTCGGAGACATCAAGTACGAATTAGATTAGAGGTGCGCATGAGATACGTGGCATACAGTTGATCCATCCGAGCTGTTTGTGATGGAATAAGTCGTCTGTGTTGCGGGAAAACGCTTGCTGGTATATAACCTTAAATTTAACCAAAACAGCGTTAACGCATGTTACAAAAATTGTATAGCTGGAAACTATGTTCAAATACGACTCCAATGATATAATCTTTGGCGACATGCATTCGTATTTTATTAGTTAAATCCTACTTATAAACCAGGAATGGGTATAGTAGGTAATTAAATAGCAAATGTTTTTTTATTAAACGTGTCCGCTCGCACGTCTTGTCGCCCCGCTGCCGTAGACATCTTACAGCGCAAGCTTGCGCAGCGCGCATGGGCGTTCTTTTGGCCAAACAGTGGCGCCAATGAATCGTCGGTGAACCCGTTCCCGCACAACCTTGCAGGTTCACGAGCAAGCTCCCCGCCCAACTCGGTGAAATCCCCCAAAATCGCAATGCTTACCGGCCTGCTATAAAAAAACCACGACCGGCGAGTCCTGCGTCGCATTTTCCCCTCCCTTCCTGTAGCTTATCTCGTCTGCTTCTCCCACAATCGCCAATGGCACCGGTCCATCGTCGTCGCTCAGCCACTCTGCCGTCATCAGAGGACAGCTCCAGCTGGGAGGCTACACCGCGGCGGCGGCGCAATCCCCGACGTAGTGTAGTGCACGTGGCGTCCCTGTGGGGTGTGCGCGGAACACCCACCACACGCTCCGCCGCCGCTGCCCGTCGGCAGTTGTTGCCGGCCGCCGTTGCCGCCACACCACCGTCAAAAGCGAGGGCCATCTCCCGCTCCACTGCTGCGGCCCGAAGGCGGGAGGTGGCCGTCGTGGCTGCCACCCCACTGCCGGCCACCATGGCCATCACCCGCTCCGCCACCGCGGCCCGAAAGCGGGAGGTGGTGGTTGTGGCCACCACCCCATCGTCGGCCGACGTGGCCGCCAGCCCACCTTCGACCGCCGGGATTATCACCCGCTCCGCCGCTGCGACCCGAAGGTACGAGGCGAAGGTGGAGGCCTGCACGTGCGTCAGCGACCTTGTGTGCTACATTGAGTTCCTACGGGAGGAGGAGGAGCGCCTCGTCGAGCATGCAAAGATCCTTACCGCAGTCGTGGCCACAGCACACACCGACGCAGAGGCGAGGAATCAGGAGATCTACGAGCAGTCCGGTCGCTTCGAGAGGGACCGTCTGGAGCGGCAGTGGGCGTTTGAGCTGGCGAGCGTCGCTGAACGTGCAACAACGGCAAGCACCGTATTGCATTTGTCCAGCTCATTGGTAGGCTCCTCCTCCTCCTCTACCTCTTACTGAGGGGGTGAGCGCGCTCGGCAGAGGAGAGGCTGCCGGATGTAGCACAAAGCCCCTCTGTGGTAGTAGTATTTAGGAGCTATTTTGTTCAGTTCATCTGACTATAGATGTGTGGTCGAACTGTACAACGTACTTAAAACCTAAATTCTAAAAAGTGCAGCTGCACTTCTTAAAGGTCCAGAGCACACACCCTTTCGGGCCATCTGATCGGGATCCCGATCACCACCAGGTGTTCCACGGGCGGCAAATGCGAACGAACAACAGACATCAGCAGTGGGCCCCACCCAAACCCGCGCTCCCCCGTCCACAAGCGCACCATAGTTTCTTCCCCCAAATCCACCGCTGAGTTCATCAATCCATGGCGCACTCCGTGAACGCTTGCTCATCTCCCCCGCCTCCGACTTGGCTCGGCCATCTCCCGTGCCGCGGCACTAGACTTGCTCACCGAATCCGCTGGCTCCCTGCTGCCGTCGTCTTCGCGGTCGTCGCGATGATTGACTCCGGCGACCTCCTCCTGGCATCCCGCGACAAGGCCGTGTCTGTGTTGGCCGCCTTCGCGTCCTCTGAAGGCGAACGCGCACCACCCCACGCTCTGAAGGAAATATGCCCTAGAGGCAATAATAATGTTATTATTTTATTTCCTTATATCATGATAAAAGTTTATTATTCATGCTAGAATTGTATTATCCGGAAACATAATACTTGTGTGAATACATAGACAAACTAAACGTCACTAGTATGCCTCTACTTGACTAGCTCGTTAATCAAAGATGGTTATGTTTCCTAACCATAGATATGTGTTGTCATTTGATTAACGGGATCACATTATTAGGAGAATGATGTGATTGACATGACCCATTCCATTAGCTTAGCACCCGATCGTTTAGTATGTTGCTATTGCTTTCTTCATGACTTATACATGTTCCTATGACTATGAGATTATGCAACTCCCGTTTCCCGGAGGAACACTTTGTGTGCTACCAAACGTCACAACATAATTGCGTGATTATAAAGGAGCTCTACAGGTGTCGCCAAAGGTAAATGTTGGGTTGGCGTATTTCGAGATTAGGATTTGTCAGTCCGATTGTCGGAGAGGTATCTCTGGGCCCTCTTGGTAATGCACATCACACAAGCCTTGCAAGCATTGCAACTAATGAGTTAGTTGCGAGATGATGTATTACATAACGAGTAAAGAGACTTGCCGGTAACGAGATTGAACTAGGTATTGAGATACCGATGATCGAATCTCGGGCAAGTAACATACCGATGACAAAGGGAACAACGTATGTTGTTATGCGGTCTGACCGATAAAGATCTTCGTAGAATATGTGGGAGCCAATATGAACATCCAGGTTCCGCTATTGGTTATTGACCGAGACATGTCTCGGTCATGTCTACATTGTTCTCGAACCCGTAGGGTCCGCACGCTTAAGGTTTCGATGACAGTTATATGAGTTTATGAGTTTTTGATGTACCGAGGTTAGTTCGGAGTCCCGGATGTGATCACGGACATAACAAGGAGTCTCAAAATGGTCGAGACATAAAGATTGATATATTGGACGGCTATATTCGGACACTGGAAGTGTTCCGGGTGATTTCGGAGAAACCCGGAGTACCGGAGGGTTACCAGACCCCCCCGGGAGAAGTAATGGGCCATATGGGCCTTAGTGGAGAGAGAGAAGGGCAGCCAGGGTGGGCCGCGCACCTCCTCCCCCCTTGGTCCGAATTGGACTAGGATAGGGGGGGCGGCGCCCCCCTTTCCTTCTCCCTCCCCACTTCCTTTCCCCCTCCTAGTAGGAGTCCTACTCCTACTAGGAGGAGGACTCCTCCTTGGCGCGCCAATAGGGCCGGCCGGCCTCCTCCCCTTGCTCCTTTATATACGGGGGCAGGGGGCACCCCTAGACACACAAGTTGATCCACGTGATCGTTTTCTTAGCCGTGTGCGGTGCCCCCTTCCACCATAATCCTCGGTAATATTGTAGCGGTGCTTAGGCGAAGCCCTGCGACGGTAGAACATCAAGATCGTCACCACGCCGTCGTGCTGATGGAACTCTTCCCCGACACTTTGCTGGATCGGAGTCCGGGGATTGTCATCGACCTGAACGTGTGCTAAAACTCGGAGGTGCCGTAGTTTCGGTGCTTGATCGGTCGGGCCGTGAAGACGTACGAGTACATCAACCGCGTTGTGCTAACGCTTCCGCTGTCGGTCTACAAGGGTACGTAGATCACACTCTCCCCTCTCGTTTCTATGCCTCACCATGATCTTGCGTGTGCGTAGGATTTTTTTTTTGAAATTACTACGTTCCCCAACACGCTTCTCATTCAGGGTCGCTGGCCCCGACACGGTCGCAACATGCCTCTTCATCTCCAACATCTCGCCGCCGGCCGCATCCAGGATCACTACAAGAAATATGTCAACTAGTGACCTTCTGTCAGTGACCCTAGAAGAATTGGTCATAGATCTATGACCATTTGAAACCAATTGGTCAAAAGCTGTTCGGGGGGCTCCAAACCCTAAACCAATGCGACCATTTTGGTCAAAAAGGTCATAATTTCCTTACACGAAATGGTCATAAAGCAAACAACGCTAGTCCGTTGCCTTATTTCTAGTTTGTAACGACCAATATAGATGATCATAGGCTTGTAAATTGTGGTGGGTTGTGATGACTAGGCGCCATCTCATCAGTTTTGCCTATGTGTCATGTCTATGTGTCAATTTTTGCCCTAGGTTGTGAAGCAACCTATATTTCTATTATTCCAAAAATTCCCAAAATATTCTCATAAATTGTTTGGATCATATCTTCATTAAATATGTCAAAAACCTTCCTTTCCTAGTTCAAAAATAATTCAACAATATTCATTTTCCTATTTTGTTCAGAGCAGCACTTTGTGAAGGAAGTACCACTTTGTCATGTCCAAATAGTATCCATTTTCTACAGTGCTTTCCTATGCCCAAATAACCATCCTACACCAAATGTCAGCTCAATCCATTCATTATTTTGAGTCCAGCTTCAACATTCGTATTTATGTCCAGTGTGGTACTTTGCAAAGCAAGTACCACCTAGGCTCCTCCTTTTGAGCTAAATATTTGTGAAGACGGTCTTCTTAGTAACTGATCATCCACAACCAAAACTCACGCCCATTAGCCATGTACATTTCCCGTACCGCTAATCAAACACTTGGCTGCTAATTCATGTTTGAGCATCAATCGGTCTCCTCGTGAGAATCTTATGTTGTAATTTTTTTCCTAGCACCTACCTGGGGAGTGCCCAACCCACTAGACATGCCTAGGCCGCCCAGAACACATGGCAACACCACGGTCACGCGGTGACCATGCAGCGGGCATGCGAGTTTACGCGCTCTAGAGTTGGGGCCCTCGGCCACCGCCCAAACCTCGACGTATCACCACCAAACCATGTATTTATGATTAAATAGGTACTTATGTAACTAGAAATGAGTTTTGGAAAAAAATAAATAGCAAACTATGAGGCAGCTGCAGTTCAAATTTGACCCGCTTCCAACTGAATCGGCGGAAATTTGTCTTTCTCACGAGAGGTGGATCAAAACTTTTTGCACCCAACCATTTTGTCAATTGTGCATTAAATATGTCCTAGTATTTTAGAAAATTGATTTGGTCCAATTTTGCAACAATTATTTGGGAGGTCCTTCACCAAAAAACCTCCTTTTGGGCACTCGAAAAATGAAAAATGGTGTTTTCGTCCAAAGAAAATGAAAACTTCCTTATGCAACATTGTTTGCCATTCCAATATGCACCCTTCTGCAAAATATGAGATCATTTGAACAAACTATGCCATGAATGTGGCCATAACATTGATCATTTGGCTTGAAAGCCATTGATCTCCATACGTGATACCTCGTTTCAGAGAACACTTTTTTAAAATAATTGCCGTATTACAAGTTTGTTAGTTTTCCTGGGAACTTGCCACATATAATGACACAATGCGAAGGTTTCCTAATTTTTTGATTTTTTTAAAATTTTTATGCCCGTTTCAAAATGCGGTCAAAACGGCGGGAATGACCGTTCCTAGCTAGTGGTTGAATCTTGGAATTTTTTTGGTGTTTCTCTTATTAAATAGATACTTATGTACCTAGAAATGATTTTTGGAAAAAATAAATTGCAAACTATGAGGCAGCTGCAGTTCAAATTTGACCCGCTTCCAGCTGAACCGGCGGAAATTTGTCTTTTTCACGAGAGGTGGATCAAAACTTTTTGCACCCAACCATTTGGTCAATTGTGCATTAAATATGGCCTAGTATTTTATAAAAATGATTTGGTCCAATTTTGCAACAATTATTTGGGAGGTCCTTCACAAAAAAACCTCCTTTTGGGCACTCGAAAAATGAAAAATGGTTTTTTCATCCAAAGAAAATGAAAACTTCCTTAGGCAACATTGTTTGCCATTCCAATATGCACCCTTCTGCACAATATGATATCATTTGAACAAACTATGCCATGAATGTGGCCATAAGATTGATCATTTGGCTTGAAAGCCATTGATCTCCATACGTGATACCTCGTTTCTGAGAACACTTTTTTAAAATAATTGCCGTATTAAAAGTTTGTTATTTTTCCTGGGAACTTGGCCACATATAATGACACAATGCGAAGGTTTCCCAATTTTTGGATTTTTTTGAATTTTTTATGCCCGTTTCAAAATGCAGTCAAAACGGCGGGAATGACCGTTCCTAGCTAGTTGTTGAATCTTGGAATTTTTTTTGGTGTTTCTCTGATTAAATAGATACTTATGTACCTAGAAATGATTTTTGGAAAAAAAATAAATAGCAAACTATGAGGCAGTCGCAGTTCAAATTTGACCCGCTTCCAGCTGAATCGGTGGAAATTTGTCTTTTTCACCAGAAGTGGATCAAAACTTTTTACACCCAACCATTTGGTCAATTGTGCATTAAATATGGCCTAATATTTTATAAAAATGATTTGGTCCAATTTTGCAACAATTATTTGGTAGGTTCTTCACAAAAAAAACTCATTTGGGGCACTCGAAAAATGGAAAATGATTTTTTTCGTCCAAAGAAAATGAAAATTCCCTTAGGCAACATTGTTTTGCATTCCAATATGCACCCTTGTGCACAATATGAGACCATTTTTTTGATTTTTTCATGTGTAAAAGTAGAAGAAAAACAAAAGGAAAAGCAAAATTATATGTGCTCTATTCTCATTGGTGGGTTTAGTTGTCACATGGATCGATGACATGGCGCCCATCCATCCGTCCAACTCTCCACCTCTCCATCCAGCCATCCATCCGCAGCCCAAACACTAACCCGCACCCGCATCCTCCTCCCTCAGCTCCTCGCCGCCGCCACCTCCTCCCAGATCTCCCTCTCCCCGACCCAGACCTCCTTCTCTCTGCCATCCCAACCCCGCCGTCGACCTCCCCCCATCCCAGCTGTCGACGACCTCCTCATCGCCTCCAGCGCTGACCATCCTCCCTTCCACCACCCCTCCAGTCCGAGTCGCCCCCTCGCGACCAAATCTCGGGAGCCAATTCCCCTCCCCTCCCCACACCCCCACGCACGCGATCCAGGCGGAGATGGACACCGCCACCGCCATCGCCCCCCATCCCCACCGTCGACGGCCACCACCTCCTCGAGCAGGCGAGGTGGATTGGTGGCCTTGGCCACGCCGATCTGGCGGACACAGCCTCACTTCGGAGGGAGGGATTTGGCAGCCATAGTGATGGCGGTCGCCTCCCTCCTCCCTCCCCTCGACGCCCTCCATGGTGATGGATCCGTTCCCTCGACGCCCGGCGGTCATCCTCCCTTAGGCCACCCGCCTAACTTCGTCGTCCCGGAGTAGCTCACCCGCCCCTCCTCCTCCTCCTCCCCGACACGCCTCTTCTCGTCGTCGTCCACAAGTACGTCTGAACCGCCTCCTCCTCCCACCGATCCTTCGCTTCCCCATGGCCCTGGGCCGGCACTGGTGGTCGTCATTGGCTGATGGATAGCTCGTTTCTTGGCTCCCGCAGGCGATTCCAGCATGGTGGTCGTCGGCTCCGCGGACACCTTCGAGGACATCCATGCCAAGGTGCAAGGTGCGGCGCCGATCCCCTCCCTTCTCGCCCTAGCTTTTCTACCGATTCTTCACACTGTTGTTGACAGTACCATGCGTGCGCAAGTTTCCCTCTCATGTGTGTTGCCTTTTGTAGTGGAGAAGCTCCCCGCCGTCTTCTACTACACGGCTGTCTGGTGTGGGTCGTGTAAGTGCCGTCTCCGTGCCATGAATTGGGATTTCAGTGTGTGACTGGAGAGAGCTATTGTTCTGTTGTTTGGTGTTACAGGTCGGGTGATGGCACCTGTGATCGAGAAGATGAGGAGGCAGTACCCCAAGATACCCGTGTACAAGGTGGACATCGACATGGTGATTAGGGACTGTTTTACAACACATCATCCTCTGTTTTTACATGCAGTTGTAGAAGAAAATACTTTTACTTATTGCAAGTCGCGACTATCATGCATATGTTATGAATTCAGAAACTATAACATGTTTTTTTGCCATGGTGGAGTAAACTGAACAATTAAGTTGCTAGTTCAATATGTGAGTTGCATCATGAGATGCTGCTGATAAGAGAGAGGCACTCTCTCCATTGTATTTTTTGGTTATTGTCTTTAGTTAATGCGTCCCCATGTCTTGGTAGGTAATTAGTATCATGTCCATGTTGATGTCATGCGATGCTGTTGATAAGTCTGAAATTTTGCGTGCCCAAAATCTAGGCGTCCCAGTTTAATTGGGCAGCACTTACTGTCGTTGTAGCTACACTTCTAGTTGTTGCGAGAAAATCCTCGCTTCTGGGTGCGAGAAAATGGTCTTGCGGTCTTAATTTTTCCAGTGGATTAGGGTCAGATATCATGCCATGTTGTGATGTTTGCTTATTAGGTATGTGCATTGATCTATTCTTGCTAGATGTGCAGCAACGAATTGAGAGATATGATACTGATTCCTTTCTTGTTCAGTGTAAATTTATTACATAAACATGTGGAGGGCACTATAACTGTAGCAGAGTTGGTGATATGATGCTGATTCCTTTCTTGTTCAATGTAAATTTAGTTTGAGGAGAGTTGGTGATAAACACTTACAAGTTCATGAATAACTAAGCAACTGTCATGCTGAAAAAACACTTCATGATGTAGATTATTAATCTTAATGTCCATGAGTATAGTACGACTCCATATTTGGCAACTACATGTCACAAGAACACCTTGAGACCGCTATTCGCTAAATACCTGTTACTTTTGTTATTCTTTGTTCTATCTTGTTCTGCCTTGTCCTTTTCTAATTGGGGAAAAGCAATAATCCTATTTGGCTTTTGCTCGCGAATTTTTATGTACGTACTATTTTCCCCCTGATCAAGTAGTTGATTGATTTGAATATACACATATGATGCAGCACTGGACATGAAGTACATCACAAGGGTCAAGGATTAGGAAGGCTACCCTGCCATGGCAACTCGTCAACAAGGCCAACGGAGAGGCTCTCTATGCTTTTGACAGCTTGAAGTACATAAGCGTTGAGTTGTGGCAGGTTATTGCTATGAAGTTCAGTGACTTGCACATCTCTGCATTATGTTCTTTTTACTTCCAAAGCTACAGTGCTCTCATACTATCATGGCATTGCCTGTTGTTCTTGCTGCATACCTATATCTCAAGTATTTTAGATTTCCTGCTAGTTGCATATCTGCACTTCACTGTACGTACGTCGTGTTGGATCTCAGTCCAGAATCCAGATCCATAGCTTGTACTGCAACTAATGTGTCATGCGTTTTGTGGCAGCAACAGCAGCTAGTAGGAGCAATTCTCTTGCTGGTATGCATGTATGCCTCTGCTTTGGTCTTACTGCATGTGAGCTCGGTTGTGTTCATTGATGCAGTGTAGCTATTTTGTTCCTGTAGATTTGGGGTGGGGGAGGGGGGATCTTTGCCCACTTAAAATACTTTTATGTTCTCATCGAATTGGATGGTTGCTCTGGTGTGAATCATACTAGTATGCACTAGCAGCAATCTGTCAATGTTTGCTACTGGAAAATCAATTTGCATTAAATTTTAAACTCGAAATTGATCCCTTTTCTGTTTGATTCAAGCTTACTCTCGTTATAATGTATTGTGTAGTTGTTGTTTCAAACTGTTTTGCTACAAGTACCATAATTTGCATTGAAGATATTGTATTCTGTTGCTGTATCATTGTTTAGTAAAACCACATCATGATGCTCACATGAGATATCCACATGTTTCTGTGCTATTTGATTCAAGCTTACTCTCGTTATACTGTATTCTATTGTTGTTTTGCTACAAGCTGTGTGTTGATTTGATAACAGGAGTTTCCTTGTCCTGGTCCTACACTGCATTTTGACTCCTATGTTTCTGTGCGCGTGTGTTCAATCAATGTTGTTTCAACTTTGAACTGCTTTTGCATATGGCCTATACTGCAATTGAGATTTAAATTTGTGGTTGTTCCTCTTTTACAGATGCTCAAGTGTGAAGTGTGAAGCAAGTGTGAAGCCGTGAAGTGTGAAGTCGTCAAGTTCTACTTAGTGAAGAGTAGCATATTGTAGCATATATGTGCTGTAAATATTGTAATAGATTTATTTAGTGGTATATTTGATGAAATTTATGTGTTCTTTTTGATTATGTATGTGATCTAAAAACTTGTGAAATGGAAACTTGACCAATGGGTCCACTTATGAAAATAATCTGTCAAATTTGTACATTTCTGACATGTGGGACCAATTTGAGAGATGATCATGACAAGTGGGTCCCATCTGACTAGTGGGACCAACTTGAATATATAATGGCTGAAAATAGAAAAGCAATAAATAATAAAAGGCCACGGGCTAACAATAAAAAAGGCTACAACATTGGGCTTGGCCCATGAAGCCGACCAGAATTAGCAAGGAAAAAAATAAATAAAAGGCTAAATTAATGGGCTCGGCCCATGTAAAACACCTAATCGGACCGGGATGATTCTTGTGCCACATCAGATTGCCACGTCGGATGCCTACGTGGCCTGAGGAGCCTGCTAGTGACCAAAACAAAACAGTAGGCCTATTTTGGTCATAAACGTCTACGACCTTCTCATAAAGAAGGTCATTAATTTCAGTTTACGACCGCCAGCTTTTGACCTTCTGTTTTTGGTCACAAAAAGGTCGCAAATGAAAAACAATGACCTTTCAGTGAGCAATAGTCAAGGTCACAAGTTGACATGTTTCTTGTAGTGGATGGCCTCGACCTCCTGCTGCTAGCTACTAGTGCACGTCCTTCTCCCTACTTCTACCTCCTGTTGCACCCTACAACTGCCCTATCTCCGATCTCTGAACTTCTACTTGTGACCATATACAGGTGATGGCTATAGCTTGGTCTGGAGCATAAAAATTGCATCCAAGTAGCAGGTGGATGGTGGTGCTGATGCCTCTCTCGAATTGTTGATAGTAATGGCTGCAATTTTAAGAAGTGCTTTTTCTATCTCCATCCTATTCTGCAACTGTGCTTCCCCTATGCGTGATGATTAGCATAGGGTGCATTGTGGCTTGGGTTGATCTGTTGTGATAGTTAGGGAAGATGAGAGTAGCAAGTATAAACTCTCTTGAATGGGTAGTTCATAGTATAATGGTAACTATACTATGATTATTGATACTTAGGGAAGATGATATTAGCAAGTATAAACTCTCTCGAATGGGTAGTTCATAGTATAGTGGTAACTGTACTATGATTATTCATCTAACACATGGCAAAAAAGAGACTGCATTATGAAATAATCTATTGTTTCATCACCATTCCAATTCATTTTTAGCCATTATAAAGAACATGTGTCCTCTATGAAAACTTGATAGATATTTACTTATCGGTGTCCAAGTGATTACATGATATAATAAAGCAGAAAAATCAAGATTTATATTTAGCTATTGGACTCATTTCTTCTATTGGACTTGCTCAAACATGCATGATTTTTTTATAAGTAGTTGCCTCATTTCTGCTATCGGACTTGCTCAATGGCTCGATTCTCAATGGATCAACGGGCAGTTTATATCCACTATTTTATTTTCTTTGGCAAGCAAGCTAATGAGTTGTCTGCATAATCTATGAAAATTGTGTGCAAACCCAGTATGAGTTGCTACCTTTTAATCCTTTTACTAAATAAAACCTAGTTTGCCATGATATAGTGTGCAATTTGCTTAGATTAGAGCAGAACTTGCATGCAACAACAAAAGCATTATCCATGGGACATAACACAACTTGATATTCCACACAATATAGGTCCAAATTTATTGCCTGAAACTTGTAGGAAAATTGCCTACAAACCAAGTATTAGTTGCTCCTGACTTTCACTATTTATTTTTCTTCGGCTAGCAAGCTAATGAGTTGGCTGCAGGATCTATGGAAATTTCCTACAAACCCAGTACGAGTTGCTACCTTTCAATCTGTTTTTGTAAACAAAACCTGGAGTTGCCTAGATATACTATGCAATTTGCTTAGATCATAGCAGAACTTGCCTTCAATCACTGATATATTTGCCAAAGGGACACATCACAACTTGATGCTCCACACAATATAACTTGAGAGAGAGCAAGGGACACGAGATGCAGAGGCATTCAAGATTCTGAGTCATTTTGTATGGTTGCTATTACTGTTATTGCAGTGACTATCCTATCCTACCATATTTTGAATATTTGACTAGTACTTGCTAGAGCAAACCAAAACCACTTCTCAAAATGCTACCCTAAGCACCTAAGTTTCATAAATATGATTTTGTAGACATTCTTGCCTAAACAGGGTGTTTGTTTTGATTGCATGGCCTCACTAAATTCTAAAATGATGTCAAAGCAATGTTTTCGAGGTTTTGTACACACATCCAAGCAAGAAGCTTCAACATCCACTTCTTGGTATGCTTCGCACAAAGCTATCCAATTTTTCTGTTTCAGGAAAAAAAAGAGGAGTTGCCTCAAAACTTATATGCATTTTGCCTACATCCCAGCAGGACTTGCTTTTTATTTTCTCTCTTTGCAAGCAAGAAGCTTTGCCAGCCACTTCCAGGTAAATTTCACACATCCCCAATAGCTTCCCACCTAGTTTTTTCTGCCTCCCCAGTGGCTGTTAGCTTTTTTGTTCCAGCAAATAGGGAGTTGACTGAAACTTAGATGCAAATTGCCTACATCACAGGAAGACTTGCTTTCTGCCCCCCTTTTCTCACAAGCAAAAAGTTTCACTAGCAACTTCCAGGTAAACTTCGCACAACCCCCAGAGCTTTTTCTAACATGTTTTTCTGCATCCTCGATAGGTGGCTGTTAGCTTTTTTGTTCAACAAAAAAGGGAGTTGCCTGAAACTTATATGCAAATTGCCTACATTACAGGAAGACTTGCTTTTGATTTCCCCTTCTTTTGGCACCAAACTAACAAGCTGGCTACATAAATAGGTTTTAACTCGCAAACTTTGCCTACACCACAAGCACAACTTTTCAAGTAGAAAACAACGCAAAACACTATCCTACTGATGATTGTCTTTTTTCAAAACACCATAAGTTGCCTGCAAGCATTCCACTATTGGAGGCGCCAGGAGGGGAGGTGCTGGGTGGTGGGCCTATGGTAGATGGGGTTCGCACTGGTTCGGGCGGTTACGAGGGGGGGAGGAAAAGATCATGCACCATGTGCGCTGGGGAGGTTCATGGATTTTATCAGGAGGGAGATGCATGCTTCCCCCTGCATGTGTTCCTTTTGTTCATGTTTTTTGTGCGGCGTGATTTTACCGTATCCCATTTTTTTAGTGTGTTATTTTCCTCGATTCACTCGATGTGATGAATTGATTCCAGGCACGGTTCCAAGAGCTTTCGTTTGGGACGATGACCTCATACTCAAGGTCATTAAGAAGGACAAGAAGGGTGAAGTGGAGTTTGGCAAGCTGCGAGTAAGCATTCGACACCCCTCATTTTCCCTGTTTTTCACACATGTCAATTTTTAGGAAACTATACAATGTTTATCGAGGCAACTCACACACTTAGGACATGCAAATCATGCATAAACATGTTATCACGAAAGTCACACACACAAAAGGCAGGCAACCAACCATAACTGAATAGGTGAGTCAGGCGCCCCAAACATAGCGAATACTGGATCAGGCAACACCATGCACATTATTTAGGCGACTCACACCATTAGCACAAGCAAGTTACACACAACATTTTTCATATCAACATACATGGTACAACCCACAAAAATATATAAAATTAAAACTAAAAAGGATGGTAAGTCAAAAGCCGAAGGTTTTTGTGCATAGCAAGAAGCTTCACCAACCAACAAATATATCAAACTAGTTTGATCCCTCCTTTCCTGCTAACAGCTTCTTTTGTTTTGCCAGAAACTTATATGCATTTTTCCTCAATATCAGCAGGGACTTTGTGTGTAAGCTTTGTAATGGCATTTTCCCCGAAACTTACACGAGAAGCTTCACAAGCAAATAGGCTCTGCGAGCAACTATCAGGTAAACTTTTGCTCGATCCCCAGCCACAACATGTTGTTTCAATACACCACCATGTTGCCTACATCTCAGCATTTTGCATGTTACCTGGTCAAGCAAGTGCGGGTCTACATAGGGAGTCAGCTTGCACTTGTCTTGATGATTGTTCCCACTATTATTATTTTTGCATTTTGTAAACAGGATCTTGTTTTGTTGATTGCAATGGAATTGTCCAAAAATAGAATAGTTTGTTGTATTTTCATGACACCCCTCAAGAAAGTTTATTGTTGCACACACATCCACCCAGGGAGGTGTATGTGACATGTTTTTAAGGAAAACATTTTGGTCTATGTAGCACAAAGCTCGGGATACATTTTTTTTGACACATGACTTGCTTGATGACTGCAGTTAAGTTGCCTAAAAGAACACAAGCAGTTGCCTGAATTTTATATTGGTTTAGACAAAACAGAGCCTAATTTTTTTAGAACAAAATTGCATGCATGGTACACATAGCAAGTTTATATTTGCATATGCACACAACACCATCAGTTTGTATCTTACAAGTTCAAGGGGAAGACATTTTTTGTCTAGGTAGGAAAAGAGAAGGATGCAATTTTTTGTGCACAAGACTTGCTTGCAATTATGTTGCCTGAACATCAGTAGTTGCTTGATTTTTTAGTACTAGACAAACTAACAAGAAAAACCACATAAAAACAAGGTGGGAGTTGAATGCATAACACTGGCAAATCATGGCCTTATGTGTTTTCGTTGCAGGGATTTTGTGGATATCAAAACCCAAAGCTGGAGTTTTTTCTACTCGGAAAAAGAGGTGGTGTGGTGGAGGACGTACAAGAGAGGGGTTTGAGCAAACTAACGTTGCTACATGCTTCCGGGGAGGCGTTGGTTCATGGGGGTGGGGTGGATCAGAACTCCCAGATGTGGAGTTAAGCAGGCTGCAGATGAGGGCTAGACTGGAGAATAGGTGAGGAGGGTGGAGAGGTTTGTGACGGTTTCTTGGCGTGGGGACATGTGCTGGGAGGAACAGTTGGGACCGTTTCTTTCCTTTGTTGGCTGACAGCTGGACAAGGGGAGGGACCACTACCATAAACAGAGTGTGTGCCCTGGAGCGCTAGCCAGCCAACGTGTGTTGGCTAGTCGCATCCTACTTAAAATTAGCTAGTATATATAGTTGAACTAGCAATTTCAGTACGTGGTTGGCAACAATTAGGGAGAAGTTTGGTCGATCAGCTGTTGAGTTGAACTGTTTGTATAAATTATGAACGACTGCTTAATCTGAATGAAATCTATGCTTAATTACTGAATTTTAGTTGCAAAAATTAGATAGTGCTAATGATTTCTAGCTGCATATTTTGACAAATCGCAGTGTTACAAGGATTGACAAATGGCAACATTACTTGATCAACAAATGTGAATCTTTCCAGTTTGACAAATGACAACATACCCAATAATTGTTCGTACGTGGTTGAACACGGGTCATCCAAAACAATCGTTTGCGTTGAAGGGATGCACAAATCCTGTGCTGCTCTCACTTTGCATACAGGTGTTCTATCTAAAACGCTTGCGATCAAGAGCTGCACAAATCCTTCTCGGCACATTTTCCCTTGGCTTCCTGGGGAAGCTGTCAGTTTGCATACGGGTGTTCTAACTAAAATGTTTGCGATGAGTGTTCTATATTTAAAAAACGAATTAAACTGGGCAAACCGAATTAAACCCGGGGAAGCTGACAATTTTTTTACCACGACATGTTGATGCCTCTCCATGATAGCATGACAAGTTTCATGAATTTCAGATGAGTTTTGGATTTACTAGAATTTAAAAACCAGGTATCTCAATGTTGGAGGCCGAGTGGCGGTGTCAGGGTGTTTGAAATTCATCCCCATTTCTTGCATGGGACCTAAGCATGCACCCAAGGACACATATTTGATTTTTCAACCATTTTATATGCACTAGAGAATGTGCATGTAGTTCAAATTTGAATTATGCACATAATATGCCTGGAAAACCCAGTTAATGTATAAAAATGTCCAAATGAACCCCGAAAAAAATTCCAAAATTGAACACAACACTCTTGTTGTTCTATGTTGACACTCGAAAGTTTCTGAAAGCAATAAGAGGCAACGGATATAGTTTCATCCCCAAAGGTGGCACGTTCCCTACCGAAACCATCATGCTTGTTGTGAGAAGCTCTGGTTTGTGAGAAGCTTATACCCAAACCTGCCCCAAATGGGACAAAATTTTTACCACAGCATGTTGATGCCGCTCCATGATAGAATGCCAAGTTTCATGAATTTCAGACGAGTTTTGGATTTGCTAGAATTTAAAAACTAGGTATCTCAATGTTTGCGGCCGAGTGACAATGGCAGGGTGTTTGAAATTCATTCCCATTTCTTGCATGGGACCTAAGCATGCACCCAAGGACACATATTTGATTTATGAACCATTTTATATGCACTGGAGAATGTGCATGTAGTTCAAATTTGAATTATGCACATAAAATGCCTGGAAAACCCAGTTAATGTATAAAAATGTCCAAACGAACCCCGAAAAATTCCAAAATTGAACACAACACACTTGTTCTATGTTGACACTCGAAATTTTTTGAAAGCAATAAGAGGCAATGGATATCATTTCGTCCCCAAAGGTGGGACATTCCCTACCGAAACCATCACGCTTATTGTGAGAAGCTTATACCCAAACCTGCCCCAAATGGGGTAATTTTTTTACCATGGCATGTTGATGCCGCTCCATGATAGCATGCCAAGTTTCATGAATTTCACACAAGTTTTGGATTTAGTAGAATTTAAAAACCAGGTATCTCAATGTTTGCGGCCGGGTGACGGTGGAAGGGTGTTCGAAATTCATTCCCATTTCTTGCATGGGACCTAAGCATGCACCCAAGGACACATATTTGATTTTTCAACTAGTTTATATGCACTAGAGAATGTGCATCTAGTTCAAATTTGAATTATGCACATAAAATACCTAGAAAACCCAGTTAATGTATAAAAATTTCCAAACGAACCCCGAAAAATTCCAAAATTGAACACAACACTCTTGTTTTTCTATGTTGACACTTGAAATTTTTTGAAAGTAATAAGAGGCAATGGATATCGTTCCGTCCCCAAAGGTGGCATGTTCCCTACCGAAACCATCACGCTTGTTGTGAGAAGCTCTGATTTGTGAGAAGCTTATACCCAAACCTGCTCGAAATAAGACAAAAAATTTACCATGACATGTTGATGCCGCTCCATGAGAGCATGCTAAGTTTCCTGAATTTCAGACGAGTTTTGGATTTACTAAAATTTAAAAACCAGGTATCTCAATGTTTGCGGCCGAGTGACGGTGGAAGGGTGTTTGAAATTCATTCCCATTTCTTGCATGGGACCTAAGCATGCACCCAAAGACACATATTTGATTTTTGAACCAGTTTATATGCACTGGAGAATGTGCATGTAGTTCAAATATGAATTATGCACATAAAATGCCTGGAAAACCCAGTTAATGTATAAAAATGTCCAAAGGAACCATGAAAAATTCCAAAATTGAACACAACACTCTTGTTGTTCTATGTTGACACTGGAAAATGTTTGAAAGCAATAGGATGCAATGGATATCGTTTTGTCCCCAAAGGTGGCACGTTCTCTATCGAAACCATCACGCTTGTTGTGAGAAGTTCTTGTTTGTGAGAAGCTTATATCCAAACCTGCCCCAAATGGGACAAAAATTTTACCACGGCATGTTGATGCCGCTCCATGATAGCATGCCACGTTTCATGAATTTCAGACGAGCTTTAGATTTACTAGAATTTAAAAACCAGGCATCTCAATATGTGTGGCCGAGTGACGGTGGCAGGGTGTTTGAAATTCATTCTCATTAGTTGCATGGGACTTAAGCATGCAACCAAGGACACATATTTAATTTTCAATGTAGTTCAAATTTGAATTAGGCACATAAAATGCCTATAAAACCTAGTTAATGTATAAAAATGTCCAAAGGAACCCTGAATAATTCCAATTTTGTTGACGACACACCTATAGTTGCATGTTCACTACAGATAAAAGTTTTAGCAATTGAAACACCGTCCATGGACGCTGTGACCCCATTATGTTATTCAAATAAAGAAGAAAAATCAAGTAGATCCCACACAGTTTATTATAAACAACCGTGTGAGATGCGGCACAAAATATCTTTGGACCGTGTCTGAAAAAGGGACCGTGTCTGACGACACTTTGCCCGCCAGTTTTTTGGCTGAAGTGATTCCAAATTTTTGGCTTCCGCGGAAATATCTACCTCCCCGCCCCCTCCCCCTTACCAAAAGCAACATTTCCCCTGTTTCAGCCTTCCTTTCCAAGTTGAAACCTTCACTCCTTGCTTGCAGCGCCGCCTCCTCCTCGCCGGCGACCCTCCTTCACGCTACTCGCCCTCGCCTATCCAGGCAGGTAATCCACACCTGACCCCCATCCTCCTCCTCCTTCCACATCCCACATGCCCCGACCGCCGGCACGAGCGCGACACCTTCCACCCAAATCCCCGACCCCTCCACCAAATAAGCGCTAGCCTAAGCCATGGTGCACGCAGTATAGCCAGGACCTCAAGGAGCATTTGGCAGCGAAGAAGCAAATCGCGGCCGCACGCGCGGATGAGGTCGCGATGGCTGCCATTCGTGTCGACCCCTAGATCTTGAAGGAGCACCCTGCCATTTGCTAGCTACGCCGGTTAAGCATGCTCGGTTTACCCGTTGCGTGTGTTGTTCCTGGCTTTCCTTCACAAATTCTAGTGAATTGTGCTATCTAATTTTACCATGCAATCTGTTGCTCTAGTGTATATGTTCTATATGTCGTGCAGTGTGGTGCTACTTATTAACTGTTATGTTAATTAGTTGTCGTCTTCAGTTAACTGTTTGGTTCAATTCTGCAAATGTGATGTTCAATTCTTCAGGATGCAATTTTGTATTGTCTTCAATGTGAGAAATAAATCGAATTTATCTTTACAAAATACATGAGAAACGAATACAATTGCTATATTTCCAAGTTGTCAAGCATGCTTGGTTTGGTTATACATTGTGCAATGTGGTGCTCAGTTACCGTTTGGTTCATTTGTGTTGTGGTGTTTAGTTAACTGTTTAGTTCACTTTTGCAATGCGATGTTCAATAGTTGTGGGTGCATTCTGTTATTGTATACCATGTGAGGAATAAGTTGAATTTGGTTGTAGTAAATACAGGAGAAAACAAATACAATTGCTACAATTGGTTGTAGTTAATTGTTTGGTTAACTGTCTGATCTTCTATTAGGAGTATGTTATATTGTGCAATGTGGTGCTCAGTTAATGTTGGTTCATTTGTTATGGTGTTTAGTTAACTGCTTGGTTCAATTATGCAACGCGATGTCCAATTGTCGTGGGTAGAATTTTGTATTGTTGTGCATGTGAGGAATAAATCGAATTTGGCTGCACTTAATACATGAGAAACATATATAAGTGCAATATTTCCTAGTTCTTAATCATGCTTGGTTTGGATAAATGGTTTTTCCGTGTGGCTTGAATTAATCTGATGAATCTGCAATGTGCTTATTTTTCATCAACATATTTTACTGATAGCATGCGAACCCTTACTTAACCTGATGACTGACTACCTTATATGTGTTGCAGGGAAACAATGGGAAGCACTGAGGTTTACAATCGAGGTTAGCATGTGCATGGTCCGTTTTCTAATAGCACATTATTGTACAATTACATGAACCATTCTAATATTTAGGTTTTTAACAATTTGGTCTTGCACAAGTAGGTCCTACTGTCAGAGGTTTTGACCCACTATTTGACCCTTTTTGCATATGGGGAAATGAGTTGTCCATGAATATCAGTCAAGTCAAGAAACTCAGAAAGATTGTTAGGATAAAGAAATTGGTGACAAAAAACAACAAGATCTTTGTCTGCACAATGAAGAAGACATCAGTTCACTACAGGATGGTACTAACTATTATACCCTGCCTTTTTATTCCTTTGCCCCATTTCCAATATAGAGAAGATATTTATGCACATCCTTGTTTTCAGGCCTTTCAAAAGCAGTTCACTGATGATTATATCTCAAAACACCTGTATGGTCAGGAGGCGAGGAAGGTATTCATACAACACCCACGGTTCAATATTGAAGTGTTCCAGAAGAGGACGAAGGATGGACGGTTAATCATCCACAGGCACTGGCCTAAAGTTACAAAGACCTTCAACATCAATGGAGGCTCAATATTCGCCTTCTGCTTCAGCAGTTTTCCAGATGAGATACATCTGTCTATGTACCGTCTATGATGCTAATTTCGAAAGGTTATAGATGTTGCATGTGAAACTTGGTCCTGGTGTAGTTGTGTAATGGGGTAGCTGAGTGCTGAAGCTATAAGATGTTGTACTCTGATGTATTTATGAAAATGAAATATATTGTGTGCTTAATATGAAATGTCAATTAGATTAATAAATGGATTATGAATAATCGGATAATTAGCCTGCTAATTGGGTTTTGCTATTGCAAACAGTTGTTGAAAAAATACCGTGGGCGATGACCTCAGGCAACGCACATAGTTTCTAGGAATAAACTGTGTTGGATCAATGAACAATCACACACGACTTTCTCTTGAAAACTGTTTTACGTTAGGCCACCTTGTGCAAACGTTTACCACAGAAAAACTGTGTGTGATGGAGAGCTTTTGCCACACAGTTTCTTCTACAGATCGTGTGTGATACATTAAATAACACAAACGATTTAACGGGAATTTTTTTTGTGATGTACCTGTGAACGGAAACGTTTTCCTTGGAGCGACTGTGTGGGATGTACATACGAACGGAAACATTTGGCGGGGACTGATTGTGCGGGGTGTACTTGCGACCGGAAACAATTTCGCCATATAATTGTATTTCTTTTAGCTCTACTATACGTATTTCCGTATTTGAGCACTCGCCGGTCGCACACAATCTCATTTTGCCGAGCGTGTGTACCAGGAGGGCATATCCCCGACGGTTTCTGGGTCGTGTGGGATGGACCCCCTATCGCCCACACTCACTTGGCGACGGTTCCAAATGCCATCGCGCAAAGGGGTTAAAAACCGTTTGTTTAGGAGCTCGCTGTACTAGTGTTAGTAGCAACGATACATACGTGCCAGTTCCCTTTCTGTCACTGGGATCAAGCATCGTAAGATCGAACCCACTACCGGGCACCTCTTCCCATTGCAAGATAAATAGATCGAGTTGGCCAGACAAAACCCAAATATCGGAGAAGAAATACGAGGCTATAAGAGATCACACATAAAAGAGATCAAAGAAACTCAAATACTTTCATGGATATAAAAACATAGATCTGATCATAAACTCAAAGTTCATCGATCCCAACAAACACACCGCAAAAGAGTTACATCATATGGATCTCCAAGAGACCATTGTATTGAGGATCAAGAGAGAGAGAGAGATGAAGCCATCTAGCTACTAACTACGGACCCGAAGGTCTAGAAAGAACTATTCATGCATCATCGGAGAGGCACCAATGGAAGTGGTGAACCCCTCCGTGATGGTCTTTAGATTGGATCTGGTGATTCTAGACTCTGCAGCGGCTGGATGAATATTTTGTCAACTCCCCTAGGGTTCTGGGATTTTTGGGTATTTATAGAGCAAAGGGGCGGTCCGGGGGGTACCCGAGGTGGGCACAACCCACCAGGGCAATCAAGGGCTTCCTAGCGCACCCTGGTGGGTTGTCCCCTCCCCGAGACTCCCCCAGGTGCAACCAGGGCCCATCTGCTTCCTTTTGGCCCATAAAAATCATTGTAAAGTTTCGTGCCATTTGGACTCCGTTTGATATTGATTTCCTGCGATGTAAAAAACATGAAAAAAACAGGAATTGGCACTAGGCACTATGTCAATAGGATTAGTACCAAAAGATGATATAAAATGATTATAAAACATCCAAGATTGATAATAAAACAACATGGAACAATCAAAAATTATAGAAATGTTGGAGACATATCATCATCCCCAAGCTTAACTCCTACTCGTCCTCGAGTAGGTAAGTGATAAAAACAGAATTTTTGATGTGGACTGCTGTTCATCAAGTCATATCATATTCTTTTCTTTATAGCATGGACATTTGGACATTTATGTGATTCAAAGCAATAGTCTAGTTTTGACATAATAATTTGGATACTCAAGCATATCAACAAGCAATCATGTCTTTCAAAATATCAATGCTAAAATAAGTTATCCCTAGCCCATCATGCTCAAACATTGATCCATTCATGAAACACACTCGAATATTAACTAAACCCAATACTTGAGCACGATCATATTGCCTCCTAGTTGGTGCTTTTTATGAGAAAATATGGAGGCTCAAATTTCAAAATAAAAATTGCATAAAGTAAAAGAAAGTCCCTTCGCTGATGGAAATAGGGATTGTAGAGGTGCCAGAGATCAAAGCAAAAAATTTGAGATAAAGACATTTTGGGAGGTGTATCCATCCCACCAACGAAAATGACTTAGAGTTCCCAATACTTTCCGTGCATAGATATATCATAGGCGGTTCCCAAACAGAAAATAAAGTTTATTCCTTTTTCCACCATATCTTTCACTTTCCATGGCTAACCGTATCCACGGGTGCCCTCCATACCAACACTTTCCAAGGAATTTATTATTTGACAACATAAAGTAAATTCATTTGTTTTTGCTTTTCGGGACTGGGCATCCCTAATACCTTTGCCTTACTCTTGTGCAATGACAAGTGAATAAACACTCATCTTGAGAATAACACATCTCGCATGGAAAATATTAGCCACCCCTCACCGCTCCGGGAGCGAAACAAACACACAAAAGAGAAGTTTATTTTGAAAATTAGAGATGGCACATGAAAATTTGCTTAGAACCGCAAAAGAATACCGCATATAGGTAGATATAGTGGACTCATGTGGCAAAACTGGTTTAAAGGATTTTGTATACACAAGTAGAGGTCATACTTAGTGCAAAATGAAGGCTAGCAAAAAGATTGAGAAGCGACCAACCAAGAAACGAATAATATTATAAGAAAGCATTAAGCATAGTTAACACTGAATAATGCACCACAAGTAGGATATAATTTTCATTGCATGATTATTGACTTTTATACTTGCATAGGGAATCACAAACCTTAACACCCATATTCTTACTAGAGCACAGTTACTCATCAACATAACTCACATATCACATCATCATATCTCAAAACTATTACTAAGAATCAAGTTTATTTTGTCCAATGATCTTCATGACATTTTCTTTACTTTAACCTTCTTGGATATCTATCACTTTGGCACTAATTTTCATGTGTTGCTTTTTCATAAGCTCAACCAAATATAAGTGAACATCATGAGCATAACAAATTTTCTTTCTCTCAAAGTAATTTAAGTGAAGCAAGAGAGAATTTCTTAAAAAATTTACTAACTCTCAAACCAATCTAAGTGAAGCAAGAGAGCATTTCCTCAAAAAGTAATAAGCACACTGTGCTCAAAAAGATATAAGTGAAGCAGTAGAGCAAGTCCTAGGTCGTAAAAGATTTAAGTGAAGCATAGAGAGCAATTCTAACAAGTCATGACATAATTTTGGCTCTCTCAAATAGGTGTGTTCAGAAAGGATTGATAACTTAAAATACAAAATAAAACAAGCAAAGAAATATATCATACAAGACGCCCCAAGCAAAACACATATCATGTGACGAATAAAAATATAGTCTCGAGTAAAATACCGATAGTTGTTGGAAGAAAGCGGGGATGCCACTCGGGGGGCATCCCCAAGCTTAGTTGGTTGCTCATTCTTGAATAATAGCTTAGGATGCTGGGGCATCCCCAAGCTTAGGCTCTTACATCCTTCCTTCATCCATCGCAAGATAACCCAAAACTTGAAAACTTCAATCACACAAAACTCAACAAAGCCTTCGTGAGATCCGTTAGTATAAGAATAATAAATCACTACTATAAGTGTTATATAAAACCAATTAATATTTTGTTTTTGTATTGTATATACTGTATTCCAACTTTTCTACGGCAAAAACTCATCAAAGAAAACCATAGAGCCATCAAAATAAGCACACAACACAAAGAAAACAGAATCTGTCAAAACATAATAGTCTATAGCAATCTAACTATTTAGAACACTTCTGTAACTCAAAAACTCTGCAAAATTAGGATGAAGTGGGAAATTTGTATATTGATCTACTTCAAGTGGAATGGGTATTTTATCACTCTCTGGTAAAAAATGAAAATTAATTTCGTGAGCACAAACTTTCTGTTTTTTCAGCAAGATCAAACAACTATTGCCCAAGAAGATCCTAAAGGCTTTACTTGGCACAAACACTAATTAAAACATAAAAAACTATTATAAAAGTAGCATAATTTTGTAAACACAGAATAATAGGAAGCAAAAAGAAAAATTAAATTTTATTCATTGGGTTGCCTCCCAACAAGCGCTATAGTTTTACGCCCTTAGCTAGGCATAAAGCATGGATCTAAGTTTTGTCTTCCGAAGTTCTAGCAACTTTTGTAAGGGTTTTCTCAAACCGGGAGTCTCTTTACGCTTCCCCAAATTCTCCATAAAAGAAACTATCTTAAGATCCAAAATATCCAATCGCTTGTTGCAAAGAGTAATCAGAGTATTCATGCGATTGATACTACCATTGAGGTGTTTGATGGGTTCATTATATTTATGTATTTCAACCATATGTTTATGCAAATCACCAAGTTTGTCCAGCATTTGGGCTTCCTTGGGGGTAAAATGAAACCCCTTCTTTTGAGGTGGAATTCCCAGGATTCCCTCTAAGAGTTCATAGGCAGCATTGGCATCAAGTTCAATAAAATTTCCTTCAGCGGCGAAATCAAGAAGTTGTCTATGGTGCAAAGCCAATCCTATGTAAAAATATGAAGCAAAACCTTGGCGTCGCCCTTTAAGTTGGAAATGCGATACGATTCCATAAGTCTATACCAAGCATCTTTAAAATTTTCTCCTTGTATTTGCTTGAAGTACAAGACTTCAAAATCTAGTGACAAATGAGGAGTAGGGATGCTAGCCATCGAGACTAGAAAGCAAGAGAACGGCGAACGGGATAAGAGAGGCGAATAAAACAGCAAATTTTTGTGAAGTGTGGGAGAGGAAAACGAGAGGCAAATGGCGAATAATGTAAATTGCAAGGATATGAGATTTATGATTAGGAACCTGGTTATGTTAAAGATCCTCCCCGACAACGGCGCCATAAATTCTCCTTGATGGCAGCTAGAACTACGTCGGTATTTCCCCGGGGGGGGGGGGACGGATGATGCACCAAGGTTATCGAACCAGTAGGAGAACCAAGCAACACAATGTAAACATCCCCTACACACAAATAACAACACCTCGCAACCCGACGTGTTAAAGGGCTTGTCAATCCCTTTCGGGAAACGGCGCCAGAAATTGGTGCATGATGGTAAAAAGGTTGTAATAGATTGGATAAACAGATCGCAAATAAAATAAAGTGCAGCAAAGTATTTTTGTATTTTTGGTTTAATAGATCTGAAAATAAAAGCAAGGAAAAAGTAGATCACAAAGACAAATATATGAGAAATAAGACCCGGGGGCCGTAGGTTTCACTAGTGGCTTCTCTCAAGAAAAATAGCAAACAGTGGGTAAACAAATTACTGTTGGGCAATTGATAGAACTTCAAATAATTATGACGGTATCCAGGCCATGATCATTACATAGTCATCACGTCCAAAATTAGTAGACCGACTCCTGCCTGCATCTACTACTATTACTCCACACATCGACCGCTATCCGACATGCATCTAGTATATTAAGTTCATGAAAAATGGAGTAATGCAATAAGAACGATGACATGATCTTGACAAGATTCGTTTATCTATATGGTGGTAGATATAGATCTCGTCTTTTTATCCTTAGTAGCAACGATACATACGTGTCGGTTCCCTTTCTGTCACTGGGATCAAGCACCGTAAGATCGAACCCACTACCGGGCACCTCTTCCCATTGCAAGATAAATAGATCGAGTTGGCCAGAAAAAACCCAAATATTGGAGAAGACATACGAGGCTCTAAGAGATCATGCATAAAAGAGATCGAAGAAACTCAAATACTTTCATGGATATAAAAACATAGATCTGATCATAAACTTGAAGTTCATCGATCCCAACATACACATTGCAAAAGAGTTATATCATATGGATATCCAAGAGATCATTGTATTGAGGATCAAGAGATAGAGATGAAGCCATCTAGCTACTAACTACAGACCCAAAGGTCTACAAAGAACTACTCACGCATCATCGAACAGGCACCAATGGAAGTGGTGAACCCCTCCGTGATGCTGTTTAGATTGGATTTGGTGATTCTGGACTCTGCAGTGGCTGGATGAATATTTCGGCGACTCCCCTAGGGTTCTGGGATTTTTGGGGTATTTATAAGGCAAAGAGGTGGCCCAGGGGGTACCCGAGATGGGCACAACCCACAAGGGCGCTCCAGGGCCTGCTAGCGTGCCCTGGTGGGTTGTCCCCTCCTCGGGACTCCCCCCAGGTGCAACCAGGGCCCATCTCCTTCCTTTTGGCCCATAAAAAATCATCGTAAAGTTTTGTGCCATTTGGACTCCGTTTGATATTGATTTCCTGCGATGTAAAAACATGGAAAAAAACAGGAACTCGCACTGGGCACTATGTCAATAGGTTAGTACCAAAAAATGATATAAAATGACTATAAAACATCCAGGATTGATAATAAAACAGCATGGAACAATCAAAAACTATAGATACGTTGGAGACATATCAGATTACATCCAATGAACTAACCACTCCATGCCATGTTTGGTAGTCTCAAGTCATTGAAATCATGCACGACCCACATCTCTCATTGGTTGATATGTCACGAAATAAGAAACGAGGAGGGGGTTAATGTATCTTGCCTAAGTGTTTTGGCATTATTTGGTTTCCGTAAGGTGACTTACACAACATTTTTTGTTACATGCATTAACATTTTATTAGTTAAATCAAAGGTCAAAACTTGGAGAAAAATGCAAAGCGGACAAATAAACCAGTAGACATCAAAGTTCCCTCGTTTGGCCCCAACTAGAGGTCTGGTGAGATGACTATACTGCATTGGCACGGAGGGGGCGCAGCTTCATTGACTTACTGCACCTGCCTTTGGGTGTATGACACATGGGCCCTGCCTTTGGGTGTATGACACATGGGCCCAACAGGTGGCTGGCCCACCTGTCATACAACCAAAGGTAGGTGCAGTAGAGGGCCAAGGAAGTAGATGGCCAACACACACGTGAATGCAACGTTGGGCTGCACTTCTCATATAAAGGCTCCCCGCCAGTCCAAACTACGAAATCCTACGCACCTACGCACCCTAACCAAGGGCAAGAGTGATCACTCCAATCGCAAGATCAATTGACTAGAAGCTAGACCCATGGAGGCGATGAGCACGAGCATCAGCCGACTGTGCTAGATGGTCCACGACGCTGACCTGCGGCCCAGCACCGAGGAACGTCGCCAGGTCGTGCTTTAGGCCGCCAGGGCGAGAGGCCGCTTGGACGAAAACTTCGTCTCCTTGTTCGACGAGGTCCTCGTCCGCTTCCTCGACAAGTTCACCGTCGTCAAGAAGCTCGCGAACGACCTTGACGTACACCTCCAGCCCATGCACCCAGGCTTTGCGATGCCCGACATCCTCAACGGCCTCGATGCTGACAACCTCTTCGATGCACTGGTGGCCCTGCGACTACCCGCCATCACGCTGGAGAATGACCACCTCGAGGTCGCACTCGCCGCGCAGCGCCTGGTGCAACAAGACACCGTCGACATAATCACCCATGTCTACGCACAAATCGTCCACAAAGACTACAACGTGCCAGAGGATGATGATAGGTCACTGGCCTTCTTAGACCGCAGGGAAACCTTGGACGACATTGTTCAGAAGCACGTTGAGCTCGCCGCCAACGCCGCTGCTCCTCACACGTCGGTTGGTGACCCGACGCACTAGGGCGTGAGGATGTCATTGATGTGGATCTGTATGTATCTTTATCTTTCTGTCAAATCCATGTAGTAGTATGTGGTACTACTAGTAATTATCTTACCTTTCACATCAACTTCATAATTTTCGTACGTACTCCATGCATGAACCGCATCAAAACCAAACTTCTCATTACTCTAGGGAAAATCTTTATTTCTATCTATCGGTCACGCCATGGAGCAGAACCAAATTTTACAAGTTACAAGTTCAAAAGGAAAAGCCTGTCGTGTTCGCGTCGCACCCACACACGGTTGGTCTAGCATGCCGCTCAAGGGGGAATTCGTGTTGTGTTGCATTTTCACTTACAATTGGGGCCACAGTTGAGCAAACCGACTATCAGCAAACCCCCACCCCGCCCACCACATGATGGCTGAGAAAACATAAGGGGGAAGAGATGGCTATAGCATGGACTCCAAGAAAATTGGTGTCGGATGGGACTCATGTGGGTGGCGTGTGCCGTACTGCTAGACGTGAATGCTAGTTATGGCCCATGCCACCCCACTATATCGAGCCTATATCGAGGTGCTGGTTACGTAGAAATTTTTTCATGGAGTCCGTGCTTAGCCCTCCTCTATCTCTCTTCTCAGCCAGCCAGCAAACGCGTGGAGCCCATCGTCTGTTTGCTGACATGTGGTCCCACATGTAAGTGAAAACGCAAGAGGACCCACTAAACCTGCACATCTTTCACTTCGATGTGCTGGTGATGAAAAAAATCCAATAAAGATCTTCGGTGGCCGCTTTTTGAGTTACTCAAGAGTAGTAAGATTCTATTTAACCCAAGATGCACATCACGTGGCTTCAACTACCACTCCATTTTCTTGCATGACACAACCTGGATGTTGGATGTCCCACGTGTCAGCAAAAGGAGAAAGAACTCGACCAAATCTTCTCCACATTTAGACCAGAGGAGTAGGAAACACGACAAGCCCTATGCCTACTTCATACTACGTACAAGCCCACCTCACACAGTCACACTATAACCATATTTCTAGGCCTCCGTGCGACACCTAGCTCTAGTTGATCTAACTAGAACTAACTATTGGTTGGCTCTATGTGATGTGGCAACTTCATACTACTACGGATGTTGGCTATACTACTACGGCACTAACACTCCAAGAAGTGAGTCGAAAACCATTTATAAATCGAGTTTATGACATGCATATGCAAATGTACCATTCATTACATAAAACAAGTCATCAACACACAATGACAACGAGGATACATGTTGGATTATAGATTAGTTCCAACAAACATTCTAGTAAATACTAAAAGTTTTCATCACACAAGAAGCAATGAAATGATGTTTAGCTCAACTAATCCTCGGCATTGGGAACGCTTGCTTTGAACCTGAAGATTTTGTCTCGGAAGGGCCAGCTACTGCCAATCTCGAGACCAATGCCGAACTGATCATCCAGGCTGAAGCGGCCTATTTCATGACCCATATTGTGATAGCCACGGTAGGGAAGCATAGCAATGTCTGAGGTATAGACATAGTTGCTTCTCATAAATGGTAGTAACATTGTGTCAATAGCAGCTGGATCGCCTTTCACCATGATTGGATAGTTTTATCCAAGGAAGAACGAGTTTCCCCCAAGAGTATCAATACTAAACCAGGGAGAAGGTGTTGGCGCTATCACGGTAGTATCCATCCCGAATACCCTACAAGGGATGTTGGAATAGGTCCGGAGAGTGTGACCATGGGAGACAATACCTGCTTCCTTAGTACCATCAGCGGTGCCCTGTATACAGACAAGAAGAGTTGATCCATCGGAATAAGTTGCCAGGCGCCACTGAGTATATGGGTCCTCATGCTCGTGATCATCATCATCATCATCTCCCCCTTGGTTATAAAATTTTTCAAGTATAGGTGTTGGGATGTTCATAGGACCTTGGAAACACAAGAAGGTTAATTAGTAAAGGGAAACTAACTAACCCGCTGATGTCTACTACACAACCTCCTTCTTGTAGACGTTGTTGGGCCTCCAAGTGCAGAGGTTTGTAGGACAGTAGCAAATTTCCCTCAAGTGGATGACCTAAGGTTTATCAATCCATAGGAGGCGTAGGATGAAGATGGTCTCTCTCAAGCAACCCTGCAACCAAATAACAGAGAGTCTCTTGTGTCCCCAACACACCCAATACAATGGTAAATTGTATAGGTGCACTAGTTCGGCGAAGAGATGGTGATACAAGTGCAATATGGATGGTAGATAAAGGTTTTTGTAATCTGAAAATATAAAAACAGCAAGGTAATGAATGATAAAAGTGAGCGTAAACGGTATTGCAATGTGTTGAAACAAGGCCTAGGGTTCATACTTTCACTAGTGCAAGTCCTCTCAACAATAATAACATAATTGGATCATATAACTATCCCTCAACATGCAACAAAGAGTCACTCCGAAGTCACTAATAGCGGAGAACGAATGAACAGATTATGGTAGGGTACGAAACCACCTCAAAGTTATTCTTTCCAATCAATCCGTTGGGCTATTCCTATAAGTGTCACAAACAGTCCTAGAGTTCGTACTAGAATAACACCTTAAGACACAAATCAACCAAAACCCTAATGTCACCTAGATACTCCAATGTCACCTCAAGTATCTGTGGGTATGATTATACGATACTCCAATGTCATCCAAAGTTTCTACCGAAGAATCACGACGAAAATGTGTGCCAACCCCTATGCATAGGTTCATGGGCGGAACCTGCAAGTTGATCACCAAAACATACATCAAGTGAATCACGTGATATCCCATTGTCACCACAGATACACACGGCAAGACATACATCAAGTGTTCTCAAATCTTTAAAGACTAAATCCTATAAGATAACTTCAAAGGGGAAACTCAATCCATTACAAGAGAGTAGAGGGGGGAAGAAACATCATAGGATCCAAATATAATAGCAAAGCTCGCGATACATCAAGATCGTATCACCTCAAGAACACGAGAGAGAGAGAGAGAGAGAGAGAGAGATTAAACACATAGCTACTGGTACATACCCTCAGCCCCGAGGGAGAACTACTCCCTCCTCATCATGGAGCGCACTGGGATGATGAAGAAGGCCACCGGAGAGGGATTCCCCCTCCGGCAGGGTGCCAGAACGGGTCTAGATTGGCTTTCGGTGGCTACGGAGGCTTCTGGCGGCGGAACTCCCGATCTATTGTGCTCTCGGATGTTTTTAGGGTATATGGAGATATATAGGCGGAAGAAGTACGTTAGGGGGGCCACGAGGGGCCCACGATGGTGGAGGGCGCACCAGGGGGGTGGGTGCGCCCCCCTGCCTCATGGCCTCCTTGTAGATCCCCTGACGTGCACTCCAAGTCTTCTGGGCTTCTTCTGATCCAAAAGTAAGTTCTGTGAAGTTTCAGGTCAATTGGACTCCATTTGGTTTTCCTTTTCTGCGATATTCCAAAACAAGGTAAAAACAAAAACTGGCACTGGGCTCTGGGTTAATAGGTTAGTCCCAAAAATGATATAAAAGTGTATAATAAAGCCCATAAACAGCCAAAACAGTACATTATATAGCATGGAGCAATCAGAAATTATAGATAGGTTGGAGACGTATCACCCGCATGCATGTGGATGAAACAATTATAATTACGATGGAAGACAAACGTATCGAAAGCATAAGGATTCCATGCAATAATAGTGCCACGAATGGTGGTAGCAAACACAAGACCCTCGTATTGAATTTCATCATAGTACACATCCATGTATAGAAACTGATTTTTGAGCAATATCCATCCATTCGAACTATGAAGGAAGGCAACAAGCTTGTCGAAGATAGCAACAACTCCATAGTCCATTAAATCCCAAGAGCGGTCGGGAACTTGACAAATTGCTATCTTCTGTAGATGACAGTCACCATGATCGTAGTTGAACGTACGTAGAATACCAGTTTGCTCAACCTCTGGGCAGTCTGAGATTTTTGGAAGTGGAACCCGGTGACGAGTGTACACATTCACAAGTTCCCACTTGTAGTTGTACCCAATATAAACAACCCAATCTCCATTTTCGCGTGCCCAAGCCTTACCCTCAAGCGATGGCATCTTAACATCACACATATCATTATCAAGCGGAACCAACTTGCACAAGGCGAGGCCTCCGTCGTCCGCGCACCAGTCAGCATTGTCACGGTGAAGAAGATAGGGGAGATCAAACTGCTCATGGACCCTTGGGTTTGTTGTAATGATGTTATTAGTTGAGTCGAGAATGGTCTTGAACGAACCTGCCATGCAACAATAGTTCCAAATCGAGAGGGAAAGGCCAAGAGTCGATGGACGGTTTCCACGGTACACGAAGAGGCACCCCGGCCTACATAGACGTCCGTTCGGAAATTATACAAAAGGACTCGCCGTCATCTCACTTACATGTTGGAACGGGACCACATGTCAATGAAGACGCTAGTGGGGAGCAGATGGTTCCCATAGAGGTCACACACTGACGACCAGGCCGTCGTATCAGACCTAGCACCCGCGTGGGATGGCTTCCGTCCCCCACACGAGTGAAGCCACTTCGCACCCCTACACGGTTGGTCTGCCACGCCGCTAGGCCAACCCCAGCGCGTGCAGCTCGGACACGCGCTCGCTCAGCCCCCTTTCCCTCGACGCCCCGGAGCTACCCAACCACGGCTACTTGTTTTGCACACCCGGCGTACGGATTTGGAGCGGATCCCGTCGGGCTTGAGCTCGCCCGGCTGTGGGAGGCCGCGCCGTGCCATGGACTGGCCGGGCACCGGGCCGAAAGGCCCCGACAAGGCCGCATGCAGGTACGGACTCCTCCTCTAGCCGCTCGGATCTACACCGTCTGCGGTCCGCCAGCAGATACATGAATGGCGCTCGGTCGGGCTCGGTGCTGGCCCAAAAGCTCGTCGGTGCACCGTTGCCACTCATTACGTGCGACGACTTCCCAAAGAAGGTCTTGCGCCGCGTGCCTACAACGCTGGAACATCCTGGATGGGTGTTCATCAAGTGCTCAACCGATGGGGTATGAGCTACTTTAGCTTCGGTTGTGCTCTCGGATTAGACTAGTTGTGCTAACTTAAAATTTTATTGTGTAGAATGGATGCAAGTTTTGGTATTGGGAAGAAGAGTACATCGATATATTGATAGAGCGCAATTTAGTAGATGTTCTAGCACTTTTAGCTAGCATAGAGGCTAGAGATGAGACTAGTGCACTTGTTGATAGAATAGAGGCTAGACATGAGACTGGATGCGAGGAAGCAACATCTACTTCTTTACACTCGAAGAAGAAACAAGCACGCAAGATCGAGCCTCCGCAGATCAACAATGAATGCATCGAGAAGGCACTAATCCAACTTACAGGAGCAGTTATGGAAGTTGGATATCTTCTAAAATGTATTCTTGTGGTTCTTGTTTTCTTTGGTCTTGCTTTTCTAGTCAAATTTTGGTGATGTATTTCCATGTACCAAAAATCAGTGATGAAAAAGGTATGTGTTTGCAAAGAAAAATGTATGCGGTCGGGATACTGATACGTCTCCAACGTATCTATAATTTTTGATTGTTCCATGCTATTATATTATCTGTTCTGGATGTTTAATGGGATTTAATATGCACTTTAATATTATTTGTGGGACTAACCTATTAGCCGGAGGCCCAGTGCCAGTTGCTGTTTTTTTGCCTATTTCAGTGTTTCGCAGAAAAGGAATATCAAATGGAATCCAAACAGAATGAAACCTTCGCGAGGATCTTTTTGGAACAAATGCAATCCAGGAGACTTGGAGTGGAGGTCAAGGAAGCAACAAGGCGGCCACGAGGTAGGGCGGCGCGCCCAGGAGGGCAGGCACGCTCTCCACCCTCATGGGCCCCTCGTAGATCCACCGACCTACTTCCTTCGCCCATATATACTCTTATACCCTGAAAACATCGAGGGGAGCCACAAAACCACATTTCCACCGCCTCAACCTTCCATACCCATGAGAACCCATCTAGGGACATTTTCCGACGATCTGCTGGAGGGGGATGCGGTCATGGAGGGCTTCTACATCAACACCATAGCCTCTCCGACGATGTGTGAGTAGTTTACCATAGACCTTCGGGTCCACAGTTATTAGCTAGATGGCTTCTTCTCTCTCCTTGGATCTTAATACAAAGTTCTCCTTGATGTTCTTGGAGATCTATTCGATGTAATTCTTTTTGCGGTGTGTTTGCCGAGATCTGATGAATTGTGGGTTTATGATTAAGATTATCTATGAACAATATTTGATTCTTCTCTGAATTCTTATATGCATGATTTGATATCTTGGCAAGTCTCTTTGAATTATCAGTTTGGTTTGGCCTACTAGATTGATCTTTCTTGCAATGGGAGAAGTGCTTAGATCTGGGTTCAATCTTATGGTGTCCTTTCCCGGTGACAGCAGGGGCAGCAAGGCACGTATTCTATTGTTTCCATCGAGGATAAAAAGATGGGGTTTATATCATATTGCTTGAGTTTATCCGTCTACATCTTGTCATCTTGCATAATGCATTACTCTGTTCTTATGAACTTAATACTCTAGATGCATGCTGGATAGCGGTTGATGTGTGGAGTAATAGTAGTACATGCGGAATCGTTTCGGTCTAATTGACACGGATGTGATGCCTATATTCATGATCACGCCTAGATATCATCATAACTATGCGCTTTTCTATCAATTGCTCGGCAGTAATTTGTTCAGCCACCGTAATATATGCTATGTTGAGAGAAGCCACTAGTGAAACTTATGGCCCCCGGGTCTACTTTACATCATGTTAGTTTCCCGTCAACTAGCCATTTCTATCGTCGTTTATTTTGCAATCTTTACTTTCCAATCTATACAAAAATACCAAAAATATTTATCCTATTATCTTTATCAGATCTCACTTTTGCAAGTGGTCCTGAAGGGATTGACAACCCCTTTATCGTGTTGGTGGCAAGGTTCTTATGTTTTGTGCAGGTACTAGGCGACTTGCGTGTAGTCTCCTACCGGATTGATACCTTGGTTCTCAAAAACTGAGGGAAATACTTATGCTACTTTGCTGCATCACCCTTTCCTCTTCAAGGGAAAACCAACGCATGCTCAAGAGGTAGCAAGAAGGATTTCTGGCGCCGTTGCCAGGGAGATCTACACTCAAGCCAATTCATACCAAGTACCATGCACAGACTCTTATCCTTCGCATTACATTATTTGCCATTTGCCTCTCGTTTTCCTCTCCCCCACTTCACCCTTGCCGTTTTATTCGCCTCTTTTCCATTCGCCCTTTTTCTGTTCTCCTTCTTTCGCTTGCCTCTTGTATGATTGTGTGTTGGATTGATTCTTTGTCACGATGGCTCAATACAATACTAAATTATGTGACTTTACCAATACCAACAACAATGATTTTGTTAGCACTCCAATTGCTCCTCTTACCGATGCTGAATCTTGTGAAATTAATACTGCTTTGCTGAATGTTGACATGAAAGATCAATTTGCTGGCCTTCCTAGTGAAGATGCCGCTACCCATCTAAACAGCTTTGTTGATTTATGTGATATGCAAAAGAAGAAAGACGTGGATAATGATATTGTTAAATTGAAGCTATTTCTGTTTTCGCTTAGAGATCGTGCTAAAACTTGGTTCTCTTCTTTGCCTAAAAATAGTATTGATTCATGGAATAAGTGCAAATATTCTTTTATCTCTAAGTATTTTCCTCCCGCTGGGATCATCTCTTTTATTAACTATATTATGAATTTTAAGCAACTTGGTCATGAGCATGTTGCACAAGCTTGGGAGAGGATGAAATTAATGATACGTAATTGCCCTACACATGGTTTGAATTTATGGATGATTATACAATTTTTTTATGCTGGATTGAATTTTGCTTCTAGAAATCTTTTAGATTCGGCCGCGAGAGGCACTTTTATGGAAATCACTTTAGGAGAAGCTACTAAACTCCTAGATAATATTATGGTTAATTATTCTCAATGGCACACCGAAAGATCTACTAGTAAAAAAGTTCATGCGATAGAAGAGATTAATGTTTTGAATGGAAAGATGGATGAACTTATGAAGTTGTTTGCTAATAAGAGTGTTTCTTCTTATCCAAATGATATGCCTTTGTCCACTTTGATTGAGAATAATAATGAATCTATGGATGTGAATTTTGTTGGTATGAACAATTTTGGTAACAACACGTATAGAGGAAATTTTAATTGTAGGCCATTTCCTAGTAATTCCTCTAATAATTATGGTAATTCCTACAACAACTCTTATGTAAATTTTAATAATATTCCCTCTGATTTTGAGACTAGTGTTAAAGAATTTATGAATTCGCAAAAGAATTTCAATGCTTTGATTGAAGAAAAATTGCTTAAGATTGATGAGTTGGCTAGGAACATGGATAGAATTTCTCTTGATGTTGATTCTTTGAAACTTAGATCTATTCCACCTAAGCATTACATCAATGAGTCTCTCAAAGCCATGAGAATTTCCATCGATGAGTGCAAAGAAAGAACCGGTAGGATGCGTGCTAAGAAAGATTGCTTTGTGAAAGCGTGTTCTTCTAGTTTTCATGATAATAATGATGAAGATCTAAAAGTGATTGGTGTGTCTCTTATTAAATATTTGTTTGCCAATATGAATCTTGATAAAGATGGGACTGGGGATGAGTCAACTTTAGTTAAAAGGCGTCCCAATGATTCGGAGTTTTTAGATCTTGATGCAAAAATTGGTAAAAGTGGGATTGAAGAGGTCAAAACTTTACATAGCAATGAACCCACTATTTTGGATTTCAAGGAATTTAATTATGATAATTTCTCCTTGATAGATTGTATTTCCTTGTTGCAATATGTGCTATATTCTCCTCATGCTTATGATCAAAATAAAGCTTTTACTAAACATATCGTTGATGCTTTAATGCAATCTTATGAAGAAAAACTTAATTGGAAGTTTCTATCCGTAGAAAACTTTATGATGAGTGGGAACCTACTATTAAAATTAAGATTAAAGATCATGAATGCTATGCTTTATGTGATTTGGGTTCTAGTGTTTCCATGATTCCAAAAACTTTGTGTGATGTGTTAGGTTTCCGTGAATTTGATGATTGTTCTTTAAATTTGCATATTGTGGATTCCATCATTAGGAAACCTATGGGAAGGATTAATTATGTTCTTATTGTTTAAAATAGAAATTATGTGCCCGTATATTTCATTGTTCTTGATATAGATTGCAATCCTACATGTCCTATTATTCTTGGTAGACCTTTCCTTAGAACGATTGGTACAATTATTGACATGGAAGAAGGAAATATTAGATTCCATTTTCCGTTAAGGAAAGGCATGGAACACTTTCCTAGAGAGAAAAATAAATTACCTTATGAATCTATTATGAGAGCCACATATGGATTGCATACCAAATCTGACATTACCTAGATCTATTCTTGTTTTTATGCCTAGCTAGGGGCGTTAAACGATAGCGCTTATTGGGAGTGTCGGTGTTAAAACCGGTGGATCTCGGGTAGGGGGTCCCGAACTGTGCGTCTAGGCCGGATGGTAACAGGAGACAAGGGACACGAACTTTTACCCAGGTTCGGGCCCTCTCGATGGAGGTAAAACCCTACGTCCTGCTTGATTAATATTGATGATATGGGTAGTACAAGAGTAGATCTACCACGAGATCGAGGAGGCTAAACCCTAGAAGCTAGCCTATGGTATGATTGTTGATGTGTACGTTGTCCTACAGACTAAAACCCTCTGGTTTATATAGACACCGGAGAGGGTTAGGGTTACACAAAGTCGGTTACAATGGTAGGAGATCTTCATATCCGTATCGCCAAGCTTGCCTTCCACGCCAAGGAAAGTCCCTTCCGGACATGGGACGGAGTCTTCAATCTTGTATCTTCATAGTCCAGGAGTCCGGCTGAAGGTATAGTCCGGCTATCCGAACACCCCCTAATCCAGGACTCCCTCAGTAGCCCCTGAACCAGGCTTCAATGACGACGAGTCCGGCGCGCAGATTGTCTTCGGCATTGCAAGGCGGGTTCCTCCTCCAAGTACTTCATAGAAGATTTTGAACACAAAGATAGTGTCCGGCTTTGCAAAATAAGTTTCCACATATTGCCATAGAGAGAATAATATTTACACCAATCTAATCTGCTGACGTATTCCGTAGCGTGTCACACCACGGCCAAGCCTTTATCCGAGTCGTTTCATTATCCCACCTCAGCGCGTCATGCGAGGCGGTTTCCTTGGCACGTCTTGTTAAAGCAGAGATCGTGTCCCCTTATCCCAGGATTCTCATCAATACGGGCGTGGGTAACCCAACCGCGCCATTGATTATGGCGCTTGGAGATAAGCGAGTTTTACCAGGCTGGTGGGGACATGTAGTTGCGTCCACCCATATAAGGGGATAAGGATCCACCTTTTCACCTACGCCTTCTTCCTCCTTCGCCTATCCATTCTTGCACACTCGAGCTCTAGCGCCCAATTCCGCACTCCCCACCTCAACCTTCTCCAGCCATGTCCGGAGCGGGAGGCAAGTGGATGGTCTCCTCCGTCACGGAGGGACACGTCAAAAAGCTGAGGAAAGCCGGATACCTGTCTAACGACATCGCCTACCAGCTTCCCAGAAAGGGGCAGCTCATCCCCACCCCTAGGCCCCATGAGAGGGTGGTGTTCCTCCCCCATTTCCTCTGCGGACTGGGCTTCCCTCTCCACCCATTTGTCCGGGGGCTCATGTTCTACTACGGCCTGGATTTGCATGATCTGGCCCCGAACTTCGTCCTCAACATCTCGGCATTTATCATCGTGTGCGAGGCCTTCCTCCGCATCCGCCCCCATTTCGGCCTATGACTCAAGACTTTCAACGTCAAGCCGAAGGTGGTGCGCGGCATCCAGGCAGAGTGCGGAGGCGCCATGGTGGGCAAGATGGCCAACGTCCTATGGCTCGAGGGCTCCTTTGTGGAGACCCTGAAGGGGTGGCAATCGGGGTGGTTTTACATCACCGAGCCGCGCGACGCCGAATGGGTCGCACCCCCTGAGTTTCGATCCGGACCCCCTACGCGGCTCACCTCCTGGAAGGAGACGGGCCTGTCGTGGGGTAAGAAGGGAGAGCTGACCGGACTCCAAACATGCGTCCAAACCCTGGTGGACAAGAAGCTCAAACTTGTCAACGTAGTCCAGGTTATGCTCATCCGCTTGATCCTCCCGTGTCAACAACGGGCTTTCAACCTGTGGGAGTTCGACCCGGCGCGGCACCAAACTCTGAGCAGGCTCTTCGACACGACGTACGAAGATGCCTGGAAGGTGCTTTTCAAGGGCGCCGAGGCTCCCGCATCCGCTACCGAGGATCGCGGATTCAGTGCGCAGCGTCATGCTCTCGCGGTAAGCTGTTTTTTCCTTTTACAGGGTATCAGTTTTTCATAGTTTGACTCCATGCGGGATCTAAACTCCCTTACCTTTGACAGGATTGGCAGGTGACATCCGGACAGATCAACTGTCCGGCTCCTTTGCCCGAAGGCCCAGCGGACGCTCGCTTGGCGAAGCTGCTGGTTCCGGCACCCTATGTGGTGCCGGAGAAGAAGGCCGCAAAAAAGGCCGCGGGGACTCGAAAGAGTGCCCGGCGCCAGGAGGTGTCGGATCCATCATCCGACGGTTCCGAGGCGCATTCCTCCCGTGAAGACGAGGAGGAAGAAGAAGAGACCTCCCCCCCTCCAGCGGGGGGAGAGAAGAAAAGGAAGGTCGCCCTCTCTGGGGAGGCCGGAGGGTCCAAGAAGGGGAAAACCCTTCCTTCGGACTGCTCCACCGATGCCGACGGCGGCGGAGAGGAGTGGCAGCCCAGGGCCAAGCCCCTGGCAAAATCGTAAGTATCCGGATACCAGAGTAATTCATAGTATTCGTTTATTGCACAGCTTTCCCTTACGTCGAATATGTTTATGCAGCCCACCCAAAGACCGGCTCGACGCGTCGTCGAGCGGTTCATTGGACTCGTCGGATGTGAACTCGCTTCCGACGGCTTCCTCCCCCCGCCCTACGGACGGCATCGAAGTGTTGTCCCAACAGGTTCCAAGCCGGGAGGGGGTGGTCCTGGAGGCGCCGCAAGGCGACCTCCCGGACTCCAGGAGTAAAGGGGATGAAACCCCCCAGGGCTCCAAGTCCGGCTCTAGGCCGGACACCGCTCCGGAACCTTCAGAGGTTCCAGAGTCCGGCGGGGGACCTCCTTCCAAGAGGAGCAAGTCCGCCGTGCCGGTGGCCCCCGTCCAACCGGAGGCGCCGGACAATATGTTGGAGGCGCTCCAAGGCGCCTCCATCGACGAGGAGCACCGCACTATTATGAGTGCGGTGGTCCAGAAGGTTCAGTCCGCCAAGAGCGGACTGACTGAAGCTTGTACTAGCCTTTTAACAGGCTTTGAGGTAAGTAAAGAATGTGTAAATAATATTACCGCATAGACAGTAGCCCCTGATGCTCTGTTTGGCGTTCGGGAGGAAAAGCCGAATAGAGGATCAAATAAAATTCGCAGGAGTCTAACAAAAATGAGTCAATATGCATGTGCAGGCTTCTCTGCTTGCGTCCGCCGCACTGACTGCGGAAGTGGACACGCTAAAGCAGAACCTCGAGCGGTCCGAGCAAGAGCTCGGGCGTGCCAAGAAGCAGCTCGAGGACAATGAAGGTGAGAAATACCTTGTTTTTAAATATATATAAAAAGGTGCAATTGCAAAGAATGACAGGATTATCGTGGCTATTGTAGGGGCCACGTCTGAAGTGGCGACCCTTAAGCAAGCGCTGGTCGAGGCCGAGAAGAGGGCGGCCTCGGAGCGCACCGAGCGGGAGAAGTATGAGGCCGAGGTTGGCAAGGTGCGGCAAGAGCTCCAGGCTCTCATGGAAAAACATGAGAGTTTGGAGCTTGACTCAAAGACGCGAGCGTCCGAGCTCGCGGTGGCTATTGAAAATGCCAAGTCTGCCAAGGCCGAATCCCAGAAGACCCTCCAGGAGTTGGATGAGGTGAAGAAGATAGCGGAGGGTAAGGCATTCTTTATGCAAAGCAAACACATAAACGTGAGTTACTTGTTACTTACCCGAATCCGGAGCTCTCCAGGAGCGTTCGCAGATCTTCCCCGGAGTGTGTCCGATGCCGCCGCATTCTATCGAGCCGAGGAGGGCAGCTCGACGGAGAAGGTGTTCTGGTCTCAGTACGCTGAGGCCGGACACCCCGTGCCCCTGAGCGACCAGCTGAAGCAACTGGTCGAGCTCCACAAGGCGGCCGAACAGGCCATGAAGGGCCTCATTGTTCGGCTGTGGCCTGGAGGGGCTCTGCCTGGGAGCTATTTCGGGCTGGTGCGGCGGCTGGTGGAGGCCTGTCCAAGGCTCGAAGTCATCAAGCGCTCCGTCTGCATTGAGGGTGCCCGTAGGGCCCTTGCCCGTGCTAAGGTGCACTGGGGCAAGCTGGATGCTGAGAAGCTTGTGAAGGACGGGCCACCGCCGGGGAAAGAGCATCGCAAGCCCGAGAATTACTATAAGGATGTTCTGAAGGGTGCCTGCCTTGTGGCGGATGAATGTTCTAGGGATGTAATTTTTGAGTGAAACTTGCTCGTTTTGTCCTGTGCGCTGAAAACTTGTTTATATGCGCTAAGCAATGCTGTTGGAATTTAAAATATTACCTTCTGTGCGGCTGTTTATCAATTCTGAGAGATGGCGAGTCGTCGGCTTCTGCCCCCGTGCCGCTAGTGCTGGGGTGTTCGGGGATAAACCTGAGCGCTCTTTTTCCCATGTTTGGGTCCTTCGAGGGAGGCGCTCAGCCCAACGAACAAGGCAATCGGACTATAATGCGTGAACACTCTCACTTAGCCATAGAATTCTATAATTTTAAATTTCGGCGAAGCCCCTGGTATTCGGAAGACCGAGTTCGGGGCGCTATCCACGCCTTGGCCGGACAGAGCCGGCTCCTCGCCCTAAGCGGCATAAGTCTTTAGGGACTCGAAAAAACCTCTCGAACAGCGACCAGCTCTCGCTTCATCATGACAGTCAGTTTTAGCTTTCTCCACTGAGGTGCTCGACCCAGCTCAACTGGGGCACAATCGCAGTGGTTCTCCTAGTGCTACCTTAGCCGATATAGCGGAACGTAAGGCACCAAAACATAGGAGCCGGGCAAACCCAACTATTGACCCAAGACATGATTCGGAGCCGATGCATATAATGCTATAAGTTCGGGGTGCCGCACTTGTTAAAGTGTTCGGACTTCTCACACCATATTGAGGGGTACTAAAGCCCCTGGCGTATTTTGGCCGTACCAACGTGTACGGGTGCAACATGTCGTTAAGGAACATATATAAAGAAAAAAGGTAATGCAAAAATAGACGAAAGCTATGCATTGTTTATTAAAAAGGGGTGCGATCAAGGCAGAACGATACAAGTAATGCGATAAGTGGAAGGTTGGACTAGTTAACATGTCCATTCCAGGGGCAAGCTGCGGAATAGTATGCGGAACGGGTATACTGCTCGTGATAGAGACCACCTGGGAGTTCCTTAATGCGGCGTGGCTTGTTTGCTTCCCTGGTTCTTGCATCGTCTGTGCGGCAATTGAATTGCAGAATAGGCCTTCCAAAGGATGGAGTCCTGAAAGTAAGAGAAAATTAAAAAATCGGCAGCCCCTGGTATGGTTTAAGCCGTGTTTTGGGCGTGCCGTGATGGTGCCCCTCCCCCTGTGCCCATGGTATCTCTAGAGCGTAGTTATGTACGCGAAGTACTGGCGTCGCCTTTTTGCGAGGGTTGGGGTTGGGGCCGCATTGCTACGCCTGCTCGGATCGTGCCAGGCGGTCTTGTTGTAGGTTACTCCGGGCGCGCTTGACGGTGTCCGGTCGTTTAGTGGCCGGACTGGAGAACTGCCTGGAGAGGCTGCTTTGTACTTCCGCTGCAAGGGCCGCCGTGTGCTCCTCCGTTCGGAGGGAGCGTTCGGTGTTTCCATTGACCGTAATTACTCCTCGAGGGCCTGGCATCTTGAGCTTAAGGTATGCGTAATGCGGTACCACATTGAACTTAGCGAATGCGGTTCGCCCGAGCAGTGCGTGATAACCACTGCGAAACGGGACTATGTCGAAGATTAACTCCTCGCTTCGGAAATTATCCGGGGATCCGAAGACCACTTCAAGTGTGACTGAGCCTGTACAGTTGGCCTCTACACCTGGTATTACGCCTTTAAAGGTCGTTTTGGTGGGCTTAATCCTCGAGGGATCTATGCCCATTTTCCGCACTGTATCCTGGTAAAGCAGGTTCAGGCTGCTGCCGCCGTCCATAAGGACTCTAGTGAGATGAAATCCGTCAATAATTGGGTCTAGAACCAATGCGGCGAATCCGCCATGACGGATGCTAGTGGGATGGTCCCTTCGATCAAAGGTGATCGGGCAGGAGGACCATGGGTTGAACTTTGGGGCGACTGGCTCTACCGCGTATACGTCCCTTAACGCGCGCTTCCGCTCCCTTTTGGGGACGTGGGTTGCGTATATCATGTTCACCGTCCGCACTTGTGGGGGAAAACCCTTCTGTCCACTGTTGTTCGGCGGCCGGGGCTCCTCGTCGTCATCGCTATGCAGCCCCTTGTCTTCATTTTCGGTGTTTAACTTGCCTGCCTGCTTGAACACCCAACAATCCCTGTTGGTGTGATTGGCCGGCTTTTCGGGGGTGCCATTTATCTGGCACGAGCGGTCGAGTATTCGGTCCAAACTGGACGGGCCCCTAGGATTCCTTTTGAATGGCTTTTTCCGCTGACCGGATTTAGAGCCTCTGAATCCGGCATTAACTGTCGTATCCTCAGCATTGTCGCCGTTAATGCGGCGCTTCTGCTTGTTGCGACGCGACCTGCCACTACTGTCCCTGGTGTCCGAATTACCAGGGTTCTTGGTCATATTGTTGCTACGAGCAAGCCAGCTGTCTTCTCCCGTGCAAAAGTGGGTCATGAGTGTCGTGAGTGCTGCCATAGATTTCGGCTTTTCCTGTCCAAGGTGCCGGGCCAGCCACTCGTCATGGATATTGTGCTTGAAGGCTGCTAGGGCCTCAGCGTCCGGACAGTCGACTATTTGATTTTTCTTTGTTAGGAACCATGTCCAGAATTGCCTGGCCGATTCCTCTGGCTGCTGAATTACGTGACTTAGGTCATCGGCGTCTGGGGGTCGCACATAAGTGCCCTGGAAATTGTCGAGGAATGCGGCTTCCAGGTCCTCCCAACAACTGATTGATCCTGTTGGCAAGCTGTTAAGCCAATGCCGAGCTAGTCCTTTAAGCTTGAGTGGGAGGTATTTGATGGCGTGGAAATCATCGCCACGGGCCATGTGGATATGGAGGAGATAATCCTCGATCCATACCGCAGGATCTGTTGTGCCATCATATGATTCGATGTTTACGGGTTTGAAACCCTCGGGGATTTGATGATCCATTATTTCGTCTGTAAAGCAGAGTGGGTGTGCGGCGCCTCTGTACTGGGCTATATCATGACGTAGCTCCAATGAGCCTTGTCTACTGTGTTCGGCCCCGCCGAATTTGTGGCCGGCTTGACGGTTACCGTCTCGAGCCGTGGGGCTCCCATGCGATCCGTAGATCGATCTTGTTTGCCTTGCCTTGTCCTCCAACATGTCTCGTAAGTCCGGCGCATATTCCCGTGCCTTGGTACGGGGTGCGGCTTGAGTGGAGGGCCGAGAGGTCTCTCTCTCGCGACCACGAGGTGGCCGGTCGGCCGCATCAAGTGCTTCCTCCTCTAATCGGGGTAGCAACCTGCGCTTTGGGTAGCTCTTGGAGGGGCGTTCGAGTTTATGCTCTTCGGCCGCAAGGACTTCAGTCCATCTGTCGACTAGCAAATCATGATCAGCTCTAAGTTGTTGCTGTTTTTTCTTGAGGCTTCTTGCCGTGGCCATAAGCCTGCATTGAAAACGCTCTTGCTCGACGGGATCCTCTGGCACGACAAATTCGTCGTCGTCGAGGCTTGCCTCGTCTTCGGAAGGAGGCATATAATTATCGTCCTCGACCTCTCTGTCTGCCGCTCTCTCATGAGGGCTGGTTTCTCCATCCTCATGTGCTAAATCTTGCTGGAGGGGGTTTTCTTTGGCGCTTTCCGGAGTATTATTATCCACCGTGCTGGAATCACCGTGTTTGTTTTGGCGGGATTTTGAGCGGCGCCGCTGACGCCGGTGCTTAGGCTGTTTCTTGGAGGGGTCATCCTCCGCTGTTCCATCGCCATATCCCTCTTTTGGGGTGTCCACCATGTATATGTCATACGATGAGGTGGCTTTCCAGGGCCTAGTAGGCGCTGGTTCTTCATCATCTCCTTCATCGGCGTCCATACCGTCGATGTCTTCGGAGTCGAAGTCGAGCATGTCGGTTAAGTCGTCGACAGTGGCTACAAAGTGGGTGGTGGGTGGGCTTTGAATTTCTTCATTGTCCGTACCCCAACCTTGCTGACCGTAGTCCGGCCAGGGCTCTCCTGATAAAGAGAGGGACTTCAGTGACTTCAGGATATCGCCGAGAGGCGAGTGCTGAAAGATGTCCACGGTAGTGAACTCCATGATCGGCGCCCAATCGGATTCGATCGGCAGGGGCGCGGAGGGTTCGGAGTCCGGCTCCTTGGAGTCACGAGTCTCGCAGAGTACGGGGCTGGTGTTTGGCTCAATCGCCGTTGGGGTCGCAGCCCCCGAGGTGGCATCCAACCGCCCATCCTCGATCGGCGCAGTTGGCTCCGAATTAAGGGTCGGAGCTGACGCGGGTGCGGCCTCCAGGGCACTATTCGGCGGCAGAGCTAAATCATGCTCGTCGTGACAGTGCGATGTGCTCGACGGTGGCTCGAATCCATCGAAGATCAAGTCCCCGCGGATGTCAGCCGTGTAGTTTAAACTTCCAAATCTGACCTGACGGCCGGGGGCGTAGTTTTCGATCTGCTCTAGACGGCCAAGCGAATTGGCCCGGAGTGCGAAGCCGCCGAAGACGAAGATCTGTCCGGGGAGGAAGGTCTCACCCTGGACTGCATCACTATTGATGATCGTAGGAGCCATCGAGCCTGATGGCGACAACATAGAGGAACTCTCAATGAAAGCACCAATCTCGGTGTCAAAACTGGCGGATCTCGGGTAGGGGGTCCCGAACTATGCGTCTAGGCCGGATGGTAGCAGGAGACAAGGGACACGAAGTTTTACCCAGGTTCGGGCCCTCTCGATGGAGGTAAAACCCTACGTCCTACTTGATTAATATTGATGATATGGGTAGTACAAGAGTAGATCTACCACGAGATCGAGGAGGCTAAACCCTAGAAGCTAGCCTATGGTATGATTGTTGATGTGTACGTTGTCCTACGGACTAAAACCCTCCAGTTTATATAGACACCGGAGAGGGTTAGGGTTACACAAAGTCGGTTACAATGGTAGGAGATCTGCATATCCATATCGCCAAGCTTGCCTTCCACGCCAAGGAAAGTCCCTTCCAGACATGGGACGGAGTCTTTAATCTTGTATCTTCATAGTCCAGGAGTCCGGCTGAAGGTATAGTCCAGCTATCCGAACACCCCCTAATCCAGGACTCCCTCAGGGAGGCAACCCAATTTTTTGTTTGGTCCTTGCCTTTTGTTCCTGGTTAGTAATAAGTAAATCATCTATCCTATCTTATGATTGTGTTTTTTATGTTTTAATTAGTGTTTGTGCCAAGTAAAGCCTTTAGGATCTTCTTGGGTGATTGTTATTTGATCTTGCTGAAAAAACAGAAAGTATGCGCTCACGAGAATAATTTTCATTTTTTTACCAGAGAGTGATAAAATACCAATTCAAACTGCAGTAGATCAATATATAAATTGTTTAGGATGTCCTAATTTCTCAGGATTTTTGGAGTTTCAGAAGTATTCGGAACCTACAGATTACTACAGATTGTTCTGTTTTTGACAGATTCTGCTTTTCGTGTGTTGTTTGCTTATTTTGATGAATCTATGGCTAGTATCGGGGGCTATGAACCATAGAGAAGTTGGAATACAGTAGGTTTCACACAAATATAAATAAAGAATGAGTTCATTACAGTAACTTAAAGTGGTGGTTTGTTTTCTTATACTAACGGAGCTCATGAGATTTTCTGTTGAGTTTTGTGTTGTGAAGTTTTCAAGTTTTTGGGTAAAGATTTGATGGATTTTGGAACAAGGAGTGGAAAGAGCCTAAGCTTGGGGATTCCCAAGGCACCCCAAGGTAAAATTCAAGGACAACCAAAATCCTAAGCTTGGGGATGCCTCGGAAGGCATCCCATGTTTCGTCTTCATCTATTGGTAACTTTACTTGAGGCTATATTTTTATTCACCACATGATATGTGTTTTGCTTAGAGCGTCTTCTATGGTTTGAGTCTTTGCTTTTTAGTTTACCACAATCATCCTTTCTGTACACACCTTTTTGGAGAGACACACATGAATCGGAATTTATTAGAATACTCTATGTGCTTCACTTATATCTTTTGAGCTAGATAATTTTGCTCTAGTGCTTCACTTATATCTTTTTAGAGCATGGTGGTGGTTTTATTTTATAGAAATTCTTGATCTCTCATGATTCACTTAAATTATTTTGAGAGTCTTTTAGAACAGTATGGTAATTTGCTTTGGCTATAAAATTAGTCCTAATATGATAGGAATCCAAGATGGGTATATTAAAAACATTCATATAGAGTGCATTAAATACTGTGAGAAGTTTGATTCTTGATAGTTGTTTTGAGATATAAAGGTGGTAATACTGTGCATTGCCCTTTCTCACCTCGAGAGTTGGTGCAAACTTCGCCGGTGCATCCAAACCCCGTGATATGATACGCTCTATCACACATAAGCCTCCTTATATCTTCCTCAAAACAGCCACCATACCTACCTATTATGGCATTTCCATAGCCATTCCGAGATATATTGCCATGCAACTTTCCACCATTCCGTTTATTATGACATGCTCCATCATTGTCATATTGCTTTGCATGATCATGCCGTTGACATAGTATTTGTTGCGAAGCCACCGTTCATAATTCTTTCATACATGTCACTCTTGATTCATTACATATCCCGATACACCGCCGGAGGCATTCACATAGTCATATTTTGTTCTAAGTATCGAGTTGTAATTCTTGAGTTGTAAGTAAATAAAAGTGTGATGATCATCTTTATTAGAGCATTGTCCCAGTGCAGAAAGGATGTTGGAGACTATGATTCCCCCACAAGTCGGGATGAGATTCCGGACGAAAAAAGAGCCCAAAAAGGAGAAAAAGGCCCAAATAAAAAAGTGAGAGAAAAAGAGAGAAGGAGCAATGCTGCTATCCTTTTTCCACACTTGTGCTTCAAAGTAGCACCATGATCTTCATGATAGAGAGTCTCCTATTTTGTCACTTTTATATACTAGTGAGAATTTTTCATTATAGAACTTGGCTTGTATATTACAATGATGGGCTTCCTCAAAATGCCCTAGGTCTTCGTGAGCAAGCAAGTTCGATGCATACCCACTTAGTTTCTTTTGTAGAGCTTTCAGACACTTATAGCTCTAATGCATATGTTGCATGGCAATCCCTGCTCACTCACATTAATATCTATTGATGGGCATCTCCATAGCCCATTGATATGCCTAGTTGATGTGAGACTATCTTCTCCTTTTTGTCTTCTCCACAACCACCATTCTATTCCACCTATAGTGTTATGTCCATGGCTCACGCTCATGTATTGCGTGAAAGTTGAAAAAGTTTGAGAACATCAAAAGTATGAAACAATTGCTTGGCTTGTCATCGGGGTTGTGCATGATTTAAATATTTTGTGTGATGTAGATAGAGCATAGCCAGACTATATGATTTTGTAGGGATAACTTTCTTTGGCCATGTTACTTTGAGAAGACATGATTGCTTGGTTAGTATGCTTGAAGTATTATTATTTTTATGTCAATATTAAACTTTTGCCTTGAATCTTTCGGATCTGAACATTCATGCCACAATAAAGAAAATTACATTGAAAATTATGTTAGGTAGCATTCCACATCAAAAATTCTGTTTTTATCATTTACCTACTCGAGGACGAGCAGGAATTAAGCCTGGGGATGCTGATACGTCTCCAACGTATCTATAATTTTTGATTGTTCCATGCTATTATATTATCTATTTTGGATGTTTAATGGGATTTAATATGCACTTTTATATTATTTTTGGGACCAACCTATTAACCGGAGGCCTAGTGCCAGTTGCTGTTTTTTTTGCCTATTTTAGTGTTTCGCAGAAAAGGAATATCAAACGGAATCCAAACGGAATGAAAACTTCGCGAGGATCTTTTTTTGGAACAAACGCAATCTAGGAGACTTGGAGTGGAGGTCAAGGAAGCAACGAGGCGACCACGAGGTAGGGCGGCACCGCCCTCCCACCCTCGTGGGCCCCTTGTAGCTCCACCGACCTACTTCCTTTGCCTATATATACTTTTATACCCTAAAAACATCCATGGGAGCCATAAAACCACTTTTCCACCGCCGCAACCTTCTGTACCCATGAGATCCCATCTGGGGACCTTTTCCGGCGATCTGCCGGAGGGGGATTCGATCACGGAGGGCTTCTACATCAACACTATAGCCTCTCTGATGATGTGTGAGTAGTTTATGACAGACCTTCGGGTCCATAGTTATTAGCTAGATGGCTTCTTCTCTCTCTTTGGATCTCAATACAAAGTTCTCCTCGATGTTCTTGGAGATATATTCGATGTAATTCTTTTTGCGGTGTGTTTGCTGAGATTTGATGAATTGTGGGTTTATGATTAACATTATCTATGAACAATATTTGATTCTTCTCTGAATTCTTATATGCATGATTTTATATCTTTGCAAGTCTCTTCAAATTATCAGTTTGGTTTGGCCTACTAGATTGATCTTTCTTGCAATGGGAGAAGTGCTTAGCATTGGGTTCAATCTTGCGGTGTCCTTTCCCAGTGACAGCAGGAGCAGCAAGGCACGTATTATATTGTTGCCATCGAGGATAAAAAGATGGGGTTTATATCATATTGCTTGAGTTTATCCCTCTACATCATGTCATCTTGCCTAATGCATTACTCTGTTGTTATGAACTTAATACTCTATATGCACGCTGGATAGCGGTTGATGTGTGGAGTAATAGTAGTAGATGCGTAATCGTTTCAGTCTACTTGACATGGACGTGATGCCTATATTCATGATCATGCCTAGATATCATCATAACTATGTGAAAGCACAAGTGCTCCCTAGGTGGTTTTGGTAATTAATGTCAACATATCTCCTGTTGGACTAATGTTTTTATCTATAATATTTCAGACAAGTTCAATAGTTGGAGTGGTGTGGACAAGAAGATGTGGAACCCCTTCAAAATGCTAAGGACAAAAGATTGGCTCAAGCTCTAAAGCTCAAGACTCTACATTTTACTTTTAGTGATCGAACATCACATTGAGTCCATAGGAAAGCCAATACTATTAAAAGGGGATGAGGTGTTGCTTAATGGGTTTCTTGCTCAAAATGCTTAGTGATATGCTCCAAAAAACCCTCAAACACTTTCCCATATCCACATATGTCCCAAACCAAAGATCAAACTCAGCCCCACCGAAATGTTCTATCCTGCGCCACCGAGTTCTCTTGACATAGCCACTACCACAAACTCTAATCCGTTTAGTCTCACTGATGGGATCTCGGTCTCACCGAGATGGGCTTGCAAACTCTCTGTTGCCCGTTGTTGGACCGATTTATTTCATAATGTGACCGTTAGGCATTTCGGTGGGACCGATATGATCAACTCGGTGAGACCAATGTGCTAGGGTTAGGGTAAAACCTCATCTCGGTTTGACCGATTACATAAACTCGGTGAGACCGATTTTGGTGATAAGAAAAACAGAGAGTTGGTCAGACTCTTCATTCATGGAGAGAGCTATCAGAACGTGCCTACACTTCAGCATTCATTTTCTGAGAGAGAACCACCTACTCATGTGTTGAGACCATGATATTCCATTCCAACCATATGAATCTTGATCTCTAGCCTTCTCCAAGTTGCTTTCCACTCAAATCATCTTTCCACCAAATTCAAATCTGTGAGAGAGAGTTGAGTGTTGGGGAGACTATCATTTTAAGCACAAGAGCAAGGAGTTCATCATCAACACACCATCCATTACCTTTTGGAGAGTGGTGTCTCATAGATTGGTTAGGTGTCACTTGGGAGCCTCCGTCAAGATTATGGAGTTGAACCAAGGAGTTTGTAAGGTCAAGGAGATCGCCTACTTCATGAAGATCTACCCTAGTGAGGCAAGTCCTTCGTGGGCGACGGCCATGGTGGGATAGACAAGGTTGCTTCTTCGTGGACCCTTTGTGGGTGGAGCCCTCCGTGGACTCGCGCAACCGTTACCCTTCATGGGTTGAAGTCTCCATCAACGTGGATGTACGATAGCACCACCTATCGGAACCACGCCAAAAATTTATGTGTCTCCAATTGCGTTGCACACTCCAATCCCATCCCTTTACTTTCTTGCAAATTGCATTCTTTACTTTCTGCTGCTCATATACTCTTGTCATGCTTGCTTGAATGTATTGTGAATGTTTAAACTTGTGATAAAACTTCACCTTAACTTGAAGAAATTAAAAACTGTTACTTTTCTTTGTTAAGAGTCTATTCACCCCCCTCTAGACACCTCTTCTCGATCCTTTCAATTGGTATCAGAGCATTGGTCTCCATTGCTTTGGTTTAAACACCTTTGGAGGAAGATGGATAAGTCTACGTTGGGGAGTCTTAAACGTAGAGTGCTGATTCATGATGGAGAGTACTTTCATGAGTGGAAAAATGAGGTGCTTGTGATTTTCAATGAATATCATTTGAACAAGTATATTACTAGCCCTTGTGCACCCCATGTTGATCCTTTGCATCCTACCCTTGATGAGTCTATTGACATGATTCACAACCTTAGAACTGTTAATCTTATCGCTAGAGGTTTGCCTAGAAACTTGATTGGTTGCTTGCCTACTCTTGATTGTGCCTACACTATATGGAGATTTCTTGAGGAACGATTTCCAAACAATTCCTTGAAAAACTTAGATGAGATCCTTCATAAGTCTATTCCGTTGAGTAAGATGAGTTCCAATGACCCCAAATTTGGTGACTGTCTATTTGAGCTTACTAATCTTACGCGTGCCAAAGGAGATGTTCGAATCATTAGCAATATCATCTCCGAAGCCATTAGAATTCATAAAGATGATTATTGTGATGACCATTTATCTAATGAATTACCCTCTCTAGGAATTGATCCATCACAAGACGATGTTGAACATGGATACTATGATGAGAATGATGATAGTGAATTTGATCTCGATGATTCTATGAGACACTTTGGTCTTATGGCTAATCTTCGCGGCTACATGGCTAGAGGAAAGGAATGGGTCCTTAATAGTGGATGTGCCGATCATATGACCGGAGATAAGGATATGTTTCGTGAGCTTGCTGAAAACGACGACCCTCGAAAGTATGTCACTTTTGGTGACAACTCAAAGGGTGAGGTGGTTGGCCTTGGTAAGGTGGCCTTCTCACATGATAGCTCCATACAAAATGTTATGCTCATTGAATCTCTTGTATACAATTTACATTCCGTATCTAGACTTCCTGATTTTGGCTTCAATGTCCTATTTACTGAAGTAGATTGCCAAGTGTTTCATAGAGATAATCATAAAATGGTGTTTACCGGTATACGTAGAGGTGATCTTTACATTGTTGACTTCACTAAAAAGGCTCAACCTAGAACTTGTTTTATTGCTAAATCTTCGAAAGGCTGGTTGTGGCATAGAAGGTTAGGTCATGTGGGCATGCGAAATCTTGATAAGCTTATTAAAGGTGATCATATCCTTGGGGTAAAAGATGTTATATTTGACAAGGATAGATTGTGCAGTGCATGTCAAGCACGAAAACAAGTTGGAGGAAGTCATCCCGTGAAGAACATCATGACCACGAGAAGACCGCTCGAGCTACTTCATATGGAGCTGAAGGCATCAAATGCCTTCTTTGAAAAGCCGGGGTCACGAAGAGCCGCCCTCCGACGACGAGCGCTATAGTTTTACGCCCTTAGCTAGGCATAAAGCATGGATCTTAGTTTTATCTTTCGAAGTTGTAGCAACTTTTGTAATGGTTTTCTCAAACCCGGGAGGCTCTTTACACTTCCCCAAATTCTCCGGAAAAGAAAACATCTTAAGATCCAAAATATGTAATCGCTCGTTGCAAAGAGTAATCAGAGTATTCATGCGATTGATACTACCATTGAGGTGTTTGATGGGTTCATTATATTTCTGTATTTCAACCATATGTTTATGCAAATCACCAAGTTTGTCTAGCATTTGGGCTCCTCGGGGGTAAAATGAAACCCCTTCTTTTGAGGTGGAATTCCCAGGATTCCCTCTAAGAGTTCATAGGCAGCATTGGCATCAAGTTCAATAAAATTTCCTTCAGTGGCGAAATCAAGAAGTTGTCTATGGTGCAAAGCCAATTCTATGTAAAAATTACGAAGCAAAACCTTGGCGTCCCCCTTTAAGTTGGAAATACGACACGATTCCATAAGCCTATACCATGCATATTTCAAATTTTCTCCTTGTCTTTACTTGAAGTACAAGACTTCAAAATTTGGTAACAAAGGAGGAGTAGGGATGCTAGCCATCGAGACTAGAAAGAAAGAGAACGACGAATGGAAAAAGAGAGGCGAATAAAACAGCAATTTTTTGTGAAGTGTGGGAGAGGAAAACGAGAGGCAAATGGTGAATAATGTAAATTGCGAGGAGATGAGATTTATGATTAGGAACCTGGTTATGTTGAAGATCCTCCCCTACAACGGCGCCAGAAATTCTCCTTGATGGCAACTGGAACTACGTCGGTATTTCCCCGGGGAGGGAAGGATGATGCAGCACAACGGCATAGGTATTTCCCTCAGTTATGAAACTAAGGTTCTCGAACCAGTAGGAGAACCAAGCAACACAACGTAAACAGCCCCTGCACACAAATAACAACACCTCGCAACCCGACGTGTTAAAGGGGTTGTCAATCCCTTTCGGGTAACGGCGCCAGAAATTGGTGCGTGACGGTAAAAAGGTTGTAATAGATTGGATAAATAGATCGCAAATAAAATAAACTGCAGCAAAGTATTTTTGTATTTTTGGTTTAATAGATCTGAAAATAAAAGCAACGAAAAAGTAGATCACAAAGATAAATATATGAGAAATAAGACCCGGGGCCGTAGGTTTCACTAGTGGCTTCTCTCAAGAAAAATAGCAAACATTGGGTAAACAAATTACTGTTGGGCAATTGATAGAACTTCAAATAATTATGATTATATCTAGGCAATGATCATTACATAGTCATCACGTCCAAGATTAGTAGACCGAATCCTGCCTGCATTTACTACTATTACTCCACACATCGACCGCTATCCAGCATGCATCTAGTGTATTAAGTTCATGGAAAACGGAGTAATGCAATAAGAACGATGATAGGATCTAGACAAGATCCGTTTATCTATATGGCGGTAGATATAGATCTCATCTTTTTATCCTTAGTAGCAATGATACATACGTGTTGGTTCCCTTTCTGTCACTGGGATCAAGCACCGTAAGATCGAACCCACTACCGGGCACCTCTTCCCATTGCAAGACAAATAGATCGAGTTGGCCAGACAAAACCCAAATATCAGAGAAGAAATACGAGGCTATAAGAGATCACGCATAAAAGAGATCAAAAAGAAACTTAAATACTTTCATGGATATAGAAACATAGATCTGATCATAAATTCGAAGTTCATCGATCCCAACAAACACATTACAAAAGAGTTACATCATATGGATATCCAAGAGACCATTGTATTGAGGATCAAGAGAGAGAGATGAAGCCATCTAGCTACTAACTACGGACCCGAAGGTCTACAAAGAACTACTCACGCATCATCGGAGAGGCACCAATGGAAGTGGTGAACCCCTTCGTGATGATGTTTAGATTGGACCTGGTGATTCTGGACTCTGTAGCGGCTGGATAAATATTTCGGCGAGTCCCCTAGGGTTCTGGGATTTTTGGGGTATTTATAAGGCAAAGAGGCGGTCCAGGGGGTACCCGAGGTGGGCACAACCCACAAGGGCGCGCTAGGGCCTCCTGGCGCGCCCTGGTGGGTTGTCCCCTCCTCGGGACTCCCCCCGGGTGCAACCAAGGCCCATCTCCTTCCTTTTGGCCCATAAAAAATCATCGTAAAGTTTCGTGCCATTTGGACTCCGTTTGATTAGATTTCCTGCGATGTAAAAACATGGAAAAAAACAGGAACTAGCACTGGGCACTATGTCAATAGGTTAGTACCAAAAAATGATATAAAATGACTATAAAATGATTATAAAACTTCTTGGATTGATAATAAAACAGCATGGAACAATCAAAAATTATAGATACGCTAGAGACGTATCAGATTACATGCAATGAACTAACCACTTGATGTCATGTTTGGTAGTCTCAAGTCATTGAAAGCATGCACGGCCCACATCTCTCATTGGTTGATATGTCACGAAATAAGAAATGAGGAGGGGGTTAATGTACCATGCCTAAGTGTTTTAGCATTATTTGGTTTTCGTAAGGTGACTTACACAACATTTTTTATTACATGCATTAACATTTTATTAGTTAAATCAAAGGTCAAAACCTGGAGCAAAATTTAAAGGGGACCAATAAACCACTAAACATCAAAGTTCTCTCGTTTGGGCCCAACAAGAGGTCTGGTGAGATGACTATACTGCACTGGCATGGAGGGGGATGCAACTTCATTGACTTACTGCACCTGCCTTTGGGTGTATGACACATGGGCCCTGCCTTTGGGTGTATGACACATGGGCCCAACAGGTGGCTGGCCCACCTTGACGTATGCCTCCAGCCCATGCGCCCAGGCTCTGCGATGCTCGCCACCCTCAACGGCATCTATGGTGACAACCTCTTCGTTGCACCGATGGCCCTGCGACTGCCCGCTGTCGCGCCGGAGAATGACCACCTCGAGGTCGCGCTCGCCACGCAGCGCCTGGCGCAGCAAGACACCGTCGACATAATCACCCATGTCTACGCGCAAATCGTCCACAAGGACTACTATGTGCCAGAGTAGGACGATAGGTCGCTGGCCTTCTTGGACCGCAGGGCAACCTTGGACGGCATTGTTCAGAAGCACATTGAGCTCGCCTCCAACGCCGCTGCTCCTCACACGTCGGTTGGTGACCCGACGCACTAGGGCGTGAGGATGTCGTTGATGGATCCGTATGTATCTTTATCTTTCTGTCAAATCCATGTAGTAGTATGTGGTACTACTAGTAATTATCTTACCTTTCACATCAACTTCATAATTTTCGTACGTACTCCATGCATGAACCGCATCAAAACCAAACTTCTCATTACTCTAGGGAAAATCTTTATTTCTATCTATCGGTCACGCCATGGAGCAGAACCAAATTTTACAAGTTACAAGTTACAAGTTCAAAAGGAAAAGCCTATCATGTTCGTGTCGCACCCCCACACGGTTGGTCTAGCATGCCGCTCAAGGGGGAATGCTTGTGGTGTTGCATTTTCACTTACAAGTGGGACCACAGTTGATCAAACCAACTATCGGCAAACCCCCACCCCGCCCACCGCACGATGGCTGAGAAAACAAGAGGGGGAAGAGATGGCTGTAGCATGGACTCCAAGAAAATTGGTGTCAGATGGGACTCGTGTGGGTGGCGTGTGCCATATTGATAGACGTGAATGCTAGTTATGGCCCATGCCACCCTACTATATCGAGCCTATATCGAGGTGCTAGTTATGTAGAACAAATTTCCTGGAGTCCGTGCTTAGCCCTCCTCTATCTCTCTTCTCAGCCAGCCAGTAGACACGCGGAGCCCATCGTTTGTTTGTTCACATGCGGTCCCACATGTAAGTGAAAACGCAAGATGACCCACTGAACCTGCACATCTTTCACCTTGATGTGCTGGTGATGAAAAAAAAATCCAATAAACATCTTCGGTGGCCACTTTTTGAGTTACTCAAGAGTAGTAAGATTCTATTTAACCCAAGATGCACATCACGTGGATTCATCTACCACTCCATTTTCTTGCATGACACGACCTGGATGCTGGATGTCCCACGTGTCCACATTTAGACCGGAGGAGTAGGAAACACGGCAAGCCCTATGCCTACATCATACTACGTACAAGCCCACCTCACGCAGTCATGCTATAACCATATTTCTAGGCCTCCGTGCGACACCTAGCTCTAGTTGATCTAACTAGAACTAACTATTGGTTGGATCTATGTGATGTGGCAACTTCATACTACTACGGATGCTGGCTATACTACTACGGCACCAACACTCCAATAATTGAGTCGAAAACCATTTATAAATTGAGTTTATGACATGCATATGCAAATGTACCATTCATTATATACAACAAGTCATCAACACACAACGACAACGAGGATACATGTTGGATTATAGATTAGTTCCGAAAAAACATTCTAGTAAATACTAAAGTTTTCATCACACAACAAGCAATGAAATGAACTTCAACTCAACCAATCCTCGGCGTTGGAAACGCTTTCTTTGAACCAGAAGAGTTTGTCTCAGAAGGGCCAGCTACTGTCAATCTCGAGACCAACGCAGAACTGATCATCCAGGCTGAAGCGGCCTATTTCATGACACATATTGTGATAGCCACGGTAAGGAAGCATAGCAATGTCTGAGGTATAGATACAATTGCTTCTCATAGATGGTAGTAACGTTGTGTCAACAGCAGCTGGATCGCCTTTCACCATGATTGGATAGTTTTGTCCAAGGAAGAGCGAGTTTCCTCCAAGAGTATCAATACTAAACCAGGGAGAAGTTGTTGGCACTATCACGATAGTATCCATCCCGAATACCCTACAACGGATGTTGGAATAGGTCCGAAGAGTGCGACCATGGGAGACAACACCTGCTTCCTTAGTAACATCAGCGGTGCCCTGTATATAGACAAGAAGAGGTGATCCATCGGAATAAGTTGCCAGGCGCCACTGAGTATATGGGTCCTCATGCTCGTGATCATCATCGTCGTCATCTCCCCCTTGGTTATAATTTTTTTCAAGTATAGGTGCTGGAATGTTCATAGGACCTTGGAAACACAAGAAGGTTAATTAGTAAAGGGAAACTAGCTAACCCGCATGCATGTGGATGAAACAATTATAATTACGATGGAAGACAAACGTACCGAAAGCATAAGGATTCCATGCAAAAATAGTGCCACGAGTGGTGGTAGCAAACACAAGACCCTCGTATTGAATTGCATCACAGTACACATCCGTGTATAGAAACTGATTTTCGAGCAATATCCATCCAGTTGAACTATGAAGGAAGGCAACAAGCTTGTCGAAGATAGCAACAACTCCATAGTCCATTAAATCCCAAGAGCGGTCGGGAACTTGACAAATTGCTATCTTCTGTAGATGACAGTCACCATGATCGTAGTTGAACGTACGTAGAATACCAGTTTGCTCAACCTCTGGGCAGTCTGAGATTTTTGGAAGTGGAACCCGGTGACGAGTGTACACATTCACAAGTTCCCACTTGCAGTTGTACCCAATATAAACAACCCAATCTCCATTTGCGCCTGCCCAAGCCTTACCCTCAAGCGATGGCATCTTAACATCACACGTATCATTATCAAGCGGCACCAACTTGCACAAGGCGAGGCCTCCGTCGTCCACACGCTAGTCAGCAGTGTCACGGTGAAGAAGATAGGGGAGATCAAACCGCTCCTGGACCCTTGGGTTTGTTGTAATGATGTTATTAGTTGAGTCGAGAATGGTCTTGAACGAACCTGCCATGCAACAGCAGTTCCAAATCGAGAGGGAAAGTCCAAGAGTCGATGGACGGTTGCCACGGTACACAAAGTGGCACCCGGCCTACATAGACGTCCATTCGGAAATTGTACAAAAGGACTCGCTATCATCTCACTTACATGTTGGAATGGGACCACATGTCAATGAAGAGGCTAGTGGGGAGCGGACAGTTGCCACAGAGGTCACACACTGACGACAAGGCCGTCCTATCATACCTAGCGCCCGCGTGGAATGGCTTCCGTCCCCCACACGATCAAAGCCACTTTGCACCCCCACACAGTTGGTTTGCCACGCCGCTAGGCCAACTCCAGCGTGTGCAGCTCGGACACGCACTCACTCAGCCCCCTTTCCCTCGATGCCCTGGAGCTACCCAACCATGGCTACATGTTTTGCGCACCCGGGGGACGGATTTGGAGCGGATCTGGTCGGGCTTGAGCTCGCCTGGCTGTGGGAGGCGGTGCGTGCCATGGACTGGCCGGGCACTGGGCCGGAAGGCCCCGGCAAGGCCGCGTGCAGGTACTGACTCCTCCTCTAGCCGCTCGGACCTACACTGTCGGTGATCCGCCGGCAGATACATGAATGGCGGTCGGCCGGGCTCGGTGCTGGCCTAAAAGCTCGTCGGCGCACCGTTGCCACTCATTACGTGCGACGACTGCCCAAAGAAGGTCTTGCACCGCGTGTCTACAACACCGGAACATCCCGGATGGGTGTTCATCAAGTGCTCAACCAATGGGGTATGAGATACTTTAGCTTCGGTTGTGCTCTTGGATTAGACTAGTTGTGCCAATTAAAATTTTTATTATGTAGAATGAATGCAAGTTTTGGTATTGGGAAGGAGAGTACATCAATATATTGATAGAGTGCAATTTAGTAGATGTTCTAGCACTTTTAGCTAGCATAGAGGCTAGAGATGAGACTAGTGCACTTGTTGATAGAATAGAGGCTAGACTTGAGACTGGATGTGAGGAAGCAACATCTACTTCTTTACACTCGAAAAAGAAAGAAGCACGCAAGATCGAGCCTCCGCAGATCAACAATGAATGCATCGAGAAGGTACTAATCCAGCTGTAACATCCCAAAATTCTAAATTTTGGAATGTTATAATAAATAGATAGATTGATTGATTGTTTGATTGTTGTGTGATTGATTGAGTGAAATTCGAAACTTTTTGAAAGTTAAATGAGAGGGAATAAAAGGACTTTCCCAAACTTTCACCTTTTTGCATTTTGATCTTCGTGAATTCAAATTCTTTTCAAATACAAAACCCTCGAGAGAAGATGATATGACTTCTTCCATTTAATTAAATGAAAAGGGTTTTTTGAAAAGATTTGAATTTTATTTGGAAATATTTCAAATTCAGAAACTTTAATCAACTCAATGATTTCATGAGAGAAGATAAAATGACTTCATCAAAATATATGAAATATGAGTTGGAATTTTAAAAGGATCAAATTTAAAGTCCGTTGGAAATTATTTTCAATTAGGAGTTATTTGGGTTTTATTCAAATTATTTTTCTCCAAAAATAAAATAAATGGAAAATAGGGTAAAATGATTCCCTACATCAGAAAATTGGAGAGAAATAATTTTGAAATCATTTTGGTATTTCTAAAATGATTTTTATTGGGTTTTATTGTAGAAGTAGCACTGTTTGAATTATTTGAATTTTTGTGTAGTTTATTTGGCACTAGAGAAATGTTCATGTTGTAGAAAATCTTTTTCTGAAAATTTTGATATATAATATGCCTATGTAAAATTTTATTTTATTTTTGTTATCCAGTTTTCTTTTTTTGTTTCTATATAGAAAAAGAAAAAAAATTCTACGCGTGCGCCTAGAACTAACCGCCGCCCACATGCGTAGCATAGCAGCAGCCCGGCCAGTTTTTGTTTTGTTTTGTCTTTATTTATTTATTTTATTTTCGTTAATGTTTAGTTTTTTTGAAACAAATTTCAGAAAAAAAAGACTTCGGAAAAAAATGCAGCCCGTATACGGCCGGCCGAGGCCTTTAGGCCCGTGCGAGCCGTTAGCCTTTTTCTTCTCTGTTTCGTATATTTTCGTCTATGTTTAGTCCCACATTGCCTAGCATTTGACCCTTAAACCTCTTTTCCACCTATAAATATAGAACCATAGAGCCTCGAAAAATCATCCGATTCGGGTTAAATCAATATTTTGGTTTGACTAGATTCATTTAAGAAAAATATATTTCTCCTCTCCGGCGCGACTTCTGGAAATTGTATCTTCTCTTCAAAGTCGTCTGTTCTCTGCCTTATAAAGGTATCTTTGTTTGTTTTTTTATACTTCCGTAGTTTATTATTTCTAGACTAATACGATAGAATAATTAGATTATCAATTAGTCTACATATTTATATATTAGACCTTAGCCGTAGCTATTTTTCTTCCGTAAAACAGCTTGGCCCTGATTTTTCAAATAGCCATAACTTTTTACTCGTTCATCCAAATTAGATGAAACTGACGCCCACTTCTTCGTTACGATCTCCTCTATCCAGTACAACAACTTGAACATGTTTTTGAAAGTTTTAAAATTTGAATTCAAACAGATTGTATTCAAACTTCTTTTGTTCATAATTTTTGCAAATCGAAGCTCTTGACTTAAACTTTCAGATAAGGCCAAATTCACATAATTTTGGTACTGTTAGAAATTGTTTTATGTTGCAAGAGTTATTTGTTGGTTTTGATGTTTTCCGAACTGTCTCCTTCGTTCTTCCCGATCTTTTGAGTGATTGCTTATGTGTGGTTACTATTGCTTGCTCACGATAGATTGAATGGAGTGTGACGAGTAGAAATATCAAGAGTTATGAGTGCAAATCATCTTCATGAACACTACAAGGCAAGTTCACACTTTGATCATATCCCTTTCATACCCAGGTTTTATGCATTAGTTTCAACCCTCAAACATTGCATGGTTAGGACTTGATGACATGTGGGTATCGGGAAGTAGTTGATGAGGTAGGAACCTATTGCCCTGCATTCAAACCCTGGGAGTTACTTTTATGTTATGCTCATATTGCTATGCTCTGCTCGTAGACATGGATTGGTTTGAGAGAATTCATGACAGATGTGAGAGTTATTATTTAATGGTTAACTTAAGGTGGCTACTTTAATACACATCTGGGTGGATTGGTTAGGGCACCCTGGAGCACCCAATTCTTTCCCCGAGCACCTGGAGAACCCAGTGTTTGCCCAAGGGGATCCCGGAGGACCCGTGTGATCACCCTATGGAATGCCACCCAGGCTCGAAGGGATCATAAGATTATTCATGCTAGAAACTTCCGTGTGCAGCCACAAGCTATTATGGGCTCTAGCATAGTTGAGTAAGTTGCGTGAAGCTCTTGAAGAGATAGACTAGCAGGTAGTGGGTTGTAGGTGGTATAGTCTATCCGGAGTAGAGAGTTAATGCTTCTGAAAGACTATGTCTCGGTCATCCGTTTCTCAAACACCCGGCAGTGCGAGAAATTCAACGGAGGAGATCGGGTCTTGTGGGGAAAAGTGCGCAAACCTATGCAGAGTGTACAAACTAATCATGGTTAGCCGTGTCCCCGGTTATGGACATCTTGAGTATCTGGTTCTTGGATTATCATATTGATCTCATCACGTTACTTAAATAATTTGTTGGGTTATCGATGTTAATTTGGGATTGAGTTGGAGGAACCTAAATTATATTCCTTTGTAGTAGGGAAAAATTGGCTTTTCGCAAAAACATTATAACCATAAAGCTTTTCCACCAGCCATATATGCATGTAGTGATAGCTATTATTCATCATTATCCTATGGTGTGAATTTGCCAGTACATTCAATGTACTCACCCTTTGTGGCTGCAACGTCTCATGTTGCAGGATTCTTACGACGAGTAAGTGATACGTTAGGGTTACGATTTCAACACTCTACTTTGCCGTTGGTGTTGATGGGAATCCACAACCTCCTTGTTACTTCCGCTATTTGGATTGAGGTAATAGTATTTCCGTTATTTTATACATGTGATTTACCTCTGTTATAAATCCTCGAGTACTGTGCGTGTCAGCATACCGATCCAAGGATGAGACTTAAGCATAGAGACTTGACCGTCTGAGGTCTGGTCGCTACAAGATGGTATCAGAGCAAATGTTGACTGTAGGACGTGACCCCTAGAAACTGGCAAGCCCATAGGAAATATTTTGTCTACAACTTTCTTTTCAAAAGGATCTTTTACCTCTCTTCTCTTCTGAGCTTATTCAAATATTCCCTTTTAGTGAGACTATACCCCTTTCCCTTTTTGACCACACGAAGATTCGGCTGATGAGACCACTTCAAGAAGTACAAGATATCGGACAACTAAGACCACTTCGGAATGAAGAGGATTTTACTGTGTATTATAATAATGGAAACTACAATGGTTGAAGAATCCGAAGACTAGGAGAATTTGAAGGCCCTGTAGAATTTTTCCAGATTTGTATGACCTAGGAAGGCACCCCTTATGGAACTTGGCAGACTAAGGAAGCTGTCAATACCCGAGATCAAGGTGTATCAGAGAAAGACCGGAACATGGAGCATGAGAACTCAAAGTTTTGTCAAGAAAACCCTAAGGCAGGAGATATCAACTATGGAAGATAGCTCATGGCAATGACAAGGGCAGAAACACGGTTATCCGTGATGTCATCGCCACTGATACTATGGTCACCGAGCTGAGCTAAGCATGCATTTCTTCGGAAGGATTGGATGGTAGAAGGCTGATGGAGCACCTATCAGTAAGATGAAGTTTTAACCTTAGCTGGTGTATCGCCAGAATCTGGTGTAATACATCAAGAATTTTAAGATGGGGCTCCAGGAAGCCATATTAGACAAGGAAGCATTTCGTGAAGAACTTAGGAACCAGAAGCTGAAAGTAGCCAAGCTGGAGGAGCTACAACCTCGAGATACCGGAGATTTGTCAGGAACTGAAGGACAGTAGGACCATGGTTCATGCCAAGGATGTTGAAACCCAGAAGTTTGGAATGCAATCCCAGAATATTGAAGGACGTCTTGAGAGACTTCACGTCGACAGAGATGATCTGGCAAAAGAACTTGAGAAGGACAAGCACGATCGAAACAAGCCATCAGAGACATGAACGAGACTCGAAGAGTTTGACAACTTTGAAGATTCATTGACCTTTATAAGACCAAGCCCCTGTTATATACCTATGTTAGATGCGACGATTATGAGATGTCATTTCACTACTAGGAAAAGGCCTACTAATGGCGCACCAGTTTTGCCTACTAATGGCGCATCACTGGTGTGCCATTAGTATCACGCCACTAGTATTTATTACTAATGGCGCACCATAGGTGCGCCATTAGTATCTAGTATACTAATGGCGCACCACCCAGTGCGCCATTAGTATATAACACCATGCGCCATTAGCATGCCCCCCAGGGCCATATTTAACCATGTGCTTTGGCACACTAATGGCGCACTGCGGATGGATGCGCCATTAGTATACTTGACATATTAATGGCGCACTCTGTAGTGATGCGTCATTAGTATGAATATTAGGTTTTAGTTTTTACTTTTTTGATTTTTGCACAGGTTATAAAATATATTATTTGACTGAATATAGACAGTAGCACACAGCAACAGCAGATTCATCGAATACAATAGAAGATTAGTCTCTGAATACAATTCATCATATTAGTCTCTGAATTCAAAAGACCGAACAAAGATAAAACACTACAAGTCGCAAGACTGCGAGTATCGAGTTTGTTGGAAGTAATACTAATCCTAAGAAGTCCTACTAATCATCATCATACAACTTCTACTCGTTATTCATAACAAGTCATACGATCATCATCTTGATAGTCCTCGAACCAACCCTACTTAATTGTTCTTAGCACATCATCATCAGTATTAGGCAGGACCTAAATACCCTATTTAAGCTAAAATAGCATAAAACAATATAGACCCTGACTCTCCATTATGGAGAATGGAGAACATCCTGTCTCCAATTCTTGCGCCTCACTTCCTTTTGCTTCCAAGAAGCTTCTTACAACTGTCCATACATTTTTTCCATCCTTTGATTTTCATGTCTCCACTTCTTTTAGAAATCTCGTATGGATAGTTGAGATTCATAGGACGACCTGGCTGTATGTTCAAAACATTAACACTACCTTTCTGATACATCATATGGGGCACACAATTCTCTGGGATTATCTGTTTAAAAACATAGTAATAACTTCATAGTTAGAAATGATGTACTAGTTTTATAAGTATGCAAAAGATGCACGGATGTCGTAATAGTAAAAATCTTACCAGGGTATCTCCATGGTAGTTACCGTAGTTGAACACATGCACTAGTGGCACATATTTACCATAATGTTGAGGAGTTTGATTGTGGATAGTGTAATTCTCAATGTCAGTACAAAATCCTACCATATGATTTTTCTCCTTGTAAGTTGTTAATTCGGAGCCATCGGTGTAGTGGGTTTTGTCTACCATCTCCCGCACATTCTTTGAACAATAAAAATAAGCTGTCAATGGAAATAAGCTGTCAACTATTTTGAAATAAACAATATAAATTAGCTAATAACTATGTTTGAGAAACTCACATAGCGGTAGAACTGGAGGCGTATCAACAAGGACCCAAATGTCCATATTGTCTTGGTTGATGTCAGGATTACCCAGATCCATGGTGATAAGCATACCCTCATCAAAACCATACATCTTGCAAAATGCTTCCGAATTTTTGCAACCAAAATGGGTTACGCTCTCAGAATTATATAGATTTACTTCAAAGTCCACATCGTGATGAGTCCTTAGGTGAATTTTCTTTGTTTCAGAAATTTCATGGTCTTCAAAATCCATCCTCTCCAAGACATAGCATCTTGCATGGCATGGGATAAGCTATACTCGAATTGTAAAAGATGAAAATTACATGTTGAAATAGTTGAAGTCATGCTTAATTATGAAAATAACACTTGTCATCGTTGTGTACCGTTTCAACTTCGAAGGTCTCCTCGAGCTTAATGCTGAAGCGCCGACCATCATCCAGGTGAGGCATGTCGCACAGACCTCGATCGTCGTGGCACCAGTCGCACTCCGTCGGGAGACTTTCGTCATCCGATGATGATGACGACATATCCTATGTTCATAATTCAAAACTACATCATTTAGGGTTTGTCGATGTCGAGGCACCCTAAAAGCCTAAGCTTTCATCATTTAGGTTTTGTCGACGCCGAGGCACCCTAAAAGCCTAAGCGTACATCATTTAGGTTCTCATCGACACCGAGGCACCCTATAGAAGCCAAGTTAAGTTTTCATCATTTAGGGTTTATCGATGCCGAGGCACCCTAGGTTGGGCCTAATCACTTGGCACTAATCACTTGGCTCTATTGCCACCTATGTTGGGTTTATCATCTAGGGTTTATCTATGCTAACGAGAATTCTAAGTTGGGCCTAATCACTTGGCTCTATTGCCACCTATGGTTTAATGCGGCAAGAATGGCGGGGCAGTTGATCCTACTTAACTAAGTACTAAGATACCCCGGCCAATGCATTAGTCACAAGTACCCCATATGTCCTATTTTTAGCAAAGTCATGCTAAAATTCACAGAAAATTTCAGCATGACCTTTGCTGAAAATAGGACATATGGAGTACCCGAATTTGCCGGAACGGAAGTTAATCGACATTCCGGCAAACTCAAGGGCCTCTCGGGGCACCCGCAAATTCATCACGACACAATGGTCGGAGACAAAACCCAGCCACAGACCATATGGTCCTCTGCTTTCGTATGGACAAAAATCAGCTCAACTTATTTGAGCTTCCACTCCAAATCTAATAGGTCGCCCAAAAAAATCATCAATAGTTTAGCAAGTTTGTACAAACACAGAAAGAATAGAAAGTTTGCTGCCTATTCAAACACAGAAACAAAACACTACTTGAAACTTCTACTACATTTGGACCATGGCAATTTACTTTCATGGAGCATGACAAATGTATTTTACAGACCATGGCATTGTTTTTACTATATGCACCATGGCAAATTTCATCTATAAACCATGGACAAATACATGATATAGTGCATTTTTCTTCAGAATGACAAATACTCAGTTAAAAATATGCAAATGATTTCCTAGGGGTTTCAGACATGCTATGTGTGTCTGAATACATGTGTGTCAGAATCATGTGTCCAAGTCAGTCACAAGCACAAGCAGATCATGTGTATTCAAGTGTGTACTGAATCATGTGTTTACTTAATTTTAAACTTGCTAGCAATAAGCTTGCAGTACACTTTATAGTCAGATCAGGAGCCAAGCTCTAAAACTGGACTTTTAACTAACTTTTAAACTGAATTTTTACTTCAAAATAAGAGTACCATGCCTGCTTAACTGAATTTTTAACATAATCTCTCTCTTAGCCTAGGAGTACTCAATTTCAATCTCTCTCTTGGCTTAGGAGCAAGTTTGTGCAGCACCAAATTTGTGCAGCCCCAAGTTTCTCCAACTGTTGGTACAAAAATGTGCAGCCTCATGTTCGTCTCTCACTTACTCTGTGCTGGTTATGCTACATAATCAAATCATCGATCCAAGAGCAGTATATTTGTGCTGTTTAGCTTTTTCTGGAAGGTTTTTCTCAGAGCCTACTTTACTTAAAACAGATGATTTTAAATATGAAGACAATAAGTGAATAGCATTCTAGGCATGCGATTCCAATCACTTTTTTACTTTTCTTCCTCAAGCACATTCAGCCAACATTATCTCCTTTCTTGCAACACAGCAAAAAACAACCACTAGCTACCCAAATACATGGATGCTGCCTCTACCACCCCGTAAAACAAAAACCAGACCTATTTAACTCACATATACATTCTAATTAGATCAGACATATGTTTCAACACAATAAACATAGTCATGTACAACAAGAAGCAAATGTGTTACTGTCAGGGTTTGGTTTCACTTGAATAAAAACCATGCCAAAGAAACTAGCAGGTAAAAGTACAACATTGCTCGGAAATTTTTGCACTTTGCATATACAAGCTATATAGTCCGAAATCAAATGCATATAGCTGAGACAAGCATCGACCATAGCAGTCCACAGCCATGAACTTGTACAGAGGGGGAGAGAGGCGAGACAAGTGGTCACCTTGGTGACAGGGGAACGAAATCCAAACAAGTCGAACCCACAGCAGCAGCTTCTCTGTATCCTATTGAACCAAGTCCTTCCTTCACACAACACAATAGCACAACACAACTATAGATGAGAACGCGTCAGAGATTGGAGGAGATGAAGAAGAAAATCAGAAAGAGACAAGGGGAAGAGGGATTCGTACCCTGTTCTCCTGCTGGACGGCGGGGAGGTCGCGGGCCTCCTCTCCTGCTGGACGTGGGGCCTCCTCTCCTGCTGGACATGGGGCTCCGAGGCTCTGGCGGCTCTGAGGCTCCAAATCTCCAGCGGTTTCTAGGGTTTCGAGGGGAGGAGGCGGGGCTCAGGGGGGAGGTGGCGCTCAAGGGGGAGGAAGGGAGAGGGAGGCGGCGGGGGCGCAGTGGGTCGGGGCAGCGGCGGCGGCGACGCGGTGGAGGGAGAGGGACGAAGTAGTCTGGCGAGAGGGAGGGACGAAGTGTATGGATGGGGGAAGATTACTAATGGCGCACCCCCAGGCGGTGCGCCGTTAGAATGTTTTTTCATAGCAATGGCGCACCAGCGGGACAGTGCGCCATAAATATATATATATATATACTAATGGCGCACTTTTACATGGTGCGCCATTAGTAGTTTAAACTAGTAATGGCGCACTGTGAGGCGGTGCGCCATTAGTAGTTTTGCAAAAAAAAGAATAAAAAAATTCAGTACTGGCGCACTCCCTGTTTGGTGCGCCATTACTAGTTAGAACTAGTAATGGCGCACTTCGGTAGGATGCTCCATTAGTATGTATGTAAAAATGAAAAAAAAATTATCACTAGTGGCGCACCTATTTTCTGGTGCTCCATTAGTGTCTTCCACACTAATGGCGCATCACCAACTGGTGCGCCATTAGTATATAGTAGTGGCGCACTACTTCCCTGGTGCGCCATTAGTGTCAATCCTATCTATAGCCCTTTTCCTAGTAGTGTTTGTTTGATGTTTTTCCGACAGCCACAAATAAAATCTGTCTCTTCAAAACTATTGTTTGTATTGTGTGCATCCCCCTTTGTCTCTCTCATCTCACCCCAAACCCATGGACCCAATAGAGGACGAATGGAGATGAACTCATGTTTCCCTGGACCGATAAGTCAATTGGAGACGGACCGATGGATTCAGAACATGGAGGATCACATGAAGAATAACCCTATAGTCGGAAAGGATATGACCCAGCATGCTCTTCAGTGCTTTGAAAGAGGTGCTGCTACTTGGTGGAGGATGTACCAAACCGTCAATGGATGGCAAGGAGTAACCACTTGGAAAGAATTTAAGTTGACTTTGCCAAAGTCTCGGTTTGTGTCGCAGAAGTTGAAGCCTTATGGAAAGGATATGAAGAAACCTTGTGCATGCAAGATTTGTGGAGAAATAGGACACACCCATAAAGAACACAAGGATGAATGTCATTATTTGAAGGAAGTCACCCAGTTGAAGAATGCCCAACTAGGCAGATTACTTGTTTCTTGTGTGAAGGGACTACCCACTATCCTGCTCAGTGTCAAATTTACCCCATGGTACAACGAACCATCTAGCAGAAGAAAGAAGTAATGAAAGGAGCCCTCATGGAAAATTTAGAAGAAACTGTGATGAAGGAAGAGGTGGAGGATACACCTAAAGAAGACCCAAGTAAACCCTGCACTAAATCTTGCTATTCATGTGGAGAAGAAGGACACATCTCCCAAAATTGTTTGAATAGGGATCTAGTAGAATTCCCGACAAAGGAAGTAGAATATGACCCACATGAAATAGAAGCCCTGATTGGAATGGAAAAGTCTAGGAAGAGAAACCGATTGGAGTCTAGGAGGGACCTGAGTCATATCACCTATTACAGGTGCAAGGAGTCAGGGCACTACCTCAACAGTTGCCCAGAAAGGAAGCCAAGGACCCAAGGAGGCTATATAATCACAAGGAAACCTCAGGAGTTGTCAGAAGTAATACGTTTTCGTTGTAATGACGCAGGGCACTTTGCCAGGGATTGTCCCAAGGAGAAGGAGACTTGTGATAATTAGTTTTGTCTGTGAGAAGTAATGTAGTAGTACTAGAAGTAGTGGGAACAACTCTTTTGTATCAAGGTGTTGAGTTGAGACATGTAATGGAAAAGCGAGAGATTATAATACTTTGAGAATCAATAAAGTTAGTATCGTGGGTACTATTTGGATTTTATGAGTTGTTACTCTATGAAGAAGGATTTTCACCGTTTTTGAGGATATGAGAAATATGGTCTATGGATGAGTTTGTGTATTTTAAGGGTGGTAGAACCCTGTGAGGAGATTTGACCCCTGGAAAGGAATAATGTTGTTCCACGGGGTGGACTTCAAAAGTATAAGTTTTATCTCGATATGCGGGATACCCCAAGAATATGAAGAGATGAAGTATTGTTGGCTATAAAGGAGGTATGGTGTTGGAAATATAGATCAATTGTAACTCCATGATGAGTCTAAGTAATCACGTCTTGGTTTGGTGCCAATAGAAGGAAGAGAGATAGTCCAATTGGAAGGATTTAAGAATGCTAGTAAGTTGGGTGTTTGGAAAATAATCAGTTGCCCCTATGATGAGCTCAAGTATTACAAGTAATGAGATGGGCCATAACCCACAAGCCCTAGGACCTGCCAAGGAGCAAGCACACTCTTGCTGAAGGAAAAACCCTAGAAGAAGTTACATTTATCGGCAGACGATCTTATAGAGTAATGCAAAACCTGAGAGTTGTGAAGAACGATAGATGTTAGTTTGGCTTGCAGAATAAATGGATTTATCCGAACTTAGTTCACTGACAAGAGAAATTCTGCAATGCTTGTGAGGATGGCCGAGAGTTAGAACGCGAGATTCGCTAAACTGTATACATGGTAATGATTTGGGTGCGGGATGGATTGATCACCATACCGACTTACTCTTATTATTCGCCTTGCTATATGGGATGGTAAATCTGAGTGCCTTACCCATAGTAAAGCGACGACGATTGAAACCTTGTTTGAACCTTAGAATGGTATAAGTATTTTCCCTTGTGCAAGGCAGCTTTACCAACCGTAGGTTATACGGTGAGGTTCAACCCAGACTCATTTCCTGCAGGAGAAACCATAAATTGTTGACCACCATGAGATATCGATAGTTGTTTAGTATTGGCGCCAGACCCGTTAGTTAAGAAGACCCAGTCACAAAAGAACCTCACCTAGATGAAAGATAGAAGAATTGAGGAAAAGGTTATGCCACTACCGAAAGAGCCTAGATAAGGAATTATCCTGAAGATCTGAGAAGACCGACACTGTTAACAATATGGATGAAGTATATGAGTTTTGATGGAACCGTAACCATGAGTTTTGATAGCACCCCACACCCCCTCCTGCGACAATTGATGGATTTTGAGGAGACCCCCAAACCATAACCTTTTTCTTGCTAGCCTCTCCGAATCTCGAGGATGGATTCATTTTAAGGGTGGTAGGTTTGTAATATCCCAAAATTCTAAATTTTGGAATGTTATAATAAATAGATAGATTGATTTTTTGTTTGATTGTCATGTGATTGATTGAGTGAAATTCGAAACTTTTTGAAAGTTAAATGAGAGGGAATATAATGACTTTCCCAAACTTTCACCTTTTTGCATTTTGATATCCGTGAATTCAAATTCTTTTCAAATACAAAACCCTCGAGAGAAGATGATATGACTTCTTCCATTTAATTAAATGAAAAGGGGTTTTTTGAAAAGATTTGATTTTTATTTGGAAATATTTCAAATTCAAAAACTTTAAGCAACACAATGATTTTCATGAGAGAAGATAAAATGACTTCTTCAAAATATATGAAATATGAGTTGGAATTTTAAAAGGATCAAATTTAAAGTCTGTTTGAAATTATTTTCAATTTGGAGTTATTTGGGTTTTATTCAAATTATTTTTCTCCAAAAATAAAATAAATGGAAAATAGAGTAAAATGATTCCCTACATCAAAAAATTGGAGAGAAATAATTTTGAAATAATTTTGGTATTTCTAAAATGATTTTATTGGGTTTTATTGTAGAAGTAGCACTATTTGAATTATTTGAATTTTTGTGAATTTTATTTGGCACTAGAGAAATGTTCATGTTGTAGAAAATCTCTTTCTAAAAATTTTGATATATAATATGCATATACAAAATTTTACTTTATTATCGTTATCCAGTTTTCTTTTTTTGTTTCTATATAGAAAAAGTAAAAAAATTCTACGCGTGCGCCTGGAACTAACCGCCGCCCACATGCGTAGCATAGCAGCAGGCCGGCCAGTTTTTCTTTTGTTTTCTTTTGTCTTTATTTATTTATTTTATTTTCGTTAATGTTTAGTTTTTTTGAAACAAATTTCAGAAAAAATAGACTTTGGTAAAAAATGCAGCCCGTGTACGGCCGGCCGAGGCCTTTAGGCCCGTGCGAGGTGTTAGCCTTTTTCTTCTCTGTTTCGTATATTTTCGTCTACGTTTAGTCCCATATTGCCTAGCCTTTGACCCTTAAACCTCTTTTCCACCTATAAATATAGACCCATAGAGCCTCCAAAAATCATCCGATTCGGGTTAAATCAATATTTTGGTTTGACTAGATTCATTTAAGAAAAATATATTTCTCCTCTCCGGCGCGACTTTTGGAAATTGTCTATTCCCTTCAAAGTCGTCTTTTCTCTGCCTTATAAAGATATCTTTCTTTATTTTTTTATACTTCCATAGTTTATTATTTCTAGACTAATACGATAGAATAATTAGATTATCAATTAGTCTACGTATTTATATATTAGACCTTAGCCGTAGCTATTTTTCTTCCGTAAAACATCTTGGCCCTGATTTTTCAAATAGCCATAACTTTTTACTCGTTCATCCAAATTAGATGAAACCGACGCCCAATTCTTCGTTACGATCTCCTCTATCCAGTACAACAACTTGAACATGTTTTTGAAAGTTTTAAAATTTGAATTCAAACAGATTGTATTCAAACTTCTTTTGTTCATAACTTGAGTTTTATAACTCCGATTTAGTTGATTCTTTTTGCAAATCGAAGCTCTTGACTTAAACTTTATGATAAGGCCAAATTCACACAATTTTGGTACTGTTAGAAATTGTTTTATGTTGCAAGAGTTATTTGTTGGTTTTGATGTTTTCCGAACTGTCTCCTTCGTTCTTCCCGATCTTTTGAGTGATTGCTTATGTGTGGTTACTATTGCTTGCTCACGATAGATTGAATGGAGTGTGACGAGTAGAAATATCAAGATTTATGAGTGCGAATCATCTTCATCAACACTACAAGGCAAGTTCACACTTTGATCATATCCCTTTCATACCCAGGTTTTATGCATTAGTTGCAACCCTCAAACATTGCATGGTTAGGACTTGATGACATGTGGGTATCGGGAAGTAGTTGATGAGGTAGGAACCTATTGCCCTGCATTCAAACCCTGGGAGTTACTTTTATGTTATGCTCATATTGCTATGCTCTGCTCGTAGACATGGATTGGTTTGAGAGAATTCATGACAGATATGAGAGTTATTATTTAATGGTTAACTTAAGGTGGCTACTTTAATACACATCTGGGTGGATTGGTTAGGGCACCCTGGAGCACCCAGTTCTTTCCCCGAGCACCTGGAGAACCCAATGTTTGCCCAAGGGGATCCCGGAGGACCCGTGTGATCACCCTATGGAATGCCACCCAGGCTCGAAGGGATCATAAGATTATTCATGCTAGAAACTTCTGTGTGCAGCCACAAGCTATTATGGGCTCTAGCATAGTTGAGTAAGTTGCGTGAAGCTCTTGAAGAGATAGACTAGAAGGTAGTGGGTTGTGGTGGTATAGTCTATCCGGAGTAGAGAGTTAATGCTTCTGAAAGACTATGTCTCGGTCATCCGTTTCTCAAACACCCGACAGTGCGAGAAATTCAACGGAGGAGATCGGGTCTTGTGGAGAAAAGTGCGCAAACCTATGCAAAGTGTACAAACTAATCATGGTTAGCCGTGTCCCCGGTTATGGACATCTTGAGTATCTGGTTCTTGGATTATCATATTGATCTCATCACGTTACTTAAATAAATTGTTGGGTTATCGATGTTAATTTGGGATTGAGTTGGAGGAACCTTCTCAATATTTTCAACCAACTTTGTAGTTAAATAAATTATATTCCTTTGCAGTAGGGAAAAATTGGCTTTTCGCAAAAACATTATAACCATAAAGCTTTTCCACCAGCCATATATGCATGTAGTGATAGCTATTATTCATCATTATCCTATGGTGTGAATTTGCCAGTACATTCAATGTACTCACCCTTTGTGGCTGCAACGTCTCATGTTGCAGGATTCTTACGACGAGTAAGTGATACGTTAGGGTTACGATTTCAACACTCTACTTTGTCGTTGGTGTTGATGGGAATCCACAACCTCCTTGTTACTTCTGCTATTTGGATTGAGGTAATAGTATTTCCGTTATTTTATACATGTGATTTACCTCTGTTATAAATCCTTGAGTACTGTGCGTGTCAGCATACCGATCCAGGGATGACACTTAAGCACAGAGACTTGACCGTCTGAGGTCGGGTGGCTACACCAACTTACAGGAGCAGTTATGGAACTTGGATATATTCTAAAATGTATTCTTGTTGTTCTTGTTTTCTTTGGTCTAGCTTTTCTAGTCAAATTTTGGTGATGTATTTCCATGTACCAAAAATCAATGACGAAAAAAAGATATGTGTTTGCAAAGAAAAATGTAAGCGGTCGAGATGCTGATACGTCTCCAACGTATCTATAATTTTTTATTATTACATGCTATTATACTATCTGTTTTGGATGTTTAATGGGATTTAATATGCACTTTTATATTATTTTTGGGACTAACTTATTAACCAGAGGCCCAGTGCTAGTTGATGTTTTTTGCCTATTTCAGTGTTTCGCAGAAAAGGAATATCAAACGAAATCCAAATGGAACGAAACCTTCGCGAGGATCTTTTTTGGAACAAACGCAATCCAGGAGACTTGGAGTGGAGGTCAAGGAAGCAACGAGGCGACCACGAGGTAGGGCGGCGTGCCCAGGGGGGTAAGGCACGCCCCCACCCTCGTGGGCCCCTCGTAGCTTCACCGACCTACTTCCTTCGCCAATATATACTCTAATACCCTCAAAACATCCAGGGGAGCCACGAAACCACTTTTCCACCGCCGCAACCTTCTGTACCCGTGAGATCCCATCTGGGGACATTTTCCGGCGATCTTCCGGAGGGGGATGCGATCATGGAGGGCTTCTACATCAACACCATAGCCTCTCCGATGATGTGTGAGTAGTTTACCATAGACCTTCTGGTCCATAGTTATTAGCTAGATGGCTTATTCTCTCTCTTTGGATCTCAATACAAAGTTCTCCTTGTAGTTCTTGGAGATCTATTCGATGTAATTCTTTTTGCGGTGTGTTTGCCGAGATCCGATGAATTGTGGGTTTATGATTAAGATTATCTATGAACAATATTTGATTCTTCTTTGAATTCTTATATGCATGATTTGATATCTTTGCAAGTCTCTTCGAATTATCAGTTTGGTTTGGCCTACTAGATTGATCTTTCTTGCAATGGGAGAAGTGCTTAGCTTTGGGTTCAATCTTGTGGTGTCCTTTCCCGGTGACAACATGGGCAGCAAGGCACATATTGTATTGTTGCCATCGAGGATAAAAGATGGGGTTTATATCATATTGCTTGAGTTTATCCCTCTACATCATGTCATCTTGCCTAATGCATTACTCTGTTCTTATGAACTTAATACTCTAGATGCATGCTGGATAGCGGTCGATGTGTGGATTAATAGTAGTAGATGCAGAATCGTTTCGGTCAATTGCTCGACAGTAATTTGTTCACCCACCGTAATATATCCTATGTTGAGAGAAGCCACTAGTGAAACCTATGCCCCCCAGGTCTACTTTACATCATATTAGTTTCCCGTTAACTAGCCATATCTGTCGATGTTTATTTTGCAATCTTTACTTTCCAATCTATACAAAAATACCAAAAATATTTATCTTATTATCTTTATCAGATCTCACTTTTGCAAGTGGCCGTGAAGGGATTGACAACCCCTTTATCGTGTTGGTTGCAAGGTTCTTATTTTTTGTGCAGGTACTAGGCGACTTGCATGTAGTCTCCTACTGGATTGATACCTTGGTTCTCAAAAAACTAAGGGAAATACTTACACTACTTTGCTGCATCACCCTTTCCTCTTCAACGGAAAACCAACTCATGCTCAAGAGGTAGCAAGAAGGATTCTGGCGCCGTTGCCGGGGAGATCTACACTCAAGCCAAGACATACCAAGTACCCTGCACAGACTCTTATCCTTCACATTACATTATTTGCCATTTGCCTCTCGTTTTCCTCTCCCCCACTTCACCCTTGTCGTTTTATTCGCCTCTTTTCCGTTCGCCCTTTTTCCGTTCGCCTTCTTTCGCTTGCCTCTTGTGTGATTGTGTGCTGGATTGATTGTTTGTCACGATGGCTCAAGACAATACTAAATTATGTGACTTTACCAATACCAGCAACAATGATTTTGTTAGCACTCCGATTGCTCCTCTTACCGATGTTGAATCTTGTGAAATTAATACTGCTTTGCTGAATCTTGACATGAAAGATCAATTTGCTGGCCTTCCTAGTGAAGATGCCGCTACCCATCTAAACAGCTTTGTTGATTTATGTGATATGCTAAAGAAGAAAGATGTGGATAATGATACTGTTAAATTGAAGTTATTTCCGTTTTCGCTTAGAGATCGTGCTAAAACTTGGTTCTCTTCTTTGCCTAAAAATAGTATTGATTCAAGGAATAAGTGCAAAGATGCTTTTATCTCTAAGTATTTTCCTCCCCCTAAGATCATCTCTCTTAGAAACGATATTATGAATTTTGAGCAACTTGATCATGAGCATGTTGCACAAGCTTGGGAAAGGATGAAATTAATGATACGTATCTGGATTGAATTTTGCTGCTATAAATCTTTTAGATTCGGCCGCGGGAGGCACTTTTATGGAAATAATTTTAGGAGAAGCAACTAAAATCCTAGATAATATTATGGTTAATTATTCTCAATGGCACACCGAAAGATCTACTAGTAAAAAAGTTCATGCGATAGAAGAGATTAATGTTTTGAGTGGAAAGATGGATGAACTTATGAAGTTGTTTGCTAATAAGAGCGTTTCTTCTTATCCTAATTATATGCCTTTGTCCACTTTGATTGATAATAATAATTAATCAATGGATGTGAATTTTGTTGGTAGGAACAATTTTGGTAACAACGCATATAGAGGAAATTTTAATTGTAGGCTGTTTCCTAGTAATTCCTATAATAATTATGGTAATTCCTACAACAACTCTTATGGAAATTTTAATAATATGCCCTCTGATTTTGAGACTAGTGTTAAAGAATTTATGAATTCACAAAAGAATTTCAATGCTTTGATTGAAGAAAAAGTGCTTAAGATTGATGAGTTGGCTAGGAACGTGGATAGAATTTCTCTTGATGTTGATTCTAGAAACTTAGATCTATTCCACCTAAGCATGACATCAATGAGTCTCTCAAAGCCATGAGAATTTCCATTGTTGAGTGCAAAGAAAGAACCGGTAGGATGCGTGCTAAGAAAGATTGCTTTGTGAAAGCGTGTTCTTCTAGTTTTCATGATAATAATGATGAACATCTAAAAGTGATTGGTGTGTCTCCTATTAAATATTTGTTTGCCAATATGAACCTTGATAAAGATGGGACTGGAGACGAGTCAACTTTAGTTAAAAGGCGTCCCAATGATTCGGAGTTTTTAGATCTTGATGCAAAAATTGGTAAAAGTGGGATTGAAGAGGTCAAAAGTTTACATAACAATGAACTCACTATTTTGGATTTCAAGGAATTTAATTATGATAATTGGTCCTTGATAGATTGTATTTCCTTGTTGCAATCCATGCTAAATTCTCCTCATGCTTATGATCAAAATAAAGCTTTTACTAAACATATCGTTGATGCTTTAATGCAATCTTATGAAGAAAAACTTGAATTGGAAGTTTCTATCCCTAGAAAACTTTATGATGAGCGCGAAGCTACTATTAAAATTAAGATTAAAGATCATGAATGCTATGCTTTATGTGATTTGGGTGCTAGTGTTTCCACGATTCCAATAACTTTGTGTGATGTGTTAGGTTTCCGTGAATTTGATGATTGTTCTTTAAATTTGCATCTTGCAGATTCCATCATTAAGAAACCTATGGGAAGGATTAATTATGTTCTTATTTTTTCAAATAGGAATTATGTGCCCGTAGATTTCATTGTTCTTGATATAGATTGCAATCCTACATGTCCTATTATTCTTGGTAGACCTTTCCTTAGAATGATTGGTGCAATTATTAACATGAAAGAAGGAAATATTAGATTCCAATTTCCGTTAAGGAAAGGCATGGAACACTTTCCTAGAAAGAAAAATAAATTACCTTATGAATCTATTATGAGAGCCACATATGGATCGCATACCAAATATGGCATTACCTAGATCTGTTCTCGTTTTTATGCTTAGCTAGGGGCGTTAAACGATAGCGCTTGTTGGGAGGCAACCCAAGTTTATTTTGTTCCTTGCTTTTTGTTCCTGTTTAGTAATAAATAAATCATCTATCCTATGTTATGATTGTGTTTTTATGTTTAATTAGTGTTTGTGCTAAGTAAAGCCTTTAGGATCTTCTTGGGTGATTGTTATTTGATCTTGCTGAAAAAAAACAGAAATTATGCGCTCACGAGAATAATTTTCTTTTTTTACCAGAGAGAGATAAAATACCAATTCCAACTGAAGTAGATCAATATATAAATTATTTAGGACTTCCTAATTTCTCAGGATTTTTGGAGTTACAGAAGTATTCGAAACCTACAGATTACTACAGCCTGTTCTGTTTTTGACAGATTCTGCTTTTCGTGTGTTGTTTGCTTATTTTGATGAATCTATGGCTAGTATCGGGGGCTATGAACCATAGAGAAGTTGGAATACAGTAGGTTTAACACAAATATAAATAAAGAATGAGTTCATTACAGTACCTTAAAGTGGTGGTTTGTTTTTTATACTAACGGAGCTCATGAGATTTTCTGTTGAGTTTTATGTTGTGAAGTTTTCAAGTTTTTGGGTAAAGATTTGATGGATTTCGGAACAAGGAGTAGAAAGAGCCTAAGCTTGGGGATGCCCAACGCACCCCAAGGTAAAATTCAAGGACAACCAAAAGCCTAAGCTTGGGGATGCCCCGGAAGGCATCCCCTCTTTCGTATTCATCTATTGGTAACTTTACTTGAGGCTATATTTTTATTCACCACATGATATGTGTTTTGCTTGGAGCATCTTGTATGATTTGACTCTTTGATTTTTAGTTTACGACAATCATCCTTGCTGTACACACCTTTTTGGAGAGACACACATGAATCGGAATTTATTAGAATACTCTATGTGCTTCACTTATATCTTTTGAGCAAGATAATTTTGTTCTAGTGCTTCATGTATATCTTTTTAGAGCATGGTGGTGGTTTTATTTTATAGAAATTATTAATCTCTCATGCTTCACTTAAATTATTTTGAGAGCCTTTTAGAACAGCATGGTAATTTACTTTGGCTATAAAATTAGTCCTAATATGATAGGCATCCAAGATGGGTATAATAAACTTTCATATAGAGTGCATTAAATACTATGAGTCCTAATATGATAGTTGTTTTGAGATATAAATGTGGTAATACTGTGTGTCGGTGTCAAAATCGGCGGATCCCGAACTGTGCGTCTAGGCCATATGGTAACAGGAGGCAGGGGACACGAAGTTTTACCCAGGTTCGGGCCCTCTTGATGGAGGTAAAACCCTACGTCCTGCTTGATTAATATTGATTATATGGGTAGTACAAGAGTAGATCTACCATGAGATCAAAGAGGCTAAACCCTAGAAGCTAGCCTATGGTATGATTGTATGTTGTGATTGTTGTCCTACGGACTAAAACCCTTCGGTTTATATAGACACCGGAGAGGGTTAGGGTTACAAAAGGTCGGTTACAAAGGTGGAGATATCCATATATGTATCGCCTAGCTTGCCTTCCACGCCAAGTAGAGTCCCATCCGGACACGAGACGAAGTCTTCAATCTTGTATCTTCATAGTCTAACAGTCCGACCAATGGAGATAGTCCAGCTGTCCGGAGACCCCCTAATCCAGGACTCCCATAGTAGCCCCTGAACCAGGCTTCAATGACGATGAGTCCGGCGTGCAGTATTGCCTTCGGCATTGCAAGGCGGGTTCCTTCTCTGAATACATCACAGAATAATTTGAATACGAGGATAGTGTCCGGCCCTGCAAAATAAGTTCCACATTCCACCATAGAGAGAATAATATTTTCACAGATCTAATTTGCTGGCTTGTTTCGGCAACATGACCTTACGTCATAGCCCGGTGATTATTCGAACCGCTACATTTTAACCAGCCCTGCACATAATGCGAGGCAGTTTTTCGACACGTCTTGTCAAAGCAGAGATTGTGTCTCCTTATTACAGGATTCTCATCAATACGGGCGTGGGTAACCCAACCGCGCCATCAATTGCGGCGTTTGGGGGATAAGAAAGTTTTACCAGGCAAGTGGGGACGCTTAGTTTCATCTGCCCATATAAAGGGATAAGGATTCACCTTTCTATCCACGCCTTCTTCCTCCTTTGCTCATCCGCTCCCGCACACTCGAGCTCTAGCGACCAAGCCCTCACTTCCATCTCAACCTTCTCCAACCATGTCCGGAGCGGGAGGCAAGTGGATGGTCTCCTCCGTCACGGAGGGAGACATCAAGAAACCGAGGAGAGCCGGATACCTGCCTGGCGACATCGCGCACCGGGTCCTAGATGAGGGGCAGCTCATCCCCACCCCTAGGCCCCATGAGAGGGTGGTATTCCTCACCCATTTCCTCCGCGGACTGGGATTCCCTCTCCATCCCTTCGTCCGGGGGCTCATGTTTTATTACGGCCTGGATTTCCACGATCTGGCCCCGAACTTCATCCTCAACATCTCGGCGTTTATCGTCGTGTGTGAGGCCTTCCTCCGCATCAAGCCCCACTTCGGCTTATGGCTGAAGACCTTCAACGTCAAGCCGAAGGTGGTGGGCGGCCGCCAGGCGGAGTGCGGAGGCGCCATGGTGGGCAAGATTCCCAACATAACATGGATCGAGGGCTCCTTTGTGGAAACCATAAAGGGGTGGAAATCGGGGTGGTTCTATATCACCGAGCCGCGCGACCCCGCAAGGGTAGCGGCCCCCGAGTTCCGATCTGGCATGCCCATGCAGCTCACCTCCTGGAAAGAGAAGGGCCTGTCCTGGGGTAGCTCGAAAGAGCTGACCGGACTCCAAACATGTATTCAAAACATGGTGGACAAGAAGCTCAAGCTTGTCAACATAGTCCAGGTTATGCTCATCCACCGGATACTCCCGTGCCAACAACGGGAATTCACCTTGTGGGAGTTCAATCCGGCGCAGCACCGGACTCTGAACAGGCTCTTCGACGCGACTCATGAAGACGCCTGGAGGGTGCTGTTCAAAAGTGCCAAGGTTCCCCCCTCCTATCACTGAGGATCGCGGATTCAGCGCGAAGCGCCAAGCCAGTGTGGTAAGCTGCTTTACCTTTCACAGGATACTTATTTTTATATAGATTGACTCTATGCGGGATCTAAACTCCCGGACCATTGATAGGACTGGCAGAAGATGGCCGGACAGATCGACTGTCTGGCTCCTTTGCCCGAAGGCCCCGCAGACGCTCTTTTGGCGAAGATGCTGACTCCGGCCCCTTATAAGGTGCCAGAGAAGACCAAGAAGGCCAAGGGAACTCGAAAGAGTTCCCAACGCCAGGCGTCGTCGGACTCACCGTCTGATGACTCTACGGCGCACTCTTCCCCTGAAGACGAGGAACAGGAAGAAGATGCTCCCCCACCGACTGGGGGAGACAAGAAAAGGAAGGCCGCCCCAACTGGGGAGGCCGGAGGGTCCAAGAAGGGAAGGACTCTCCTTCCGGACAGCTCCACCACCGCTGACAAAAGCGAAGACCAGTGGTTGCCCAGGGCCAAGCCCCAGGGGAGATCGTAAGTATTCGAATACCAAAGTAACCCATAAGATTCCTTGGTCGCACTGCTTTCCCTAATTGCCGAACATAATTACGCAGGCCGCCATGAGCTAACATCAAGGTATCATCGGACGGCTCCCTGGGCTCTTCGGACATGGATAACGATCCAGTCCCGACCGCCACCTCCCTTCATCTTGCCGATGACGTCGAGGTGTTGTCTCAAGAGGCACCGGATCGAGGGGAGACAGTCCTGGAGGCGCCTCAAGGTGACCTAACAGACTCCGGGAGCCGAGGGGACAGGGCCCCCGAGAGCTCTGAGTTCGGCCCTCAGCCGAACACCGCGCCGGACCCTCCAGCGGTTCCGGGCTCGGGCAGGCGGCCTCCTTCCAAGAGGGGCAAAACGCCTGTGCCGGTGACCTCTGTCCATCTAGAGGCACCGGGCAAGCTTCGCAGCGCTTCCATCGATGAGGAGTACCGCACTATCATGAGTGCGGTGATCCAGAAGGTTCAGTCCGCCAAGAGCGGATTGACTGAAGCCTGTGCCAGCCTTCTAACAGGCTTCGAGGTAAGTGTTTTAAAATGTAGTAGAAATATTACTGCATAGACAGTAGCCCCTGATGCTTTGTTCGGTGTTCACAAAGAAAAGCCGAACAGAGGATCAAATAATATTGCAGGAGTGTAATATAAGTATGTCAATATGCATATGCAGGCTTCGCTGCTGGCGTCCGCCGCACTAACTGCTGAGGTCGCCGTACTGAAGCAGGACCTCGATGGGTCCAGGAAGGAGCTCGGCCTTGCCAAGAGGCAGCTCGAGGAGAACAAGGGTAAGTAATACCCCTTCTATAGATATGTAAAAAGAAGACACAATTGCAAAATGACAGGATCATTGTATGTTTGCCAGGGGCCACGACTAAGGTGGCGACCCTGAAGCAAGCGCTGACCAAGGCCAGAGATACAGCGGCCATGGAGCGCACCGGGCGAGAGAAGCATGAGGCTCGGGTGGGCGAGGTGCAGCAAGAGCTCCAGGCTCTCGTGAAGAAGCACGAGGCGTTGGAGCTTGACTTGAAGACGCGGGAGTCTGAGCTTGCCGCAGCCCGTGAGAGCGCAAAGAGTGCCAAGGCCGAGGCCCAGAAGGCCTTTCAGGAGATCGACGCGATGTAGAAGATAGCGGCGGGTAAGGCTTTGTATATGCAAAGCAAGAATGTAAAAGTAAATTACCGATTACTTACCCGGATCCGGAGCTCTTCAGGAGCATTCGCAGATTTTCCCTGCAGTGTGTCTATGTCAGGACCCCGACTCGATGTCACATCGATCTAGCCGGTAACACCTCATATCACTTTGCGGCCTCACGCACGGTATCCCCACGGGTGTCGCCTTACCTTTGCCCGGGACCGTTTGCGCCTTTTGGCTCACGTATATGATAGTGTCGCTAGCATCCATATGATAAGGAGCCCGGGCTGACATGACTAGTCGTAAACCCAAAGTGGCACAGACTTACAGGGACAAGCATCCATGACCCAGCTTCGAACGTGTCGGTCATCAGCAAGTGGGTCCGGGCTGTAGCACTGGGCTAGCAGGACTCCGGTAAACCGGGCTGTAGCGGGCTAACAGGACTCCAGTACTCAATGCGTGACATTTCCCCGAAGGGACAGACACCGGAACGAAGAAGGACACATGCCGGCCAGCCTAAGTGTTCCAGAGCAGTAGCAAGCTACCATGGCTCAGCGGTAACACTAGGAGACATTTCCCGGTAAGAGAGGCTACTAAAGATAAACAACTAGATAGTCAGATCCCACACATACCAAGCATTTCAATCATACACACAATATGCTCGATATGTGCAAATACAACGAAGCATCACAACATGACTCTACGACACAAGTACTTTATTTAAGGCTCAGAGATCCATACATAACATACACAAAGGTACGGGTCACACGACCCAGCATTCAAGTCATACAGTCATACAAACCAGCAGCGGAAGTAACTTGTCTGAGTACAGACAACTAGAAAGATAAAAGAGGCTTGGAAAGCCTAGCTATACTTCGTGGTCCCTCACAAGCTCAGGATCACCACCTGGGCCTTAGCCTACTCATTGATGTCAACGTCTACGTAGAACCCATCAGAAGGGGTTGCAGCGTCTTCTGTAAAAATGTGAATTATAGCAACATGAGTACAAAGGTACTCAGCAAGACTTACATCAGATCCTACATACATGCATATTATCAAGAAGGGTTGGTGGAGTTGTTGCAGCAAGCCAGCTTTGACTCTTGGCTAGGCTAATCTACGAGACTCCAACTTGAAATGGTTTTGCACACACGAGTCCGCTACTCTCCACTTCAATACACTACCGAGGATCCACCTCCGTCTTCCTACGGAAGAGCCATCCTCGGCACTCACACTTATCTTGAGGCTTTTAGTAGTTTCCATTTACTTGTCTATGAACTGTATAGGCAACCAAGTAGTCCTTTACCGCGGACGCGGCTATTCGAATAGATCATGATAACCCTGCAGGGGTGTACTTCTTCATACATGTTTCCACCACTTAGCGTCTGCACACGACATGTGCTCGGCAGACTTCAAGCGAAAGCCGACGTGGGTGTAGACCACGACCTACCTAAACACTTAAGCCTCTAGTCCAGGTTTATCGCCTATCCAGGTTCCATCCGCAGGGAGTCCGGCCAAGGTTTCCCATACGGCCCCGAACGATGTGAACAGGGTTCCCGAGATACCTAACGGGTATTCGGTACACCCGGCCACGTACCTACCGCATCACAGCCCACCCCTACGGTCAGCGCTGTCCATGGCCTCCAGTAGGCTACAAACACCAGAAACTACTTGCAACTCCTGGACAGAGAGCTAGGGTGAATAAGAAGTCGAGCGGGGTCATATTTCAGGGCCCAATGCATGGTAGTAGCTGTATCTTAAATCACACATACAGATCTCAGTGCTTAAGGCCGGCTTCAATGAAACAACCCACCATGTACTCCTACATGGCCTCTCATCGATACCTTTACCAAATCGTGTTCACCACACCACTCTCATTACCGACATAATCATTTCACTCTAGCCCATCACCCAGATGAACCAGACCTGACACAACTCTAAGCATAGCAGGCATAGCAAGGTAGGAACAACACATACATATGGCTCAATCAACTCCTACACATGCTAGTGGGTTTCATCTAGTTACTGTGGCAATGACAGGTCATGCAGAGGAAATGGGTTCAACTACCGTAGCACACAGCAGTTTGAAACGCGTTGTCTTAATGCAGTAAAAGAGAGCAGGAGCGAGAACATGGGATTGTATCGATATGATCAAATGGTTGGTTGCTTGCCTGATGGTTCGATGCACTGATACGGTTCTTCGTTAGGGTAATCACGGTACTCCTCGGGGGCAGATCCTGCCGCAAGAACACCGATATACAACCATCACCAAACAATGTGCAACAATATGATGCATGCATGAAACATGGCAATATGAGTGTGTTGGGCTAATGCAACTAAGACCAGAAGGGTTTGAACCAATTTGAATCCAAGATTCAAATTTTAAACTCAAACATGGCCCTTTAAAGTGTTTTTCCTTGTTTTGCATTAACATCAAGTTAACTTGCTTAGTCATGCATGAAAATAGTACATATGGATAGATTGGATTTTTCTGATCATTTTTCATATATCATTTGTCTGATTTGGAGTTACAGAATAAAAGTTATGAATTTTTGAAGTTTAAATTATATTCTGGAATTTCCTATATTAGAATAATTCCAGAAAATCAATTATTGCGTCAGCCTGACGTCAGTGTGACGTCAGCAGGTCAACGGAACACGTCAGGGTCAAACCTGACAGTGGGTCCCGCATGTCAGGGTGATTAAATTAATTAGAGTTTAATTAAAACTAAACCTGTTTAATTAACAGGGCTGGGCCCCACCTGTCATTGACTCAGGGGAGTCAACCAGGGCCCACCCGTGGTCAAACCCGGGTCGGCTGCACCGGCGTTTAGCCGCCGGCGAGCCCGACGCGGCGGCGGAAGTGATTTTTGCCGTTCCGGCAACCAAACGAGCCGCGGAGGGCACCGGAGCGGAGCTGAGGTCGAGCCGCAGCTCTTGGTGGAGTCCGTTGGGGTCGGGGTGGCCGGAGTTGACGCCGGCGATGACTTTGGCGGCCACCGGAGTTCGGCCAAAGTCGAACTTGTCGCTAGGGGGATCGGTGAGGTGCGGGGAGTGCACGGTTGGGCCTAACGCAGCGTGGTGAGTGCGTTGGACACCGCGGGTTGGCCGGAGGATGGCCGGAAGCACGTCGGCGACGAGATCCGCGGCGGTGCGTGCGTGTGATCTTCGTGCGGTGGATACACGGCTCGGGAATGAGAGAGAGAGGGTCGGAGAGGTAGCTGGGCTCACAGCGCTCCCGTAGAGGCCACCGGCGGGGTCGGGGACGAGCTGAGGCGGCGACGGCGTTGAAGGGGATCTCCGGCGACGGCGAGCTCGGGCGAGGTCGGTGCGGTGGTCTCGGGCCGCTCGAGCACACGGGGCTCGGCTAGCTCGATGAAGTGGACGGCTTCGAAGCTCCTGGACATGGCGGCACGGCGTGGGGTTGACGGAGGGCGTGGCTACGGCGAGGGGGTGGCGGCGATGGCGTCGGCCATGGCGTGGGAGAGAGAGGGAGAGGAGCTGGAGAGGAGAGGGGGTGTCTGGGGGGTTCGGGGGAGAGAGGGAGGCCGATTCACGGCGTTAGCCGGGCGAGGGAGGCGGCGAGGCGGCGAGCAGGTGCGTGGCACCCATGCGGTGCTCGCCGTCGAGCACCTGCGTGCCTGCCTGGCCGGCAAGCAGCTCGCTGGCGCAGTGCTGGGCTGGGCCGGCAGGTGGGCCGGGTGCTGGGCGCCAGGTAAGCTTTTTCCATTTTCTTTCTGTTTTCTATTTTTTTAATACTTCTGCAACTTTGTTGAATTAAATAAAATACTTGGGCAGCTCCAAAAATCACCAAACTACTCCTGGTCCATAGTTGGATTATTTCCAACATGAAACATTTTAGTTTGGAGTTATTTGAGCATTTAAATATTTTATATAATTTTAAATGCCCAAATTCAAATACTTATGATTTAAATCAAAAACCCTAAGATGGCCTAGGAAAATGTGCACCACTTTTGGCAGAGGTTCTGAACCAAGACAAAAATGATGGGCATTTTAGAAGGGCATTTCAGGTTCATTGAAAAAGTTTTTAGTAAACCCTAATTGGTTTCAGAGGGGACTGGGGGTTCTGTCATCCCCATTTCAGGTTTCTGATGAAAGAGTAAACATGATGCAACACTCTAATGCATGGCTAGCTAGGGTGTGACAACTCACCCCCACTCAAAAGAATCTCGTCCCGAGATTTGGGTTCTTCCGGAAAGAAGGCGGGATACTCGAGTCGAAGACGATCCTCCCTTTCCCAAGTTGCTTCATCCTCAGAATGGTGCGACCATTGAACTTTGAGAAACTTGATATTATGACGTCGAGTGGTACGCTCGGCCTGATCGAGGATACGAATGGGGTACTCTCGATATGTAAGATTATCTTGGAGATCAAGCGTTTCGTGGTCCACTCCACGGATAGGATCCGAGAAGCAACGCCTGAGTTGAGAAACGTGGAAGACATCGTGGACTCTAGAGAGGTGCGGAGGTAGTTCCAACTGGTAGGCAACTTCTCCTCGTTTAGCGAGAATGCGAAAATGTCCAATGTAACGAGGAGCCAGTTTGCCTTTGATACCGAAACGATGGGTTCCCTTCAGAGGGGTAACCCGAAGGTAAGCCTTCTCGTCAACCTTGAAAGTCATAGCCTTATGTTTTCGGTCATATTGACTCTTTTGACGGGATTGGGCTGTTTTCAACTTTTCACGAACGATGCGAACTTGCTCTTCTGCTTCTTGAATCATATCCGGGCCAAAGAATTGTCTTTCCCCGGTCTCTGACCAGTTAAGGGGTGTTCGACACCGTCGTCCATAGAGAACTTCAAAAGGGGCTTTACCCAAGCTAGATTGATAGCTGTTGTTGTAAGCAAATTCGGCAAATGGAAGGCACTTCTCCCAATCCATTCCGAATGAGATAACAGAGGCTCGAAGCATGTCTTCTAGAATCTGGTTGACGCGTTCCACTTGACCACTCGACTGAGGGTGGAAAGCGGTGCTAAAGGAGAGACGGGTTCCCATAGCATTTTGGAAACTTTCCCAAAATCGAGAGGTGAAAAGACTTCCTCGATCCGAATTAATTTCCAAAGGAACACCATGGAGAGACACTATCCGGGAGATGTATAAGTCTGCCAATTGGCTAGCGGTTATACTCTCACGAACAGGTAGGAAATGGGCTACTTTGGAAAGACGATCGACAACGACGAAGATAGCATTATTCCCTCTCTTGGTCCTGGGAAAACCGGTAATGAAATCCATACCAATTTTATCCCATTTCCATTCAGGAATAGCTAAGGGTTGAAGGGTGCCAGCAGGCCGTTGATGCTCTGCTTTTACTCGACGACAGACGTCGCAATTAGCAATATACTGAGCAATTTCTCTCTTCATCCTGGTCCACCAGAACCTCTGGCGTAGGTCCTGATACATCTTGGTACTACCGGGATGAATGGTGAGAGGGGATTCATGAGCCTCCTTAAGGATTAACTGCCGTAGATGCTGGTTCTTGGGAACCACTAGACGGTTCTCAAAGTACACAACACCATGATCATTTGTAGAGAAATAACTAGCACCTCCGCTAGCAATGTTCTCTTTGATTTTAGATATTCCCTTATCTCGCTTCTGGGCAGCGATGATTTGATCCGTAAGAGTAGGTTTCGCCACCAAGGTGGAAAGAAATCCTTGAGGAACAATGTGAAGGTTAAGCTTCCGAAATTCCTCATGGAGAAGCGGTTGACTTTGTTGTAACATCAGGTTGTTACAATAAGATTTACGACTTAGCGCATTAGCCATGACGTTGGCTTTCCCTGGGGTGTAAGTTATTCCTAAGTCGAAATCTGTGATCAACTCGACCCAACGTCTTTGCCTGAGATTCAAATCCGGTTGGGTGAAAATGTACTTCAGACTTTGGTGATCAGTGAATATTTCGCAACGGTTACCGAGGAGGTAATGTCGCCAGGTCTTAAGTGCATAGACTACGGCTGCAAGCTCTAGATCATGAGTAGGATAATTCTCCTCATGTGGGTGCAATTGCCGTGAAGCGTAGGCAATTACGTGTCGATCTTGCATGAGAATGCAACCTAGTCCTTGTCGCGAGGCGTCGCAGTAGATAACAAAGTCCTTGGAGAAGTCTGGCGGTACCAGAACGGGAGCAGAAGTCAGGCGTCTTTTCAGTTCCTGAAAACTGTGCTCACATTGTGGAGTCAATTCAAACTTTTTATCCTTCTTAAGGAGTTCGGTTAGAGGTTTAGCAACTTTGGAGAAGTTCTCGACAAAGCGACGACAATAGCTTGCTAAGCCCAGAAAACTCCGAACTTGCTTGACCGATTCAGGTGGAGTCCAATTAAGGACGGCTTGAACTCGCTCAGGGTTAACAGCAATACCTTTACCAGATATTACATGACCCAGATAGGTCACTTCTGACAACCAAAATTCGCATTTAGAGAATTTGGCATAAAGACGATGCTCTCGAAGTTTCTTCAACACTAGCCTTAGATGTTCGGCATGTTCTTCCTTGTTCTTGGAGTAGATGAGTATATCATCGAGATAAACTACGACGAATTTATCCAAATACTCCATGAAGATTGAGTTCATTAACCGAGAAAAGGTGGCTGGAGCGTTGGTTAAACCGAAGGACATGACTGTGTACTCGTATTGGCCATAACGAGTAACAAAGGCCGTTTTAGGAATGTCCCCGTTTCTGATTTTGATTTGATGGTAGCCCAACCTCAAATCCATCTTGGAGAAGACTGAGGATCCGGCGAGCTGATCGTACAGGTCGTTGATCCTAGGGAGCGGATATTTGTTCTTGATTGTGACCAAATTGACAGGTCGATAATCTACAACCATCCGGTCCGTACCATCCTTCTTCTTGACGAAGAGGACGGGGCAAGCCCACGGAGATGAACTAGGTCGGATGAAACCCTTTTTCAAGGACTCATCGAGTTGTTTCTTAAGCTCGGCTAGTTCTAGTGGTGCCATCTTATAGGGTCTTCTAGCAATCGGAACGGTTCCTGCAATGAGGTCTATTACGAACTCAACATCCCTGTCAGGTGGAACACCTGGCAATTCCTTTGGGAAGACATCCGGGAAGTCACGGACTACCGGAACGTCCTCAAGGTCTGGCAAAGGGCTGGCGTTAAGAGAATATAACTGTCGCTTGGCTATTCGGGTCAAGACATTGACTATCTTCCCCGAAGGATGGGTGAGTTGAACAGTCCTAGAGAAGCAATCAATTTTGGCTTGATGAGCTGACATCCAGTCCATACCCAAAATGATATTAATATCTGAAGATTTAAGGGCTATCAAAGATGCGAGGAAAACTAGTCTGTCGACTTGGATTTCATTTCCATGGCTTACTCTAGAAGTTTGCCATTTGGATCCCGGAGTTTGAATTACCATAGAGGTTGGCATGTCACAGAATGCGATGTTATGCAAACGAGCATAATTTTCGAATATAAAAGAATGAGAGGCTCCTGTATCGAAAAGAACAGATGCCGGGTGGCAATTAACAAGAAGCATACCAAGAACGACGTTGGGATCCTCTTGAGCTTCCTCGGCAGAGATACAGTTGACATGACCACGTGAGGCGGTGGCCGGCTTGGCGTGGAACACTTTCCCTGTCGGCTTGCCACGGCCAACAGCTTTAGCAGATTGGTTGGGGTTGGTCTGGGGACACTCACGCATATAGTGACCAGATTCCCCACACTTGAAACAAGTCACGGAACTGGTACGTGGAGGAGCATTGTTGGTTGGACCCCCATAGGGCTTGGCTGGAGCAGACTGTTGAACAGGGCGAGGCGCCTGGAAAGATGGCCTCGGTGTGAACCTGGATGGCAGGGCGGTGTTGGGCACCCACACGCGGCGCTTCTGAGGACCAGCACCGGATGAGGAACCCATGTCACGGCCATGCTTGCGTGTTGCATCATAATCAGTCTGACCAGTTTCAGCACTGATGGCCTTGTTAACAAGTTTCTGAAAAGATGTGCACTCATGCAGACGGAGGTCGCGGCGAAGCTCAGGACTAAGCCCCTTACGGAACCTTGCTTGCTTCTTGGCATCAGTAGAAACTTCCTCAGTTGCATATCGTGCGAGGTTACCAAACTCCCTACTGTAAGCATCCACAAAGAGTTAGCCTTGGGTGAAATTGCAAAATTCCTCACGTTTACGGTCCATGAGACCCTCCGGAATGTGATGTTCACGGAAAGCCTCACTGAATTCAGCCCAAGTAGTGACATGGCCCGCTGGACGCATAGCTCCATAATTCTCCCACCATAGACTGGCGGGGCCTTCAAGATGATATGCAGCAAAGGTGACCTTGTCAGCCTCAGCTACTAGCGCAGAACGCAGTTTGTGAGAAATACTGCAAAGCCAATCATCAGCGTCGAGAGGCTCGACGGAGTGGTGGAACGTGGGTGTATGTAACTTGATGAAATCACTGAGTGACACCATGTTATACCTCTGATGGTGTGATGTGTTCTGTTCAATACGCTCGAACAAACGGTTGGTCTCCCGCTTGTTTCTTTCGGCTTCCATCATAACCTCGGCTAGGGAAGGAGGATGAGGCAGATTTGCATTCCTGACTTCACTGCCTTCGGCCTGCTCTTGAGGAGCAGGGTTAGTGCGCGTGTTGACCATCCTAGGTAAACAAGACAATGATTTAGTCAGAATGATAAAATTCCGACATAGGATACAAAATGTAAGGAATAACTCGAAATGCAAGATGATTATCCGTATGACATGGTAGATACAGAAACTGCTTCTTTATTCCATCGTCATACACACCATACAGGGTTTAGTACAAGACCAAACAAAGTACTATTACGGTGAAAAGAGGATTACATCTCATCGGAGGCATCCCAAGCTCCTATACATTATTTTTCTACACCTCCGGAAAGAGTACAAACTAGGTCATATCCCACGAGTCACGCGGGACGATAGACGACACAGATAGTGCGAACTAGTGATACTACCACTAACTCAGACCGATCCGTAGTAGTCCTCGTAGAAGTCACCTCCATAGCCTGGAAGCTCAACATGATCATCCGGAAACAGACGATCTCGCGGAGCTTGTGGACCATAGGGACTAGGATGAGGTCTTGGACCAACAGACGGTGGCCTGCGGGGACCGCGAGGTGGGGTGATGCCTCCTACATCACGCCAACCCATCACATCTGGCAGAGCAGATCTCACAGGATAGAGATCGCGCATATCCGAATATCCAGCTTGCACCGCCGGTGCAAACCGAGTCAATGTGGCCCAGTGGTCAGCACGGGTATTGAAGAGCTCTAACCTCAAGGCCCGATTTTCATGGTCCTTATCCTCGAGCATCTCAGCAGTGGTGCGAGTCCGTGAATCCTCCTGAGTGGGGTCAGCATAGATAGCCTGAAGATACCCTTGTGCTCCCGGAAGTGATCCTGGCATATACCGGAAATCGGAGTCCCGAAATAGACCGGATCTGACTCGCATGATGGTCATCATAGAGTAGGCGGCGTCCTGCACAGCCATCTCAATAGTAACCCCGAGTCCATAGGAGCAGTGAAGGGGCTCGGTGGACCCAGGATAAGATGGAAATATCCTGACAGTGCAGAGATACTGGCTTTGATTAAAGTCTCGGAATTGCTCTTCGACCGTGTACTCAGGATACCAACGGTATCCAGCCTCAGTCATTACCCTGACCAACATGGCAGTATGGCCGGGTACATCTAGGCATCGAGTCAGGCGAACCACTTGATTGAGGTTGCGAGTGGCCATCTGAAAGCACAATCATAATGCAAAGGCATTAGAATTTCTAGCAAAATTTCGGCAGCATAACAGCTGTAAATGCTCAAGAAGGATTTTGAGACATTTGACAAAGGATTACATACACACTCATCATCATCATATCAAGTTCTGAGTCCATCCTAGCAACATAATGTGGTAGTAGAATTGAACTAGGCTTGTATTCATCAAACTTATAAGGTACTACTGATTAGTAACACGTGATCCTGATAGAGAGAATAGATCCTAATTCCTTAACCCCCGGTGGAAGAATAGACTGACTCAGATCAGAATGTCATTAGATAAAGGAGTAAAAAGAGCCTTACGTTCCAACCCACAAACAATTCCCCTACATATAACTAAAGAATTTCTAGACTCAACATCGACCAGTTTGGCTTGGAGAACCTACAGGCAGTCCGGCTCTGATACCAACGCTGTCAGGACCCCGACTCGATGTCACATCGATCTAGCCGGTAACACCTCATATCACTTTGCGGCCTCACGCACGGTATCCCCACGGGTGTCGCCTTACCTTTACCCGGGACCGTTTGCGCCTTTTGGCTCACGTATATGATAGTGTCGCTAGCATCCATATGATAAGGAGCCCGGGCTGACATGACTAGTCGTAAACCCAAAGTGGCACAGACTTACAGGGACAGGCATCCATGACCCAGCTTCGAACGTGTCGGTCATCAGCAAGTGGGGCCTGGCTGTAGCACTGGGCTAGCAGGACTCCGGTAAACCGGGCTGTAGCGGGCTAACAGGACTCCGGTACTCAATGCGTGACATTTCCCCGAAGGGACAGACACCGGAACGAAGAAGGACACATGCCAGCCAGCCTAAGTGTTCCAGAGCAGTAGCAAGCTACCATGGCTCAGCGGTAACACTAGGAGACATTTCCCGGTAAGAGAGGCTACTAAAGATAAACAACTAGATAGTCAGATCCCACACATACCAAGCATTTCAATCATACACACAATATGCTCGATATGTGCAAATACAACGAAGCATCACAACATGACTCTACGACACAAGTACTTTATTTAAGGCTCAGAGAGCCATACATAACATACACAAAGGTACGGGTCACACGACCCAGCATTCAAGTCATACAGTCATACAAACCAGCAGCGGAAGTAACTTGTCTGAGTACAGACAACTAGAAAGATAAAAGAGGCTTGGAAAGCCTAGCTATACTTCGTGGTCCCTCACAAGCTCAGGATCACCACCTGGGCCTTAGCCTACTCATTGATGTCAACGTCTACGTAGAACCCATCAGAAGGGGTTGCAGCGTCTTCTGTAAAAATGTGAATTATAGCAACATGAGTACAAAGGTACTCAGCAAGACTTACATCAGATCCTACATACATGCATATTATCAAGAAGGGTTGGTGGAGTTGTTGCAGCAAGCCAGCTTTGACTCTTGGCTAGGCTAATCTACGAGACTCCAACTTGAAATGGTTTTGCGCACACGAGTCCGCTACTCTCCACTTCAATACACTACCGAGGATCCACCTCCGTCTTCCTACGGAAGAGCCATCCTCGGCACTCACACTTATCTTGAGGCTTTTAGTAGTTTCCATTTACTTGTCTATGAACTGTATAGGCAACCAAGTAGTCCTTTACCGCGGACGCGGCTATTCGAATAGATCATGATAACCCTGCAGGGGTGTACTTCTTCATACATGTTTCCACCACTTAGCGTCTGCACACGACATGTGCTCGGCAGACTTCAAGCGAAAGCCGACGTGGGTGTAGACCACGACCTACCTAAACACTTAAGCCTCTAGTCCAGGTTTATCGCCTATCCAGGTTCCATCCGCAGGGAGTCCGGCCGAGGTTTCCCATACGGCCCCGAACGATGTGAACAGGGTTCCCGAGATACCTAACGGGTATTCGGTACACCCGGCCACGTACCTACCGCATCACAGCCCACCCCTACGGTCAGCGCTGTCCACGACCTCCAGTAGGCTACAAACACCAGAAACTACTTGCACCTCCTGGACAGAGAGCTAGGGTGAATAAGAAGTCGAGCGGGGTCATATTTCAGGGCCCAATGCATGGTAGTAGCTGTATCTTAAATCACACATACAGATCTCAGTGCTTAAGGTCGGCTTCAATGAAACAACCCACCATGTACTCCTACATGGCCTCTCATCGATACCTTTACCAAATCGTGTTCACCACACCACTCTCATTACCGACATAATCATTTCACTCTAGCCCATCACCCAGATGAACCAGACCTGACACGACTCTAAGCATAGCAGGCATAGCAAGGTAGGAACAACACATACATATGGCTCAATCAACTCCTACACATGCTAGTGGGTTTCATCTAGTTACTGTGGCAATGACAGGTCATGCAGAGGAAATGGGTTCAACTACCGTAGCACACAGCAGTTTGAAACGCGTTGTCTTAATGCAGTAAAAGAGAGCAGGAGCGAGAACATGGGATTGTATCGATATGATCAAATGGTTGGTTGCTTGCCTGATGGTTCGATGCACTGATACGGTTCTTCGTTAGGGTAATCACGGTACTCCTCGGGGGCAGATCCTGCCGCAAGAACATTGATATACAACCATCACCAAACAATGTGCAACAATATGATGCATGCATGAAACATGGCAATATGAGTGTGTTGGGCTAATGCAACTAAGACCAGAAGGGTTTGAACCAATTTGAATCCAAGATTCAAATTTTAAACTCAAACATGGCCCTTTAAAGTGTTTTTCCTTGTTTTGCATTAACATCAAGTTAACTTGCTTAGTCATGCATGAAAATAGTACATATGGATAGATTGGATTTTTCTGATCATTTTTCATATATCATTTGTCTGATTTGGAGTTACAGAATAAAAGTTATGAATTTTTGAAGTTTAAATTATATTCTAGAATTTCCTATATTAGAATAATTCCAGAAAATCAATTATCGCGTCAGCCTGACGTCAGTGTGACGTCAGCAGGTCAACGGAACACGTCAGGGTCAAACCTGACAGTGGGTCCCGCATGTCAGGGTGATTAAATTAATTAGAGTTTAATTAAAACTAAACCTGTTTAATTAACAGGGCTGGGCCCCACCTGTCATTGACTCAGGGGAGTCAACCAGGGCCCACCCGTGGTCAAACCCGGGTCGGCTGCACCGGCGTTTAGCCGCCGGTGAGCCCGACGCGGCGGCGGAAGTGATTTTTGCCGTTCCGGCAACCAAATGAGCCGCGGAGGGCACCGGAGCGGAGCTGAGGTCGAGCCGCAGCTCTTGGTGGAGTCCGTTGGGGCCGGGGTGGCCGGAGTTGACGCCGGCGATGACTTTGGCGGCCACTGGAGTTCGGCCAAAGTCGAACTTGTCGCTAGGGGGATCGGTGAGGTGCGGGGAGTGCACGGTTGGGCCTAACGCAGCGTGGTGAGTGCGTTGGACACCGCGGGTTGGCCGGAGGATGGCCGGAAGCACGTCGGCGACGAGATCCGCGGTGGTGCGTGCGTGTGATCTTCGTGCGGTGGCTACACGGCTCGGGAATGAGAGAGAGAGGGTCGGAGAGGTAGCTGGGCTCACAGCGCACCCGTAGAGGCCACCGGCGGGGTCGGGGACGAGCTGAGGCGGCAACGGCGTTGAAGGGGATCTCCGGCGACGGCGAGCTCGGGCGAGGTCGGTGCGGTGGTCTCGGGCCGCTCGAGCACACGGGGCTCGGCTAGCTCGATGAAGTGGACGGCGGCGAAGCTCCTGGACACGGCGGCACGGCGTGGGGTTGACGGAGGGCGTGGCTACGGCGAGGGGGTGGCGGCGATGGCGTCGGCCATGGCGTGGGAGAGCGAGGGAGAGGAGCTGGAGAGGAGAGGGGGTGTCTGGGGGGTTCGGGGGAGAGAGGGAGGCTGATTCACGGCGTTAGCCGGGCGAGGGAGGCGGCGAGGCGGCGAGCAGGTGCGTGGCACCCATGCGGTGCTCCCCGTCGAGCACCTGCCTGCCTGCTTGGCCGGCAAGCAGCTCGCTGGCGCGGTGCTGGGCTGGGCCGGCAGGTGGGCCGGGTGCTGGGCGCCAGGTAAGCTTTTTCCATTTTCTTTCTGTTTTCTGTTTTTTTAATACTTCTGCAACTTTGTTGAATTAAATAAAATACTTGGGCAGCTCCAAAAATCACCAAACTACTCCTGGTCCATAGTTGGATTATTTCCAACATGAAACATTTTAGTTTGGAGTTATTTGAGCATTTAAATATTTTATATAATTTTAAATGCCCAAATTCAAATACTTATGATTTAAATCAAAAACCCTAAGATGGCCTAGGAAAATGTGCACCACTTTTGGCAGAGGTTCTGAACCAAGACAAAAATGATGGGCATTTTAGAAGGGCATTTCAGGTTCATTGAAAAAGTTTTTAGTAAACCCTAATTGGTTTCAGAGGGGACTGGGGGTTCTGTCATCCCCATTTCAGGTTTCTAATGAAAGAGTAAACATGATGCAACACTCTAATGCATGGCTAGCTAGGGTGTGACAGTCTAATGCCGCACAATTTTACCAGGCCGAGGACGGAAGCTCGACAGAGAAGCTGTTCTGGTCTCAGTATGCTGAGGCCGAAAATCCGGTGCCGATGAGCGACCAGCTAAAGCAGATGGTCGAGCTACATAAGGCGGCCGATCAGGCCATGAATGGCTTTATAGTCCGGCTGTGGCCTGGCGACGCCCTTCCGAACAGCTTCTTCAGCCTGGTGAGGCGGCTTGTGGATGCCTGCCCATGGCTGGAGGTCGTCAAGCGATCCGTCTGCATTGAAGGTGCACGCCGGGCTTTCGCCCGTGTAAAAATACAGTGGGTCAAGCTAGACGCCGTGAAGCTGATCAAGGAGGGGCCGCCTGAGGGCATGGAGCACCGCCACCCCGAGATGTACTACGAGGGTGTTCTGCCGGGTGCCCGTCTTATCGCGGATGAGTGTTCAAAAGATGTAATATTTGAATGAGACTTGCTCGTTTTATCCTGTATGTATGAAAACTTGTTTCATATGCGCTATGCAACGCTTGTTGGAATTTAAAATATTACCTTCTGTTTGGCTGTTTATCCAATCTGAGAGATGGCTAGTCCTCGGCTTCTGCCCCCATGCCACGAGTGCTGGGGTGTTCGGGATAAACCTGAGCACTCTTGTTCCCATGTTTGGGTCCTTCGAGGGAGGTGATCAGCACAACGAACAAGGCAACCGGACTAATAATGCTTTATCACTCTCACTTAGCCATAGAATTCTATAATTTTAAATTTCGGCGAAGCCCGTGGTATTCGGAAGACCGAATTCGGGGCGCGATACACGCCTGTAAGCCGGCCAGGGTCGGCCCCTCGCCGTAAGCGGCATAAGTCTTTAGGGACTCGAAAAACCTCGCCGAACAGCGACCAGTCTCTCGCCTTATCATGACAGTCAGTTTTAGCTTTCTCTATTGAGGTGCTCAGCCCGGCAGAACCGGGGCACAATCGCAGTAGTTCTCCTAGCACTACCTTAGCCGATAGAGCGGAATGTAAGGTACCAAAACATAGGAGCCGGGCAAACCCAACATTTGACCAAAGACATGATTCGGAGCTGATGCATATAATGCTATAAGTTCGGGGTGCCGCACTTGTGAAAGTGTTCAGACTTTTCACACCGCATGGTGGGGTACGTAAGCCCCTGGTGTATTGGCCGTACCAGAGTGTACGGTTGCAAGGCCTCATTAATGAACACACACACACACACACATATATATATATATAACAAGAATGCAATAATAGTCGTAATGTCATGCATTGTTTATTGAAAAATTGCGTTAAAGCGGAGTGATACAGATAGTGCGATAAGCAAAGAGTAGGACTATGTCCCTTCCAAGGGCGAGCTGAGGAATGATATGAAATCTGTAATCAACCTAGGAATTCCGTTGTATAACGTAGCTCTCTGCCTCCTTGGTTGCTGCATCATGTGTTCGATAATAGTGCTGCCGGACAGTGTTTCCAGAGATTAAGGTCCTGAAAGAAAAAGAAAAATAACCGAACGGGAAGCCCCTAGTGCGGTTTAGGCCGCGTCTTGGGGCGTGCCACAGTTTTGCCCCCCTCCCCACCTGTGCCCATGGTATTTTTAATGCATAATTATGTACGCGCGGCACGAGTTTCGCCGCTGGGCTGGGATTGGGGTGGCCGCCGTATTGCTACGCGAGCTCAGATCTTGAGCTTGAGGTATGCATAATGTGGTACCGCATTGAATCTAGCAAATGCGGTTCGCCCGAGCAGCACGTGATAACCACTGCGGAACGGGACTATATCAAAGATTAACTCTTCGCTTCGGAAGTTATCAGGGGATCCGAAGACCACTTCCAGTGTAATTGAGCCTGTGCAATGGGCCTCTACGCCTGGAATGACGCCCTTAAAGGTCGTTTTGGTGGGTTTGATCCTTGAGGGGTCTATACCCATTTTGCACACTGTGTCCTGATAAAGCAAGTTCAAGCTGCTGCCGCCGTCCATAAGGACTCGAGTGAGGTGAAATCCGTCGATGATTGGGTCTAGGACCAGTGCGGCAAATCCGCCATGACGGATACTAGTGGGGTGGTCCTGCGATCGAAGGTGATCGGGCAGGAGGACCAAGGGTTGAACTTTGGGGCGACTGGCTCCAACGCATATACGTCCCTGAGCGCATGCTTCCGCTCCCTCTTGGGGATGTGGGTTGCGTATATCATGTTCACCGTCCGCACTTGCGGGGGAAACCTCTTCTATCCTCCAGTGTGCGGCTACCGGGGTTCCTCCTCGTCATTGCTACGTGGCCCCTTGTCCTTGTTTTCGGCAATTAACTTGTCGGCCTGCTTGAACACCCAACAATCCCTGTTGGTGTGATTGGCTGGCTTGTCTGGGGTGCCGTGTATTTGACACGAGCGATCGAGTATACGGTCCAAGCTGGATGGACCCGGCGTACTTTGTTTGAATGGCTTTTTCCGCTGACCGGGTTTAGAGCCTTTGAATCCAGCATTGACTACCGTATCCTCAGTATTTTCGCTATTAATGTGGCACTTACGCTTGTTGCGACGTGACCTGCTATTGCCGTCCTTGGAATCTGAGGTACCATGGTTCTTTGATATGTTATTACTACGAGCCAACCAACTGTCTTCTCCCGCACAAAAACGGGTCATGAGCGTCGTGAGAGATGCCATAGATTTCGTCTTTTCCTGACCAAGGTGTCGGGCTAGCCACTCGTCTCGGATGTTGTGCTTCAAAGCCGCTAAGGCCTCCGCGTCCGGACAGTCGACGATTTGATTTTTCTTTGTAAGGAACCGAGTCTAGAATTGCCTGGCCGACTCTTCTGGCTGTTGAATTATGTGGCTCAAGTCATCGGCGTCTGGTGGTCGCACATAAGTGCCCTGAAAGTTGTCGAGGAATGCGGCTTCCAGATCTTCCCAACAGCTAATGGAGTCCGCTGGCAAGCTGTTAAGCCAATGCCGCGCTGGTCCTTTGATATTTAGTGGGAGGTATTTGATGGCGTGTAGGTCATCGCGACGGGCCATGTGGATGTGGAGGAGGAAGTCCTCAATCCATACCGCGGGATCTGTTGTGCCGTTGTATGATTCAATATTTACAGGTTTAAAACCTTCTGGGAATTGATGTTCCATTACTTCGTCTGTGAAGCATAAGGGGTGTGCGGCGCCTCTGTACTGGGCTATATCGCGACGCAGCTCGAATGGGTCTTGCCCGCTGTGTTCGGCCCGGCCGGATTTGCTTTTACTGTATCCAGCGTGACGTTTGTCGTCTCATAGAGTGGTGCGCCCTCTTGATCCGTAGATCGATCTTGAATGCTTTGGCTTGTTCTCCAATATGTCTTGCAGGTCTGGCGTATCTCCCCATGCCTTTTTATTTGAATGGCATTGGGGTGGAGGCTGAGCTTTTGGCTGGAATGCCTCTCTATCGCGGCCACGAGGTGGCCGATCAGCCATATCGTACGCTTCTTCCTCCAGTCGGGGTAGTAATCTGCGCCTTGGGTAACTCTTGGAGGGGCGCTCGAGTTTATATTCCTCGGCCGCGAGGACTTCAGTCCATTTGTCAGCTAGCAGATCTTGATCAACTTGAAGCTAGTGCTGCATTTTCTTCAGGCTATTTGCCATGGCCATAAGCCGGCGCTTGAAGCGCTCTTGTTCGACGGGATCCTCTGGTACGGCGAAATCATCGTCGCCAAGGCTTGCCTCGTCTTCGGAGGGGGGCATGTATTGTCATCCTCCTTTTCTTCGTCTGCCGCTCTCTCAGGAGAGCTGGCTTCTTCATCCTCCTCCTCTATATCTTGCTAGAGGGGATTGTTGTTGTCTTCGGCACTATCTGGAGTGTTATTATCTCCTGTGCCGGTATCACCACTTTTGTTTGGCGGGACTTAGAGCGGCGCCGCTGACATCGGCGCTTGGGTTGCTTCTTGGAGGGGTCATCCTCCGCTATTTCGTCGCCATTGCCTTCGTTGGGTGTATCCACCATGTATATGTCATATGATGAGGTGGCTTTCTAGTGCCCTATAGGTGCTGATTCATCTTCGTCTCATACATCGTCGTCCATACCGTCGATGTCTTCGGAGTCGAAGTCGAGCATGTCGGTTAAATCATCGATAGTGGCTACGAAGTGGGTGGTGGGTGGGCGTCGAATTTCTTTGTCGTCCGCATCCCAATCCTGTTGGCCATAATCCGGCCAGGGCTCTCCTGACAAAGAGAAAGACCTTAGTGAATTCAGGATGTCGCCAAAGGGCGAGTGCTAAAAGATATCCGCTGCGGTGAATTCCATGACCGGCACCCAATCGGATTCGATTGGCAAGGCCGCGGATGGTTCGGAGTCAGAAAAAGAGTGCGGCACCTTGGAGTCATGGGCTGCACAGAGGATTATGCTGGTGTTTGGCTCGATCACCGTTAAGACTGCAGCCCCTGAGGCAGTGTCTAACCACCCGTCCTCGATTGGCGCAGTTGGCTCCTAGCTAAGGGTCAGAGTTGATGCGGGCGCGGCCTCTGGGGTACTATTTGGCGGCAGAGCTAGGTCATACCCATCACGACAGTGCGGCGTGCCCGGCTGTGGCTCGAATCCGTCGAAGATCAAGTCTCCGCGGATGTCGGCCGTGTAGTTCAAACTTCCAAATCTGACCTGATGGCCAGGGGTGTAGCTTTCAATCTGCTCCAGATGGCCAAGCGAATTAGCCTGCAGTGCAAAGCCACTGAATACGAAGATCTGTCCGGATAGAAAAGTCTCACCCTGGACCGCGTTGCTATCGATGATAGTAGGAGCCATCAAGCCTAACGGTGACGACACAGAGGAACTCTCAATGAAAGCACCAATGTCGGTGTCAAAACCGGCGGATCTCGGGTAGGGGGTCCCGAACTGTGCGTCTAGGCCGGATGGTAACAGGAGATAGGGGACACGAAGTTTTACCTAGGTTTGGGCCCTCTTGATGGAGGTAAAACCCTACGTCCTGCCTGATTAATATTGATGATATGGGTAGTACAAGAGTAGATCTACCACGAGATCAAAGAGGCTAAACCCTAGAAGCTAGCCTATGGTATGATTGTATGTTGTGATTGTTGTCCTACGGACTAAAACCCTTCGGTTTATATAGACACCGGAGAGGGTTAGGGTTACACAAGGTCGGTTACCAAGGTGGAGATATCCATATACATATCGCCTAGCTTGCCTTCCACGCCAAGTAGAGTCCCATCCGGACACGAGACGAAGTCTTCAATCTTGTATCTTCATAGTCTAATAGTCCGGCCAATGGAGATAGTCTGGCTGTCCGGAGACCCCCTAATCCAGGACTCCCACATTGTGCATTGCCCTTTCTCACCTCAAGAGTTGGTGCAAACTTCACCGGTGCATCCAGACCCCGTGATATGATACGCTCTATCACACATAAGCCTCCTTATATCTTCCTCAAAACAGCCACCATACCTACCTATTATGGCATTTCCATAGCCATTCCGAGATATATTGCCATGCAACTTTCCACCGTTCCCTTTATTATGACACGCTCCATCATTGTCATATTGCTTTGCATGATCACGTAGTTGACATCATATTTGTGGCAAAGCCACCATTCATAATTCTTTCATACATGTCACTCTTGATTCATTACATATCCCGATACACCGCCGGAGGTATTCACATAGTCATATTTTGTTCTAAGTATCGAATTGTAATTCTTGAGTTGTAAGTAAATAAAAGTGTGATGATCATCATTATTAGAGCATTGTCCCAGTGAGGAAAGGACGATGGAGACTATGATTCCCCCACAAGTCGGGATGAGGTTCCGGACGAAAAAAGAGGCCAAAAAGGAGAAAAAAGGCCCAAATAAAAAAATGAGAGAAAAAGAGAGAAGGGGCAATGCTACTATCCTTTTTCCACACTTTTTCTTCAAAGTAGCACCATGATCTTCATGATAGAGAGTCTCCTATTTTGTCACTTTTATATACTAGTGGGAATTTTTCATTATAGAACTTGGCTTGTGTATTCCAATGATGGGCTTCCTCAAAATGCCCTAGGTCTTCGTGAGCAAGCAAGTTGGACGCACACCCACTTAGTTTCTTTTGTTGAGCTTTCATACACTTATAGCTCTAATGCATCCGTTGTATGGCAATCCCTACTCACTCACATTGATATCTATTGATGGGCATCTCCATAGCCCGTTGATACGCCTAGTTGATGTGAGACTATCTTCTCTGTTTTGTCTTCTCCACAACCACCATTCTATTCCACCTATAGTGCTATGTCCATGGCTCATGCTCATGTATTGCGTGAAAGTTGAAAAAGTTTGAGAACATCAAAAGTATGAAACAATTGCTTGGATTGTCATTGGGGTTGTGCATGATTTAAATATTTTGTGTGATGTAGATAGAGCATAGCCAGACTATATGATTTTGTAGGGATAACTTTCTTTGGCGATGTTATTTTGAGAAGACATGATTGCTTGGTTAGTATGCTTGAAGTATTATTATTTTTATGTCAATATTAAACTTTTGTCTTGAATCTTTCAGATCTGAACATTCATGCCACAATAAATAAAATTACATTTAAAATTATGTTAGGTATCATTCCACATGAAAAATTCTGTTTTTATCATTTACCTACTCGAGGACGAGCAGGAATTAAGCTTGGGGATGCTGATACGTCTCCAACGTATCTATAAATTTTGATTGTTCCATGCTATTATATTATATGTTTTGGATGTTTAATGGGATTTAATATTCACTTTTATATTATTTTTGGGACTAACCTATTAACCGGAGGCCCAAGTCAGTTGCTATTTTTTTGCCTATTTCAGTGTTTCGCAGAAAAGGAATATCAAATGGAATCCAAACGGAATGAAACCCTCGCGAGGATCTTTTTTTTGGAACAAACACAATCTAGGAGACTTGGAGTGGAGTTCAAGGAAGCAACGAGGCGGCCAAGAGGTAGGGCAGCACGCCCAGGGGGGCCAGACGCGCCCCCCACCCTTGTGGGCCCCTTGTAGCTCCACCGACCTACGTCCTTCACCTATATATACTCTTATACCCTAAAAAGCTCCAGGGGAGCCACAAAACCACTTTTCCACCGCCGCAACCTTCTGTACCAGTGAGATCCCATCTGGGGACCTTTTCCGGCGATCTGCCGGAGGGGGATTCGATCACGGAGGGCTTCTACATCAACACCATAGCCTCTCTGATGATGTGTGAGTAGTTTACCATATACCTTCGGGTCCATAGTTATTAGCTAGATGGCTTCTTCTCTCTCTTTGGATCTCAATACAAAGTTCTCCTCGATGTTCTTGGAGATCTATTCGATGTAATTATTTTTGCGGTGTGTTTGCCGAGATTCGATGAATTGTGGGTTTATGATTAACATTATCTATGAACAATATTTGATTCTTCTCTGATTTCTTATGTGCATGATTTGATATCTTTGCAAGTCTCTTCAAATTATCAGTTTTGTTTAGCCTACTAGATTAATCTTTCTTGCAATGGGAGAAGTGCTTAGCATTGGGTTCAATCTTGCGGTGTCCTTTCCTAGTGACAGCAGGGGCAGCAAGGCACGTATTGCATTGTTGCCATCGAGGATAAAAAGATGGGGTTTATATCATATTGCTTGAGTTTATCCCTCTACATCATGTCATCTTGCCTAATGCATTACTCTGTTCTTATGAACTTAATACTCTAGATGCACGCTGGATAGCGGTCGATGTGTGGAGTAATAGTAGTAGATGCATAATTGTTTCAGTCTACTTGACACGGACGTGATGCCTATATTCATGATCATGCCTAGATATTATCATAACTATGTGAAAGTACAAGTGTGTCAGATTTCGGGTTCCGGCAAACCCTTGAGGTTCGAACACTCGGGTGCACGTGAAGGTTTCCCCCTACCGATCCATGCCCTCGCTCTCTAAGATCTTGTGGACGAACTCTACGAACTAGCAACACAAAGACACAAGATTTATACTGGTTCAGACCACCGTTGTGGTGTAATACCCTACTCCAGTGTGGTGGTGGAGGATTGCCTCCTGGGCTGATGATGAACAGTACAAGGGGAAGAACAGCCTCCTGAGGTCGAGTTGTTCTTGTGCTTGGTGGGTGTGTTGCCAAGGATCGGGATCAGATCTCCCTCCCTTTCTTTTCTCTCCCTCTAGCTACGGTGATAGTTAGCTCTATTTATAGTGGCCCTGGTCCTCTTCCCAAATATTGAGCAGGACGGGAGCCAACAATGGCCAATTTGAAAGGGGACATCTAGTACAAGCTATCTTGACAAAAGTAGTCTTCGCCTGCAAAAGACTCTGGCGATGACGCCGTCCTGGGTTCCATGGTGACCTCCGTCTTGCAGTCATGCGGTCTTGGTCTCGTTGCACCAATATGGAAAGCTTTGCTTGATGCCTCGGTATTCAACGCCTATGCTTTCCCCCTTATCACAAAAGAGGAAGCAAGGACACTGCGCATGCTGGCGCCCACCTGGTATCGATCGTCATGGCTAACGTCCATGAGAACCTCGTGAGGTTTGCCTCGCCTTGATCTCTCCGCCCCTCGTGAGCCTGCCTGGCGAGGCTGCTCCTGAGGAGGTCTTGCATCATCCGCCTCGCGAGGCTTGGATCCTCACGAGGGTCTTGGTTCCTTGTCTATAAATGTCGGATGTGGGGTTCCGGCAAACCCTTAAGGTTCGACCACTGGGGTGTGCGCGAAGTCTTTTTCTTCCACCGATCTACGCCCTAGCTCGCCAAGATCTCGCTGACGAACTCAACGAACTCGCAACATGGAAAGACACAAGATTTATACTAGTTCGGGCCACCGTTGTGGTGTAATACCCTACTCCAGTGTGGTGGTGGTGGATTGCCTCTTAGGCTGATGATGAACAATACAATGGGAAGAACAACCTCCTGAGGTTGAGGAGTTCTTGTGCTTGGCTAACTTGTGTGGGTGAGAGTGATCTAAGATCTCGGCCCCTGCCTATGGTGGTGGCTAGTTCTACTTATAGAGGCCCTGGTCCTCTTCCCAAATCTTGAGCGGGAAGGGAGCCAACAGTGGCGGGCAACTTTGAAGGGGGATAGCTAGTACAAGCTATCCAGATAAAAGTGGTCTTCGCCTGCTAAAGGCTATGGTGGTGACACCGTCTTGGGCTCCACGATGACCTCTGTCTTGCTGTCCTTCTGGTCTTGGTCTTGTTGCACCAAAATGGCAACCTTTGTCTGATGCCTCGGTACTCCTCGCCTGCGCTGGTTTTCTTAGCACCAAAGAGGAAACAAGGACGCCGTGTGCGCTGGCGCCCGCCTGGTGTCGATCGTCATGGCTCACGTCACGAGAGCCTCGTGAGGTTCGCCTCGCCTTGATATCTCTGCTCCTCGTGTGCCTGCCTGACTAGGCCGCTCCATAGGAGGTCTTGTATCGTCCGCCTCGCGAGGCTTGGCCCCTCGTGAGGGTCTTGGATGCCTTGTTGATGAAGGTGGGCCGTATGGTCTGCTGGCTTAGCCACGCAGCGGGCCGCAGATAGGCAAGTCTGGGGACCCCCGTTCCTAGGATGCTGACAATAGCCCCCGGGCCCAAGGTGCGCTCGGGCTTGGCTTTGCGGCGAAGCCAAGGGCCAAGTACGGAGCATCGCGGGGCCCAAAAGCCTGCGGCCTCGGTTGACACGTGGCGGCTGATTGGACGTGGGCATCTCCACTTCCCCATGCTGCCCTTGAATCCGTCTAGCTATGCATCCCCTGCTTCTTACTCAGTTATTCTTCCTTCGCCGCGCCCGACTCTTCCAATCTCCCTGCTTCCTCGAGGCCCTGCTCCGTCCTCCCAATCTGATTGCGCTCCGCCTGCTTCTCCACCATGGCGTCGAAATAAGCCGAGAAGGGGAAGAAACCTCTGTCCTTGCCAATTGCGCCTCCATCCTTCGAGTCAGCGCTCGGCCGGCCCCGGGTGCTCAACGACGAGACCATGGACAAGCTGCACCCCATGCTTGCCTCCAGTTTCAACGAGTGGGGAGCGACGGCAGCTTGGCCCGCGTCTCGCACTCGCATGGCTCGTGCAGTCACCGATGTTCCGATCTTCATTGAGGCCCTCTGGGCTGGCCTGATTCCTCCCTTCTCTACTTTCTTCAGTGCGGTGCTCGAGCACTATTAGATCCACATGCTCCATCTCGACCCTCAATCTGTGACCCTTCTTACCGTCTTCGCCTTCTTGTGCGAGGCCATGGTGGACATTGCTCCTTCCGTGGCACTCTTCCGCCACTTCTTCTCGCTGCATCTCACCGGTCCCCCGCAGAGCTCAGGGTGCGTGGGCTTCCAGGCCATGGCTGCGACGGCAGGCGCGGGGATCAACTTCGAGCTTCCTTCATCCATGAGCGAGTTCCGTACTCGATGGGTATTTGTTCACGCCGGCGTGCTCAATCCTCTGCTCCAAGCTCCGGTGGGGCCTGCCATTCCAAACTCCGGTTGGGGTCATCAGAAGCTCACGAGCCCCTGCCTTGCCCCTGTCTGGGCCAGGCTGAGGTGGTTGAAGGACCTCGGTGTGACTGCGCCCATGGTGGTGAGGGAGTTTGTTAGGCGTCGAGTTGCTCCACTTCAGCGCCACTCCCGCTTGATGTGGGACTTGCTCCGCAGCCAGGACAACATGAGGTTTCAGGAGGAGGGGCTTCCTCTTTCTGCGCGGCAAACAGTGCTCACGGTCCTATCAGGTGTCCCTCTGCCGAATGAGATGCCCAGGAACAACTGCCTGTTGTACCGCTGTGAGAACAAAGTCTCATTTTCCGCGAACATGCCTTCCTTTGATTAGTGGGGGCTGTGCCCAGTCGGCTTGACGGGGCCCCGTGAGAACCCCGTCATCATGGTCCCCCTCCCTGCCACTGGTGCGGAGCTTGCCCCAGGTG